>NC_059175.1:8855047-9480047 GCF_019923935.1 Bubalus bubalis
AAGGCTTAAAGGAGGTGAGGGAGTAAGTCATGTGGATTTCTGGAGGAAGAACTTTGCAGGGAAGATTTTAGCAAGTAAATAGTCTTGAGGCAAGCATATTTGAGCGGGAGAGATGGTATTGGTAGCAGAGTCAGAGGAACCATGTAGACCCTTTTAGGTCGCTCTAAGTCTTTGGCTTTTACTCTGAGTGACAAGGGATGCCATCAGAGGGTTCTGAGCTGAGAAATGTTATGTTATGACTGATGTTTTCATGGCAACACTCTAGTTCCTCCATTGAGAATAGATTATAAAGGGGGCAAAGACTGAAGTAGAGTGGCAATTATATGACTGCAATAATGCAAGGTGACTAAGGAGAAAAGAAAAATTGTATTAAAATAATATTGGGTAGCTCAGCAAATATGAGCGGTCTGAAAGCCAGCTCTGTCACACTGTAACACTGGCCCTGTGATGTCCCCCACGGCCAGCACTGCACACTCAATGCTGTAGCCTGCACTCCAGATGCCGCTGATGCCAGACCCGTCTGCT
Source organism: Bubalus bubalis (assembly GCF_019923935.1). Lineage (NCBI taxonomy): Eukaryota > Metazoa > Chordata > Mammalia > Artiodactyla > Bovidae > Bubalus > Bubalus bubalis. Next base: position 8,855,573 of record NC_059175.1, read on the forward strand.
AGAACCACTGTCTAATGTCATCCTCTGTCACTTCTGATCATTGGGCTTCTAATTCTAGGTCTGGAGCTATTACTCTTGGATCAGGTAGCTATGCCCATGCTCTAGCTACAATTTGTTGTTCAGTCACTCAGTTGTGTCCAACTCATTGTGACCGCATGGACTGCAGCATGCTAGGCTTCCCCATCCTTCACTACCTCTCAGAGCTGCTCAAACTCATATCCATTAAGTCCAAGACGCCATCCAACTATCTCATCCTCTGTTGTCCCTTTCTCCTCCTGCCTTCAATCTTTCCCAGAATCAGGGTCTTTTCCAATGAGTTGGCTCTTCCCATCAAGTGGCCAAAGTATTGGAGCTTCAGCTTCAGCATCAGTCCTTCCAGTGAATATTCAGGGTTGACTGGTTTGATCTCCTTGCTGTCCAAGGGACCCTCAAGGGTCTTCTCCAACACTACAATTTGAAAGCATCAATTCTTTGGCACTCAGCTTTCTTTATGGTCCAATTCTCACACCCGTACTTGACTACTGGAAAAACCATAGTTTTCACCAGATGGATCTTTGTTGGTAAAGTAATGTCTCTGCTTTTTAATATGCTGTCTAGGTTTGTCGTAGGTTTTCTTCCAAGGAGCAAGTGCCTTTTCATTTCATGGCTGCAGTCACTGTCTGCAATGATTTTGGAGCCCAAGAAAATAAAGTCTGTACTGTTTCTATTTTTAAGCCAGTCTCTTTGCGAAGAGTCGGACATGACTGAAGCGACTTAGCAGTAGCAGCAGCGTGGGACCGAATGCCAATGATCTTAGTATTTTGAATGTTGAGTTGTAAGCCAGCTTTTTCACTCTCTTCTTTCACCTTCATCAGGAGGCTCTTTAGTTCCTCTTCGCTTTCTGCCATTGGTGGTGGTAGTTTAGTGACTAAGTCGTGTCCGACTCTTATGACCCCATGGACTGTAGCCTGCCAGGTTCGTCTGTCCCTGGGATTTTCCAGACAAGAATACTGGATTGGGTTGCCATTTCCTTCTCCAGGGGATCTTCCCAATCCAGGAATCAAACCGGAGTCTCCTGCATTGTAGGCAGATTCTTTACCAATTGAGCTACAAGGGAAGCCCCAAACAGTTTTGTCCCAGATCATGTTTGGAACATTTTTTTCCATGTTAATACTGGAGTGGATAGCCTTTCCCTTCTCCAGGGGATCTTCCCAACCCAGGGATTGAACCCAGGTCTCCTGCATTGCAGGTGGATTCTTTACCAGCTGAGCCACAAGGGAAGCCCAACATTCTGCCATTAGGGTGGTGTCATCTGCATATCTGAGATTATTGATATTTCTCCTGGCAATCTTGATTCCAGCTTATGCTTCATCCAGCCTGGCATTTCACATGATGTACTCTGCATACAAGTTAAATAAGCAGGCTGAGAATATACAGCCTTGACGTACCCCTTTCCAAATTTTGAACTAGACCATTTTTCGATGTCCGGTTCTAAGTGTTGCTTCTTGACCTGCATACAGGCTTCTTAAGAGGGATGAAAGGTGGTCTGGTATTTTCATGTCTTGAAGAATTTTCCACAGTTTGTTGTTATCCACACAGTCAAAGACTTTAGCATAGTCAATGAAGCAGAAGTAGATGGTTTTCTGGAATTCCCTTGCTTTTTCTGTGATCCAACAGATGTTGGCAATTTGATCTCTGGTTCCCCTGCTTTTTATAAGCCAACTTGCACATCTGGAAGTTCTCAGTTCACGTACTGTTAAAGCCTATCTTGAAAGATTTTGAGCATTACCTTAATAGCATGTGAAATGAGTGCAATTTGCAGTAGTTTGAACATTCCTTGGCATTACCGTTCTTTGGGATTGTAATGAAAACTGACCTTTTCCAGTCCTGTGGCCACTGCTGAGTTTTCCAAATTTGCTGGCATATTGAGTGCCGCACTTTAACAGCATCATCTTTTAAGATTTTAGATAGCTCAGCTGGAATTCCATCACCTCCACTAGCTTCATTGGTAGTAATGCTTCTAAGGCCCACTTGACTTCACATTTTAGGAAGTCTAGCTCTAGGTGAGTGATCACACCATCATGGTTATCGAGATCATTAAGACCTTTTTTGTACAGTTTTCCTGTGTATTCCTGACACCTCTTCTAGTTACAGTGGAAACAAGCAAAGTGCCTGACATGCTCGATTTCTATAGTGGGAGATGGGCGACTCCCAACCACAGGACATGGATTTCAAGTGTTAATTGGCTGTAAAAGAATGACAAGTATCCACAGCTGGTGGGTTCTCCTGTTCTTTAGCTCTTCTGCCTCGTTGTGTACCAAACAGCAGTTTGGGGTAAGTCTTCTCATGGTTTTTCCACAATGGCAGCAGCAGTAGAATACAACTGTTCTCATAATTATCCACACTAGTTATCTACACCTCACCTTCACAACACTGGTGATTCAGGTACATAACGTGAGCTGTGTTGAGATGTTATTTCCATTGTTCTATGGCATCTTACCTATCCCATCATTGAAGGAATATTGATTCCCTCCTCCTGCTCCTTTCTTATCACTATAATTGACAGTTCAGAATGGAGAATATACAGGGAAATACATTGAAAACTGACATGTGAAGTCAGGGATGAATAATGAACACCCTGGTATCCTCATAGCTGTCAATATATTTACCTCAAGCACTTTGTCAAAAGATGACTCATTATTGAATGAACCAAACATTCGAGATAAACAGAATTTACCATCTGCCATTCTTCACTTATCTTAGAGAGACTAGACAACCAGCCATTATGTTACATCCTGTAAAGACTTCTCTCCCCCCACCCACTTTCTATTTAAATTCAGTATTAATAGGTACACAATGGCCAAGAGGAATTCACATGACTTTCAGACCTGTACGCTGAAATGGCCTAAAAAGGCTAATTCATTGACATTACTTGCAAAATTGTTAACTCAAAAGTTAATATTCGCAGATACTTATTAGAGATTGCAAGTGTATTACTCTCTTCACTCTTGTTTGATCTTATGCTTTCAATTTTTACTTCTTGCTTAAACCTTTCAGTGTTGTTAAGCAAAACCTTGATGAGATTTTAGAAGATAGTTCCCCTGCTGAAATAAACTGGGGAGCTGTTAAAAATGCCTACATCTGGGCTCACCCACAACCAATTAAGTCAGACTCTCCAAGGCTCAGCCCCCCACCCTCCTTCATTCTGCAGCCAGGGGCCGAAAACCTCTGGTCTAGGCCTTGGAAGCATTTGGATATTGAAATCAAAAAACATCCAGGTGGTGGCTCAGCTGGTAGCTGAACTTGACTCAGATGAGACAAGGCAAAGTATCAAGTAGTCTAAAGATAGCCTAGGCTTTACAGCAGGAAGAAGTAAGTATTAACACAGGGCTGTGAGAAGGTAAAGAGGTGAGGCTGTAGGGAAGACTGGTGCCTCCTGCCAAGGTCACACTGTTCTATTCTTGAAGAAGAGTTAAAAAGCTGAATTCCATCCAAGGGTAGCTGCTGCTGCTGCTAAGTTGCTTCAGTCCTGTCCGACTCTGTGCGACCCCATAGACGGCAGCCCACCAGGCTCCCCCGTCCCTGGGATTCTCAAGGCAAGAACACTGGAGTGGGTTGCCATTTCCTTCTCCAGTGCATGAAAGTGAGAAGTGAAAGTGAAGTCGCTCAGTCCTGTCCGACTCTAGCGACCCCATGGACTGCAGCCCACCAGGCTCCTCCGTCCATGGGATTTTCCAGGCAAGAGAACTGGAGTGGGGTGCCATTGCCTTCTCCAACCCAAGGGTAGAATCAGCCTTAAAAATGGGCAGATGACTGTCTCAAGTAAATCAAACAAGATGTAGGAAAATGGGTTGGAAAGGGTGTGTCTTGTCAGGGCTAGAGAGAGAGATCCTCAGGGATGATAACAGAGGGAACCAGAGACTTTGTTTTGGAAGGCAAGGCTGCAAACGAAGGCAGTATCCTGAGAAGTGCAGCTCTCAGAAGCAGCAATGGCAGAAGCCCTATTGAGGCCCTGCAGGCCTAGGACTAGTCAAGTAAGCCACTGGGGCCTGTGCAGCTGCTTGCAGGGTGGCGGGGGGCGGTTGGGAAGACTTCCTGGTTTCACCGCCTCCAGGTCTGATGTCCCTGGACTTCTTAGGGATTGTGGCCCCTCTGCACCTCTTGAAAGTAAGTGTTGGTTGCTCAGTCGTGGCCGACTCTTTGCGACCCCATGGACTGTAGTCCTCCAGGTTTCTCCATGTGTGCAATTTTCCAGGCAAGAACACTGGAGTGGGTTTCCATTTCCTTCTCCAGGGAATCTTCTGGACTCAGGGATCGAGCCCAGGTCTCCCACATTGCAGGCAGACTTTACTGGCTGAGCCACCAAATAAATTGCTGTTGTGATTAAGCCAACTGGAATAAGTCCAGTTTCAAAGAAGAACTCTGAATGATACACAAACATTCTTATATAAGATTCATTCAAGTCAACAAGACAGATAATATTATTCCTACTGAATAGAAAAAAAAAAAAGTGAGATTTAGAAAAGTTAAAACGTTTCACAAAAGCCAGAGAGCCACAAAAGGGGCAAAACTGAAGTCAAGTTCCCATGTGAATGATCGCAGAGCCCATGCCTACTCCTCTGTATAGAGCCTGGAAAGGGGCCGCAGAGGCTGTGTAGGGGAAGTTTGAATACCTTTAACTGGGCATTCTTCTCCTTTCATGGTTCGGCTGAGGGCAACGACCTGGGGCTCAAGTTTGCCTAAAATTTGCTAACAAATGTGTGCTTTCTTTTCAAGTTATTCAAAGAATGTGTGCTCTGACTGGATGTTTCCATGGTTTTTTATTTTTGTAGTTCATAATTTCCTAGCAATACAGTCTTTCTGAAAAATTTCTTCCTTTTCAACACAGAACTTGAAGGAGAAGGGATTTTCCCCTACCCGTCAGCCAGTGTCAAAGTGGTCACACGTCTGTGGCCTTGAGATCTGGTTTTAGAAGAGCTAGGTAGGCAGTGAGTGTCCAGGAGAGAAGAAACCAGGGGTCACTGTGGGCTCCCCTTCTGGGTGGGTGCTCACAGAGACCACCCACCTATAACCTCCAGAAACAAAACATTAATTCCACGAACCACTGCAGCCAGAGCAGCTTTATCCAGCAAACCAACTCCAGTTCTCCTTGGGAAGGCCGTGAATTTAAAGCTGGAAGGACCTTAAAAATCTCATTTTGCATGTGAGAAAGCCATTCCAGAAGGATTTTCCTGAAGTCGCGTAATTAGCGGCCTGTAAGGCTCATTGCTTTGAGTTGAACACAACAGGAACTACAGAAGCAGTTTGTAATTCGAAGGGAAAAAAAAGAAGAAGCTTAAGAAAAAAAGAGCATATGGATCTTTATGTATTTTATAACTGGGGAGACACAGAACACACCAAGAGTGACCGTGTGAACTGTGAAAGCGCTGCAGGGACTCAGGGGCGGGCGAGCCACGAAGAGCGGGGTGGGCTGACAGGCTTCTGGCGGAGTGGAGAGGCCATCGAGGGGCCGGGCAGCCGGCCGGGGCGCGGAGACCAGCCGGAGTGCGGCGGGCCCGCTGCGGCACAGCCCAGGAAAGGGAGCCCGCGTGCCCCCTGCAGCTCTGGGTCCCGGAGCAACGCCGGGGAAAGCTGTGGAGACGGCTCTGCAGAGTGAGCCCGGTTAGGGAGCGGTTTCGCCATCCCTTATTCCCGGGGGCTGCGCGAGGCTGACTCCTCGTGGCCTCTCCACTCGCTTCCTTGGTCGCCTGCAGCCGCTTCAACCGTGACGACACTGCGGAAGACGCAGCACACCCGGCTTTTTTCAAGCTAGCTGGGGGTGGGGACACGGGCGGAGCCGGCGCTCCCCCTTCTCCCCTACACTCCTGGCTCCGCAGCCCTGCTCGCATTCCCAACCGCCTCCGTCCCGCAATCCCTCCTCTTAAAAATGAGATCCTGCAACTCCAGATGCAGCTTTCAAATCTCAGTTTCAGTGTATTTGTGTTTCCTGTCTGCCGAATCCAACTAACTGCTAGTCATGGTGCAGAGGGGAAAGAAAAATGTACCTGGATGCTTCTTCAATGTATTTATTCACGGTAACCATGATGTGGAAAGAACAGGGGCACACTGTAAAATCCAGGAATAGGACTGTCCGAAGAATGGGAGCAAGACAAGCAGGTCACACAGCCACTGTTCCAGAAGGTGGCAGGGACCTTGCCCTTCCTTCTCTGGTGCCTCCACCTCCTCTGCAAGGGAGAAGGGGAGAGGAACTGGGGGGAACCACTCTTGCTCCACCCCACCCTTTATAGTTTGCAAGAAAAATAGGGTCTAAGTCAATTGCCCAAGTTTTGGTTGATTTTGCCTTTTGAAGCACTAGCTAAGGGCCTTATGGTCCTTCCAGTATAGATAGAAAGCTTTTTTCATTCATTCATTCCACAAATATTTACTGAGTGCCAGGCATCCTTCCAATGAAAAAACCTAACATCTTTGCCAGCAAAAGAATTTACATTCTCAGGGAAGAAAAGGAAAATAAAGGACATAACTAATAAATAAGTGAATTACATGTTACAAGGTATTTAAAACAATAAATCACAGTAAGGGGGGAATCAAGAGCATGGTGGGTTCCTATTTAAAGTCAAGTGGCCTAGGTAAACCTGGGCAGGACAACAAAATGGAAAGTGCCAGGCAGGAATGAGACCATCTGCAGATTAGTTACCCCTGCCCTAGGGCAGTCCCTTAGGAATGCTTCTTTGTGTTCACAGATTTGCATAGAGAGAGACCCTGGAAGAGGCTGGCTGCCCTTCACTTCTAGAATAGGATGGGAAGTGAAGCATCAATAATTCATATTTTAGTAGAGCAAATAAAGCATTATAGCTCTGACTTCCATTCCTAACCTCTGGAGAACTGGGGAAAGGGTATGATTCTCGAAAACAGGTAGGAAGCTAGGAGAGGGGAAAGATGATAAAATGCAAGGAATTTTGTGTTCTGATGGGCACAAGGGTGGGAGGTTGCTTCTGGGAAAGTTAGTGCGAGATGGGTCCAGCTTTAGTGCAGAAAACAGCTATATATGGCATAATGTCAAAGGATATACTTTAATAACCCTAAATTAGGGCTAAAAATAACAACAGTAGTTAAAATAGCTGGTGTTCATTGTGTGCTTACTATGGCATTGTGCACAGGTTTCACCCCTAATCAACCTCTTAGACTCTGGCTTTTCTTCTACTGGTGCTTCAGCTAAGCTCCATGAGAGGACTTGCTCTGTTCGCCACTGTGCCTGGAACAGTGCCTAGCACATGACTGGCGCTCTCCATCCATGAATGAGTGATTGCTTGGTGCTCCTGCTTCAGGCCTTACAGTGAGAGGTTGAGGAGGTTTTAGGCCCTTTATAGTCTTCAGAGTGTGGCAAACATAATGACATACCTCTTTATTCTTACAGCTAACTGTTCTGCCAATGATGCCAGGCCTTCTTAGAGTCCTTTTTCTTCTCCTTACAATGTTACCACTTTCCCCTCCCAGATGGTGGATGGGTGGGTAGAGGAGGAAAAGATGAAACTGAAACCATGCCCCCTAGAGAAACAGAAACTGATGGCTTACAGGAATTCTTGAGCTTGTCTTACAGAGCAACAAAGAAAAGAATAGTTTGTTAAAACCCTTCTGCTTGTAACTGGCTTTACTGATTAAGCTCGCCCAAGTTATTTTGTTTTTCTTTCTCTAACTGCATCCCCTCCCAGCTTCAAATAGCCCAGTTGTTTTACAAGAATTTGGAGTCCGCTCCTGCCCAGTGTGAGCTGGTTAGGGCTGGTTGGGATCACCCACCCTAAACTAGGCCTGTGCAGGTGTCCAGTGAATGGCCTTTTGACGTCAGAGGGCTGGAAAACTCCACCCTCGGATCATTATGAGTATGTAACTTGGATGTGCTTACACAGTTCACCAATTACCACACTTTTTAGCAATCTCCACCCTTTCTCAGTGCCCAAGAACCAGCCCCCCCACAACTTATCCCATAAATACCCCAACCCTCTCAGCCTCAGGAAGGCAGATCTGAGAACTGTTCCCGTATTTTCTCACTTGGCTGCCTTGTGAGTAAACACTTTCTTGGCTGAAAACTCAGCTTCTCAGTGTTTGGCAAGCTGCACATCTGGCAAACACACCTGGTCATAATAGGAGAGGATGGGGGGAGAAAAAAACTATATATTACCATTTATCCATTACCTCATTTAGTGTTTACAGCAATCTATTTTACAGAAGAGGAAACTGAGACAGAAAAGTTTAGTAGTTGCCAGGACCTTATGGCAAGTTAATGCCAAGGAGCTTTGGGCTCCAGAGCTGTGCCCTTACCTGTCACAGTAGCTGGGAGGAAAGAAAGCATATGCCATTATGTTGCATCACCTCCACTGTCCTGCTGCCCCACCTCCAGGTGTAGGGCAATATTTAGGGCAGTTTCCTTTTTCTCTAGGGGCCTCTCTAATAAAAGCATGCAAGTCCTTTAACAATGAATTCAAAGCAAGAGACCATGTTATTTTATTTCTTGGAACAGTGAACTGGGTTGAATTCACTATTACTTATCATTGGCTCATTGCTTGAGGAGTTTTAGGCCTCCTCAAGATAATTTGGGAGCAGGGTTGCTGTTATCACTCTCTGGCCTGTTTACTGCCTCTGAGGTTGTCCAGGGACCAGAGTTCATTAGTGCCTGTCTTGTACTTGGTGTGAAGCAAGTCCCTGAGTAGGGAGCATCAGGAGGGTCGAACACTGCAGCAGAAAACCTCCTACCCCATCTGACTACAGTGATGTTGGCAGTTACTGTGGAGAATAACTGAAAAACGATACTACACAAATTTTAGTTTTAATTGTATATATACGTGTAAATCAGTAGGTACACACATGAAGTCATCAAATACCTGTAAATTCACTTGCCATCTTTTCATGTAAGGCTACCCTTTTGCTTTGATTATGGATTGGCTGATGGGAGTTCTGTATTGCCTTTCTGGAATAAATCACACCCCTAGTGAGTCACCAACTATTTCCAATTCGGGTTTCTTTCAAGTGAATCAACAACCTAAAAACAATTTTCAAGTAAACTGAGTACAGAATACTTTTAGATTTGGGGGCTATTTCTCCCTAATCTTTTAGAGTTGTTTTTATCACATCTAATTTGATAGCGAGGTTTCTGTGTGTGTGAGATTCAACTTTATGAGTCTTTTCAAAGCATTCAAATGAGTTTTTATAGAAACAGTTCTCTTTTTTTCTATTTACATGCTTTGAGTTTACCTATGAATTGATTAAATTATGTAATTATAGTAATAACACTCCTGGTATAGGCAGATGTGGGAACAGACCTATGCTTGGCAAACTGATCTTTGGCAAACTGAGTGACATAAAAGTTGGAGCTGAAGACTCCATGAAGGCCTGTAAGCAAGCTCAGTTCTGAGGGAGCAGATGAAAAGTTAACTGAGGGAAGGTGGAGGAGCCTGTATGCAGAGAGAGGCAGGGTCTCTGGGGACTCTGATGCACAAGGAGGAGGGAATAGCTGACTCCTTGAGCCGTCTTATCCTGATAGCTTTCCAGTTCTGAATTCTGTTGTGATATATATAAGGATTCTTTGGATAACTTCCTTTTTTTTCTGGGGTCACGAGTAGATCTCTGTTCCTTAATGCTCAAAGGACAGAAATGGAACAAGGACCCATTACCTGAATACCACATATAGACCACCAGAAGTCTAAGGTGTCCAGGGCATGGGGGCCAACACTGAAGACTTCCAGTCTGCTCAGCACACTGGCCTGCTGCTATTTTTCCTAGGTTGTCTTCTGGGTTTCCCTAAGTCCCTTCTCTTCACTCTTGAGGACTCTCTTTCTTCCCAAATCATCAACATTTCTAGCTTTGCTCTGGCTTCTCTTGCCACTTGCTTTTCATTTTTCTTGACTTTTTTCTGCTGCTTCTGTTTTTCTCCCACTTAATCCTCCTGGGCTTCTGAGTTTTTGACATCTCCATGGCTGACTTCTATAACTTTCAGAGGTCCTTCTCTCCCAGATGTGCTCTTTTATCTGAGGGAAGAACTGATTGCCTTATGTCTTCTGTAACCTTCAGGGTTTGAATCTGCCCAGAGTCCTCACTCCCAGAGGCCTTGGGGAATATTTTCAGGTTTGCAGCTGTTGTGGAGGATAGGGGGTGTCAGATGTCTGAGTAATATCACTTGACTTTTAATGCGTTATTATTATTATTAGCAGCAAAGTCTTGCCTTTGGAGTCTTTTGCTTATTTTAAAATTAGCTTGCATTCCACCAGCTCAAACTAGCTGAGCTGTGGGGGGCAAATGAGCCAAGGTGTTTGTTATGCTAAATTTCAGGAAAAAGTCAACCTGAATTAAAAATTGACCTCAGGGGGTAATGAACAAAATAAATGTTGTTATATAATTAAAAACTGATGATAGTGCTGATTTTAATGCTATCTAGATAATGCTTGAACATAGTAAGCAAATGTCCAATCGGGAAATCTCTTACAGTCCACTTTCTTAAGAGATTGGGAAACCTATTCTTTGTCTAGTTTCTGGAGTCCCATGGGTCTTTTACCTCTTAGGTAAAGCTGGAAACAGAGATCACATTGGCCTAATAACAGGAGAAAGTAAAGTGACCCAACATGTTTAAAACACCACTTTCTCCTCTGTATGGTTACAGAGAGAAAATATGAAGTAAATTGGTTCAGAGTACAGCTTTCCCCCTTTTCCCTTGTCCCACCTTAAAATGTAGAAAAATAGGCTTCTCATCCCCGCCACCCCCCACCCCAGTCTTCCTGTGGAGCCTTATTACCCTGGAGTGTAAAAGACTTCTGAGCACCAAACAAATAAACAATCCAGGAATGCAACCCTTCTGAGAGAGTCACATGAAAGCAAAGCAAAGGAAGCGTTGGGAGGAAATATTGAAGGTGTGGCGCTTGGTTTCCTTCAGGGGAAAAGGTCATGGTGAGTTTCCAAGCCTCCACCCAGGCCTCCATCCCTTCCTGCAATCCTCCCTCCATCCCTTCTACCATCCATCCATATATGTAGCTTGGAATTAAAGTTTAGATGTAATTTTTGCCAAGGCATGTGTATTAACATATTTATTTGAGGTGATAAAAATAAAAAAACAGAAAGCCATATCTGAATGACAGTGAGTCTGACTTTGCTAATTAATTTTCAGTGAGAACAGTTTTGACAATTATGTAACATGGTGGACCATTTTCTATAAATTGTATGAGCTAAGTTTGTAGTTTTCAAGTTTAAAAAAATTACTGTATTGATTTAAAACACAGTGGAAATTCCACTCTTTGCTTTTATTTACACTGATGATAAAATTTTTCGATGCCAGCTTAAAAATGTGTTAATGGGTATAGAGTTTTCCAAAAATATTTTGCACTGGGAATATCAGAGCCGAAGAGGAGAATACAATTGGTGAAGAAAATTGTTAAGAGAGCAATGATGTTTTATTTAGAGAAGATGAAGAGAGGTGAGACTTCCTGCTGGTGTGTGTGGAGATTGTGTTCCAACAATTCAGTGCAATCGAACAAATGTTATAATCACTTGCTCTGCACAGGACAAGATGTAATGGGCCCACAGAAGTGAGTGAATGCTGATGGTATTTCCATGTCCTTAAACTAGGTTAATTTTTATTTTTAAAAAGTCTATGCAAAAAAAAAAACAACAACAAAACGGAGGTCTATGCAATACACCTTTGGGCGCGGGAGGTAGTAGGTGCCCTAATGAAATAAAAATAGGGTATCATAACTCCAAAATTGTTGTGAGTCTTGCAAGTGAACTGTCTTCCTGGTAGAGCAGATCAGAGCATCAAACTATTAGAACAATATCTGGCGTTTGCGGGACGTTCATGGCAGCACCCTGCACATCATGGCAAACCAGACAAAGCCAAGTGTCCGTGGACATACACATCCTGTACATGTAAGCAGCCGAATACTTTTACAAGCATCGCAAGAATCAACAAACTACAGCTATACACAGTATGTTCGAATCTCACAAACATAAAGTTGAGTAACAAAAAAGACACAGAAGGGGATGCAGGGTATGACTCTAGGTTCAGAAACAGGAGAAACAAATCCTCGGGTCAGAAGGTAGCCAGGATCAGAGTTATTCCTGAGGAGGCAGTCGCTGAAAGGGACTTGAGGAGGCTTCTGGGTGCGGACCGGGTTCCATTTCTGGACCTGGCTGGGTATAAAGCTGACCACCTATGATTTGTTTATTTTTATGTATAAATATTACACTTAAAAAATGAAATAAATAAAATAAACAAAGACAACAGTAGTCTGGTGTTAAATCAGTTTGGGATCAAATGGACAGATTTGCTACTCTGATTAATTGGACTTGAAGTAGGAAATATGAATAAAGATGTTTCAGGTGGTGGAAAGTGATTTGAATGAGTTGAGGATTTGAGAATGGATATTCAAGAGTTCTGTGTATTGTTTCTACCCCATCAGTTGTAAACCAGAGTTCTCATCTTTATCACACCTGACCTCAAGGGCTCTCAGACCTCTGGCTCTTATTTAAACTGTAAATCTTACACAATGTGAGCTCACCTGCTGGGTCAGAGGCCAGCCCATGGTCTACTTCTACACATGCCTTTCCTCAGGTGTCTGCAATACAAACATCCATTCCCTTCACTCCCCTTCTGAGTCTGAATAAATCCTGAGGTGGCTGGAGAGGAAGCTTCACCAGCCTGAGTGACCTGATGAGAAATCTCTCCTGTGAAAGCTGAGGGGAAGGACTTAGGAGTTTCAGCTTCTAGACACCCAGTGGGTGATGTTACAAGTATTAGAGGATCATCTTCATATGATTGACAGAGCAGGGAAAGAGAGAGAGGCCCATTCTATGAATCTCACAGGAGGTGACAACGAGCTACCTGAATGAAACAGCTTGGCACAGGCAGGGCTGAGAATCCCTCTTGAAAAACTGAGGCTGACTTACCTAAGACCGACACTGCTTTACAGTACTTTGGAAACACTAGAAATCGCTTTCAAGTTTTCCCAGAGATGACATGGCCCACTCCCGACTGGGTGCAGCTCCATGACATCAAAGCCATCCAGCTCGGATGGCACATGGCCCTGTCCAGGCTGTCTTGGGGCGGGTCAGCTGACTTGGAGAAAACAACACTCCTCCACGTGACAGTCCTCACATGCTGCGGACTTGAGAGGGAAATCCTCTGGATTCTGACAGCGCTCCTGGGGCTCTGCCCCGGCCCAGCCCTGAGGCTGCAGTGGGAAGAGAGCCTGGAGAAGCTGCATGGTGCTGCCATTGCTTCTCCAGTGACCAGGGAGAGCTGCAGCCTGAACGCCTTTGTTCTTCTCATCCCCTGTGGCCTCTGCTGACTGGGGCTTCAGAAACTCAGCCCGGCCTTTCCCTCTTTCTCCTCACTCACCCGCTCCTCACTCCCTCCCGCTTACTTCCACATTTCACTGGAGAGCAGAGCGCTTCTTAAACCTCACAGTTCCCCAGAGTTTGTTCCCCAGTATTGTTACCGCTCTACAGGAATCAGTTCTATCCCTCCCATTCCCTCATGCTCTTCTCTCGCTTTCTCAGATTCTCCTGCTGGTGTTCCTTCCCGTGTCTACAAAGGCAGGAGAGAGAGGAAGGCCAGCAGAGGGCAAAGAGCACCAGAGCTGAATCAGGAGGCAGATGAGCTGTTTGGGTTTGGTCACTGATGTGAATGACTTTGGGCAAACAGTACAGATTCTTGTCTGGGCACCAGTGTTGACATCTGCAGAGGGAGTTGGGTCCCCCCAGGGCAGAAACCCAATGCCACATGCTGTGTCGGTATTGGTGCCATGAGGATGCAAAGAATAAACCTGTCCTGGCTTTTACAAACTTACTGAATAACATTACATTCTTTCTGACAAGCGTGCCACCCCCTCATCCCCCCGCCAGGGACTGGATCATAGTAGCTTCTTGTTGTCAGGTATGATTTAACACCTCATTTTATTTTCGAAAATTTGGTGAAATGGAGACGATTCAAAGCTTTTCTTTTGCTGCCACAGATGTCCACATAATTGCTGGATCCTCTCAGTGGGGAAAATGGTCTTTGTCCTTACCTCAGGGTAGACAAGAACATGACAGCCAAATCCAGAGAGATGAAATAGATAAAGCAAACCAGAGGTTTATAGAGCTGAGCCTGGCAGAGCTGGAAATAGAATTGTACTAGGGAAGAGCATTGGATTATGTTTGAATTTTTGCAGAAACCACTTAACCCACTTCTTACTTTGTGTCTTATAGCTCCCACTAACCCTTATGTTCAAAGGGACAATCTTCTTTTGATTAAGCAAACCCAGATTCTTCTTATATTTGTGCCCACACCCTGGTAATGATGTGAGCATGTTTTGATTACCTTCAGGCATCAAGGATAAGTGAGAATAAATGTTTCTCACTTTCTGAACAATTTACATGGAGATGGGGTTTTGTTTGATAAGGGGGGAGGAATATAAATGGGGATTTCTGTATGAATATTCAAAATACAAGCCAAAGACTCTGACGTTTATGCTGGAGTCAATACTTCAGTATGACCTAAGGATTACATTTCTATCCGAATATGAACTATGTTGCTTTGCATTAGGAAGGAGAAGAAAATAAATATATCTCAGTGCCTGCTGTGTGCAAGGCACTTTATATATGTTAATTTATTTGATCCTGAACATAAATCTCTAAGGAGATATTTTATTCTCTTAACAAATGAAGAAACATGAAGAGGATATTCAGCAGCTATAGAACCAAAGCCAGAATTATAACCTACACTCTGAAGCCACTGTTCCATGGTCTTGTTAAACCACATCTCTGCCATCTTTCCCCACCACATTTAATTTGGCTTTTAAAAATTAATGCATTATTAGTTTATTTATTTTTGGCTGTGTTGGGCCTTTGTTGCTGTGAGGGCTTGTCTCTAGCTGTGCTGTGCGGGCCTCTCATTGCGGTGGCTTCTCTTGCTGCGGAGCGCCGCTTTAGGGCACATGGGCTTCAGTAGTTGTGGTTCCCTGCCTCTAGAGCACAGGCTCAATAGCTGTGGTGCGCAGGCTTAGTTGTTTTGTGACATGTGGGATCCTCCCTGACCAGGGATTTTCCTGAATTTGCAGGTGGATTCTTTACCACTGAGCCACCAGGGAAGCCCTTCATGTAAGTGAAAGTCTCTCAGTCTTGTCTGACTCTTTGCGACCCCATGGACTATATGGTCTGTGGAATTCTCCAGGCCAGAATACTGGAGTGGGTAGCCTTTCCCTTCTCCAGGGGATCTTCCCAACCCAGGGATCGAACGCAGGTTGCCTGCATTGCAGGTGGATTGTTTACCAGCTGAGCCACAAGAGAAGCCCAGGGAAGCCCTTAGTCAGTTCAGTTGCTCAGTCATGTCCAGCACTTTGCGACCCCAGGGACTGCAGCACACCAGGCCTCCCTGTCCATCACCAACTCCTGTCCCAAACTGATGTCCATTGAGTGGTGATGCCATCCAACCATCTTATCTTCTGCCGTCCCCTTCTCCTCCTGCCCTCAATCTTTCCCAGCATCAGGGTCTTTTCCAATGAGTCAGTTCTTCACAGGTGGCCAGAGTATTGGAGTTTCAGCTTTAGCATCAGTCCTTCCAATGAATATTCAGGACTGATCTCCTTTAGGATGGGCTGGTTGGATCTCCTTGCAGTCCAAGGGACTCTCAAGAGTCTTCTCCAACACCGCAGTTCAAAAGCATCAATTCTTTGGCACTCAGCTTTCTTTATAGTCCAACTCTCACATCCATACACGACTACTGGAAAAACCATAGCTTTGACTAGATGGACCTTTGTTGGCAAAGTAATGTCTCTGCTTTTGAATATGCTGTCTAGGTTAGTCATAGTTTTTCTTCCAAGGAGAAAGTGTCTTTTAATTTCATGGGTGCAGTCAAGCCCTTAATTTAGTTTTAATTCATTTTGTTCCTGGTCATGTGCTAGTGGTGTGGCAAATACCAAAGAACAAGATGAACCCCTTTTGGAGGGGTTAGTACTTTGAGAGAAATTAGAGCCACAGAAATGAAGTGAGTATATTTCATGTATAAAACTCAACATGTAGGAAGATGTTGAGTTAACAAGTAAATGAAATTCAACTGTGTGAAAATAGATGGGTATTAAATGAAGGCCTATTAGGAATCCATCCTCGAACAGATGCAAAAGGCTTCAAGCTAGAGGTGGCACTAGGCACTGAGAGATAAAGTTGGCAAGATGAGCATGGTCTTGCTGGTTTGGGTTAAGAAATACAGTCTTCTGTAGTGTTGTCTAGTTCTTTTTTTCTTTAGCTATACTGCCAGCAATTGAAGGTGAGAATTGAGGCATCTTCTGATAATTACCATAGTTCAGCACTGGTCACACAGTAAGAATAAACAAATACTAGTTAACAAACGCTAGCTTACCTGGTGGCTCAGATCGGTAAATCGTCTGCGTGCAATGCGGGAGACCTGGGTTCGATCCCTGGGTCAGGAAGATCCCCTGGAGAAGGAAATGGCAACCCACTCCAGTACTCTTGCCTGGAGAATCCCATGGACGGAGGAGCCTGGTGGGCTACAGTCCATCGGGTGGCAAAGAGTCGGACATGACTGAGCGACTCCACTTTCACTTTCACAGTTACTTGGTACACTCATGCAAGCTCTGAAAGTATATATATATATATATATATATATATATATATATATATACCTGCTGCAAGTCCTTTAAATTTAAATAACCCAAAGAAGGGAACCTAAGTCATAGGTCACCTTCACCGTAAGTTTCTCACTTATTCAGATGATTTTTGCAACTATGTCAGGCTGTATGGATCTTCCCTCATGGCTCACTGGGTAAAGAATCTGTCTGAATGGCAGGAGACCCTGGTTCGATTCCTGGGTCAGGAAGATCCCCTGGAGAAGGAAATGGCAACCCACTCCAGTATTCTTGCCTGGAAAATCCCATGGACAGAGGAGCCTGGCAGGTCACAAGGGTCAGACACGACATAGCGACTAAACCACCAACCACCACGGGCTGTACAGTTTATGAAAAGACCCTGATGCTGGGAAAGATTGAAGGCAGGAGGAGAAGGGAATGACAGAGGGATGAGGTGGTCGGATGGCATCACCGACTCAATGGACATGAGTTTGAGCAAGCTTCGGGAGTTGGTGATGTACAGGGAAGCCTGGCATGCTGCAGTCCACAAGGTCTCAAAGAGTCAGACATAACTGAGTGACTGAACTGAGCTGTATAGTTTATAAAGCGCCTTCAAATATGATGTGTATGTCCTTACAGTAGACTTTTGAGTAGAGATGGCAGGGATTAGATCCCCATTTCACAACTGAGGAAACCAAGGGGAAGGAATTTCCACATGTTTAGGCTATGATGTGTTGTAGAGCCTGAACTAGAGCAAAAGGCTTTCAAATCATTTTTATCCTGTAAAGATCTTACTACATCCAGTGCTGTGTATAAAACTGGAGGTTAGCTTAAAGTAAATTTAGCATATTTTCTTGAGAATTATGATCTTTCAATTTTATGACCATCCTTAAAGAAGTCCAGCAAGGTGGTTATTTTAGGTTCTTTTGCTTAATGCTTAAGAGTTTAGATACTGTCATCAGCCTATCTAGACTTCACCACAGAAGCTCTGTAAGTTTCAATTTGCCCAAGTTTAAAATGGAGAGAATAATTATGCTTACCTTATAGGTTCTTTCTCAAGATTGAATGAGGAAACATATAGCAAAGATTGAGCATAGGACCTCTTAAGACATTTGAAGTTACTTCATCACTCCTTTGTAATTTTTTCTTTTTGCTTTTCTTGTAAATCATTTGCCATTGTTTTGTAACTTTATTGGCTTAAACTTTTTAAGATTTTTTGAGAGAAATTTTGCATATAATTAAATGCACCCACCAGCAAGATGTCAAAGTTTTAGTTGCATTATATGCTTACCAATCCTCTTCTTCATTTTGGCTATTTGTGGGCTTCCCTGGTGGCTCAGACGGTAAAGAATCTGCCTGCAAAGTGGGAGACCTGAGTTTGATCCCTGGGTTGGGACGATCCCCTGGAGAAGAGCAGGGCAAACTACTCCAGTATTCTTTTCTGGAGAATCCCCATGGACAGAGAAGCCTGGTGGGCTACAATCCATGGGGTCACCAAGAGTTGGACACAACTGTGTGACTAAGTACATAGCACAGAGGTTTTGTAATTGTATCTCATTGTGGCATTTCTGAGGATCAGTGATGTTGAGCATCTTTTCATGTGTTTTTTTTTTTTTGCCATTTGTATGTCTTTTGTAAAGTGAATGCCCAAATCTGCCCATTTTTCATTGATTACTCATTATTGAATTGTAAGAGTTCTCTATATATTCTGGTACTTCATCAGAAATATATATTATAAATATTTTCTCCTAGTCTGTATTCTTTTCATTTTTTAGTGGTATTTTCCAAAGAACATAAACTTTTAATTTTGATGAAGTCCAATTTGATAAATTTTCCCTTATGGTTTGTGTCCTGAGGAGTCTTTACTCACCAAGATTGTCAAGGCTTTCTCCTGTATTGTATTCAAGTTTTATGCTTTTAGCTCTTATGTTTAAATCTATGTTCCATTTTGAGTTAATTTTTGTGTGTCATGTGAGGGAAGCGTTGAAGTTTATCTTTTGCCTAGGAATATCTAATTGTTTCTTCAACGTTTGTTGAAAAGATTATCCTTTCCCCATCAAATTGCTGTGGGGGAAAAACACATTTTATTTACTGTCTTCATGTAGGCCTGTATCTGGACCCCTCTTTGATCGGTATGCCTATCTTTCCAATGAGACCAGCCAGTCTTGATTACTGTAGTGTTATTATGAGTCTTGAAATACGCAATGTAAATCCTCCAGCTGTGTTCTTCTTTTTCAAAATTGTTTTGGCTTATCTAGGTTCTTTTTATTCTCATATAAATTACAGAATCAGCTTGTTGATTTCTATCCAAAAAAAAAAAAAAAAAGGCTAACTGCTCTATCTAGCCTTCCATTCCACACCATTCATCTCTATTGCTTCTTTTCTTTGTAGCACTACTTGTAATTATATTATTATTTCTTTATTTACTTGGATGTGTCTGCTTCTCTTGCTGAAGAGTAAGAATTGCATTGACTCTATATATCAATTTGAGGAGAATTCACATCTTACATTTTCTAGTTTCCCAATATTGAGCATAGCATATTGCTGCATGTATTTAGGTCTTTAATTTTTCTCAGCAATATTTTCTAGATTTCAGCGTAGAAGAATTGCAAAAACTTTGCTAAATGTATCCCAATGTATTTCATGTCTTTAAATGCACTTATATATTGAATTTTAAAGTTTTAATTATTTTTTCATTGTAATATTTTTGAGTAAGATGATTTTGTAAACCATATACCATATGGCCTTGTTAAAGTCACTTACTCATTTGTAGACTTCCTAGCATTTTCTATGTTTATAGCCACGTTTGCTGAATGTAAAGACAGGTTTATCTCTTCCTTTCCAATCATTTATTGTTATTGTGTGTATTTGTTTGTGCATTGTGTAATTTGTTCCTTTTATTGTTGAGTCTTACTCTGCTTTTGGATAACCCCAACTTTTTTCATCTATTTACCTAGTAATCAATATTTGGGGTTATTTTAAGTCTTGAGGTATTACAAACAAAGCTTCTATGAACATTTGTTTACAATTCTTAGTGTGTGCATGGGCTTTCATTTCTCTTTGGTAAATACCAAGGATTAGAATGGCTGGCTCATGTTCACAGGTGTACATTTACCTTTGTCTGCCTGTAATGCAGGATACCCAGGTTAGATCCCTGGGTTGGGAAGATCCCCTGGAGAAGAGAATAGCAAGAATTCTTGCCTGGAAAATCCCATGGACTGAGGAGCCTGGCAGGCTACAGTCCATGGGGTCGCAAAGAGTGGGACACAACTGAGGGACTAACCCTTTCACTGCCTTTGTGAGAAAATGCTAAACTACTTTCCAAAGTAGTTGTACTATTTTACATTCCCACTAGCAGAAAACTCCATGAATTGGGGCTGCACGTAGCAATCACGTAAGGGAAATTTTGAAAATGCTGATGTTGGGGTCCTTCTTCCAGAGATTCTGGGTTAATTGGTCTGGGGCACAGCTTAGACATGGGGGCTTTTAAAAGCTCTCCAGGTGGCTCTAAAAATAGGAAACTTTGAGGAACATCATCGTAGTAAATTATTTTACACATTCCACATAGAAAACAAAATATGTAGTTGCTATTAAAAGCTAATGTCAATAAGTACAGGATGATCAATATCTGATGTTTTTTATCCATGATAATTGTATGGCCTCTCATGTGTACCAACAAGGTTAAAACTCAATTTTAGTGTTCAGAATCATCATGTGAGTCCTCCCACCCCATCCCCCAACCTGCTGCTGCTGCTGCTAAGTTGCTTCAGTCGTGTCCGACTCTGTGCGACCCCATAGACGGCAGCCCACCAGGGTCCCCCATCCCTGGGATTCTCCAGGCAAGAACACTGGAGTGGGTTGCCATTTCCTTCTCCAATGCATGAAAGTGAAAAGTGAAAGTGAAGTCGGTCAGTCCCCCAACCTAACCAGCGCTAATTCACAGAAAGCCCTGCATCCCTCTCCAGATCTCCCCCTCATTTTGATCTTGGAGTTGTCCAAGGTCAATTACTTGCAGTTTACTCAGTTCTAAGGGCCAGTTCTGCTTCTAAGCATCTCACAGAGAAAGAGGTGTAGAATTTACTCCCTCCCCCGGTAGGTCCTCCGTCTTTTCCTGCCACATTGACACATGACACTTACTTATGGTGGTCTGTGGCCACAGGGATGGCTTTGCTGGAAGCAGCCAGCAATAGCTCTTCACTTACTAGAAAAATAATAAAGTTGTACTTCACCAGGCACCTGCCATGTCTGTTTATCTACACTTCCAAATCTCCAACTGAAAGAAAACATGAAAGGCTTTTTTCTTTTTTTTTTTTTCCAGTTTTGTTTTGTTAGCTGGTTAGATGGAACTTGAGCCAGAAACGCTTCCTTTTAAAGGTAGCTACTGATATCTTTGCCTGCCTGGGACTTAAGTGTCCCCTCTGAATTATCCAAGCATAAGATGAATTGACACTTATGTAGGTAGAATGGAAGGTAGAATGACATTTATGACCTAAAAAAAGAAGTTTTTTGCCCATCGCAGTGGTCCATGTTATGAGGTAGTGTCACTCAGTCATGTTTGACTCTTTGCAGCCCCATGGACTGTAGCCCACCAGGCTCCTCTGTCCATGGAATTCTCCAAGCAAGAATACTGAAAGTGGGTTGCCATGCCCTTCTCCAGGGGATCTTCCCGACCCAGGGATTGAACCCAGATCTCCTACATTACAGGCAGATTCCTTACCATCTGAGCCACCAGGGAAACCCCTTTGTTATGAAGAGGTGGTCCATAAAGGGTTTAAAAAAAAAGTTGTAGGGAGGGAGATGAAGAAACTTTCTGGGACGAGAGATAGGAATTCTCTTATGTTTTAAAGTCCAGTGTGATTCTGACTGAAGTATGCGCCAACAGGAAAAGACATGGAGGGCTCTCTCAGGAAAACCCACGGGGAAGGAGGAGGGTCTGGCTGGTGACCTGGGCTGAGTAACAGGCCTGGATGTCCTGTGAAAAGATCTGGTTCAGATCAGCCCGCGGTTGTAGCTAAAACACATTTCCAACTTCCCAGGAGTAAGAGGCTCAATCAAAATGCTTATCTTAGGAGCCCCAGCAGGGGGCCCTAGTCGGCCCATTTCCAGCCCTGCGTGTGGCCTGCGTGAGAGGGGCAACCCAGTCCCCAAAGCAGCCTGCTTAAATCAGCAGCTAGTAGTCACACATAGAATAAAAAATGTTTTCTACTGAAGTATAGTTGATTTACAACCTTGTGTTAATTACTGCTGTGCAGCAAAGTGACGCAGTTACACACGTATATACATTCTTTTTCCGTATCCTTTTCCATTATGATGGCTTTTAGGCTCTAAATCAAGATATGTGCTGTAAGTATAAAATGTAAACTGGACTTTGAAGACAATATAAAAAAGATTGTAAGATATCTCAATAATTTTTATGTTGACTACGTGTAGAAATGACAACTTTTTACACGCACCAGGTTCACTTCAGTTCAGTTCAGTCGTGTCCGACTCTTTGTGACCCCATGAACCACAGCACTCCAGGCCTCCGTGTCCATCACCAACTCCCGGAGTTTACCCAAACTCATGTCCATTGAGTCAGTGATGCCATCCAACCATCTCGACCTCTGTCGGTCCCTTCTCCTCCTGCCCTCAATCTTTCCCAGCATAATGGTCTTTTCAAATGAGTCAGCTCTTCGCATCATGTGGCCAAAGTACTGGAGTTTCAGCTTCAACATCAGTCCTTCCAATGAATGCCCAGGACTGATCTTCAGGATGGACTGGTTGGATCTTCTTGCAGTCCAAGGGACTCTCAAGAGTCTTCTCTAACACCACAGTTCAAAAACATCAATTCTTTAGCACTCAGCTTTCTTTATAGTCCAACTCTCACATCCATACATGACTGCTGGAAAAACCATAGCCTTGACTAGACGTACATTTGTTAGCAAAGTAATGTCTCTGCTTTTGAATATGCTGTCTAGTTTGGTCATGACTTTCCTTCCAAGGAGTAAGCATCTTTTAATTTCATGGCTGCAATCACCATCTGCTGTGATTTTGGAGCCCCAAAAGATAAAGTCAGCCACTGTTTCCCCATCTATTTCCCATGAAGTGATGGGACCAGATGCCATCATCTTTGTTTTCTGAATGTTGAGTTTTAAGCCAACTTTTTCACTCTCCTCTTTCACTTTCATCAAGAGGCTCTTTAGTTCTTCTTCACTTTCTACCATAAGGGTGGTGTCATCTGCATATCTGAGGTTATTGATATTTCTCCTGGCAATCTTGATTCCAGCTTGTGCTTCATCCAGCCCAACATTTCTCATGATGTACTCTGCATATAAGTTAAATAAGCAGGGTGACAATAGACAGCCTTGACATACTCCTTTTCCTATTCGGAACCAGTCTGTTGTTCCATGTCCAGTTCTAACTGTTGCTTCCTGACCTGCATACAGGCTTCTCAGGAGGCAGGTCAGGTGGCCTGGTATTCCCATCTTTCAGAATTTCCACAGTTTATTGTGATCCACACAGTCAAAGGCTTTGGCATAGTCAATAAAGCAGAAATAGATGTTCTTCTGGAACTCTCTTGGTTTTTCTATGATCCAGCAGATGTTGGCAATTTGATCTCTGGTTCCTCTGCCTTTTCTAAAACCAGCTCGAACATCTGGAGGTTCATGGTTCACATATTGCTGAAGCCTGGCTTGGAGAATTTTGAGCATTACTTTACTAGTGTGTGAGATGAGTGCAATTGTGCAGTAGTTTGAGCATTCTTTGGCATTGCCTTTCTTTGGGATTGGAATGAAAACTGACCTTTTCCAGTCCTGTGGCCACTGCTGAGTTTTCCAAATTTGCTGGCATATTGAGTGCAGCACTTTCACAGCATCATCTTTCAGGATTTGAAATAGCTCCACTGGAATTCCATCACCTCTACTAGCTTTGTTCGTAGAGATGCTTCCTAAAGCCCACTTGACTTCACATTCCAGGATGTCTGGCTGTAGGTGAGTGATCATACCATTTTAATTATCTGGGTCGTGAAGATCTTTTTTGTATAGTTCTTCTGTGTATTCTTGCCACCTCTTCTTAATATCTTCTGCTTCTGTTAGTTCTATACCATTTCTGACCTTTATTGAGCCCATCTTTGCATGAAATGTTCCCTTGGTATCTCTTAATTTTCTTGAAGAGATCTCTAGTCTTTCCCAGTCTATTGTTGTCCTCTATTTCTTTGCATTGATCACTGAGGAAGGCTTTCTTATCTCTCCTTGCTATTCTTTGGAACTCTGCATTCAGATGCTTATATCCTTCCTTTTCTCCTTTGCTTTTCGCTTCTCTTCTTTTCACAGCTATTTGTAAGGCCTCCCCAGACAGCCATTTTGCTTTTTTGCATTTCTTTTCCATGGGGATGGTCTTGATCCCTGTCTCCTGTACAATGTCACGAACCTCTGCCCATAGTTCATCAGGCACTCTGTCTATCAGATCTAGGCCCTTAAATCTATTCTCACTTCCACTGTATAATCATAAGGGATTTGATTTAGGTCATCCTGAATGGTCTAGTGGTTTTCCCCACTTTCTTCACTTTAAGTCTGACTTTGGCAAGAAGGAGTCATGGTCTGAGCCATTATTGTCACAACTTTATTATTTATTTTTTGGTTTTGGGTGTGCTGGGTCTTCACTGCTGCACGGGCTTTCCTCTAGTTTCACTGAGTGGAGGACCACTCTCTCGTCGCAGCACATGGACATCTCGCTGTGATGCTTCTCGTTGTGGAGCACAGGCTCTAGGGCACTCGGGCTTCAGCAGCTGTGGCACGGAGGGCTCGGCGGTTGTGGCCGCCAGACTCGAGAGCACAGGCTCAGTAGTTGTGGTGCATGGGCTTAGTTGCTCTGAGTCATGTGGGATCTTCCTGGATCAGGTATCAAACCGATGTCTCCCACATTGGCAGATGTATTCTTTACCACTGAGCTACTAGGGAAGGCCTAAAAATACATTATTGAAATTAATTTCTTCCTAATGTGGCCACTGAAAAATGTTCAGTGACATACATGGCCCATATTTTTAGCTTGCTTTGTATTTCTTTAAAAAATTTTTTTAAATTTAGTTAATTGTTTTTGGTTGCATTGGGTCTTTGTTGCTGCGTGTGGGCTTTCTCTAGTTGCGGTGAGTGGGCTTCTCACTGTGGTGGCTTCTTTTGTTGCAGAGCACAGGCTCTAGGCACATGGACTTCAGTAGCTGCAGCATGTGGGCTCAGGGGTTGTGGCTCGTGGGCCCCTAGAACATACAGGGCTCAGTAGATGTGGTATTGTGTTGTATTTCTATTCCCATTCTCAAGTCTGGAGTCATTTGGAAGCAAGGACTATCCACTAGGATGCTTCAGTGTTCTTATGAGAGAAACCTCAACTCAAGTGGTGTAAATAATAATGAGGAAACAGTCTGAGGCTAGGAAGTGCTGGGGTTGTTAACACAGTGGTCCAGCGGCATCATTAGGACAGGGGGCTTCGCACTTTTCCACTTTACTTTGATCTGGCTCAGCTCAAGGAGAATATGTATCTGTGGTGGTCCCCAAAGTCACATGCACACATTTTTAATGTCCAGAGGAAATAAAGGGGAGGGAGTGGTGACTTGTCTTATCTCTCTTCTTAGGCGTGAGGAAGTCTTCTCCAGACGTGCCCTCCCTTCCCACCTCTGCCACGCTCTTATGTCTGATGGATCAGAATTGGGTAACATAGCTCATGCTGAGCCACTCACCAGCTAAGTAACTGGATACTTCATGGCTTGAAGTAATGTGGGGTGAGACCATCTGTTGGAAAGAGAACCAGGATCAGGACAGGAAGAATGGCTATTTTGGACTAAAGAATAAGCCCTGACATTCTTGGACAATTCAGAGAGAGGGCACATTTCTCACAAGGGTCTTTATACATTCTGCTATTCCAGCTGAGCTGATTTAGTTTGAAACATGATGCAGCTGCTGTTTTATTTGTATCCTCAGGCTACTGAAGTTTAATAAGTATGTTTACATAAATATACCAACAAAGCAAATAAAATCTCATAGCTCAATGTGACATGGAGAGAGCACTGTATCTTCATCAAGTGAAAGTCACTCAGTCGTGTCCAACTCTTTGCAACTCCATGGACTATATAGTCCATGGAATTCTCCAGGCCAGAATACTGAAGTGGGTAGCCTTTCCCTTCTCCAGAGGATCTGCCCAACCCTGCGATCGAACCTAGGTCTCCTGCATGGCAGGCAGATTCTTTTACCAGCTGAGCAACAAGGGAAGACCAAGAATACTAGAGTGGGTAGCCTAGCCTATCCCTTCTCCAGTGGATCTTCCTGACCCAGGAATCGAACCAGGGTCTCCTGCATTGCAGGTGGATTCTTTACCAACTGAGCTATCAGGGAAGCCCTATCAATGGAATACAAAACATTAAAAAAAATGTCATACCAAAGGGTTCAGGACATTTTAATATGGAGGGGGAAATGGGGTGGAAGGTGGTTTCCACACCATGCAGCAATTTTGGGAACACCAGCTTAGTGTCCTGCAACTTGATTCTGACACTGTGAACTAGAAGATAGTGTTAGATCCCACCAGTTAAGGGCTCAGGCTCAGTCCCACAAGACTGCCCCCCACATTGGTGTCAGATAACAACTGAAAGTCCAAGTTGTCACCTGTGCATCTGGCTCAGAAGCTGCTGCTTAAGGCTCAGAGGTTCCCTTGACCCCCTATTCAGGTTCAATTGATTTGCTAGAGTGACTCACAGAATTCAGGAGGAAACCAGTTTACTCACTAGGTTACTGGTTTATTATAGAAGGATCTGGGACTTCCCTGGTGGCCCAGTGGTTAGACTCTGAGCTCCCATTGCATAGTGCATGGGTTCCATCCCTGGTTGGGGAACTAAGATCCCACATGCTGCTTGATGTGGCAAAAATAAAACAAAATAATAAAATAAATCTCAGAAACAGCCAGATTGAAGAGATACATAGGGCAAAGGTATGGGGAAATGCTGAGGACCTTCCCTGAATCTCCATGTGTTTCTCAATCTAGGAGTTCTCTGAACCCCAGCCTTCTGGGGTTTTATGGAGACTTTATTACCTAGGTAGGATTGTTTAAGTCATTGGCCATTGGCTTTTTTTTTTTTTTTGAGGAAAAAACAAAGACAATTTTTTTAAATTGGAGGATAATTACTTTACAACGGAGAAGGAAATAGCAACCCACTCCAGTATTCTTGCCTGGAGAATCCCATGGACAGAAGAGCCTAGAGGGCTACAGTTGATGGGGTCCCAAAGAGTCAGACACAACTGACATGACTTAGCACGCATGCAATTACTTTACAATGCTGTGTTAGTTTCTGCTATACAACAATGTGAATCAGCTACAGGCATTCCTACATCCCCCTGCCCTTGGACCTCCATCCCCCCGCCCCACATCCCCCTCTAGGTCCTCACAGAGCACCCAGTGGCGCTCCTTGTGTTATATTGCAGGTTACCATTATCTGTTTTACACATAGTAGTGTATATATGTCAACGCTAGTCTCTTGATTCAACCTCCGGGGGACGAGGGTGGGTTAGGGAGTGGCACTGAAATTTCCAGCCCTCTAATCACATGGTTGGCTTCACTGGCAACCAGCCCCCAGCTTTAGGTGCCTCTAAAGTCAAATCTTTAACATAACAAAAGACTCCTTTTCACTCACATCACTTCTGCAATTCCAATGGTTTTAGGAGCTCTGTGTCAGAAACAGTGGTGAAAGACCAAATATACGTATTTCTTATTACAAAACACAGTATCACTGATACTCAGAAACTAAAGGAAAAATCTCTTTCTAAAATTAAAAATAGCAAATGTTTGGAAAGTTGAAGTCATGGGGCAAGTGGAAAGTAGATTCTGTCAAAGTTCCTTTGTAAATGGGGCTAAGTGAACTGTGCATCATGGTGGACCAAGGTTTCTGAGTTAAGCAGGGTGCTGGGGCAGTACCTCCACAAGGGAACTGGGACTTAAATAACTCAGCTGACCATTCAGCAATGGCCAGACAGATTTTGGCCACTTGCCCAGAGGGGCACAGACTGGAACTGGAGTCTGTCTAAGGTAAGAGCCACTACACGGTAATACTCAACCGTTCTGATCAAAGGACCTGTGGCCATTCAGTTCCCAGGTAGTCCTAGGATTCATGCCATTCTCAAGGTCAGCCCCAGGGATTTGGGGCTTTACTTAGGCCTAGAGTCTCCAGATTTTTTTGGGTAGTGCCCACTCCCTACACCCACCCCACCATTTGAGCATATATCTCCAAAATGTCTGTCTAATTATACAAGCAAGCAATCATATCAGTTCACTATAAAACATATGCAAAAGAAATTTTTTAAGGATAGAGAAAAATGTAATAAACCATGCTTTAAGGTTTCGTGCTAATATAATGACCCTATTTGATCATGAGTGGACATCAACTGATATTAATTGAGGTTTTCATTGATGTTCACTTCAGTTCAGTCACTCAGTTGTGTCCGACTCTTTGCAACCCCATGGACGGCAGCATGCCAGGCCTCCCTGTCATCACCAACTCACAGAGTTTACTCAAACTTATGTCCATTGAATTGGTGATGCCATCCAACCATCTCAACCTCTGTCCTCCCCTTCTCCTCCTGCCTTTAATCTTTCCCAGCATAATGGTCTTTTCAAATGAGTCAGTTCTTGGCATCAGGTGACCAAAATATTGGAGTTTCAGCTTCAACATCAGTCCTTCCAGTGAATATTCAGGACTGATTTCCTTTAGGATGGACTGGTTGGATCTCCTTGCAGTCCAAGGGACTCTCAAGAGTCTTCTCCAACACCACAGTTCAGAAGCATCAATTCATCAGTGCTCAGCTTTCTTTTTAGTCCAACTCTCACATCCATACATGACTACTGGAAAAACCGTAGCCTTGACTAGATGGACCTTTGTTGGCAAAGTAATGTCTCTGCTTTTGAATATGCTGTCTAGGTTGGTCATATCTTTCCTTCCAAGGAGTGAGCGTCTTTTAATTTCATGGCTGCAGTCACCATCTGCCATGATTTTGGAGCCCCCAAAAATAAAGTCTGCCACTGTTTCCACTGTTTCCCCATCTATTTGCCATGAAGTGATGGGACCGGATGCCATCATCTTTGTTTTCTGAATGTTGTAAGCCAACTTTTTCACTCTCCTTTTTCACTTTTATCAAGAGGCTCTTTAGCTCTTCTTCACTTTCTACCACAAGAGTGGTGTCATCTGCATATCTGAGGTTATTGATATTTCTCCCGGCAATCTTGATTCCAGCTTGTGCTTCATCCAGCCCAACATTTCTCATGATGTACTCTGCATACAAGTTTAATAAGCAGGGTGACAATAGACAGCCTTGACGTACTCCTTTTCCTATTTGGAACCAGTCTGTTGTTCCATGTCCAGTTCTAACTGTTGCTTCCTGACCTGCATACAGGCTTCTCAGGAGGCAGGTCAGGTGGCCTGGTATTCCCATCTTTCAGAATTTCCACAGTTTATTGTGATCTACACAGTCAAAGGCTTTGGCATAGTCAATAAAGCAGAAATAGATGTTCTTCTGGAACTCTCTTGCTTTTTCCATGATCCAGCGGATGTTGGCAATTTGATCTCTGGTTCCTCTGCCTTTTCTAAAACCAGCTTGAACATCTGGAAGTTCATGTTTCACGTATTGCTGAAGCCTGGCTTAGAGAATTTTGAGCATTACTTTACTAGTGTGTGAGATGAGTGCAGTTGTGCGGTAGTTTGAGCATTCTTTGGCATTGCCTTTCTTTGGGATTGCAATGAAAACTGACCTTTCCCAGTCCTGTGGCCACTGCTGAGTTTTCCAAATTTGCTGGCATATTGAGTGCAGCACTTTCACAGCATCATCTTTCAGGATTTGAAATAGCTCAACTGGAGTTCCATCACCTCCACTAGCTTTGTTCGTAGAGATGCTTCCTAAGGCCCACTTGACTTCACTTGCATTGATGACATAGCATATTTCAAAAATACAGATTCAGGCTTTTAGTATTTTTGGCAGATTTCTTTGCAGATCTGATTATTTTGTTTTTACTTTGTAATATGGATGAAAGTGTAGGGAAAATGTCAGCTCTCCCATCTTCTTGTTCTTTGCTTAAGCTTGCACTATTAATATTCTATTTAATTTGTAGTTTTTTGGCAGGAATATTTTTAAGCCAATTGTTCAAATTGTTAGTTGGCAGCATACAAGCTGTACAATGTTACAATGTACTGAAAGAAAATGAAGGCAGGATGGTGTAAGGGTGAACCCCTTCCCATTGTGGAATTCCCAGTTTTCCCTCAGGATGATTTCAGCTCTGTACTGTATGACCATCTTATATATGGACCAGGTAAGAGCACCAGTGTCATTAGGTATATTAAATGTTGATAAATATAAATTTCTTATGGAAGAGGATAAATACAAATATCTTTGAAAGTTCTACCTAGCCTTCTCTAGAGACCAGTGGGTTGTACTTTTTCATTTGCTAATTCAAGTTGGAGATTCTGGTGAGAATATGAATGGTTGTTTAAAGGATGTTTGTTGTCGTTCAGTCGCTAAATCATGTCCAACTCTTTGCGACCCCATGAACTGCAGCACACCAGGCTTTCCTGTCCTTCACCATCTCCCAGAGTTTGCTGAAACTTACGTCCTTTGAGTTGGTGTTTATGCGATGTTTAACTAAGTCCTTTTCACCTATAAATATACCATTTCTATATGCCATCTCAGGTATCTTCTTGCCCAGTAGCTGACAAAGGCTTAAGAGAATTCAATTTTGTCTCAGTAGAGGGCGTCCCTTCCTTCTAGGACTGTAGCAAGCCCTTAGCAACAAGAGGCTGTCTTCAGACCTGGGACCTATGAAAAGAGGCCATGAGAGCAGTCTGTGTATCTGTAAGGGCTGAATGAAGTTCACTCATTATTCATTTCCTGCGGGGACTGAAGTCCAGAGAACTGCTCAGAACTACATGACTGGCTGATGACTAAACCCACACCTGAATTCAGGCCTGCCACCCTCTGTCCAGTACACTCTCGAATATTCCTCACAGCCCTCTGATGTGTGCTTGTTAAGCAATAGTAACACTAGCCCATTTTTACATAACGTGATTATTGATATAGTTGAGTTTTAATCTATCATCTTATTTCATGATTTCAGTATGTCCAACCTCTTCTATGATTCTTTTCTAATTTTTAAACTTTGTGGCTACACTTGGTCTTCTAGGTGTGAGCCAGCTTTCTCTAGTTGCTGTGACTGGGGGCTACTCTTCACTGGGGTGTGCAGGCTTCTCATTGTAGTAGCTTCTCTTTCTGCAGAGCACAGGCTCTAGAGCTCAGGTTCCATAGCTGTGGCATATGGGCCCAGCTGCCCCAAAGCATGAGGGATTTTCCTGGATCAGGGATCAAACCCACATCCTCTGCATTGGCAGGCAAATTCCTAACCATTGGACTACCAAGAAAGTCCATCTTCTGTGATTCTTTTGTTTTCTGACTTCCTTTGGATTATTTTTTTCTCCTGTCTCTTCTTCCAGTGTTAGATTAAAAACTATTTTCTTAATATTTATTACTTTAACTTTGGATTAACTTCTCTAAGTGAAGTGAAGTCGCTCAGTCATGTCTGACTCTTTGCGACCCCATGGACTGTAGCATACTACGCTCCTCCGTCCATGGGATTTTCCAGGCAAGAATACTGGAGTGGGTTGCCATTTCCTTCTCCAGAGGATCTTCCTGACCCAGGGATCGAACCCAGGTCTCCCACACTGTAGGCAGAAGCTTTACCATCTGAGCCACCAAGGAAGTCCAAAGTGAAAGTCAAGTCGCTCAGTCATGTCTGACTCTTTGCGACCCCATGGACTGTAGCCTACCATGCTCCTCCATCCATGGGATTTTCCAGGCAAGAGTATTGAAGTACGTTGCCATTTCCCTTCTCCAGAGGATCTTCCCAACCCAGGGATCGAACCTGGGTCTCCTGCATTGTAGGCAGATGCTTTACCATCTGAGCCACCAGGGAAATCCAACTTCTCTAAGTCTAGTATAAAAAATTTTTTTGTATATATTGATCTTTGCCATTGGCCTATGCAATTCAGAAATATAAGAACACTTTAATCTCATTTAACCACATCTCAATTCATTTGCTATTGTTGTCAAAATTTTAAATTCTATATAATTTTAAAATTCCATAGATACTTTGGTTTTTTGCTTTTCATATTTTCCTTTATCCCAAACTTTCCATCTGGATTATTTTACTTTATTTTGATATACATCTTTTAGAATCTCCCAAACTCTCTCGTTTAAAAAAGTATTCATTCATTTTTATTATTGAGCAAGCTCTCTGTGTGTGTGTGTGTGTATATATATATATATATATATATTCACACACATACTAGAAACAGAATTCTAAACAGGCAGTTGCTTTCTTTCTGCATGTTGATAATACCATTTTACTGTCTTGTGATTTCCATTATTGATTTTTAGAAGTCAACTATCAATTTAACTTTATATCTTTGGTACCATGCCCTTTTCCCTATGGTTGCTCTTAATATACAGTATATATAGAGTTCTGTTTCTTTGACTTACTATGATTTTATGTATCTGGGAGTGCTGAGTGCATATACTGTATAGAAACAATTAGGCTTCTTGAATCTATGGACTGATGTCTTCCATTAGTTCTGAATATTCTCAGCTATTATATCTTAAAAAACTATTACCTTTGGCTCTCTCTCTTCCTCAAAAATAAACTCTTACTCAAACAAGAGTCTCTCTCTTGCTTTCTTCTTCAGACATAGCAAGGTGGTTTTATAGTTCATGGCTAATGATTTCAACAGGTATTAACTCCAATGCTTATGAGCCTATTTTAAAATTTCTGTTGTTTTTGCTGGCTCAAGCTCAATGTGTTTTGTTTTCCCTGTATGACTCGTGATTTTTGACAGTGTGTTGGACATTATATTTCAAAAACTATTTGTAAGAATAATTTGAGGCTTAGCATGATAGCATCTTCTTCCAAAGAGGATTTTCATTTGCCTCTGCCAGACACCTGATGTCCTACCAGTCTGGATCCATCTCAAACCAAGTTCAAGGCTTGAGCTTCCAGGGCTCACCCAGATAACATACAGGCAGAAGGAAATTCAGTGCAGAGATTGGTTTACTCATGATTCACCTTACCTGAAGCTGCAATTCTTTGGGACCCCAGTTTAAAGTGGAGGCAGTTTATTAGAATTTCTACCCTTGGTATGTTGCAAGTCTCACATTTTGCTCCCTGGCCCCAGAAATTTGTCAAAAGTGCAGCTCAGTTTTGCAGCTATTTCTTTAGGACTTCCAAATGTTCTGAGAGAAAAATCAGATTTGAATATCAGTCTTGTTCTCCGGCTTCTTTTCTTCTCGATTTTGACTTTAAACTTCTCACTATTTTGTCAACATTTTGATGCTTTTAAGAAAATGTTTTTATATTTCATACAGTTTTTAAGGTTTCTTTAGTGGGAGGGTTGACCCCAATTCCCTGGTCATCAATTAATAGGGAGTAAAAGTTATATATTTTTTTAATTTATCAGAGGAAATAAAAATTTTCAGTCTTCTATTTCTAATTCACACTATCAGTTTGTTAGTTCCTATAAAGCACTTTATACATGCCAAAGATGTACTATATCCTATAGAACCAAAACTACTTTGTAGTACTCATCCTTTCGAAGAACCCAATGTAAAATATGATATGAAATGGTCCATAAGGCAATTTGAAGTCATGACTTCTTCTGGTCTTTGAAATTCAGTCTGATAAACTTGCTGCACCAACTCATAAGAAAATAATGGAAGATCCATTGACCTATATATAACATGTATACCAAATACCATAAACTTATTAAGGGCAATTTCTTTTCCCACTGACTGAAAGCCTTTCCCTCTTTTCTTGTCTCTTTCAGATGTTTCCTCTATCTTCACCATGTCAACAAGGCCTTCCCTAAAGATCCTATTTGAAATTGCAAACTCCCCCTTATTCCCATACTTCTTAATCTCCTGCTGTCCTCTTCTCTCCATCACTGTCCACTATCTTACACACTATATATTATATATCCTGGCTATATTCTTCACTACCCCTCCAATCTTGATAAATCTGCTTAACCTCTCAAGTTTTTATTCTTCTAGATGTAAAAATCAGACCAAGAGAATTATCCCACCATTCATCATATGTATGTTTCACAGATGAGTGTAGTGATAGATTTGAAAGTGATTCTAAAAAAAAAAAAAAAAACTATTTTAATAACAAAAAAGGAGAGAATTCTAGAACTGAAAAATGCCATATCAAAAAAAAAATACTGTTTGGGCTTTACAGTAATAGAAAGAATAGGAAAAAAAAAAAGTAATTAGTGAACTTTAAAATAGTTCAGTAGAAATGATCCAATATGAAGAACAGAGAGAAGAGAGATTAAAAAAAAGAAGAAAAAAAGCAGATCTGTAGGGACCTGTAGACATTATCAAAAGGTCTAGTATATGTACAATTGGAGTCACTAAGGGAGAAGAGGAAAAAATGGTGCAGCAAAGAATATTTGAAAAAAAAAAGAATAGATTGAAAATTTACAAGTATGGAGAAAGAGATGAGTCTACAGACTTAGGAAGGAGCACAAACCCCTCATAGAATAGATTTTAAAACACACACACATACACCCAGACATATGTCATTTGACATTTGACATTTAGTCAAATGGCTAAAAACTGAAGTTAAGGAGAAAATTCTTGAAAGAACTCAAATGATTTTGTTATAGACTCACTCATTCCACCCCAGGTAAAATACTTCAGTTAAATTTTAGTGGACTTGGAGTACTGGGGGAAACTTTTCAGTGGAGAAGAAATTGCTGCTTTTCTCTATAGCACATCCTTTATGTGAGAAGCTCATTGATACCGTGAGGGTTAGATAGATGGAGGCTGGTGGATGGAAAGATTTGCAGCCCTTCATTTCAGTCATGGTTGGGTAAAGTCTTCTGGAGGGAGAAGTATGCCAAAGGCTCTCTGGAAGACATAAAGATTTTGACCCAAATGACTCTGAAATCAGGGAAAGAGAAGTGAGATCCTCATGGTAAACTTGAGAATAGTCTGACCAAAAAGTCTAGTGCTTCTTGAAGCCAGGGGGATTTTTGAAGTGGAATTAGAGGAAAGAAATTTGGGGGAAATGGGAAAGACCCAGAAGATTTTGATTATTTGACAACATTTATTTCCTTACCGTTATTTTCTTCCTTTCTCTCACAATTTAGTCTAACCTTTCTTGGGGTGGGTAGGTCTCATGAGAAAGCGCTTGGAAAAATATGAAGGCTAATTCTTTCTTTCCCCTTTTACAAACAAATCACACAGTTCTGGAGGTAGTTATAGAGAATTCCATTTTCAGGGCAAAATTGTGGCCCCCATTTTAGCAAATGGGGCCTCTTTAGTTACTGAAGGATGATTTTAATGACTGAAAATAAATGAGACCACCAAAGGTTAACCCAAGGCTGGCTGCTTGTTATTTGCTGCTAGTATTTTCCATACTAGACTGGAAACAAAGTCATGATCTTTTGTTTGTGATGTAAGCCTCTTTCCCTCCTTTTGTTTCCCTTTCTCAGTCATACCAGCCATCCCTCATCATCTTCGTGTTTTAGGAAACAACATCCTTGAGGAAAGGAAGAGCCGATGAAGTCCAAGAAAGAGTTGAAGGCTGGTTGCCTGACATGGAGGCAAGGACTCAGTGTTGGTCCCAGGGCTGCTCATGGAGGGGAAGGTGCATCTCCACTGCATCACGGCAAGTCTTCCAGACCTGTCTGCAGCTCTTCCTGTAACCAAGAGGCCTTTTCCTGTGTTTAAACTCACCACCAATGGCTATCCTACCAAAGGTAAACAGCAGCAGTCTAAGCAAATGGCTCTTTTCCCAAAAGAAAGCTTTTAACTTTTCTTTTGGAGGAGACAGAAGAGGGTTGTTTGAGGACTGGGTGGAGGAGGAGAGAGGAGACATGAGACCAGAGGAAAGCCAAGTGACCCCAAACCCTGCCCTGCGTGTTTTTTCTTTCTTTCTTTTATTATTTCTCTCTTCACCTCCCTCATTATTTTTGGCTGGCTCTTTGGTGCAGGGCGCCTTCTATTCCCCGGCAGTTGCTTTGAACATCAGTCACATCAGGTCAACTGCCAAGCTGTGAGCCTCTGGTCACACGGCTCTGAGGCCTCCAGTTTGACAGCTTCAAAGTGCCCCACACGTGGTGATTTGCCTCCTTTGGGTTGGATGTTAAAAGAAGGGGAAGCCTGTACAGACTCATGACACCACTGGAATTAAGGCTGGGAGATTCTATCTCATTTTGCAGAAAAAATCAGGACCAAAGAGGAGAGCTGGGGAAACCACTGCCAGGCCTTGTGGCCTGTTAAGTGGAAGGACAAGAGGCGGGTCTGCTCGTGTGTAGACCTGTGGGGCTCTTCCCAGTCCTTGAGCTTAAAACTGTGTTTCTCAAGGAGTCAGCCTGCCTCCAAAGTGCTTCAGCGATGGTGACATCTGAGATGGGAGGGAGGGAGGAGAATGCTTAACGGATGGAATCCCACCCTCCTCCTCAATGGAGTCTCTTCTCATTGCTCTCATTCTTTCATTCACTCATTCATTCATTCAGCTAGTGTCTATTGAGCAGCTTCCATGTGCCAGTGACTTCCAGACACTGGAGATACAGCAAGGAACCAGCAAAGCCTAGGTTTTCATGAAACTTACATTCTGTTTTCTGTGTTAGTTTCTAAGTAAGATTACTTTTCGGTCAAAGGATTCTATCCATTTTTTTCTTTCAAATAGAATAAAAATCTTTCCAATATCTAGCGTTTGAAGCATTAACTGGACTCGTCTGACACTCACAACATTAAGTAGAGATTGTGCTACTACATAAAACAAATTAGCTGCTGATCTTCCAGCCTCTAACAATTTAAAATCTCCCAAGAAAATACTCCTAAAAAGAGAACTTGCCCAGAGAGTATCACACTCACTGATGAAAGTGGGAGAGAAATAAAGATACAAATTGATAGTACGGATGGTGAGCCGAACACTAATAGTCCATTATATGACTACCATGGGTCACGGGTATACTCACTTCCCAGGAATTCCATGTAGCATACGATAGGCATGTGGTCTTTTAACGCGGCCCCCTTTGTTTGGTGGTGGGTGGAGGTGAGTGTAGCAATCAGTTAACAGCTTTGATGAGTTTCAAAGTGGGATAGCCACCAGCAAATATTCCCATGTGGGAATTTTGGTTTGAAAAGTTAAGGCCTAGAGTTGTAAACAGCAGCCTTCCCTGCTAGTGTATTATTACTAATTATCTTTTGAGGTATAACAAATTACCCCAAAGCCTGTTGCTGTTTAATTGCTAAGTCATGTCTGACTCTTTTGCAATCCCTTGGACTGTAGCCCAGCAGGCTCCTCTGTCCATGGGATTTCCCAGACAAGAATATTGGGAGTGGGTTGTCCTTTCCTTCTCCAGGGGATCTTCCTGACCCAGGGATCAAACCTGCATCTCCTGCAGTTCCACCAGGGCAGCCACCCCAAAACTTAGTGGCTTAAAAAAGCAAATGTTACCTCACAGTTTGTATGGTGTCAGGAGTTTGAGAGACAGACTGTGCACTAAGTCGTGTCCGACTCCTGCGACCTCATGGACTGTAGCCTGCCAGGCTCCTCTGTCTATGGGATTCTCCAGGCAAGAATACTGGAGTGGGTTGCCATTTCCTTCTCCAGGAGTTTAGGGACAGCTTAGCTGG
Source organism: Bubalus bubalis (assembly GCF_019923935.1). Taxonomy (NCBI): domain Eukaryota; kingdom Metazoa; phylum Chordata; class Mammalia; order Artiodactyla; family Bovidae; genus Bubalus; species Bubalus bubalis. The sequence continues at coordinate 8,892,846 of NC_059175.1, forward strand.
ATGGTTTGGCTCAGGATCTCTCATGAGGTTGCCATGGCAGAGGCTTCAGTCTTCTGAAGGCTTGACTGGGCTGGATGACCCTTTGCCAAGGTCCCTTCACATGTAAATTTTACTTTTTCATGTACTCTTAAATAAATCACACTTCACTATATATTTTAAAAGCAAACCACTGCACCATTGTCACGCCCCAAAGATTGATGATTCTTTAATATCTTTTAAAAATAGTCTGTTTTCAATTCTAAAATGTCACATTAAATTTCACATTAAAATTCATATTTTCAGCTTATTATTTTTTTAAAAAATTAGATGATCTGGTCACATTAGGCCTTTGTTCTTACATGGTCACAAGCCACTTTAGATGTGTCATGGACTATTTTTCCATGATTCCCAACACACCCTATTATGTTACACATGGGGTACTGGTTAAATGAACTTGCTTGGTTCATTTAATATTTGAGTTTATCCCTGGTCTGGTCTAAGGAGGCTGAGCGGTGTGGAAATGGGGTTGAAGAAGGGAGAAGCCTGACCCCTGATGTGAGTTGGATCCCTGAAGATTAAGAAAGAAGACAGGCTACAGAAACCTTGGGTCTCACCTATGTAGTGCTGTAGAGATGACGAGGATAACCATAGAGATCTGGTTAGTATGGTCTTAAAAGACTGGGTGGGCTTTCCTTTGACAGCATTTGGCACTGAGGGTGTAGAGGCGCCAGCAGACCCAGGCACCTCAGAGGGGACCGTGAATCAGCCAACACGCACCAGGGCTTAGTGCTATTTTCTTTGGGCTGTGAAAGTCCTGGGTCTGGTACAACCAAAGGAAGGGTGTGAGGACCATGGAAAATAATGACACAGAACTTAAGCCAACTTTATCAAGGAAGGGGAACTCTAATCATGCTTAATGTAATGTATAAAAATGAAGTTGTTTCTTGTCTCTTGTGTGCTACTGAAACATAGGATCTCAAGGCGCTTGGAGAGAGCCTGTCAGTAGAAGAATAGACCTATGTGATCACTCTGGAGGAAGATTGTGGAAAAATGAGCCCTACTGAACAATGGAAGTGAGTACTGGAGGAGGGTGCTTGCTTACCTCCAGCCTGACGAGAAACCACAGGTGCTTTTTAACACAACCACTGCCAGTCCCCAACTTAAAAATGACTATGTGTATGCACGCACAGTCGCGGCTGACTCTTGCGACCCCACGGACTGTAGCCCACCAGGCTCCTCTGACCATGGGATTTTCCAGGCAAGAATGTGGAGTGGGTTACCATTTTCTACACCAGGGGATCTTCCTGAACCAGGGATGGAACCCCTGTTTCTTGTCTCCTGCATTGGCAGGAGGATATCACCTGGGAAGCCCCAACTTAAAAATACTCATTTGCTGATATCAAACATTTGGAGCTCAGAACTCATTTTTCTGTAGAAACCATGTGTTCCTTGGTGATTAAGTCCACAGGCCAGCTCTTAAGATTTAGTCCTGTAACTAACTCATCACACTATCCATCTACCCTGCTTCACAGACTTTCCTTAGGGAATTTCAGCCTGAGTCCTAACATGGAATACCTGGAGTGCATTTTCCCCAGCCCTAGTAGCTCAAACGCTGAGTTCTGCTGCATCTCTCAGAGTCATCCCTCCTGGGCCAGCTTTGAGAGTGCCCCCAGCTTTTCAGTAGCAGCACTGGGTGTGCTAGAGTGCCTGTCAGCAACCTTTTTGGCACCAGGGAGCGGTTTTGTAGGGAACGATTTTTCTATGGATGGCAGGGCGGGGGGTGGGGGGTGGGTAGGTGGTTCAGGCGGTAATGCAAGCGATGGGGAGTAATCTTGGGAGCAGCAGGTGAAGCTTCGCTCGCAGCCCTCCACTCACCTCCTGCTGTGGGGCCCGGTTCCTAATGGGCAGCAAACCTCTACTGGTCCACGGCCTAGGGTTAAAGACCCCCGTGCTAGAGGAAAGGAAACTCTGTTGGGCAAATATTAGGAAATGCAGGCACGGGGCTACATATGAGGACAGTGACGCCAAGGCAAGCAGACAGGAGGCCAGGTGGAGAAAAGGCAGGTAGGTACTCAGCGACGGAGGCTCTGGAGATAAGGGGTGGAGTGGGGCATGGGAGAGGGTGCTGCTGTTCACAAGTGTGGATCTTTCATAAGCCAGCTGTTCGTGTGCCAGTATTCACTCCCCAATAAACTCTTGTCACTGAGCATATCAGCGTGGCTCTCAAACCTCTCTAGACACTAACACACCACCGGCAGCTCCTGACAGCCCTTCTGTCCAACCTCATTTAGACTAGACTTTACAACTCTCCACCTGCTTCCACTCTTGCCCTCCACGAACCAGTCTTTGCAGTGACCCACATAGGCTTTCTGAAATGCAATCTGAGTATGTCCTTCTCCCATGTGAAATATTTCATGCTTCCCATCCCTTTGAGGATCAAGTCCAGAATCTGAGCTCGGACCCCCTGGCTGCCCCTTGCAAGACTGTTGTCTCCCCAGCTTTGCCTGACACGCGCCTACTCCTTCTTCAGGCCTCCATATATCTTTCATTTTCTTAGGGAAACTTTCTCCGACCTTTCGTCCAGATTTGGTACCTGACTACAAGTTCTCCTAGCTCTTAGATTTCCTCTTCAGAGTGTGGACTGCAATTTTAATTGTTTAGATATCCAAGCGTGTTTTACTAAATTGAAAGTGTCTCTCCTCTGCCAGGAAGTAAAATTCACATGTACATTGCCCATACCTGGCAGGGGGCCTCTGGTTCACAAGACAGGCTCACTAAATAGTTGGAGAATGCACCTTTGTGCCATATGTTTTTGCCTTTTCTACTATACAGCATGTTCTCCAGTTCTAGAGACCAAGTTTTACTGTGTGACAGGCAGTGTTTATTTAGAGGGCAGGGTAAGTTACCTTTTGTTGAAATAGGGCTCTGAGCCAGAATTCCCTGGGTTTGAAATCTTACTAATTATGTGATACTGGAAAGTAGTGTAATGTCTCCACGCTTCAGTTTCCTCATCTATTAAAAAGGAGGAGGAGATAAAGGGCAAAACAGCAGCGACTTCAGTGGGCTGTTGTGATGAGTAAATAAGTTGTGACACGTAGTTGCTTAGTTGCACGTGGCATGTGTTGGAAAGATTTTAGCTCCTCTTCTTCACTCCTAAGACTATGAAAAATGGGTGTTATGTCAGTGTCCCTACTTCTCAAATGAGGACACTAGATCCATCAGTTCAGTTCAGTTCAGTTCAGTCGCTCAGTCGTGTCCGACTCTTTGCGACCCCATGAATCATAGCACGCCAGGCCTCCCTGTCCATCACCAACTCCCAGAGTTCACTCAGACTCACGTCCATCAAGTCAGTGATGCCACCCAGCCATCTCATCCTCTGTCGTCCCCTTCTCCTCCTGCCCCGTATCCCTCCCAGCATCAGAGTCTTTTCCAATGAGTCAACTCTTCGCATGTGGTGGCCAAAGTACTGGAGTTTTAGCCTTAGCATCATTCCTTCCAAAGAAATCCCAGGGCTGATCTCCTTCAGAATGGACTGGTTGGATCTCCTTGCAGTCCAAGGGACTCTCAAGAGTCTTCTCCAACACCACAGTTCAAAAGCATCAATTCTTCGGCGCTCAGCTTTCTTCCCAGTGCAACTCTCACATCCATACATGACCACAGAAAAAACCATAGCCTTGACTAGATGGATCTTTGTTGGCAAAGTAATGTCTCTGCTTTTCAATATGCTATCTAGGTTGGTCATAACTTTCCTTCCAAGGAGTAAGCGTCTTTTAATTTCATGGCTGCAGTCAGCATCTGCAGTGATTTTGGAGCCCCCAAAATAAAGTCTGACACTGTTTCCCCATCTATTTCCCATGAAGTGATGGGACTGGATGCCATGATCTTCGTTTTCTGAATGTTGAGCTTTAAGCCAACTTTTTCACTCTCCACTTTCACTTTCATCAAGAGGCTTTTTAGTTCCTCTTCACTTTCTGCCATAAGGGTGGTATCATCTGCATATCTGAGGTTATTGATATTTCTCCCAGAAATCTTGATTCCAGCTTGTGCTTCATCCAGCCCAGCGTTTCTCATGATGTACTCTGCGTATAAGTTAAATAAGCAGGGTGACAGTATACAGCCTTGACGTACTCCTTTTCCTATTTGGAACCAGTCTGTTGTTCCATGTCCAGTTAACAGACTTTTTTTTAGCAACTTGTTTGCAGTCCTTAATAGCATCATTTCATGCTACATAGAAACTAGAAAGAAAGAAAGAAACAAATGTTCTCAAGTTTGGGGAGTTGGGGCTTGGAGGATATTAGGGCTTGGCAAGACCAAGAAAATAAATCAAAGGAACAAAGGAAGTTTCAAAGCAGCTTCAGGCGCGGGACTTGGCTCCCTCTTTTGCACGTTAGTCTAACACGTGAGAAGCCTGCACGAGGGAGGGCAGACTCAGCGGCCATAGAATCTGGAAGGGGATGGCGAGAACATGGAGCATGACTCAGAGCAACAGGAACTAGCATCTCCAGGTTGTAGCAGGAAGTGAGAACCATGACTCCCAACCTGTTCCGAAGCTCCTCCGGAGCTCTGCCAGCATCTCCAAAGACATCACCGTGTCCTCAAACTGAGTCCACTTGAATTCAAGAGAAAAATCCATGCCATGCATCCCATGTGAGAGGAAGTGGGTATAAAGAAGCCAAACAAAGGGCTGTGAATCATTGGAGTGGACATTCTTCCTGGAGAGAGGGGAGTCCTGCACCAGGCTTTAAAAAGACATCTGGCAGGGACAGGAGTATTCCTGGCAGCCTGCTGGTAATGGCCCCAAAATAGAAACAACCCAATGTCATCTTCAGTAGAGTGGATATATAAAGTGTGGTACAGTCACAGAGTGAAGTACTCTCCAGCAAGACAGGGACTGAGCCACACTCAACAATATGGGCGAATCTCACAAATGTAATACAAAACAGAACACACAGTTCAATGCCATTTGTTATGTAAACCATGTAATATGTATCTATGTCAGGTTTGAGAACTGAGGACTGTGTGACCCTTAAGGAGAAGTAATGGAGGGAGGAGTAAGGGATGGAGGATCACAGGGATCTCATGTTAGGTTTCTCTTAATCAGATGCGTTTGTTTTATAAAATGTCACTGATGTGTATGCTTACTTTTTTGCATACTGTTCTGAATATACGTGTGTGGGCTCAGTCCCTTGAGTTGTGTCCTACTCTTTGTGACCCCATGGACTTTTTGTGACTCTTTGCCAGGCTCCTCTGTCCATGGAATTTCCCAGGCAAGAATACTGGAGTGGGTTGCCATGCACTCCTCCAGGGGGTCTTCCCTACCCATGGATCGAACCCATGTCTCCTGAGCCTCCTGTGTTGCAGGCAGATTCTTTACCTAATGAGTCATTGGGAAAGCCCATTCTGGACTTATCTTATATTTCAAATCATTCTTCATTTTCCCACCCTCTACGGCAAGGGGTTGAATGAGCCTTGGGGTAAATAGATAGCCCTAGAGCTCTCGATAACCAGCAGCTGGGAAAGTGCCAGTTGGGACGCTTCAGAAATGGGGCCATTTTGAGTAGAGCTTGTGCTTCTGCAGTGCTGGTTCTGAGTCTTGGGTCACTGGTTTTGTCTCACTGAATTTTAACCTTGCTGTTTATCCTTGTCCCCTGACGTTATAGTCCTCTCTAATCAAATGGTCTCTGTAATAGCCAACGCAATGTGAGATCACTTGCTGGGTCAGAGGCCAGCCCATAGTCCACTTTCTACACATGCTTTTCCTCAGGTGTCTGCAAAACAAACATCCATTCCCTTCACTCCCCTTCTGAGTCTAAATAAATCCTGAGGTGGCTGGAAAGGAAGCTTCACCAGCCTGAGTGACCTGATGAGAAATCTCTCCTGTGAAACCTGATGGGATGGACTTAGGAGTTTCAGCTTCTAGATACCCAGCGGGTGACGTTACAAGTATTAGAGGATCATCTTCATATGATTGACAGAGCAGGGAAAGAGAGAGAGGCCCATTCTATGAATCTCACAGGAGGTGACAACGAGCTACCTGAATGGAACAGCTTGGCACAGGCAGGGCTGAGAATCCCTCTTGAAAAACCATGACTGCACAGGCCCCATCCACGCTGTCTGTGGCGGGTCAGCTGGCTTGGAGAAAACAGCACTCCTCCACGTGACAGTCCCCACATGCTGCGGACTTGAGAGGGAAATCCTCTGGATTCTGACAGCGCTCCTGGGGCTCAGCCCCGGCCCAGCCCTAAGGCTGCCGTGGGAAGAGAGCCTGGAGAAGCTGCATGGTGCTGCCATTGCTTCTCCAGTGACCAGCGAGAGCTGCAGCCTGAACGCCTTTGTTCTTCTCATCCCCAGTGGCCTCCTCTGACTGGGGCCTCAGAAACCCAGCCCGGCCTTTCCCTCTTTCTCCTCACTCACCCGCTCCTCACTCCCTCCCACTTACTTCCACATTTCATTGGAGAGCAGAGCGCTTCTTAAACCTCACAGTTCCCCAGAGTTTGTTCCCCAGTATTGTTACCGCTCTAGAGGAATCAGTTCTATCCCTCCCATTCCCTCATGCTCTTCTCTCGCTTTCTCAGATTCTCCTGCTGGTGTTCCTTCCCATGTCTACAAAGGCAGGAGAGAGAGGAAGGCCAGCAGAGGGCAAAGAGCACCAGAGCTGAATCAGGAGGCAGATGAGCTGTTTGGGTTTGGTCACTGATGTGAATGACTTTGGGCAAACAGTACAGATTTTTGCCTGGGCACCAGTGTTGACATCTGCAGACGGAGTTGGGTCCCCCCAGGGCAGAAACCCAATGCCACATGTTATGTCAGTATTGGTGCCATGAGGATGCAAAGAATAAAACTGTCCTGGCTTTTACAAACTTACTGAGTAATGTCACATTCTTTATCACACACACACACACACACATTCAGATAGAGAGATAAATTGATAGATAATTACTGGGGGGAGAAAACTGGATAAATGAAGGATCTTATAGTCCACTGAATCCAATAAAATCTTGCAGAGAATGAACCAGATTTATTCTTTCCTTGAATTCACTTGACTTGCTCCTTGTATTCAGGTGTGGTGCTCCACCCCAGTTTTTCACCATTGGTTGAAATAAGGAAGCACTTAAAGCTGGTTTTTTGTTTTTTGTTTTTTTTTTGCCGCCGCAACGATCTGCGGCTGGTTCCTGCTTGTGGCAAAAAAACAATCTTAACCAGATGAATGAAGGGCATGGGACACACAACACAAATCAGAGCTGTAAACCAGGCTTATTCCTGAGTGAAACACACCCTAAACAGAGCTTGTGCTTGCCCTTTGCACTCCTAGGACCCCCTAACTGGGTAAAGAATAGTCCCACCATTATCTAGCTCCTTGTAGTCAACGTCCCCTTCCTTATCAAACTTTGCGGACGACTTACCTAAGGCCTATGCAATATTCTGAAGACAAATTAGAAATCACCTTCTGGTTTTTCCAGAGGTGACTAATCCAAAGAGCAGTAGGAACGTGAAGGACATGAGGACATGACGATGTGAACAACAGTTCTGAGATAACTATGTCCAGCAGCAGTGTGGTGAGTTGCTGCTGCTGTTTTTCATCCATCAGCAAAGATGAAATCTTGGTCCTCTGCACGAGGCTCAGTGACCAATGCATACATCTGTTGTTTGGTCCTGGAAGAATGGAAAGCTCTAGAGTCAGGCTGAAGACTTGCAGCAATGCTGATGTTTCACAGAGCCCAGAGAGAGCCACACATTCGAGCTGACCTGTGCACGCCCGGCCTCACAGCCTGCGGGTTTGCCTTGGTTAGCATGACAGACCGAACTTACCCTCCATCAGAGTGGACGAGATGGATTTGTTCCCCTTTCGTTGTGTCTTTTCTGCAAACTAGATGCCAGGCTGCAAGCTCAGGAGAGTCTGCCTTTCTGGAACACCATTTGTTTGGACAGGACAGGCCAGCAAGGCTTTTCATCTCTTTAAAGCTCCTAGGGCAGAGAGCATATTTGAGGAATTCCTTTTTTCAAAGTTTTTTTTTTTCTTTGCCCCTTCCAACACTTTGTTTAAGAGAAAATGAGATGTCTATCTTCTGTTTCCTTATTTTTTTTCAGGAAAGCAAAGGGTTGTTGACTTCCTCCCTCTCCCCTCCCTTCCTTCCTTCTTCCCGAAGGTACTCATCTGAGAAAAAGAGAACGAAGTATTGTTCCTGTTCTCTTTCTTAAGTCATTCGAAACACTGTCCCTGCGAGTTCTTTAAGTTCCCTGCAATCTGTACACAAGGAGGGAGAAAGAGAGGGAGAAAGACAGACAAGGGACCAGGTAAACCTCGGGGGCGGCTGCAGCCACTCAGACTCAGGAGCTGGTAAGTTACCCACGCAATCCTTTCTACTTCCATTTCAATGTCCCTGCGATGGATGTTGCTGTGGGCATCTTCCACAGAAAATGCCTTACTGGGTGTAATCCTTAAAGGGTGTGACTGAAGGATGGCCCAGAATTGAAGCTTGTATGTCTTTTTTTTTTTTTTTAGAGAATACTGATGTTCTGCAGGGTTGAGCCTGGCAGAACTGGACATAGAATTGCACTGGGCTAAGAAGGACATTGTGTTAAATCTGAATTTGGGCACAGATAAGCTGGTGGGTTAACCAAGAGCCACTGGAGTGCCGTGGCTCTCCAGAGAATTCACTCTTCCTCAGTGCTGTGTCCTGGGAGCCTTCTCAGGGTGTCTGTTAAGAACTGTGGTTTGCTCTGGGGATTTTGTTACCCATTGTCTCGATGGAGGTGCCTGCTCTTGTTCTTTCCTTTTCATTCAACATCCCCCACCTCAAAGAGGACTGTTAATTTGTGACTGTTATCCTGCCTCACTGAGGCAGGAGGAAGAAAAAGAAGAGAATGTCACTTTGAATTGTACTGTAAGGGGGAGGGTGTGCTTATGTGTTCAGGCTCCACATGTGGGTTGAGTATAAATTTATTATCCACTGTCATTTGAAGATGTCATCTGCCACACAAAAGAGGGCAAAGATTTAGGGGCAAGCAGCTTTAATTTTGGAAAACAGCATGCCTGTAGGATAGGGAGATTGAGATCGATCACTTGCATCAGTAAGGGTGAAAAACCCAGCTAAACACTGAAGAATGTTTATCCAGTGCCTGGTTTTTTAAGCATCAAATAGAATACAGCAAACCAGTCAAGATTATACACACAATTAATTTTTAAAAGTCTATCTTGCTTCCTTTAGATTCATCAGAAAGTATAATGTTACAAAGAACTCATCATGGCAAGCCACAAGGGAGTCAAGATCACATTGTCAAAAATAGACCAGCCAGGTTGCTCTGAAAGACTGTGTATATTTACTAATATTAATCATCCAACCCAGAGAGGTGTTGAATGGCTGAAAGACAAAGGACAGGCAGAGGTTTTTTCTTATATTCATTTCTATGAAATTTACCGATTGAAGTCATCTGGGATGTGAACAGTGTAATAAAATTAGCTGTTCTCTCGTTTATAAATTAATTTGGCCAGACTATGCATTAACCATGCTCAAGTAATTAATCTTTATTTAAAACTGAGCCATCTTAATAGGAGTAAGAAAATATGATAAAACTGGACTATTTATGTGGGTTTTGTTCCATTAGTCAGACTTCTTTTTTCTTCTCCTTTTTCTCCAAGAGACTTTCCTTAGGAGCACTATAAAATGAGCACTGGGGAAGAGATATGATAGCGTTTTCCTGCTTGTGGAGGCACAATTACACTACTAATAACTGAAAGTGGTTTCTAGCTCCCCTCCCACCTACCCTTATTCACCCCGTTTCATAGATCTTCAGGTCAAAAGGTAGCCGGGACTGATCAGCTTGGGCATTTTTTTTTTTTTTTCATCTTTTATCAGCAACTGTGACTCAGTAGAAAACTCAGGGCTGCAATTTTCGTGCTTCTTTCAGTTTCATTTTTCCTTGATAATATATTTAATTTTATGCCCAGTTAGAACGACATCAGAGGATACTATCTCACTTGGGTTATTGAATAAAAGCATCAGATGCAACACAATACGAAAACAAATGGCAGCAGAGTCACACTGGCAACTTAGGCAAAAGGTTAGTCTGTCTTTGGCACAGAAAACAGCCCCTCCTGAGGCTGTGTCTCCAATGTGGCCCAAGATTAAGGAGCTCAGGGTAGGTTCTTTTCTGTAAAAGAAAAAATACATATTTAGTATTTCCATTTGAGTTGTTAAGTCATTGCCATGAGAATGTTGGATACTGGGGAAAAAAATGCAGCTCCCTAAAGAAGAAAGTCATTGACAAGCTTAACCTAGTTGCTACCAATCTGTCTTCACTCAATTCCAAGGAGTGAGTTGGCATTTGCGGAAACTTCCAGTGTGTGATTCTTACTCGGAATCATCAGAAGCTCTTCTGTGATATCATTAAGGAAACTCCAGCTTGAAATGAGCCAGAATTTGACACACAGAAGGTTGCATTAATTAATTTGCGCCAAAGCTGTACATATAACTAAACCATAAGTTTGCTGTATAAATGTTAAATCATGTTAGCGTGTGTCCTGTGGGCTGATATGTGAATTAAATGCGAATAAGCAGAACATCAAAGCACAGGCTTTGTTGTTATCCAAACCTGGGTTTGAATTCCAGCTTTGTCGCTTACTGTCTGACACTTATTTTGGCCAGGTAATTAACTCCTCTAAGCTGCAGTTTCCCCTAACATAAAATTGCATCTGTGTAATTGAGTTGTAGTGAGGATTAAACAAGATTATTTATGTAACACAATTAATACAAAGTGTGGTAAGTAGTAGGAGTCAACCCATGTCAGATGTAATTTTAAAGTCTTATATTAATACTTAAAGGTACTGTCTTTTGAATGCAGAGAGTAGAATATATACACTATAATTTGTATCAGATCCTTGATCAATACTATACCAAGAGTCTGTCAAAAAAAAAAAAAATCATCCCTCATAGCTTTAGAGTCGGGCACACATTGAGTTAAGCTATCCTGAATCCCAAAATCTTGCAAAACAAAGGAAAGCAGAGTTTAATGTTTTGATGTTTATCTCTGCTGATGGCAGAAACAGCCAGATTTCGCCTCATTAAAGTGCGAGTTGTGTTCAGCAGAGGAGAGAGTAGGGGAGAGTTTGTCTTGGGATGAAAGCCTTCAGTTTTCATCATGAAGAGACTACATGATGTTGTAGACTTTTCATTCTCCCTTTCACCCACTTCCCCAAGACCGTGAGCTCTGAGCTGTTGATGACCTTTTCCCTGGCAGTGGAGGGCTAGAGACTCTTTTTTTTTTTTTTTTGGGGGGGGGGACCATTGTGGCAGTTTGTGACTCAGCCAGAGACGAAAAGATTTGAAGGGACATGGTCTCCTCACAGTAAGGACTAAGCACACTCAGTGACCCCTCTCCTCAAACATTTTAGCAGCAAGCCACCGATCACCAATAAAGAGAACACGGGTATCACTACTGTGTGTGTGTGTGTGTGTGTGTGTGTGAGAGAGAGAGAGAGAGCTCCAACTGCTATATTTCTCTCACTCTAAACTTTAAAACCTACATGCTAGTTAGTCTATCCAGTAATAATGATACTTTAACTTAGTTAAACTTCCCTCTCCACTTTACCAGAGCAAAACACAACCACAAAAATGACCAGAAATCGACCACCAATATCCCGAACCGTTGAGGCTCCTTTGTTAGAGTCAGAGGCCCTGACACAATAGAGACTCGCTTGCACAACTTAACCTTTGGAGAGTAGATTGAAGCTGTGTTGTTCTACCCTGAAGTGCAAAACAAGCGTCTTCTCAGGTGGCTTAGGATAAGAGAACAAAGACCAGACTAGAGTCAGGGCGCTTCTGCCAACCTCTGCCGCCCTCTCCACGTATGACCTGACAGGTCTGCACTTGCTTGGACCTCGGTTTTCTCGGTAAAATGATGAAGTTGGATGACACCCGTGACTCTCAGGGGCGACTGTGTGTGTGAGTGTGTATTAGAATTCATCTGGGACTTGTTCACACTCTTCTACCCACTGCACTAGATGACCTGTAAGACTCTCATGCTGACATCCTGTGATTTTCTAAAATGGGTGATCACTGTTTTGTTCTATCTTCTTCAGGATTGCATTGACATTAAAATGTATTTTTACATTTTTGTTCTAAGAACCATACTTTTAAGCATAATTCCTATTTGGCATTGGATGTACTCTTTAGAAATTAGTTTCAAATATATCAATTGCTATTCTAGAAGCTGTTAGTTTTATGGAGTAAGGAATATGCAACCAATCTGATCAATATTCTATAATGACATATATTATAAAGAGCAATTACTTACAATTATAAATATTGGAATTCTATATGAATAGCGCTTTTTGATTTATGCTTTTATATATTATTTGTCTCTTATAGTGAGCATGCATCCTTTCTTTGATCAAAGAAAACACAGATACTGTTTTCATATTCACTTTAAAGAATATAGAGTCTTTAAATATAAGATTCTTTATATAAGTTTTTTGGTTTTATTTTCACCTTTTTACAATGTGTGTTTTGCTGAGCCTTTATTAGAAGTTAGATCCTTGTCCCTAAGTTAATACTGACATGGAAAGGTGAAAGATTGATAATGGTGTTTGAAAAACCAGCACCCACAAGTCATGTTTAATCTGCTATTAAAAGAAAACTTTGTGTGGCTAATAAGTAGAGCAGCGATGGATATAGTTCTCCACGTGACAGAGAGACAGCAGATACTTTGATGTGCACTGTCAGAAACAGCTAGCCTAATGATGGCTATTCTTTTTAACTATTCAAATATCAAATACATTTAGATAAAAGAATAAGAGCTTATCTTCATCAGAAGTTATGTATAATACATAAGTTCACTAGAAAGTAAGCACCATGAGGACAGGGCCTTCTTTTGTTCACTGCTATAAGCGTACAGCCTAGAACATATAATAGATGCACAAAATATTTGTTGAACGAATGGTAAATAAGTGGGCTGTAGAGTGAAACATGCCATTTTTAGTTAATACTAAACACAGCAGTTAGTAAGTTAAAAATCAGTCAAACTCTCTGGGATTCTGGACAATGCCAAACTGCCGGCTTGACATGTTTATTTCCCACCTGAATTGACTGAATGGCTTACTCCTCCATCACATGCCTGGGGCTGCTACATGTATATTAATGTGTCATCTTGGTAAGGACCCTACCCACTTGTTCATGGGTGATAAATATTTACCAGATACACAGAAAAGACTGTTGGTTGCATTTTGTTTTCCATTTCTTTTCTGGGCAGATGATGGGTTAGCACATTGTTTTTGGCGAGAGAGAGCATGGTCATTTGTTTTTCCTTGACTGAGGCAGTCGTGAGCCAGGATTTAGCCTTGTAGGAAATGCTCAGCGCTCTCTGGTTTTTACAGGCAGGGCTGTAAATCCAAGTTAAAGGGATGTCACTTGGGTTGAGTTTACACAAACATGAAGGAGTGAATTCAGGGAGGGAAACATGATATCCTTGTGGTGCACAATACCCTTTCCTTTATATAATTAGGCACTGGAGACAGCCAAAACGAACCAATACTGGCCTGTGGCAGTTTTGCACTTACATGGCAAATGTAAAAGTCGTAAATATATGTATAAATATGATAACAACTTTGCTGTCTTAGTTGTTAAGACCTCTCATTGGTAAAGCCTATCTCTTTGGTGCCAAATACCAGGACCACACAAAGGAATTCTTCCCCCTTCTCTGTTCCTATGATCTGTTACGGCCCCACTTTGACCTCATTCTGTGATGGCCACTGGTATTAATGGGGAATGAGATAACCACAAGAGCACCACCACCACCCGCAGCATTTATGGAAGAGTTTTTAGCAAGTCTGGGGCCTGCCAAGAACTTTACGTACATTATTTCACTTAACCCTCCCATTCTAAGAAGTAGGCGCTTTATTCTCCCCCACTTTAGAGATGAGGAAAGGCATCTACCTTGTTTAACAGATAAGCTAGAAAAAAATAAATGATTTACGCAAGGTCACTGAATTGATGTTGCTTGTTTTCAGGTTGCTTATTAAAGAGGAAGCAGCTGATAACTTTTTTTTTTTTTTAATTAGGTATCCCTTAAGGTGTGCATGCATCCTCAGTCATGTTGCTTTGTGACCCCCCCCCACGCCCCCACACACAGACTGTAGCCCACCAAGCTCCTCTGTCCATGGGATTCTCCAGGCAAGAATGCTGGAGTGGGTTGCCATTTCCTCCTCCAGGAAGGAAAGGTTTGACCTAAGGGTCGAACCCACATCTCCTGCACTGCAGGCAGATTCTTTACTGCTGATCCATCGGGGAAGCACATCCCTTATGGCAGTGTTCCTCAAATGTAGTCAACCAACAGTGTGGTATCACCTGGGGATTTGTTAGAGAAGCAGAATCTCAGGCTGTGCCCCAGACCCCCTGAATCAGAATTGGCATTCCAACATGATCTCCATATGATTCAGGTGCACATCCATGTTTGAGCAGCACTGCCTTAGGGTTTTGACCTGTTGTATACACAGGTTGACATAGGTCCCTGTCCTATGGAGTTACAAAGCCTTTTCATAAACTCTGAACTTGTCCAAGACAGCATTACTCCCTCTTGGATAATGGTGTTACTCGACAAACTTCAAGTCTATTCAGCTCTGAGCAACATTAGGCATGACTTTTATGGTCTCAACTAGCAACGTGATACCATACAAAGGGACCCTGATAATCTCAGAGAGTAAAGGTCTGGGGTATTGTTATTCAGGTGTGTTCTGAGAGCCCAACATCAGAGTCACTGGGATAGATTCCTAGACACTTCTCCAGCTCTGATGAATCTGGGGAGGGGCCTCAGAGGGGAACATCTTCCTTGTGGTATCATCTTGTGACTTAAGGAAGACCTAGCAGGGGCAGTGACAAGTATGGGGAACATCATTCCAAAAAGGTGTCCAGCTTTTTCAGCAGTTTGAAAAAATATTTAAATGCAAGAGTACAAGATAGAGTATCTCAGATTATCTTCTTCCAGGAAGAAGAGGTATTCTGCCAGCTTCTTCCTTTGAAAGCTGGAGGACGGGGACAAGAGACCCCCTGCTACCAACCTCTGGGAAAAGAGGGGCGGGTCCCCAGCATCACTGCCCAGGAGCAGATGCCAGCACACACCCCTCACTCTTCCCAGTTCGAAAGAATCCTTAGAGCTTCCTCTGCACTGGGGACTCACCGTTCTGGCTTAGAACAGAAATCAAGAGGGGGCTATTGTTGGAGGGGTGGGGAAAGGAAGCCGGGCCGGAAGATTGCAAGGGAGAGGACCGGAATAGCCTCTGGTTGGCTTGGGCCCGGACAAAACGCCTCTGCTGGATGGAGGTAGTGGCTTCTCCCCCTTAATCGAGCCCCTCTGGCCCTCTTCCACAGGAAGTATAGGGAGAGAAAGAACTTTGAGTTTTCGGTGCTGTTTTATGGAACACCCACCACAAAAGCCACTACTTGTCTCTTGCTGTTTTTCTAATTCAGGTGGTTTTCTTCCCCATAGCATAGTGGAGCTTCCTCTCCTTCCCTCCACACCTAGTAGCTTTTTCAGTTAAAAAAAAATGTACAAAGAGGGATCTTTCTTATCCTGAAAAATGTATGAAATGAAAACTTTGAAGGTGCTATAAGGAGCACCATACTTAATCCATCAAGGTGGGGCTCCTGCACTTATAGAACTTGAACTCTTAGGGTGAAGAACAAGCAAAAAGTTCTACAAGGTTACTCCTCGGTATATCCAGAATCCTAGCCCCTACTGGATTTTTTAAGAGAGCGGGGCAATCATGGTGTTTCTCGACACTTAGGAGATGGCCAGTACACAATGCAGCAAGCAAGCTGCGGTCTGCTCCCACATGCCCACGGCTCCTCTGCGCCCAGCGTTGTCTACACAACCCCCCGGGGTGGAGAATTCTTATCTGCTGGCTGCAGCCTAGGCCATGAGTCTTAATGAGGATGTTGGAGAAGAAGAGAAGAGCCTAGGTTTTGGAAAAGAAGGTGCAGCTCAGTAATACATCATTTTGGTGTGTCTGCACAACCTTTAAGTGCTCAGATGTCTCACACTTTACACTAGCTCCTCTTGCTCTTTCGGAGCCTCCTAGGAAAGGAATTGTGGTATCACATACTTGGTGTCTACAGTTAGGAAGGACATTCAGCTGTGAGCAGATCCTACCCCAGAAGGATTAGGATAGAAAGTGCCAAGTGTATTTGCCTTCAACCAATGTGGATTTTTTGGGAGACAGTGTTGGTTTACTTAATAATGGGTTATCTCTTCTGTTCATGGCACATGTGCTTTACACACATGTGTATAAACACAGATACATAGAGACTATCCAAAATCACGGGCTCATATAAAAGGAAACTATGGATTAACCCCTAATTGTTCATTTGACCAAGAATGTAGTATCTGATTCTCAGTCCCCTGTACTTTCATATAGATTTACTATTGTAATTAAATTTTTCCTAGTGATGATAAAAAAAAAAAATCCCTGAGTTTTGTTAGCTAGTGGCAGTGGAGGAGAAGAGAGGACTTGTGTTATTGCAAGAAATTCATAAAGTGTTCCATTAACTTATTGTGTGTTGATTTGAGAATGTTATTAATGCAGGCGAGAAAGCTAAACTCTGAGTTAGTGATAGAGGCTTGAGTGTGCTCATTGACACATGGACAGAAGGCAAGTGAGTGAACCTAAAAGCATGGAAATTTAATATATGACAAAAATAGCCTTGCATATCAGAGAGGAAAGTTAGATTATGTAACTAATTGTTGGGACACCTAGGGAGAAAATCAACTTATATCTGTTCTTTATTTTGTAAAATTCAAGGTAGATCAACGATTTAAAATGTTAAAAATAAAAACATAAAAATAATAGGAAAATGGTAGATTTTTTTTTTAATCTCGAAGTAGGAAAAGTCTTTCTGGTTTCATCTAAAAGCCTTAACATTTGTTATACATTACAATTAAAAAGCTTCTATAGGGCCCAAATTCAATAAGCAAGATCAAAATAGCAAATAAAAAACTAGGGGGAAAATTGTAAACATATATATCACAAAGAACTTAATATGACCAGAAAATGGGCAGATGACATGAAACACATTTCATATTAAATGAAATGTAGTTAGTTCTTAAACATGTGAAAAATCAAAGATAATATGTTGTTGTTGTTGCTCAGTTGCTCAGTCGTGTCCGACTCTTTGTGACCCTGTGGACTGCAGCACACCAGGCTTCCCTGTCCTTTACTATCTCCCACAGTTTGCTCAAATTCATGTCTACTGAGTCAGTGATGCCATCCAACCCTCTCCTCCTCTGTCATCCCCTTCTCCTCCTGCCTTCAACCTTTCCCAGCACCCGGGTCTTTTCCAATGAGTCAGTTATTGCATCAGGTGACCAAGGTCTTGGAGCTTCAGCTTCAGCTTCAGCATCAGTTCTTCCAGTAAATATTCAGGGTTGATTTTCTTTAGGATTGACTGGTTTGATCTCCTTGCTGTCCAGGGACTCTCTAGAGTCTTTTATTCATAATAAATAAATGCAAATTAAAACTATGAGATACTACTTTTTACCTACTTGATGAAACAAAAGTTGAGGCCCTTGTTGGCATATTTGTTTCTGTGGATCTGGAGAGTACTGTCATACATAGATGGTGGAATGGAGAATTAGTAAAACTTCACTGTAGAGAGCAATTTGTGAGTGTCTATAAAAATGTAAAAGTGACTCTTCTTAGAAATTATCTTACAAATATACTTAGATGATGTAAAAAGATATACCTACAATGCAAGATTAAAAAATAAGATTAGTATAGCATAATTGTTCATCAATACGGGATTGGATCAATTAAGTACATATCGATATATAATGAAAGTGCTTCTGATTTTAAGTTCCATGTTCTGATAATTTCCTTAAGGATGATCACTTCACATCCATCTACATCCCTCTTGTCCTTTCCCTGCCAGCATGTCACCAAATGCCAGATATAAAGCCACAGCCAGAGGCTATGTTCCTTCTCCTTCAGTTGCCTCTTAATTTATAGGGTCCCTATTCCCTTGGCAACATGTGAAATATGAGTGTAAACCAGGATGAGTAAACAGTCCTGGAAGCCAGCTATGAGGCGGGGTGGCAAGGCAGTATAGAGGAGTGGTTACAACCCCTGCTCTGGGGGCAGCTACTTGAGGTCAAGTCCCTACCCTCTCGCTTGCCAGTAGTGTGATCATGCATAGTTTAATTTTTTCATCTGCATGACAGGTATTAAAATAGCACCATCCTCTTAGGGTTTGTTGTGAGGATTAAGAGTGAAAATTCATGCAACTGCTTACTCACATTGCCTGCCTCATAGTAATAGTCAATAAATGTTAGCTCTTTTAATTATTAATCTGAACTTTCCCTCCTGCCCACAGGACCTGAAACTCTCTTGGGGGAGGTGGGAAGAGAGGCATCTAAGTTATCAAATTGTGTACTCATTAGCATCATGAACTTGGAATGCTGGGATGATTGAAGGGTTTGTTTGTTTGTTTGTTTTCAATCCAACAAGAATAAAGGGAGAGACTGGAGTAATTTCTGCTGCCCCCAAGTCAGTATTATTGAGGGAAACTTCTTCCAAAATTCTATGCCCTGGAGTCAATTATATCCTGAAAATATGATGAATGCAGGCTGTAAAACTGCAAGATTGTATGTAACATTATGCTGGGAGTTGAGCCAGTTAAGCAGCAAGTTTCAATTTGCATGAAAAATGTGCCTTAAATTACATTTGGATCAAACTACCATTAAATATTAATATTAGGGCCATAGTATAACTTCCTCGCCATGGTAGCCATTTAATAAATATGAGTTGCAGTTTCAAACCAAACCAAACCAGACCAAAATCTTCCATCACTATGATGTGCATATGCCCCTGTTTCCCAGCTTTACTCTCAGTGCAGCACAGCAAGGGATGAATCTAAACCCAGCCAATCTGTGCATCCCTGTAACTTCAAGGGTCCCAGCCATGGATAGCAGACCTCTGGCAAAAACAATAAAAAATATTGGATGGCTTTTACATGAACTGAATTTCCCTTCTGTGTGTAAGGTGATAGTGAACCCTCTTTACATACATCTTACATATATATAAGGAACGAGTCACAGGAAGAGATTAAACAACGACCACTTCCAGACACTTTCTATCTAGACTTCTATTGGATGTACAAATTTGCTATAGGTAGCAGTTGAAGAGTCGAAAACTCATTGCTGCCAGAAGACCTGGATTATTCCAAATATCTTCCTTTGTATGCCTTATATGTTATTAGATCACATTCTAGAAGCTTCCAGAAGACATAGTTTAGCTTAATGGGTTGCCCTGCTTACTAATTCTTTCATGTGTGCCTGTTCTCCCTAACTACGTTGGAACCATATTTGCCAGAGACTGTTTTTTAACCATTTTTATACTCCCTCAGACAAGAACCCTCCAAATTCTTGTTGGTCTCATCTTAATTCTCTCTGAGATTCTTTGTAAAAGCTCTTATTATCCCCACTTTAAAGATGAGTAGACTAAAACTGAGAGAAACGGATGATTTGGCAGAAGTCATGCAGCTCTGTGAATCTGCAGGGTCTATGGAGTTATTGCAAGGAGTCAAGGGGTCTCTACTTGGATGTCAAGTGCCTACTGTTTGTACACTGACTAATGTTTTGAAAGTATAGGTACCTCTGCTTTCAAATATGGTTCTTTATATCATGGTAATTAATATAAATATAAATTAATTTAAAATTTTATTTTATTTATTTATTTTTTTTAATTTTATTTTATTTTTAAACTTTACATAACTGTATTAGTTTTGCAAAATATCAAAATGAATCCGCCACAGGTATACATGTGTTAAATTAATGTAAAATTTTAAATTACTGAATTAAAAATAGCTTTTGGTTATTTTGTATTTTTACTGGGGATTTGCAAAATGAGTTTAGTTCGTTAGTTATGGAATTTATGAAATTTACAAAGGGAATCATGCTGAGAAACCTGGAAACCACTGTCTGTAGACCAAAGCTGGGGTTTTCCAATAAATTATATGGAGGTGCTTTGAATAATCTAGGTCTTCTGGTATAAATGAAATTTTCCACTCTAAAACTGCTACCTATAGCAAGTTTGTACATTTGATAGAAATCTAGATAGAAAGTGTCTGGAAGCAGTCATTACTGTTTAATCTCTTCCTTTGTCTAACAACTATCTCCCCAAAGACTCCTGGTTCCTTCCTCTGTAACCTGTGTGACCTGGAGCAATCTGCTTAACCTATTTGTGTACCAGTTTCCTTACTGGCAAAGTGGGGGAAAGTGGAGAGCCTACCTCAGAGGCTGCTGTGAGGCCCCATGAGTTAATACACGGGATAACTTACACATCCTTGCTCCGTAAGAAACATTCAGCAATGTGGTGCTTGCTGTGCCACCGCTTGGCCCTGTTCTTGTCGCAGAGCTGGAACCTGATGGACCTTTTTTGGGATGAATTAATGAAAAGCGAAAACGTGGCGCAGGCAGCAAGGGCAATCCAGATCCGTATAACCTCTCCTCCACATCTCTTTAGTTACAGGCAGGGTTTCATGCAGATGCTGCATTTGGGAGTATTCACTTCAGTGAGCTCGAGATAGAGAGATGATGAGGTTTCTATATCTTCTGGTCCAGTAGCCTTTACAAATCTATCAATTTTATGCATTAGATTCATCAAAATATGCATTTAATGGATCAGGCAGGAAAAGTCTGGGCTTGGAGCTCATGTCAAGTACAGGCTTTATTCCTCATCAAAAACTATAAGAGGAAACAAGACCAGTAGACCGTCTAGATGGGAGGAGAAAAGCATTGCTTTCTTGCCACAAACCAAAATGCTGAGGATCACAGTTATGAGAGGGTCAAAGGAAGTTAGAATGACCTTTCATAGCAGGCTCAATGTTTATCTAGCTTAAAATTTCACTTCCAGATCATCCCATGGATAGTTATTTAGCTTTATTCCATAAACAACCTTTGAGCCAGATAGAAAGTTTTTCTGTTTTTCTTTTTTTCAGTGTTTGCAAAATGAGGTGTTGATGGCAGGAAAAAAGAAGCCCTCACTAGACTTTTAAAAATGGGCGACCCTGAGTGTCACTGCTGGCTGACATAGTTTTTTCTAACAAAGGTGTCAGGCATATGGACCAGTGCAGACACAATCGGCTTTTCCGAATTGGGTGCTTGTCCCAAGGCCAGGTGATAATAATCCTAGCAGCTAGTCACCCTTGGCTGTCCCATGTGGGCAAGGCTCTATGCTGGTGCTATGGACACTACATGAATAAAACCCAGTTTGAGCTTTCTATATTCACCTCCATCCATTGACCCTATTTCTACTCACTGCTACTGCTACTGCTGCTAAGTCGCTTCAGTCGTGTCCGAATCTGTGCGACCCCATAGACGGCAGCCCACCAGGCTCCCCCATTCCTGGGATTCTCCAGGCAAGAACACTGGAGTGGGTTGCCATTTCCTTCTCCAATGCATGAAAGTGAAAAGTGAAAGTGAAGTCGCTCAGTTGTGTCCGACACTCAGCGACACCATGGACTGCAGCCTACCAGGCTTCTCCGCCCATGGGATTTTTCAGGCAAGAGTACTGGAGTGGGGTGCCATTGCCTTCTCCGTTTCCACTCACTGGGACCACACAAAACAAATCCAGTCCTTCCATGGGTCGGTTCTTCAAAGAATTCAAGTAGAAGACATCAAATCCCCAGACCTCCACACACCTCCTTCTTGAGACGCTGGTCTCGTCAGCCACCTCAGGAAGGTGGGGTTTTCTGTCTCCCCTCCAGCAGGCTGCACCCCTCTGCATGCTCCCCACTGTGTCTCTGTCTTTGACCCAGAAACCCCTCCCCTCCATCCCAATGGTTTGGCCAGTGCACAACCAGGGCTCTCTGAGGCCCATTTCAGGCCTGGAGCAATTGCTTAAATTTTCCCTCAGAAGGTCCAGATGAAAAGGCCTGGAATAAAAAACAAAGAACTTAGAATGAGAATTATTGATTTGTGTTATCATTTTTCTAAACTTCCAGCCCTAATCTTGTTTCAGGTCCTTCTCCTTCCTCTTTATGACCATGAGAATCTCTTCTTACCAGTGTTGTTAGGAAGCCAAAAAATACTAGTATAGTTATTATTTATTGAGTGTTTTGGTTTGGGTTTTGGTTTTTGATCAGGTGTTTTATATGTCTTATTTTATGAAATCTCAGAATTAACCTTGTGAGGTGGTTTTCTTTCTTGTTTGTTTTGCTTCCATATGAGAAACCTGAGCCTCAGAGATTAACTGCTCACAGTTGGTAAATGAAGACATAGAATTCAAACCCCTGGAAGCCTATCTTCCTCGTTTATGCTCCTTCTATCTCACTCAGCCGCTCTGTGACATAGAAGGTTGGAACATTCCTAGCACTCTATCTGACCATACTACATGCTCAGTAAATGTTAGTTTCCCTTTCTCTCTTCATCCTCCCCTTCCTTTAGTGAATGCAACCTAAAAATGAGGAAGAGGGTTGTGAGCTGACATAAGTATATGTCAGACCCCTGAGGTTGCCATGCAACATGAACCCCAACGTGAGGTGCCTTCAGCCCTCTAAGCTCTCCCATGGGGCTGTGGGCTAGCTCCAAAGGGCCCCATCGACACCTAATAGCCAACTGGTTTAGTATCAGGCGATGTCTAGGGGTTCGTTCTAACCAATTTGCACCTTTTATAGCTTCTTCCTCTTTCTTCTAATAATTCTATTCATTCCCCAAACTCCAGTTAAATTGAAAGTCTCTTCAGAACTACCAGCACCTCAAAGCTAGTCCTGCCTCATTTGGACCTTTGGGCCCATAAAACAGGGTAAGATGTAGACAGAGAGCGTCACCTCAGGGGAGGAAGGAGGCCTCGGGTGGGCTTCTCTTCGGATCCTTCTGCCGTCACTGGGGCCCTTTACGCCCCTTGGAGAGGCTTCTAATGCAGCGCCGCCAGCAGCTATCTGACTCAGGTTCGGTAGCGCTCAATTAGGGACAGTGCATTCCACTACCACCCCTACCCCCAGGCATCTGGAGGCAGGGAGGGTGCCTTTTGGTTATCACAGTGACCAGGGGGTACTATTGGCACCCAGTAGTTGGGGGAGGGCAGGGATGTTAGAGTTCTGCAGGGAAGCCTCACGAAACAGCTCCCCTTGAGAAAGTCCGGACTATGACTGTGCCCGGCACAGTACCTCTCCTTCCACAGACACTTAATACAAATCTTCTGAAGGAATGTGCCCCTTCGTCACATTTCCTATTTTTCTGCATATCTCATCTCTCACTGAAGGTTCTGAAATAGAGGTATCTTGCTTGCCTCTAATTTCTGGAAGAGACTGCAGAGGTGGAGGTCTTATTCAGCTCTGTCTCATATATACTCCCTTCCTCTTTCCTTCTTCTATTCTCAAGAATTTGAACAGTGTAGAGAACCACAGCCCTAATGAATGCCTTCTAAATGGATCAATTAGATTTACCCTCTGAATAGGTCTCAAAGACTAAATTTACTAGAGTAAATTTAGTAGGAAACTAAATTTACTAGAGTAAATTTAGTAGGAACTTTTCTCTTCCAATGTGGAGTCAAACACCCTAAAAAAGTACAAGGTTGATGATCTAATTCAATGAGTTGTTAATGATTAAGTCTAAGTGAGTTTGAGCAAGCTCTGGGAGTTGGTGATGAACAGGGAAGCCTGGTGTGCTGCAGTCCATGGGGTCGCAAAGAGTCAGACATGACTGAGCACCTGAACTGAACTGATTGGACTAAATGAGCAGCAGTGGCCCATTGGCTTCTCCTCTCAGACTCATGAAGTCACAGCCTGGATCAGGCAAAGGAAGGGAGAGACCTCTCAAGAAGCCAGTGAGGAAAAAGCTAAAAGTTTGAGGTCTGACCATCTTCGTCCTTCTCCCCAAAATGTCAGAAAAGCAGGTACTGAGTAGATCAAGGCCCTGACCTTGCTCTAGTACAGATAGCCTGTTACAGAAGAGTCAGAACCAAATCCCTACAAAAGGTCTGTGCCCTTGATGCCAACTCCTTCGCAGCACCATGTTGTTGTCAGGTAGAGCATTCTCTGCGGTGGGAAGTTTTCAGAGTTCATTGGTTTTACTTTATGGCTGATTTCCTTGATAAGACACACAGAGAGGAGCTTCTCTTCTCATTATGGGAATTCCCAACTCTGCACCTCTCAAGGGCTCTCTCGTTTTCTTAAAGGGTATGAGGGAATGCTTTAAGAAGTCTTAAAATTTATTTTCATTCTTCTCAAACTGGAAACAACCATCTCAGGGCTGCTAAGGAAGAGCTGAGAAGGATCCCAAAGCAGAGAAATTTAATAAGAAAGGAAAGAACTAGCTTTTATCTAGCACTTGCTATGTGCCATGAATATTACTATTAGGTGTCTGGTTTTAATCTTTCCCCAGATCAATGAAGTAGTGTATTAGTCTGGATAGACTAGGTAAAGCTTCAATGACAAGCAAACTCTAAATCGCCATGACTTAAAAAATAAAGAAAGAAAGAAAGAAAACAAGGATTTATCTCGCCCTTCCATTACATATTCATTACATGAATCAACAATGGCTTTGACCTAGGTCATGTTAACTTTAGGACCTGGGCTGACAGAACAGCTATACTGGAAATGTTTCAGGTTGCTATGGTAGAGGAAAAGAAAATTATGGAAATCGTGGACTGACTCTCAAAGATTCCACAAGGAAATGACACACGTCACTTGGGCTCACATTTTGTTGACCAAAGCTAGTCACATGGCCATGCCTATATGTAAAGGGAGTAGGGAGGTGCAATCTGACAATGTGCTCAGGAGAAGAGCTAGAAATATTTGATAAATGAAGAGTGATTATCCTGTTGTTATAGCTGAGAAAAGAGAGGCCTAGGGAAGTTAGTAGGTGAGGGAGCTGGGGTTCTGTGCCCTTAGCTCTTTACTCTTGTTACGTACATGCTGCTGTACCTTTTCTCCAAATGCTGCCATGAGCTTAAGTATCTTTGGGGCTCGAGGGCATGTACACCTTGGTGCAGACATGTTAAAGCCAAATCCAAGTCATTGTGGCTTAACCTTTATTTCACGTATTTTTATTCTCTTTAAAGGTCTTCAACATGTTCAGTGTGAAATTATTATGTAATAGAAATTTATCTTTGAACACATGTCCCAGATTTCTCTTTTTAATCATAGTCTCAAGTATCATAGGTTTCTTTGCTTACTGCTTTTATTTGTTGAATGATGAGAAAAAGGCCACTCTGCCCTTAGCTTAATAAAGATGCTGCCTGGTGGATATTCAAGATTCAGAGGAAAAGATGCCCCAACTTATCTTCATTACCTTCAAGACAGCCTTAAAAAAAAATTACTTGCTCAAAGGAACAATAAAATAACAAGACCGATTCTACTAGCCCTTAGAAAATCAATCCTGATATTTCATCTCCAGAGAGCTCAGAGGAAGTGCCATGTTGTATCAATTCTTGTCAGAGTTTTCTAATCCATGTACTGCTAATGGGAGAGAAAAATCTGGAAAGGAAATCCCAAGTGATCTGCCATAGGCAGAATTTCAGACTTTAGCCTGTCCTAGGTTTTGCATTCTACTCCATAACCTATCCATATTTGTTTGCATTTAAAATGTTTTAAATTATACACCACTAAAACTGATAAGCCAAAAAGATATTATACAATTTATTCTTTGGTTTTCTCCATCCATAGAAACTTGACTTAAACCCTTCTTAATCCACTAACAACAATATGCTTATCACCTAAGAGTAGGTCCCAGAGGAACAGGGATCAGGATTGGGGTAGAGCTGGTTCCTCCTAAAAGCTAAATTATCCAAGAGCCAGGAGAGAAAAAAAGCGAGGAAGAGGAGGAAGGGTAGGAGTCGGGGAGGAAGGAGAAGAGGAACGTGAAGTGGTGTCTGGAGACAAGGAGGCATGAGGATAGCCAAGGAAGAACCCCAAATATGGTCTTAAAAAACACACAGAAAGCACTCAAGACTAATTCACTGATCACGACAGTTGTTAAATAACTACATTTTTTAATTGATTATATTTTCCTTATCCATTAAAAAAAGACAAAGTACTTTGTCCAAAGCACAGCTAGTTGTAGCCTTAGGCAAATTGTTTAACTTTGCTCGGTTCTCAGCCATAAAACAGGAACTCAAATGCTGCTCAGCTTAATGAAGTGTAAAGTTTGCAAAACTCTTTGAAGGCAGAGAGTGCAATTTAAGTATTATGTATTATTAAATAAATGCCTATTTAGGAAAGAAACTCTCCATTAGCATTATGTGTACCCTAACTAGTAGTTAACACCCGGGAGAGCTGGTTGTCAAAGTTTTGATGACAGAAGGGATCCAGGCATCCATCACTTAAAATGGAAAATAAAAGAACAAAGAAACAAGCCCGGGCAGTAAGGAATGGAATGTGCCATTAAGGCATTGGCTTGGTTCAGAGAGAGATTCCCAGAGCTAAAGAAGGCTTCATTTACTGGCATGGAAAAATATGGGGCCAGGAAATTGCTCAGAGGTCTCCTGTCTTTTCCTGTGCACATGGAGATACACTATGTGTTGGCTACTGCTTTGGATCAGAATCTCAGTTTTAGAAATAGCCTGAGTTGTGTCCTTGGAAAGGGAGAGGGCTGTGTGGTATATTTGTGTGCGGTGGGGATGGAGGAGGGGGAGGTGGGAGAACATGGGGAGGAGCTATTTAGATGTTCCCTGGAGCCAGATTGCTTCCTTGGCCTCACACAGTTACCAGAACTGAGCTGGGACAGTGAGCAGCTGACCTGGGCTGAGGGAACCTCCAAGTCTCCTGAAATAGCTCCAAAGTGGAGCCAAGCTGGCCCTCCTAACACAACAGGCCAGCTCTGTGTGGTCATGCTGGATGGCTGGTTGCAAGTCCACCTGTTTTTCAGGTACATGGGCTGAACCTTAGTCTTTGAGTCAACAGACAATTATTTGGCAACAACCTCCTGACAAACACTGTTTTAGGCACTGGGGGTATAACAGGAAACAAAAAACAAACATTCCTGCCCTCATGGAGTCTGCATTCTAGTAGAGAGAATTGGACAATGAGTAAAATAAGTTATATAATTTGTTAGAAGATATGGAGAAAAATAAAACAAGGAAGGAGAGAGAATAGGGAATGTGGGGTGGAGGGATCAGAATTAGGGTGGCCTCATTGAAAAGGTGATATTGAACAAAAACTGGAAGGAAGCAAAGAGAGATCATGTAGGTATCCAGAGGAAGAGCTTCTAGGCAAAAAGGGCAGCAGGTGCAAAGGCTGTGAGGTGGGAGAATGCCTGGTGTGTGCAAGAAACAACCAGAGGCCGTTAGGCTTACAGTGGAGTAAGAAAGGGAGAGTGCGGTGGGGCATGAGGTCAGAGGGGTGACAACATCATGGAGAACCTGCAGGCCCCAGGATGAGCTCAGACTTTAAACCCGAAGATTGCTGGAGAGTTTTAGGCAAGGGAGTGAAAAGATCTGACTTCCATTTAATAGAATCAATTTGACTATCGTGTTGAGTAGGCCTTGAGGAGCCAAGGGTGAAGCAGGAGAGTTAAGAGTGGTTCTATTAAAAGGTAATTCTCATCTGTTTCAAAGTAAAGGTCAAAGATCTTGGAAGAAACCTGTGGCTTGGACCATAGTACAGGTAGTAGAGGTGGTGAAAAGTGGTTGCATTCTGGATGGACACTGAAAATAGAGCTCATAGAATTTGCTAATCCATAGCTGGGGGTGGCTTCCCAGGTGGTGCTAGTGGTAAAGAACCTGCCTGCCAAGGCAGGAGACATAAGAGATATGGGTTCCATCCCTGGGTCAGGAAGATCCCCCAGAAAAGGAAATGGCAACCCACTCCAGTATTCTTGCCTGGAGAATCCCATAGACAGAGGAGCCTGGCAGGCTGCAGTCCATGGGGTCTCGAAGAGGTGGACATGACTGAAGTGACTTAACCCTTAGCTGGGGTACTCAGGTGGTCTGTCCAGGAGCATGTTAATGAACTGCGAAGGAACAGTGATGAGGGGTGTTCCCTTTCCACTCTAGTAAAGAAAGAAGAGACAGGGTTGGTTCTTATTGGTACAACCACCTCACCTTTCTTCCTTTATCCTTCCCATTAATTGAGGGCCTGTTATGTGCCAGGCACTACAGTGGGATACAATAGTGAGTGTGAGCTAATGGGCTCACCACCATTATGGAGCAAAGAGTTTACAAAGGGAGTTAGACATTAAATGAATAATCACACAAACAAATGAAAATGACTGCTCTGATCTGTGCTGTGTGTTGACATTAGTATATACCTGCCCTGGTCAGGAAGTGCTGAGGAAGGGACGCTTTGAGCTGGATCTGAATAAATGGATATCGTTCAGGCGACAGTGGGTGGAGGGAGAGCAAGAGTGTTACAGGCGATGGGAACTGCATGTGCAGAGGTTCTGAAGGGAGGGGTGTATGATAGGGATGAGGAACTGAGAGAAGACCGATCTGAGTAAAATGCAGACAGCTTGGGGAACATGGGCAAGAAGAAATGGATCAGACCGTGCTGAGCTTGAAGGTCACGTTCAGATTTTGAATTTTATCCTGAAATAAATGGGAAGCACTAGAGGCCTTTGAGGAGGGGAATGACATGGTTGTCTGTGCTCACTGAGAAGCTTACTGCAGTGCTACGTGGAGAATGGATTTCCAAGGTGGAGTAAGAACAGAGTGGAAGACCAACAATGAGATGAACACAGTGGCTCAGGTGAGATCGTGGTTGCCTGGACCAGGCAGTTGCTTGCGGAGATCACGATGAGGATGAATGTAGAGATCTGAGAGGTATTTGGAAAGTCGAACTTACTTTTAGATCAGTCATGAAGGTTGATGGAAGGATAGTTCAAGAATAATTCCTAGTGCTTTGTTTACAATACTCATACAAGTAGATATAAGACTCTCTTACTTGTAGGACTCACTTATGTTAGACCAAGCCATGGGAAGTTAAGAGATTTATTGTTCTACAAATATTTAAAAATAAGATTTATTGTTGCATGGTTTGGTTAGCTTCCAGCCTTAGTGCTAAGAGACCAGTGGGATACATGACCTCTCCCAGGTCTCTCCAGCCGCAGGGCCTGGCTGTATAATGAACTGATGGAATCCTGCATTGAAAAGATAATCTCTGAACTACTGTTGTCCATTAGAAATGTGAGCCAAAAAGTAATTTATATTTTCTAGTAGCCATGATAAGAAAGTAAAAAGAAACAGATGAACTTAATTTGAACAATATTTTTTATAACCCAATAAATAAAAATGTTATTTCAACATTAATCAACAGAATAATTATTAATGAGATATTTTACCTTTTATTCATTGAATTTTTGAAATCCAGTGTGTATTTTATATGTACAGCAAGTCCCAAATCAGATTAGTTGTATTTCATGTGCTCAAAAGCCACATGTAGCTGATGAGCACTTAATTGGACAGCACAGCTCTAAACCATCAGAGTAGCCACACAGACCTTAAATCCACACACAAAGACCTAGACATAGAGGTCCTTCTACAACAGTTTTAAAAAACAAAATAGGTAGTATCCTAAATAGAGCTTCTAAGAGTTTAGAATTGAATACTTCATCATTAATTAGCGGTGCGAATTTGAGGAAGCCAGTTTACTCCTCTGTGCCTCGGTTTACAATAGGGAAGTGTGGTGAGGCTGGATAATGTGTAACAACCTCTTCAGTATTAACAATCATTGACTTCAGGTGAAGGAAGCCCAAATAGTTTTTCCTTCTGTTTGTATTAATCATCAGAGCTCCCAAAAGAGATCTTTTCTTTCAACCTTCCAAACTCTTCTATGACATCTGAGAGGTGGAAAATTGGCTAAAATTGACAAAATTTCAAAAACCTGTTTTTCACTCCAAAGCCAAAAAGTTGGATTTTCTAGAGAAACTTGAATATTGACTGGATATTTAATGATTAAGGAAACTTGATTTTTGCAGATATTACATATAGTATTATAATTAAGTTTAAAGAGAAAAGTGCTTATGTTTGAGATATGTCCTAAAATAGGTATAGATGGAACAATAAGTTGTCATGGATATACTTCAAAATCATCCTAGTTGTGAGGTAGGAGAGTGGGTAGGTATAGATGAAATAAGCTTCGTCATAAATCAAACTTGGTGTGAGACATGGAGATTCATTTTACTATTCTTATAGTTTGAGTATTTCCATAATAAAATTTTTTTTAAAAGAGAGATTTCCAGACTTTTTTAGGTTCTCCTACTGGTAGGATTTTCAAACGTCCCCCTTAAATACTGTGTATCCTTCATGGTACAAATGTACATGCCTGCTTCAACTTCAAGAATGCACCATTCTTATTTAATACTGTAGCAGAACAAAGCCCCAGGCACAAAATTCCCATCATAGTTTAAATATGTCTGGTGGTTTTAGTGGTAATATAACCTTGCCCTCTTGTCCTTCCCTTTGGGACAGGTTTAGGGTCAATATTTATAAGCAAAGCTTGTGCCCTCTGTGTGTCAGGAAGAGCCCCACACTCTACCCGAGCCACAGAGGGGCCCAGGGAGCACAGTGATATAAACACATGGACAAAGTACATTGCAAAGCCACAACAGTGCAGCTGCTCAACCCACAGGCATCAAGATTTACTTCTGGCCGGCATTATGGAGACTATCTGCTGCAGGGGTAGGTAGGGTCAGAGGAGCGACTCAGAGGGAATGTGACCTCAAAGGTCGGTCATGAGGCCCGGCAGCTGGGACCCACAGGCAATGTGTCCGTATAGGTCACTTGTCGCCCTGGGTTGCCAGGGCACTGTCTAAATTTCTGGTGTAATGCCCTCTCTAAGTTCAGTGAGAGATTTCCAGCCCCCTCCTCTCCACCCTGCCCTTCTGAGCATCATGATGATGGATGAGGTTCCACTGCCATGGTGGATGAGGAGAATGAGGAAGCTACCTCCAAGTTTCCTCCAAGGCATTGTCTGGAGCTGAGTAGTAGATAGGCCCCATCTTGTAGGACCAATACTTTAGGTTCCCTTGCCTTACAAGCTGGCTCTTCTGGGTTCCACACTTTTGGGTGTTTGACCTCCCACCAAGAATTACAGAGCAGGCACTCATTTTCACTCCTAAAGAATACCATTGCTAACGCCTGCATAAAACAGTGTCTAAAAGAAAGAGAACAGAACTCAGTCTGAGAATGTTTTCTTTTTGCATTTTCATCAGTCAAAGTAGTATTGATTTTAGGGTACCAACATATGGCATGAATGTTAATTTTAAGGAAAATCTGGCACATTCAACAGGCTGAACCGTGCTACTTTCTACACATGTGATACTTGGCAATACAGGGCCAGATTTTCTTAAATGTCAGGCATTTTAAGAAGTGGTTTCTCAAAATTTAAAATTACATACACATACAAAACAAATGGAAATGCTATGGAGATATTTTAGAATAAAATAAATTTGACCCCTGGGAGAAAAGTGAAAGAAAGTCAAAGTTGCTCAGTTGTGTCTGACTCTGCAACCTCATGGACTATTTAGTCCATGGAATTCTCCTGGTCAGAATACTGGAGTGGGTAGCCCTAGTTCCCTTCTCCAGGGGATCTTCCCAACCTAGGGATCAAACCCAGATCTCATGCATTGCAGGCGGATTCTTTACCAGCTAAGCCACCAGGGAAGCCCTGGGAGAAAATGAAGCAACAACTGACCAGAGGCTGTGAAAGACCATCAAACATCAGCAGAGTGCTGTTTTAACTTCTATGCAACATATTGTAACCCACAGTGCGTTAAGCAGGTGATAATCTGCAAAGAATGTCCAGTCTTTGGGGTGGATGGAGCCTTGACTGTTCTCGAGGATTCATCCTGTCTGTTGACAGAACTCACCTATTCTACCTAGTTCATTGAACAGGTGAGAATTACTAGTGAAAACAGTTTCCCCTGAGTCTTAGAACACTCCAGCATTCGGCAGTCCTCATGATCAGAACAGTCTGGTACTAAAATATATTGAGCCTGGAGTTCTAAACTTGTTTTCACTATTTCCCTTAACCACGTTGGTTTATCAAGTTCACCGCAAGTTCAGACCTGACTTTCTCATTGTCATCTACATACTCTTGGGGGTACTTTTCTAGGTCATCATCCACATCATTGATAAAGTGCTTCTTTACAGGTTGCTCTGTCTCTGCTTATGAGTCTCAGTCCAGATTTCCATATCCCTATAACAAGGAGAGAGTTAATGGTGTAGTTCCCAATAACACTGATAAAACAATGCAGAGGGAGGAGGCAATTAGGAGTGACACAAAGCCTTAAAGGGACCAACACAGAGTTCCCTCATCCAGTGGGAAGGTAATCTATGGACCGAGATTCCAAACACTTAGACTCTAGAACTTTAAAACTCCCATATCCTCCCTATCCCTCTGTCAGATGGAAGCATTCATAAAATCTGAACAAGATAATGCCTGAAACACTCTCTCATGCTTAAAACATTCTAAAATTAATTTTCATCTCAGGGATTTTTTTGTGGGGACTAAATGTATAATGGATATGAAAGTTTTTGAGAAAGTTGAGAATTATCTCAGTATGTCACCACAAAGTCACAATTCTCTGAATAGACCTAGATTTGTTTTTTATTCCTATTACAATGTTGAGCCAAGTTTAGGAGCTTATTTAATTTCAAGTGAAAAATGAAAGGTTCCATAGAAGGTAAA
The DNA here is from genome assembly GCF_019923935.1 of Bubalus bubalis. NCBI lineage: Eukaryota > Metazoa > Chordata > Mammalia > Artiodactyla > Bovidae > Bubalus > Bubalus bubalis. The sequence goes on from NC_059175.1 coordinate 8,925,437, forward strand.
AAGATACATTTAAGGAAGTGGATAATTTAAGAATAAATTAGGTTGACCTTCCCAGAAATCAATTTTGTGATATGTGTTGAGACCTGAAAATTCATATCTTTTGACTAGGTAATTCTATTTCTAGAGAATTTAATTTAAGGAAACAATAGAAACTCAACCAAGATTTATGTAGGAAGTAGTCTATCACAGAGTTAATTATATATTGCATAGAGATATATAGTAAATAATCAGTATTATAAAAGAAAACGTATTCATGCATAGTAAAAGACTAGAAAGAAACAGACCAAAAATATTACCACAGTTACTCTGGGTGGTGGTATTATTGATCATTTTCATTTTCTTCTTTAAACATTGCAGTATTAAATTTTTAAATGGTAATGAATTATATTATTTAAAGGTCATTAAAAATAAATTGTGTAGAGTTGCTCACCTTAATCTAATTCTGGTCCCAATTCATTTTATCTTGTAATCTGTCTTGATCGATAGCCAGCTTACCTAAACAGATTTCATGACTTTCTTCCAGTTTTTCTGCTAACCACTACACTGCGTGGGCTTTGTATCCTGTCATTTGTCAGCAGCCTAGATAGTGCTGAGAGAGCTGAGTCACCTGTCAGTTGTAAGGTATCTACATATGGTGCTCTCTCCTTCTTTGAATATCTCACACATTCTTCACATGAAGTTCAGAAAACATGGATTGGCACAGAACTCATTTCTTCTAGAATAAGCTATACCAAGGGTCACTTATATTATGGCTTGCTTAATTCTCTCTCAGAAGTTCTAAGGCAGGATCATTCTCCACTTTCATTGAATTTTTCATCAATACCTATAGAGTTGCTGAAACTCAAAGGTTTTGAAATTATAGGCAATGCCCTAAACTCTAGATTGGCTTTGCTCACATTTTTTGTTATTATTAAATGGACCCAAATGAGTCACCTCTTACCAGGTGAGACCCTCAGTGGAAAGGTGTTTAGTTCTATCTGTTAGTCTCATCAGTTCTTCAATCAGGACAAACGCAGATGAGCACTTGAAAGGGGCCATTTCTCAAGTGCCCCATTAAATGATGTTATCAAATGTACCCTTTTTGTAAGAAAGCCAGAAAAGATCAATAATCTAATAGAATCAACCCATTATTGGAGGGGCCAGGAGGAGCCAGCCCATCCCAACCACTCAAAGTCAAAAATCTATAAAGGACAGAAAACAGGCCATGGAAAAGCCCTTAAAAGAACTCTTTCTTTTCCTAATCCTTCCAAGGAAACAGTCTTTACCCAGAATCTTCTAGATTCAGCCTTGTAGCATTCAGATTCTCATAACACGCCCATCAGTATCTTAATTGACTTTTCCTCACCACCTCATCAATTTGTCACACAATTCTTATTCAACTTATATCCAGTTATTTCTGCACACTTTTACGCTGATTTAGAAAATGTCCTTCACACCAGTTTCTGTCTCTAATCATAAAATGCCATTTGCATTAGGATGAGTTAGTTTCATGAATGGATTTTTCTCCCATATGATTTTGTCTTTGATGGAGCCTCAGGCTCTGTAAACTTCATTCCAGACATTTTTGCAAAACAAGAGTTTTGGAGACTGCTTCCTCTTTAAATACATCTGCTTCTTTCTCCCTCTGTCCAAATCCTCAGAGTTGAAATCTTGGCTACATTTGTATATGTGGTTTCCATAAGTTTTAAATTTGACATTCAGTTCAATCCTTGACTCCAATAGCATTCTCTCCAGTCAACCAAACCGTCTCAGACAGGTGTAGGTTTTTATAGAGAGATTACACACACCCATGTGAGTGTGTGCATGCACACACACAATTTAAATATGCCAGATATAACAGACATAATCCTGTATGTTTTATCTAAACATTTCCACTTTGATGATTCCATAAGAATTGCATATCTGGAGTTACTTGAAACTAGCCAAAATCTTTTTTTATTTGTCTCTTGAATTGGTCTTGTGCATTGCTTTTTGATGGTTTTTGCCCAGTTTTCCACTTTAAGTAGTTACTTTTGTGACTGATTTGTAGAAGATCTTAGATATTAATACTAGTTCTGTGTCCTGTGTTGCAAATATTTTTCCAGTTTGCCATTTCCTTTTGAATGTTATGTGACTTTTGACATATGGAAATTTTTTCCTAATATAATCAAGATACTCCACTTTTCTAGTAACTAACTTTTTGTTGTTATTGTTCAGACGTTCAGTCATGCCCAGCTCTTTGCGACCCCATGGACTGCAGCACAGCAGGCTTCCATGTCCTTCACCATCTCCTGGAACTTGCTCAAACTCATGTCCATTGAGTCAACGATGCCATCCAACCATCTCATCCTGTCTAACTTTTAGCCAAGCGTTTTGAAAGGTCACAGGTTTGAGGCAAAGACCTGTGAAAGTCATCTGATACCACATTCCCTATCATGTCATTGAAAGAGCAGAGCCAGGGTTAGATATGGGAGAAAGGATTGGATTTACATGTATGCTTTCAAAAAGAACCCCTTTTGAAACTCAAGGAATGGAAGTAGGAGGAAGGCAATGTGGGGAGGGGTGGGGATGCCACCAGCGCCTTTATGAGAGTAATTTATGTGAACAGAAATTGGATGACTATTCCATAACCTTTTCAAAGTTCCTAAGCTTTGGGATGATTTCAGGGGATTTTGGGGGGGCTAATTCCTGCCCAGACTTGGGCAACCTGAATGATTCAGTGGCCCGGGGCTCCCTGGGGGCAAGGAAACCCTTTCAGTGGCTAGCAGTGTGGCAAGAGGTGAAAGTTGCTGCCTTCTCGCAGCTCTGACCAGTCCTCTGACACATGCCACCAGGGTACCTTCGCAGGGTTTCACACTTTGCTAGAATCTTTCACATGTTCTATCTTGCTTGACTATCTTTGCAACTATGTCAAATGAGTAGGATGCACCAAGGTTTCCCACCCTCATTTTTACAGAGTAGAAGCAAACAATTTCAAATTGAACTGACTTTGCAAACTCACTCAGTGATTGAGTTATGAAGTAAGGTGAGGAGCACAGGCCACTACAAAGGGGCAGTGTGGCCAACTAGAAGGTAAACAGGCAAAGAAACTGGGCACGTCTGCTATGAAATGCCAGCCCAGCCACTTACTTACTGTCTGACCTCAGGCAAGTAACTTACCTTCTGAGCTTCTATTTCTTATCTATAAAATGGAATAATGGTGACTGTCTTGCAGGATTGATGTGGGGATTAGGTGATATAGGATTCCATCTTCTTCAGGTCTTTTATCTTACTGGTTTGTATGTTTTTGAGGGCCTCCTTGAAGATATATGGAAGGAGCTGTCTATAGACATTCTGGAGACATAGAGAGCACGGAGAGCCTCTGCACAGGGCTTGGCACAGAGCAGATGCTGGAAAACCCAGCTCCTCTTCCATAATGTGGAGAAGGAAATCGCAACTCACTCCAGTATTCTTGCCTGGAGAGTCCCGTGGACAGAGGAGCCTGGTGGGCTGCTGTCCATGGGGTTGCACAGAGTCGGACATGACTGAGCGACTTCACTTTCACTTTCCACTTTCATGCAGTGGAGAAGGAAATGGCAACCCACTCCAGTATTCTTGCCTGGAGAATCCCAGGGATGGGGGAGCCTGGTGGGCTGCCATCTATGGGGTTGCACAGAGTCAGACATCACTGAAGCAACTTAGCAGCAGCAGCTTCCATCATGCCAGCTTACAAGCTCCTGAGACCTAAGATGCTCCCAGAGGCTTTCCTCTGAGGGGTCTTTGTTGGCTTATAATCCCACTCCTCCAGAAGCCCTTTCCTATCATAACATTTAGAATGTTGCTGGCATTAAAGAGAATACGACTCACTAAAAAATAACAATTATTTGCTCAGTAGGTCATTGTATAAGTAGGCTCAATGGCTCATACATAAATGTAAATGATTCTGAAAGAAGATTATTGAAGTAAGAGTCCAGCAAAAGGCCTCAGGAGAGGCAAAGAGCAAGAGTTAGCAAACTACTGCCCCAGGACCAAATCCGGCCCCCCACCTGCTCTTGTAAATAAAGGGTTTTTTCCAACCATACAGTATGGTAGCCTTTAAAGTTAATGTAATTTAGTGATGTTTAATTAATATTTTTTCCAATTTTATTGAGATATAGTTCTTTCTCTCTCTCTTCCATTTATATACATATCACCAATAAAGTTTTATTGGAACACAGACACTCCCATTTGTTCACATGGCAACTATAGCTGCTTTTGCTCCAACAGCAGGGTTGACTAGTTGCAATGGACTCTGTAGGCTTCACAGAGCCAAAAAAAATTTACTCTTTGCTCCTTTATAGTAAAGGTGTGCCAACAAGTGGTTTGTGAGCTACCACTTTCAAGATGTGACCTTAGACATTATTTATACTCATTATACCTCAAGTACCTTATCTATAAAATAGGGATTATAATAGTAGTGAATGAACAAGAGAATCCATGTATAAGCCTTGCATACAGTGAGTCCTCAGTTAACAATAGCTATCATTATTAATATTTATGCCATTGATTTACAGCAAAGGCCCTTGGGTAAAACCGTTACCTGCCCCAGGAACAAACACCCATGTATTTACCCTAGTTTCAAAGGTCCCCCATGCAGATATCAACAGCAACTAAAAGAGCCACCTTTTCTTGCCACAGTCATGTTTTCTTAAGAAGAGCCATTTCAATGCCATTAGCTCAGCTTCTAGGATGTTAAAAGCTTACGCTACCTCTCCTCCACACTTAATGTGGACATTTGGATCAGTATTACTATTTTCCAATAGTCTGTGTACCCTATCTGGGAGAGGGGGAATTGAATGAGGCATTTTGTTGGAATTAAATGTCAAGAGTACCAGCTGCTTCCTTCTAAAATTGTGAGCTAGATATTCCAAAAGGTATGAACCATCAATCAAAGTACATTGGAAGATTTTACATCTAGTTGTTTGTTGTTAGAAAATTAAAAAAAGATTTTTAAAGAAAACCAACCTTGACAAATGGCATTGAAATCCATTAAGGAAGCTGAGAAAATAGTAGTCCCACTTGTCTCCTAAATATAGTGGAAAATGCTTTCTCAGTGTAAAGAAGAAGTCTTGTCCTCAGTCCAATCAGCATATGGAGGTGATTTCCAAGAGAGAAGTGAAAAAAAAAAAAAAAATCCCGCAACTCAACCTTTCAGAAGTATCATAGTCATGCAGGGAGAAAATCTTGTACCCTCTTCCTCATTGTCAACCTTTGCAGGTTAAAAGAGCCAAGAGGACCCATCCCTGTGGTGGGGGGTTGGGGATGGGTGCAATTCTCCAGCCCAGCTTCTTGCAAGGTGGCTAGGCCTGGGAGGAGAGGGATCAGGAGGGTCTGCCCACTCTCTCACCAGGTACAGCATGACCTATCCAGGATGCCTTCTTTTGAGGATTACCTGCACCCCAGAAAGGCCACTGCTATGGGCTGTATTTCATCAACTCAGCCTTGGCATGGAGAAGAATCTTCTCCTCACCCTCACAGCCCAAATCCAGGAGCCTGAGTGGGTGGTGGAAAGGCAGGGATGACTGCGAGTCACAGGGGTCCTTTCATCAGAATCCCTCCTCCACCCCACTCCCATGCCCGTTGTATAGGCTCTGTATTCAGGCAACTCCTTAAAGTAGTTCTTAAGCTTGAATGACCATGACAATCACCTACACAGCCCTTCAAAAGTGTCAATGCTTGACCTGGGGCCCCACCCCCAGAAATCCTGATATAATATAGGTCTAGGGAGGGTGCTAGGCATTCCTTTTTTTAGGTGTGTGTGTGGGGAGGGCTACATATTCAAAACCTCCCAAATAATCCAAATGTGTTGACCTACTATGTGTCAGGCAGTCTTCTAGGTGGGTTGAACAGTGACAAGCATAGGCAAGGTACCTGGTCTCATGAAGCTTACGGTCCAGCGGAAAAGGTGGAGAATAAATAGATGAATGGCCAAGATATTTTCTAACGCACTATTTTCCAGGTAGTGCTTACCAGCAAAATAAAGCTGAGGCTGAGTAGGAGAGAGCTGGCAGATGGGGGGTTATTAACTTTAGATTGTGTGTGCTTAGTTGCTCAGTTGTGTCTGATTATCTGTGACCCCATGGACTGTAGCCCTTCAGATTCCTCTGTCCATGGAATTCTCCAGCAAGAATGCTGGAATTGGTGATTGTTCCCTTCTCCAGGGGATCTTCCTGACCCAGGGATCAAACCCAGGTCTCCTGCTTTGCAGGAGGATTCTTTACCATCTAAGCCACCAGGGAAGCCTTTACATTTACAAACTTTAGATTGAGTAACTTTAGGTTGACTTAAGTTGTTTTCATACCTTGGCTATTGTGAGTAATGCTGCAACAAATATGGGAGTGCAGATATCTCTTTGAGATAACAGCTTTGTTTTCTTTGGATATGTACCCAGCAGTGAAGTTGCTGAATTGTATAGTAGTTCTATTTTTAATTTCTTATGGAATCTCCATACTGGATGTACTTTTATTTCGTTAATACAAGACACACACAGAATAGAGCAATGCCTGTGAGTATGTGTACATGTATGTGTGTGTGTGTTTGAGACAGAGAGGAAGAAAGTGAGGACACAAATGTGGTAACATCTCATTGAAGAAAAAATGAGAAAAACTGAGACATTCCAATAACCTTCATTTCTGAATTTGGACAACTCCTCCCTACACTAATTTCCTTTTGGATTTTCACAGTTGAAATGCCTAGGGAAGGACACAAAACTGTCCAAGATATGAGTCTTGCTATTATTTCAATTTCCTAGACGAGTAATTAAGCCCTCGAAGGTCTGATCCACTGTGGCATTTTCCCCTCTTCTCTCTTTTCCTCCTTTGCCTTCAGCAGGGGAACTCTGCCCTCCAAGGAGGCTTTTGGGCAGTTCTGTCCCTGCAGCCACTTGGCTCAAGCTCAGAACAGGAGCCTGAGAGCAGGAGCCTGAGAGTAGATGTGTGTTTCTCCCCCAAGTCAAGCCTTTTAACTGGCCACTGTAGCTGCTTCTGAGACAAGGAGAAATGGGAGCCATTTCTCCTTGTTTAATCTCACATCCTCTTCATGCCCAAAACTCAGATTTAAGAGACTGGAGGTTGATCTCCAGTACCAATAGATGTGCTACCAACAACATATGAATCCAGTGTAATGCTCACAACAATAAAGAATCAGTGATGTTTGCTACTGCGAAATATTTCCACATGGCAAATTAATTCATACTGATTATGAACTGGCAACTAATGGTAATATTAATTTTATCAGAAGAAAACACAACCTAAATTCACATGTGCTGTTAAAGCCAAAGACAAATCTGTTTTAAAAAGCAAATATAGCAGTGGATAGTAGGAGAATCCGAGCCCAGCAGCACCTCTGTGTTGGGTACCTCCGTGGCAATCTATGTAATGCAGGGTACAATGGGAGAGAGAAGAGGATGAATCCCGGGCTGAAGGCAGCTTACATATGGATTGGAAAAACAAAACCTAACCATGAAATAATTAGTTTAATACAAGGAAAAACACTGTATTCACGCCTCCTTAAGATCATGCAATAGAATTTATCTTCTTGGAGAGATAATTGGGTATAAGAGTAACAAAAGAAGTTATAGGAAGAAGCTGAATTTCAGTTCAGTCTGGAAGATGAGGTGGGTCAATAGAAAGAATATTCCTGGATGACCAACCAGTCTAATCAAGGGCAAAGAGGTAAGAGTTACTTTGTCCCATGTAGAAAACAGTGAAAGAGTGTTCTCCACTGGGTTGAGGGGATTTTAGAGACAAAGGGAATTGAATTGGACCTGCTTATAAAGGACTTTGAAGGTCAAAGAAAGAGATTTACACTTGATTCGCTCTGTGTATCAGATGGGGAATATATTTAGCTACAAGCCACAGAACTCTGAATACATTTTCTTAAGCAAGTAAAGGATTTATTTTCTTAAATAACAAGAAATGCAGCACCAAACGGGTGCAGGAGTTCCACAGTGACACTTTTCCTCTTGCCTTCAGCCATACTTTGTGGAAGGCATTGTCATTAACCTCATCACTTCACTGTTCCAATACGACTGCTCCATCTCCAGCCTCGTATCCATGTTTCAGGCAGAAAAAAGAGACAGGAAAGGATAAAGCGGGTGGTTTCTGCATTAGGAGTGCAAAAGCTTTCTCAGAAGTTCCTAGCATCCTTTGCTTACATCTCATTGGCCAATACTGTGGCACAAGGCAACTCCTAACTGAAAGGATGTCCAGGAAGGGGAGTGTTCTTGCCAGGCACATCATCACCATAAGCAAAATTAGGGTGATGAATGTTCAGAAGATGGACTTAGCATTGGTATTAAAGCGATTTGGAAGAAAGGAGAACTACGATCTGGAAAAGTGGATGGACACTGTTGAAAGTAATCCTGGAGTAATGTGGTGGGCACTTGAACTAGAGTCCTAGGTATGGGAATGGAAAGAAAATGAGGTGCTAATAGTCATGTCAAAGGAACAATGAACAAAATGTTGTAAAAACCACCCAAGAATGAATGGTCAATGTGGTTAGGTGTTGGCAAATTGACTTCTCGGTCCTTTTTTCTATGCAGAAAGTTAACATTTGGGGTGGATGAGAGACAACTTATTAGAAAGGAGAACCTGATAAAGAAAAACTCCAGAATCAGAGACATGCTGAAGCAATAAAAAATCCTAAACTGTATTACATTATATATTATTACTGATAAAAACAGAATAAAATCATTTTAAGACTAGAAAATTATTGCAATTTGAAAATGAATCACTTAAAAATGTTAGTGAGTACCAGTCATTGTACAAGTCAGAGAAGGCAGAGAAAAGTTTGTGAACTGGTCCTGACCTCAAGGGGGTCACAGTGCGGTGGGGAGGCAGATTGCTGCAATACTCTGGGAGGAGGCTACATCAAAGGTGTGGGTACAGACTTGGGGACTGAGAGGAAAGAGGGACTAACTCTATCTGAGGGCTGGAGCATGCTTTGTGCTTTGACATTTTATGATTTTGCAGTGGCATAAATAGAATCATACTTCTGAAAGGAGATTTTAAATTAACTACCTCGAGGTTCCGGGGTGGGGAGGACTTGACATCGCCCACATCCAACAGTCTCATCCTTAGCGTCTTGGAGTTCCTTCTCAGTCCTGGGGAAAGAGCCGAGGAAAAACTCAGGGGTGGGCAGAATGGAGAAACTGGATTCATCATATTTGAGTGTGATTCTGTAATCACTGTGAATCCTGAAGTCAGACTTATCTTTTTGGGGAAATGAGACAGTCAGTTCAGATGCTCAGTCATGTCCAGCTTTTCGCGACCCCATGGACTGCAGCACAACCAGCTTCCCTGTCCATCATCAACTCCCGGAGCTTGCTCAAACACGTGTCCATCAAGACGGTGATGCCATCCAACCATCTCATCTTCTGTCGTTCTCTACTCCTCCCGCCTTCAATCTTTCCCAGTGTCGGAGTCTTCTCCAATGAGTCGGCTCTTCAAATCAGGTGGCCAAAGTATTGGAGCTTCAGCTTCAGCATCGTTCAGTCCTTCAGCATTCATTCAGTCCTTCCAATGAATATTCAGGACTGATCTCCTTTAGGATGGACTGGTTGGATCTCCTTGCAGTCCAAGGGACTCTCAAGAGTCTTCTCCAACACCATAGTTCAAAAGCATCAATTCTTTGACACTCAACCTTCTTTATGGTCCAACTCTCACATCCATACATGACTACTGGAAAAACCATAGCTTTGACTAGACGGACTTTTATTGGCAAAGTAATGGCTCTGCTTTTTAATATGCTGTCTAGGTTGGTCAGAGCTTTTCTTCCAAACCTGAACTTTCAAGATTGAATGTAGTTTACCTGTGGTTGAATGTGGTTTATTCGTGACTTTCTTAATGCGGTCTTTGTGGTTGCTTACACTTATTTCCTTGATGATATAAGCCTGGGTCATAAAGCTGCATGCCCAAAGTATAAACCAGGGTAAACTCTGCCGTTAGGTAAGCAGAGGAAGGTTCAGAGGTTCAGTGACTTATCCAAGGTCAGAGGTAAAAATGTGGGCGCCAGAACTCTAATTATTCTGCTGCCCGGGCATCAAAAGATGTTGGGCAGAAAAAGAGTCCAGGGAAACGTATAAAGAGAATTGTTCAGCTTTCAAAAGGAAGGGGATTTCAATACTAATTTTGTCTGAATATTTGCTGTTTGAAAGACAGTATGCATTTTTATATTTTAAATGCAAGTATTTGAATAACTAAGTTACTCACAGTATATAATTGTATCAGTTGAAAGGGTATGTAATTAAAAGTCTCCTCTCTGTGCAGGGAGTTGTACAACTGAGCAGCATCTTCCTACAGACTGATGGAACTGTTCCCTCAGACTAGCAGCTAGACTTTCAAGCTTTCTTCCTCCAGCCATACAGTCTTTCTCTGGCGAGGCAACTAAGTACAAGATTCCTGTATTTCTTTCCAAAAATAGACTATGTGTACAAGTGCATGGGGAGATGAGTCTATATATTTTATAAGTATATATATTTTCCAAGAATGGGTTTTAGTGAGTAGAATGAATACAAGAATCAGCAATGAAGCAGGTCAATGAAAAAATCTTGAATTAAAAAGCATAAGGAAAAATGGAATTATTATTCATCAGAAGGCAGAAAAAGAGCAGGAACCCGACCCATGTAAAAATAAAAAGAAAGGATGAGGTCACAGATTCATATTCCCATTAGGATGGGCATTTCCACAAAGCTAGTGAGTATTTGCCTGGAGATCATGGGGCACTGGGTGTTGTTGAGTAAGCAAGAGAAATGGTGGTGGCCTGCCCTCCTGGGATATTGTTTGCTAGAATGGAGACACACTCCCTCAGAGGCCTCCCTCAGGCATGTGGTCACTGTCCCCTTGGGCATTTCCAGAGCCCTCCCACATTCATTCATTTCAGTGTTACAGGACATTCCATCTTCCAGGTCAATGGAATAGGCCACACACTGGCCAAAGATTCTGAGCCAGGATAAAGCAGAGGGGACCATGTTTTCTGGAAAGCACAATCCTAGTCATTGCCACACCTTCCCTAAAGCCCCTTCCTCACTGGAGATGTTCTTGGCAGTTCATTGATGTGAAGTTGGCTCAGGATGAATTGGAACAGGCCAAGTAAACCAGTTACTTCTTCTTTCATGTAATGGCAAAATTCTGCTTGGGATCATAGAGCAAGAGCAAGCTAGAACATGGCATCTGCCAAGTAAATTCCCAAGCAATTAGTGAATCCCAACAATATATAAGGAAACAGGCATGTTTCTGACTTTCTACCAGACTCTGTTAGAAATACAAGCTATCCACCCACACAGAAAGGAGACTGGCAGCACAGGATCCAGTCAATGAGTGGAGCAAACATGACAGAGTTAAGAAAAGTGAGGAATGTTCTTCCAACTCTGGTGGAAAGGCAAGTTTCACCTCTGAGTCTCCATAAAGCCTCCAATAGGTTAGGTTCTTTCCACCTCCTGCCCTGTAGAAACTTGGGACACTCTGGTTAATATCTTCAATGAAAGGTATCAGAGAAAGAAGATAGCTGGCTTCACAGGTAGACTTCACAGAGTATCGGCTCCTGGTGGGACTGCCATGACTCAGGATTTGGTCAGCAGGCTTGCAGATTCACCAGTTCCATTTTTTAAGAGACTCCATTAATCAGTCTTGGGGGAAATGATTCATTCACAAGAGTGATCTATGGACCTAAATGTCAATATCAACCTATTAATTGACAAGGGGTAGGAGCATATTTTCTAGTCACCAGAATGATCTTCCCCACTAAAGGCAGAGTAACTTACATTTCAAAGCATGTTGGAGCAATTAGAGAAGACTATTTGCTGAACACGCAAGCAGGGCCAAAGACTAGAAGACCTGGAAGGATACAGTTTAACGCACAATCCCTGCCTCACAAAGTTCTTGCTGAATAGAATACATACAAAAGCAAAAAAACCCTGGTATCAGCCATATATAACATCTCCCCTTTGGACAGAGCAGGAATTTAGATCATCAAATTCTTAAAGACAAATACCCCTCTTTATATACCATATGCATGTTATTGGATGCTTTCCAAAGATATGAACTGATTAGAGTGTAGAGTCTGGTCATCTTAACTACTGCTGGGTATTTCTCAAATATCCTTAACTGTGTCTTTTATAATATACAGAGGGGCATTTTGTACGTTTCTTTTATATTTTTAAACTTAGTTTGAATTTATGCACAGTACAATTCATTTCTTTTGTTCCATGAGTTTTGACAAATATGACAATTATGATACAAAACAGATTTTTGCTCCCCTTTCCACAAAACTATTGCCTTGAGTGACATTTTTGAAATAGGTTCCTTCCACACATGGCTAACTGCATCTATTATGTGTTGGTTCTTACTACTTTTGCTTGCCAGAGGGTCACATTTTCTGGTATTATCTACCGATTCTAAGGTCCAACAGACCAAATATGCTGTCATTTTCAGAGACAGACTAAATTCAGACTAAATTTTAAATATGCATGTATTTATTGGCTTAGCTAGGAGTGGGTATATCAAGTTTACTTAATTTATGAACATGGAATAATAAAATTTAGATATATTCTAAGGATACTCCAAAGAAATTAGAAAAATTCTAACATTCCAGTTGGAGCTCCATCCCTGGGTGATATATTAGCTCTGAGAGTTGGGAGAGAGAACTGCTAAGTCATTATCTCCAATTCATTTCCTTCCTTTAAATGGGTCACGAGGACAGTGATAACCCTCCATGCTAGCAGCTGTTCCAGTGTTCAAGTAACTAGTGCTTTTCAGAAACTAGATCTAGGCATTAAGCACTTTCCTAAATGAAAACCACATTCATTTAACCTATGCAAGTTAGTAGCTGAATTTCTTGTTGTTTTAAGAAGGACTCTTTAAAAGCATATCTATATCTATATGTAAATAGTATGTATGCATGCTCATTATGGACAATTTAAACAATGGAAAACAAAATTTGACTTTATGTTATGTCTTGGTGGTATTTAGTAACTTAAAAAAAAAAACATTATGTGACTTCAATTAACTATTGCACATGTGAATAGGTCTCATTACCAATTAATATTTTCTGACCAACCTAGGAAACTCAACTCATGCTATGGGTGGATAGATTACTTTTTATAATAAAATGAAAGGAATTCAGGTTTAGAAACTAAACAGGGGACACAGGAGCATCCAGAAGGGCCCTGGGGTCTGGCTACCAGGCATCTGGTTCCCTCTTCTGGAGTCTCCGTCTAACCCAGGGAGTGACAAGGCAGACCATTTATTTCTGGAGAACACGATACTCTACCTGCCAGATGCATACAGAGATCCTTCTGTTCCTGCCAATATTGGGAACTCAAGACTGAATCATTACTTGCCAAACACCTGCAGATGAGGAAATCAGCAGTACAACCACATATATAGTAAGACAATTATGTTGAATCATCAGAATGTTTAATTCTAAGATTCAAAGTCTTTTTCTGTTACCACAAATTCAGAAAGAACCAGGTGATCCAATAAAATCCCATTTTGGAGGAGCCTTATAATAATATCCCTTTGTACGAATAGAGAGAGGTTGGCAGTCAATTCACGCATTTCCCCTCCTGCCTTCCTGTTATCCTCCCACGACTCCCCACCCTTCGCTGCTCTCACTGCTGCTTCTTATGCTTCAACTTCTCCACTTGCACCTCCTCCCTGCTTGCATCTTTGCTGAGGTCAGAGCTGCAGGGCTGAGCACGTAAATACAATGCCACTCTCTCAAACTAAAAGGGAAGCCAGCATCTCCAATAGGAAAATGTAATGTTTTCCAAGGAAACACTGGGAACCTTCAAGGAATAAAGAATATCAGAGAATATATTCTTTCACCAATTTCAGAATGAATAGAAATCAGTGTTGTGGAATGAGGATAAACAGATCTGCCCCTGGGATGCTGACTCAGAGTGACTCTTCTAATAACATTTACTGGACTGAACTTCCATTCCAATGAGAACCACAAAATACCAGTAATTTTATCTGGGGGATATTTATATTTTGGTGCAGTAGGTGAATTCCCAATTAAAGGGCATTATTAGAAGAATTTTTTTTCCCCAAAACTAAATGTAGTTTCTTCTTGGTCAAGCCTTGTATTTCTAATTGATCTTTACGGTTCAAAGAGGAGATTTTGTTTTTGTTTTTAAAATCCATTCATTCCCCATTTCCTCATTAACTAACTGTCATGGGTAACACCTGTTAGAGAAGACATCCTGAACCCCATTTTCCTCTAGAATAGATCAACCCAATATTCTCCTCCTCAAACCATGTGCTTCGTGACTTGCAGCCTATTGGGTTTGGTGGCTGAGTATACATGGAAGAAAGCCAGGGACCTTAGAACATTCTCTGACTACAGCAATGAAAATGCATGATTATTCTAAGGCCGCTCCCTCTCCACCCTCACGTTAGTACAAAGGATAGACTGCTACTAACTTCCCAGACATTTCCTTGGGGTGGAAGAGTGAGGGTAATCACCCACTCCTGGTTTATGCTTCACAGTTTCAATCCAGGGGTCTTTCTAACTGCCACCTTTTGGACTTTTCAGGCACCTCTTTTCTGACTGAGTTGCGGAACCTTGTACTCTAGCATTAGTACAGCCAGGATTTAGGGCTTACCCTGAATCTGAGAGTCAGTTCAGAGGATGATATCCTTGGGAACTGAGCCAAACAAAAGCACACGCAAGGTGTGTATATTGGGTTCTTCCCACAGTGACTGCCTGAGAATTTATGTGTCCTCATGATCTGATTAGGTATGTCCTCCAAAAGTCACCTGCAGTCTATATAAATGTAAGATATAATAAAATTCAACATAAAAGTTTCCATATGGAGACTTTAAGAATAAAAGTAAGAACCATTCATTTCTTCTCTCATCCCACAGTGGTTTATTGATCACCTGCCTTGTGCCAGGCATCATTGGGGACTGGAAACCAGCAGTGTGTCCAACAGACCCAGTCTCTGCCCTCACAGTCCAGCAGGAGCTGCAAGAGCTGGTTTGCCAGCGTTGACCCAGCACTGCCCCAGTGTCTGAGACTTTGAGTTTGACATACAGGTCCCCTGTCTCTGGGAAAGTGACCTCTTATATTAGGCAGGGACAATTCCTCAGCTTCCCACAGACTGGCTAAAATAGCTCATGAGACCACCCCGTCCCCTTCGTCCCAACCCAATCCCAAAACCCTTTTGTAACCAAAATAATCTGTTATGAACGTAAGACTTGAAGATATGTCCATAATAGTAAAGAACCATAGAGAAGGGATGAGAGAGTATCCTTACACTAGAAGGTTGATTTCCATACTAAGTAAATAAACTCATCCTGGTCTTTCCCATTGGCTTTTTTGAGTGTGGTTCACAGTGCCTGCTGGGACAAGATCAGCTCGAGGCAAATAGGTATAGCCCTGGTTTGAGGAGGCCCAAAATGCCAGTCACTATTGACCAAGAGCTTCAGCTTGGAAAACAGAGATGAGGTCAGTTGGCTTCAATCCCTGATTACCACCTCAGGCCTCCTTTCCTGTTTATCCTTTCTTACCACGCGAGAGTACAGTATTAAACTGTCCAGTGTTAATAAGCTTTCACAAATACACCTTATTTTAAGTATCCAACAACCCCATGGGGATATTTCAACCCCTATTTCACGGATGAGAAAATCAAACCTCCAGATTAACTTCCTCATTTTCCCACAGCTGCTAACACAAAGCCAGCGTTCAAACCCAGATCCTCAGGCTTCAAACCAATGCTCTTTGCATTCTCCCATAGCTGTCTACTTTGACAATTTCAGTTCTTTATTTTTGCACATTATTTCAGCACATCCTGGTAGAGAACTGGCTTCTAACCTGCTGTTTTTCTGGGAGCAGCCACAGACTATGAGCCAGAGGGCTTGCAGTTCCTCACCCTCTGTGCCGACCCATGCCTCTCTTGCCTCCTGCATGGGGATCCCACATCTTTCATGGATGCCAGTGGGGCTATTTTTAGAGATAGAGGGGAACGTGTAGGTTGCAAACATTCAGGTCTTTCGGAGTCTGTTAATATTTTTGCAGAGGCCATTCAGGGTTTTAAGTTGACTGATAAAAGGCCTCCTGAGGAGACATCTGTTCTCTGCTCTCCCCTTCAATACTCCCCATCCCTGACACGGACTTGGTTTTGGGGTGTAATTCTTTTACCGCCCCCCCCCCCAGGGCCCTCTTTGTCACCTTAGATTGAAAAGACAGCTGACTTCTGTCTCAAGAAGATCAGGAGGAAGCAGATCTAGTTCTCCTTGACCTCTGTAGGGATCGGCACTGCTCCTTAAGATCTTTATGCAGGAAGGGGATGCTGCCTTACGAGTCTGGAGAAATGTCCATGGACGAATCTCAATGCTTTTTGAAACCTCTTGAGTTACAATTTTATTCTAGAGAGGGCAGACTACTATTTTAGAGGTGGGGTATATATATGCACAAGTCAGAAACTGGGGGGGGGGGGGGTGGAATTTTTGCCATATTAAAATAGGAAATTAAAATGTGCATATGTAAAATCTCTGAATTTGCAGACATAATTCTGCATTTGTGTTAAAAATCACATCATCTCTGTTCAATAATGTTTCTTCACTTTAGTAGGTCAGTGGCGACAAAATAAAATTGCATTTGCCTCACCAGGGTCTACAGAAAATCACTGGTCCTCTCACCTCTGGAACCCTCACACTGCACTGCTCAGCAAGTGGTCATTCCCAGGGGCCAGAGCCCTGGGTGAATCCAGAGCCTATCCCAGCCCTGTCTTCAGTGGCTCGAGGCCAGACCTGACTCCTGACCAGGCTGACTGGTTCTGTGAGCGCGTCTGCTGAGCAAAGGGGGCCAATTCCATTCAGGCCCAGAAGATCTAGGTAGAAAGGGCCTTTCTGGAAATGTGAAGTCAGCCATCTGGTTCTTTCCACCTGTACTCAAGCAAGGAGGCTACAAGACTGGCAAGGAGACATGTATGAGGAAGCATGGCCCCTGGCTGAGATTCTGGCCCCAGAGGCTCTCCCAGACATGCCAGAGAAATCAGAGGTACCACAGGAGTCACCAACACCAAAGACCAAGCTCTATGATGACGCCTGTATGAAGGAAGAGACACAAGTGCAGTCTGAGAGACTCACAATCAGGATTTTTTTCCCTGATGTTGCTTCAGGTGGAAGAGTAGAACGCACAGATTGCCAAAATGACTCTGTTAACACTGAAGTATATGCTTTTCTGAATCACATTGATCTTGTCTGCTCAATATACCCCAGCAGCCTTGCTGGGGGTGGATATTCAGATAGTCTGAGATCTGTAAACAGTAAAGTCTGCTCTCCTGTGTGGCCTTCAGTATCCCCATGCCCCAGCAGCAAAGGCCCTTAGACAGGGAGAGGCAGTGGAGATCAATTCACTTAGGGAAGAAATTATCCTAAAAGACATTTAAATCACCATTTGGCAGATGCAATTGCATCTCAAGCTGAAAGAAGGTGTCCTAGTTCTGACTCCTGAACTGAGTAGAAGTGGGATTTCAGCAGTCACTTCATCTCTCTGGGCCTTGGTACTCTCGTCTTAGATGGGGAAAATGCCCAGTGAATTCTCAGGTTTCTTCTCAATCCAGCCCGTTCTCATACCCTGCTCCCACCCCAGCCCCAGCTATGGTTTTGTGACTGGATTTTCACTGGAGCCCTAGGGTCCCACTCCAAGAGGCCAGTGCTTTCTACGTTAGTAACCGAGTTTGCAAGGGGGAAAAATGATATTTTAAACAGCCTTAGGATAAACGGGGATAGGTATTAAACAAACATTACTCTCTATAAATTGGTACTGACATGTAGCCAAAAATGTTAATGGAAAAAAAGGGATTTTTTTTTTTAACAATAAATTTCTTTCTTTTTAAAGGAGAATTGCCAAGGATGCAGAAGGAACTGAAGATGGTCAAAGACGAAGATGTGCATTTCAGTTTGGGTGTGAAGAGGGCCCCCTCCTTTCCCCACGGCCTGCAGCCTGTGGTTTCCCGAGGGAAGGCTCCCCCAGGACACCCCTTCCCGGAAGCTCTCCGGGGGCCGTTTTCCCAGTTCCGGTACGAGCCTCCTCCAGGAGAGCTAGACGGATTCCCAGGGGTGTTTGAAGGAGGAGGGTCTCGGAAACGCAAGAGCATGCCCACCAAGGTGCCCTATAACCACCCCGCGGAAGAAGGGGCTCTCGGCCTGCACCCCGAGGAGAGCAAGAACCCGGGGGCCCCGGACCTCCCCCTGCTCTTCCCGCCGCCGCCGCCGCCGCGGCCCAAGTACGACTCGCGGATGATCGACCTGTGTAACGTAGGCTTCCAGTTCTACCGCAGCCTGGAGCACCTGGGCGGCAAGGCCGTCAAGCAGGAGCCCGTGAAGCCCAGCGCCGTGTGGCCTGCGCCCGCGGCCCCTCCGTTCCTGCCTGCGCCCTACCCCTACTACCCCAAGGTGGCCCCGGGCCTCGTGTTCCCCTTCTTCGTGCCCTCGGCCTCACCCTTCCCCTTCAGCCGGCACACCTTCCTGCCCAAGCGGCCGCCGGAGCCGCCGCTGCCCCGCAAAGCCGAGCCGCCCGAGAGCGAGGAGACCAAGCAGAAGGTGGAGCGGGTGGACGTGAACGTGCAGATCGACGACAGCTACTACGTGGACGTGGGCGGCGCGCAGAAGCGCTGGCAGTGCCCCAACTGCGAGAAGTCCTACACCTCCAAGTATAACCTGGTGACCCACATCCTGGGCCACAGCGGCATCAAGCCGCACGCCTGCAGCCGCTGCGGGAAGCTCTTCAAGCAGCTGAGCCACCTGCACACCCACATGCTGACGCACCAGGGCACCCGGCCCCACAAGTGCCAGGTGTGCCACAAGGCCTTCACGCAGACCAGCCACCTGAAGCGCCACATGATGCAGCACAGCGAGGTGAAGCCGCACAACTGCCGCGTCTGCGGCCGGGGCTTCGCCTACCCCAGCGAGCTCAAGGCCCACGAGGCCAAGCACGCCAGCGGGCGGGAAAACATCTGTGTGGAGTGCGGCCTCGACTTCCCTACCCTGGCCCAGCTGAAGAGGCACCTCACCACGCACCGGGGCCCCATCCAGTACAACTGCTCCGAATGCGACAAGACCTTCCAGTACCCCAGCCAGCTGCAGAACCACATGATGAAGCACAAGGACATCCGGCCCTACATCTGCTCCGAGTGTGGCATGGAGTTCGTGCAGCCCCACCACCTCAAGCAGCACTCCCTCACCCACAAGGTACTGAGGGGCTCCCTGCCGGGGGCGGGGCTCCCGGCCAGAGGCGGGGCTGGCCCGTCTTTGGAGGAGAGGACCCAGGAGCCCTGCGTGGCTCCCCACCCCTAACACATGTAGAGCCCTAATGTTCTTCTTCACCTTGAAATGGGAGAGAATGAGGAGCCCAGCCATCAAGCCCTTTCCCACCTAGACTTCTAGAGTCTCCGGTGGGCCGAAAAAGAAAGAATGCGGTTTGGAGAGGAGGGTGAGGAGAGATGAAGGACACGTCACAGCGGGTCCTTGTGCTGTTCTTAGCCTTCCAGATTTCCTAAGAGTTCATGTTTGGAAACTTCATCCAGGGCACTAGCATGAGTGTGTCATCAGTCCCAACCACCCAAGACCAGCTTTGCACCTGGGGTACACTAGTCAGAGCCTTCTAGAAGACTCTGGAAAGTTCTCTTGGTCTTTTTCTGCTGAATCTGTGGCTACCTTTTGGTTTAGTTTCTCCTTTCAAGTGCTTCATTTACAGGTGACTCTGTGGGGAGCAGAGTCTTGGCCTGGGTCCAGCAGGGTCCTGCTTCCCCCGCTGAGCTTCTGCCACATGGTTGCAGTGCTCTCTGGTTTGTATTATAGGAGGCATGAGTGCATTCTTCTTTTCTGGGTTTGGTTTTCTCTTCCCCTGTCTCAGATCTTCAAGGAGAAATACAGGCCCACATGCTGCCTTCAGCCTAGTTTGCAACCAAAGCCCTCGAGTCCCTCAGGATGAACTAAAACAAGTCCCTGGTGTGTCCCTGAAATCTTACCCAGCTAAGCTAACTTAGGTCAACTTTGAGCTTCCAAGAGGGGAAGTTTGCCCCACTGACCTCTACTCTATCACCCTTGACTTCAAGTGGTTTTCTTGGCAGGAGAGACTTCTAGCGAGCCAGAGTTGCTAAAACAGTCTTTCATTCTGAAAGGTCAGTGGAGAACTTTGCCCAGCCAAAATAACATTTCTGCTCTGGCTTTGTGGGTTTCATCTGATCGGTTAAGACCAAGCAAGACAAAATGTGTAGCTGCCTTGGCTCTGCACAAACAGCTGCCCTGCAAAAGACTCCTTAGAAACCCCCAGAGAGGAGGTCCCTGCCTAGTGCAGGAGCCATCAACAACGAGCCTGAACTGAGAGGCAGCGGCCAGAGGGACTGTGTGCTGATTTCAGGGATTCCTATATGTGTGGAAAAGGAATCAGATACATTGTAGAACGTATGAAACTTCTGTAAGATTGTTCCTATACTTGGATATATGATCTAGTTATCATCTCGATCACAACCAAGTATAGGAATAATCTTGAGAATAAAGATACTGAAGTAAATTTTAAAACTCATTAAGAAAATAGTTTTTGTTAATAATTTTAAACTCACTGTTTCAGTATGCAACACATTTTAAAAATTCATCATCTTAGGAGGACATTAAAATTTAGATCTCTCCATTAGCATAAATCCTTTCTCATCTGCAGTCACCGAGACTAGACAGTATTCCAGTTAGGAAGAGCCCAGCACTCCATTTGAGCGCTTCATCTAGAAAGGCTGAGGGACCCAACCAAGATTATGCAGTCAGTAAATGGCTAGGCAGGGACCCTAACTCCCACCCTTTAGTGCCAGGGGCTCACCAAAATTGAGGAGTGGTACTTTCTTATACCATGTCCCAAATTAAAGAAATGGAAATATAGGCAGAGAGAACCTTGGAACAACCCCCCGCCCTAGTCCCTATGAATGAATACCAGGCCATATGGGTTTTATAAGGTACAGTTGTTAGCTAAAGACTTGTCTAAACCTGTAATAACCCTAGTTTTATTACCATGGATCACTACGTTTTCCTCCCCAAAAGTCATTCTGGGTCAAAATTTCTTGCAGCAGCCGTTTCAGGGAAGCACTGCTCGGCCAGGATTAGGTAATATTCTACTCAATCCGTGAGTGAGTCCCTAGCCATGCTTCAGTTGAGGGTGTTGACGCTTAAATATTCAAACACTTCTCCACAAACAGCAGGGAAACTAGAAAATCTTCTTTCCTGTTTTCTAATCGAGAAAGCTATCCTCTGCCAAATTTCTCTGTCGGACAGAAGCTGGCTTGGAGGAGCTTTATAGTCAAATCACACCGAGGCCACCATGGCCTGCGGGAACCCAGGGTACCATCTCAAGAGGTGATTATCAAGCTGTGATTTTTTTAAAGTGTGGATCTGTTTGTTTTTGAATTTTCAAGTCCATTAATGAGAACTCAAGAGAACGTTGGTTTTCATACAGGAAATGATATTATAAGTTTAGGAGGTTTTGTTTTTTCATTATTGTGAAAGCTGAATTAGAGACTCATTTTACATAACATTCTGCAGTGCTCTTACCCAAATCCTATTAATCCACGAGAGCTGTGACTGCAGAATTAACCCCAAGCAAGCAGCAGGAACAACAGAAGCAATAGCTGTCTTTTCCTCTAACCGTCTGGCTAGTTCATGGTTTTCAGAAGAAAATAAAAGATTATGTAATCAACACTTTTTAAGAAAATAGTTATTTGACAAGGCTACAGCCATACTGTTTGGAACTCAACATCTGTCACCAAAGTCTTGGTGGATTTATGTGTCAGAGAGAAAAGCAAAGACTACTGTCCTGATGGCAGTCTGTACCTGCTCACCATAGTTCTTCTGAATCTTGCCTCCTTCCAGGGCGTGAAGGAGCACAAGTGTGGGATCTGCGGGCGGGAGTTCACGCTGTTGGCCAACATGAAGAGGCACGTGCTGATCCACACCAACATCCGTGCCTACCAGTGCCACCTCTGCTACAAGAGCTTTGTGCAGAAACAGACCCTCAAGGCACACATGATTGTCCACTCGGACGTGAAGCCCTTCAAATGCAAGGTGAGCAGTGGGCCTGAGGGAATGCGGAGAGGAAGGGCTCAGCGCGTGTGCGTGGTCAGTGGTGTTCAACTCTTTGCAACCCTGTGCCCTATAGCCCGTCAGGCTCCTCTGTCCGTGGAATTTTTCAGGCAAGAATACTGGAGCAGGTTGCCATTTCCTACTCCAGGAGATTGATCCAGGGATCACACCCCCATCTTCTGAGTCTCCTGCATTGGCAGGCGGATTCTGTACCCCTGAGCTACCTAGAAATCCCGGGAGAGCTCAGAGGGCTCTGCAAATGCGGGGGGAAAAGTCTCCAGGGAACCTTGTCCTCAGTCTCCTCAGAAGGGCCTCTGCGGCTCAGCGTATGTCTGTGGCCAGACCCAGGCCATCTGCTGTGTCTCCACCACAGCTGTGCTCAGCTGTGCCCCAGGAGTTGCCCTGCTTGTCTACCTGTGGAATCGGTCAGTGTGCAGGGCCTGGAAGCAGCCAGTCCTGGGAGAGCTGAGGGTGGAAAATCCGTTTGGAGACTGAGGTTTTTACAGGATGAAGGTGATGTGGAGGGCTCCTGTTCTAGAAGGCAGCAACCAGGTGCAGCCCTCTTCCCCTGACAAGCCAGAGACAACACAGGGAAGTCAGAGAAGCTTCCAGCCCTGTCTGCTTCCCTTCCCCTATGCCACCCCCGCTCCTGCCCTCCTGACACTTGGACTGAGCAGTGTAATTTGAGGGCAGGTCTCCTGGAGGGGATGAAAGAGATTTAAAGGTTAACCCCTCCTGTGACCTCGGAAATGCTTGCTTGGGCAGAAGAACAACTGAAGTGCTTCTTGTTTATTCCTGAGTACCGTGGAGCATCTTTGTTACCGTCTCTGTGTCGCATTACCTTGGTGGGGTTTTTATTTTGTGTGCTGAGATAAAGTGTGAGCTGGAGACTTGTCAAGCCTAAGGCACCGGCGGGCGCTGCTCAGAAGCGCTCGGGGTGTCCAGGCTGCCCCCTCTCCCCATGTTGTTCCCACTCCTCAGGAGGAGAAATCTCGCTTAGGGTTGGATAGTTTGACTCAAGGAAGGTACCGACAAGTGACCCCACAGCCATGAAGGGAGGGCTGAGTGGGGAGCAGAGGGAAATCACCGAGTTCAGATATCATTAGAGCCTTTCTGTTTGACGTGGCTGTTCCTTCTGTGCTGCGCGTCTGACAGAGTCCCAGTGACTTTCTCTGTCGATCCCTGTTTCTGGAGTAGGGTTCCCTGCTTCCAGGGGCTGTTGCTGCCTCATCCCTCCGCAGTATGTCCCCCCACTTGAAGGAACCCCCTGTGAAGCTGACTTCTTTCCTGTGCTGGCCCCTCCTGGACGGGGTGAGAGGGGTCAGGAGCCAGAGCTTCCCTAGACCTGGTGGGCATTCTCCGGAGGTAGGGGAGGGAGGGGGCTCCCTCCAGCCCTTTTCCTGCCACCCACTTGTGTTTCCCCTGCTCTCCTTCAAGTTCCCAGTGGTTTGAAAGTCAGTTTATGTCCATCTGGAGTGATCTGAGCTGAAAGGGGAGGAATCTGTATGCAGGACAATGTACATAATTTGCAGGGCCTGGTGCAAAGTGAAGATCGGGGCCCCTAGTTCAGATGTTATTCACAATTTCAAGATGATGAAAGCAGAGCATTACACCAGACCCAGGACCCTTCTGAATTCAGGGCCCCATGTGATCGCACAGGGCACACACTCATGAAGCCGGGCCCAGCTGCACGAGCCTGTGGATGCCACAGACCAGCTCTTGTCTCCCTTTAGACATGCCTTGGGTTCCTTCCCACCTCACTAAGTCTCTTGAACCCTTCACTTTTATTTTTTTAGATTAAAATTTTTTTTTTCTGGTCATGCCATGCAGCATGTGGGATCTTAGTTCCCTGATCAGGATAGAACCCCTCGTCCCTGCATTGGAAGTGTGGAGTCTTAACCACTGGACCACCAGGGAACTCCCAAAGCCTTCACTTTTCACAGAGCTGTTCCCACCCTCCTGGGGTTTACTGTCTGCTACAGTAGAGGTGCCATCAGGGGCTCATTGCCCCTCTTCGTTCCTTGTACCTCTCTTCATTCCTTGTGCTGAGTTTACTCTTGAGCTTCAAGGAGGAACTGTATTTTTATCTGCTGGTGGCGGAGCACACAAAGTTGTTAAAATATGCAGGCGCCATTGCATGGTTTGCAGTCCCCTAAAAATCTGTATTCATGCAGCCCAACCCCCTCCCACTTCACCAGTTCAGGGCCAGCTGTAGCGGTTAAACCAGGTAGCAAACGTCTCTGAAATGGAGGGATATGATAAAGCAGAGCCAACTCAGGAAAAGGGCTTGCAGGCTGTGTGTGATTTGGGGGCACAGAGGCAGTTCTGTTTCTGTACATCAAGGGCCTCAGAGGGGTGCAGAGGATCTTGGACCAAGGGTCCCTGAGAATTCAGACGGTTCTCCCTGGTACCAGGGCACAGAAGACTGGACTCGATGGGGCCAGTGATGCAGTGAGCCAGGCCTCCACTCTCCCTGACGATAGAGCGCCGCACGTGCTTCACAGGGTGTCAGCTGGTCAACTGAGAAACCCAGTCGGACCTCTCCTTGACGGTGGATAAGGCTCAGATATCTGCTCCAGATATCTACATGATAAAATCCCATAAGAGAGGGGCTTGAAGCGTGAAGTGCCAGCTCCTATATGAGGCAGTGGAACTTCCCAGTGGGAGGTGGGCTTGGCCATCTGCAAAGGTCACTTCTTCCTGGTGAGCAGGTCCTCCAAGGAGACCACAGGAGGTTGGAGGCTGCCTGGAAGGGAGTGTCAGTCATTTAAACAGAAAGGCCTGGATGTCAGAGTGTATGTTTGTCCAACTTAGGTGGCCCTTCTCCGTTCTTAAGACAGTTCTGACACAAGATTGGGTGTGAGTCGCCTCATCTAGAGCGCGTACCTCCCGACAAGGGCGGACGCGCTGCCAGGCTGTCCCTCGCTTTGTCTGCTCCTCCCTGCCAAGCACTGCCTGCTTGGTGTCTGCATACCTTCACTCTCTTTCATCTCAAAGGAATTTCAGAGCATGTCTGAACATGTCTGAACGTACAGATTATGTAATGAGGGCATGTCTGTGTGTCTATAGACTGGTTCCAGACACCACTATGGGATGGGCCACCTCCAGATGGTGTCCTGTGACTTTGCTTCTTATTCATGTCATGCTGGACTCTTGGAAATCTGGTCCTGGGTGGGGTTTCTTCGGGTCTGGGAATTGGGAGAGGAACAGAAGGCCATTTGCTCATTGCCATGCAAGTCACACCCCTCTGAGAGGAGTGGCTGGCTGGCTGCATGGTGATGCTAGAGAACAGGCCTGGACAACTAAATCTGACCTTTATCATCCGGAAGGGTATTTCCCTTTATGTGATTGACATGGCTGAAAGAAAAGAGGCAGAGCTTGCTCCAGCCATACTCCAAGAGTTTACTCTTATCTGTTGTTGTTCAGTCGCTCGGTCATGTCTGACTCTTTGTGACCCCACAGACTGTAGCCTACCAGGCTCCTCTGTCCATGGGATTTCCCAGGCGAGAATACTGGAGTGGGTTGCCATGCCCTCCTCCAGGGGATCTTCCCGACCCAGGGATCGAACCCGCATCTCCTGCTTTGGAAGGCGGATTCTTTACCACTGAGCCACCTGGGGAAGCCCTGACTCCATCTCTTTTACCCCAAAACTTGCAAAAAAAGGTGTGGGGAAGAGTCTTTAAGTAACAGATTCTAATTTCCTGGGATTCTTACCACTAAAAATCCTTCCTAACATCAATCCCTCCTACTGTGGTCACATGAACTGATTCTCCCTGGCCCTGGCTCAGTGGAAACAGCTGTCCACAGCAAGCAGAAACATTTGTTTAGTGCGGGATTAAGCATTAACAATAGGATGGAAAATTGGAGGAGAGGAAAGGTTTCCATTTAGTTTCTTTTTTTTTTCTTTCTTATGAAAAGTTACTGCCCTTCTGGGTTCTTTTGCTGTTGGCTCGACTTCTGGACTCCTTGCTTCTTGGAGCCAGCTGGAGCTTCTCCAGAGACCTGTGCCTGTAGACTTAAGCCATGTTTCAGAAATATGCTTCCCAGATTCTGCGTAAGCACGAAGGACTTGATTTGGATGCTATCCTTGTAGCGGCCACGCTCCATAATAGCAAAGAACCAGCTGCCGTCTTTGGGAAACCTGTCCAGGAAAAGCAGTCATCCAGAATTTCCGGGACAAATTCTCCTTTGAGATGGGTGAAGCTGGGAGCTGCCTATGTTATGAATCACCAGGTCATCTGCAGCCTGCCCGAAGCAGACGGCTGAAGGCTGAGGGAAGAACAGATAGAAAAGGATGAGTTCTCCCTGAAAAGGGTCCCCACTGCCTCTGCCAACTTGGCTCCATCTCCCCCTCAAGCTCTCAGATGCTCCAACCCAGTGGGGACTTGTAGGCACCTGGTGCTTGGGATCAGGGTTCTCAGGCTGGCATTGAGGGGGTTAAGGCAGTGACCAGATAGCAGCCTTTTGGCAGCAAAGCCCTCCTCAGCAGAAGGAAGGATATAGCTGTATGAACTGCCTGCTTAACAATGCCTCGCATGTCCCCAGGGGCCCGCCTGCAAATAGATTTCATCTTGCTTTCTCTTGTACTTTTCAAAGCTTCCTGTTTTCTCACGGTCCTTTTGGACAGTTTACAGTCTCTCTCTCCCTCCCTCCCTCTCTCTCCCTTTGAGGAAAGGAACACCCTTCTTATTAAAAGAGAGAGAGAGAGAAGGATGTAAGGGAAGGGCAGCTTAACGGAGGCCATTCTCCGGGGCTGCAGGCTGCAGCTCTTTGACCTTTCCTCTCAGAGCAGGGAAACAGGTTTCCTGGAGCATCGCAGTCTCAGTTGTGTGCCTCTGCGTGTCTGGTGGGCCTCTGGCGACCGGCCCAGTGGCTGCCCACTGCCATCGCCCTGCCTCTGTGCATAGTGGCTTCTCTGTGACTCCGGCTATCAGCACTGTCACTGGGACTCGCGGGAAGTTGCCTGGACCAAGGAGGGACTGGGCGCCAGGAGGCGGAGTTAGGAGCTTCTATGCAGAGAAGGGGACAGGGCACCTGCCCGCTGTTTAAAGGGCTGATGGAGGGTCAGGGAGCCAGGTGATAGGCTCCTCAGAGCCTGCAATCTAGGGTGAACCTTCTCTCTCCATCCACATTTCCCAGGGCTGCGTGAGCCACACCTGCTTCCATTTCTATGATGCCTCAAGTAACCTGGCAGCTGTTTACTCGAAGGATTCTTCACTTGTTCCTTCCTTAGTGGGCCTTCCATGTAATTTGGTTTTAAAAGACAGCACCCTCATCCTCAAGGAACTTAACCATTTCTGGAGGGTGAAATGTACGTGATCGTGGCAGTAATGAGCTAATATTTATCGAGCGCTTACAATTTGCTAAGCCCTTTACCTGGACCAAGAACTCGCATGGGAAACTGTGATTACCATGGACATTTTACAGACGAGAAAATGGAGCAAGTTCTGTATCGCTCTGGGGTTTCACTATTGTCTCTCTGCTCTGCTGTCTATTACACTTTGCGATCCACTTCCCTTTTTAAAAGTAGGTTTAAAGGTGGGTATAGGTGGAAAAGCTAATATTTAATGTCAAAGGCACACTAATACTGCTCATTAGAGCAACTAAGAGTTAAGGAGGGCTGGACTGGTTGAGGCGACCACCTGCAAGATGAAATCTGACTCCTCACCACTCCAGCAGCTTCCTGCATGAACACCTATCCTGGCTTTAATTTCCACAGACCTCGGCAGGAGGCGATTCAGCAAGTCTTGACTTGGGCAGGCTCTGCACCTCACATCTTGTCTTAAGGGGGCTGTGTATATGACTGCTTTCCAGGAGAAGCTAGAGTTTTGATGCTCCCCCACAACCCTTCTCCCTGTCCACCTAACTCCTCTCCTCCACTACAGTGATTCTGCTTAGAGATCACACCAAACCCCACCTGAGGGCACCATCTTTAATTGACACAATCCTCTTTCTCTGGCCTCTCTTCACTAATGGTTACTGAAAGGCCTCTCCAACTTTCACAGACACAGAAAATCTCCATATATTTGTGTGTTGTCATGTGAGGACGATCCTCTAAGGATGACAAGGCCAGGTGTTCTGGATAAGAACCCAAGGGCTCCGTGGAAGGGCCAGAGGCTGAGAGGAAGAAGCTAAGGGTACCTACCACTGAGATGTGAATGGTGTTCAGGTACTTCAAGTCCTGAGTTAATTGCTTCTATCTTTCTGCCACTGAGGATTTTGGTTTGCAAACTAGTGTGAATAGCTTTAGTGGTAACAAGAGAGAGAGTTAGTGATGGCTGCTTTGTGGAACTTCTGCATGAGGAAGTCATATTTTCCCTGACTTGGTTGTTTATTTCCTAACCATACACTTAGACATTCATTAAATGTTATTATGTATGTAGCCTTGTGCTGAATTATTGGGGTTGGCCACACAGAGAAGGAAGGTGGCTACATTTCTGAATACCAGAAATGGTATCTTATTTGAGGACAAATAAAATATTATTTGTCCTCAAAATATTATTTATTTTATTTGATGACACTTTTAGTGTCCTCAAAATTTTCAGAGCTAACACATTATTTCTTATCCCTGGGAAAGCTCTCCACTGGCTACCAGTAAGCTATCATAAACCATAAAAAATGGTATATAAAACCATGGTATATTAAAAATATAAAAATTTTATAAACCATGGTGTATAAAAATTAAGTTTTATCAACAACAACAAAATTTGTCTCCTTTACCAATCACACATAAGAATATATAGCTGATGAGTCATGTCCCACAGTGGATCTTCTTCCCTGAGGCAATAAACCTTGACTTCAGGAGATAATCAGTTCAGTTCAGTCGCTCAGTCATGTCTTTGCAACCCTATGAACCGCAGCACGCCAGGCCTCTCTGTCCATCACCAACTTCTGGAGTTTACCCAAACTCATGTCCACTGAGTCGGTGATGCCATCCAACCATCTTATCCTCTGTCGTCCCCTTCTCCTCCTGCCTTCAATCTTTCCCAGCATCAGGGTCTTTTCAAATGAATCAGCTGTTCACAAAGTATTGGAGTTTCAGCTTCAACATCAGTCCTTCCAGTGAACACCCAGGACTGATCTCCTTTAGGATGGACTGGTTGGATCTCCTTGCAATCCAAGGGACTCTCAAGAGTCTTCTCCAACACCACAGTTCAAAAGCATCGATTCTTCAGCACTCAGCTTTCTTTATAGTCCAACTCTCACATCCATACATGACTGCTGGAAAAACCATAGCCTTGACTAGATGGACCTTTGTTGGCAAAGTAATGTCTCTGCTTTTTAATATTCTGTCTATGTTGGTCATAACTTTGTTTCCAAGGAGTAAGCGTCTTTTAATTTCATGGCTGCAATCACCATCTACAGTGATTTTGGAGCCCCCCCAAAATAAAGTTGGACACTGTTTCCACTGTTTCCCCATCTATTTCCCATGAAGTGATGGGACCAGATGCCATGATTTTAGTTTTCTGAATGTTGAGCTTTAAGCCAGCTTTTTCACTCTCCTCTTTCACTTTCATCAAGAGGCTCTTTAGTTCCTCTTCACTTTCTGCCCTAAGGGTGGTGTCATCTGCATATCTGAGGTTATTGATGTTTCTCCTGGCAATCTTGATTCCAGCTTGTGCTTCATCCAGACCAGCATTTCTCATGATGTACTCTGCATAGAAGTTAAATAAGCAGGGTGACAATATGCAGCCTTGACGTACTCCTTTTCCTATTTGGAACCAGTCTGTTGTTCCATGTCCAGTTCTAACTGTTTCTTCCTGACCTGCATTCAGGTTTCTCAAGAGGTAGGTCAGGTGGTCTGGAATTCCCATCTCCTTCAGAATTTTCCACAGTTCATTGTGATCCACATAGTCAAAGGCTTTGGTATGGTCAATAAAGCAGAAATAGATGTTTTTCTGGAACTCTCTTGCTTTTTTGATGATTGGAAACAATATCATTTATTAAAATGATAAAACATCCTGTTGTCCCCATGTACCACTAAAATGACCCAGAAAGTTCAGAACTGAATGAATTGATCTAGAAAAGCATGAGTATAGAAAATACGCCCTCAGCTATAATGATCATAAAAGGTTGCTTGTCCAAAACTGAGGAAGAATCTGGCAGTAGCCCTCATGCTGTGTGCACGCCTGTGTGTGTTGGGTGGCGGCGGGCTATCATGAGGGGCAGAGGGGCTGTGGCCACAGGCGGGGAATTGCTCTAACCCCAGAGTCACAGCCAGTTGCAGTACAATAAGCTGTGGGTCGTTATCACAATAGTAATAGTTCCCTTGTCTATAGTGTTAAGGTTGATGAAATGTCTGAAGACAATGAAGAGACTATTCTTGTGCCACAACAAAAACAAAAGGCACTCCACATATTCTTCAAGGTTAGGTTCAAATTTTGTCTCCTTTATAAAACCTTTTCAGACCAATCCAGCTTCTAATACCTCAGCAACCAGAGATGATAACTAAAAGTGGAATATCAGCCTCCATGAAGCCATTGAAGGAAGAAGGCACCCATTTATTCCTTCAGTTCTCTCTCTCTGTCCTGCCTATAATACCACCAGACCCATCCAGGCTTGGACAAGTGCAGTAGCTTAATTGATCTTCCAGACCCTAGCCCCTCTCTCCCTGCATCTCTTGTGCTTATCTCCCCATGACTCTTGCTCTTTTCAGACCTGCTTAATGTGCCTCACCCCTTCACTCACTCAGCAGAGGCTTAATAAGGACCTATCGTGTCAGCCTGGTGCTAGGCAGGGATTATAACAAAAAGGCAGGCAGAGCCTTTAGAGATGCCTCTGTCTAATGAAGGGCTGTTCAGCTCAGCAACTTCAACAGCAGCATTGTTCCAAATAGTCAGGAACTATCCCGTGAACCAAATGAGAGACATCTTTTCTAAGATGACCCATGACTGGAAATACCTAGTGTAGAATCTCTAGATACATTTTTCTTCTTAGCCAGGGCAGAGAACTGAAACTAAGCTTATAAAGAAAACTCTATCAGAACTTTCACATGTGAGCAAAATTGAGCCACAGGCTGATAGATCTTTATGAACTGTCTCTGTTGAGGATAAAAAGAAAGCAAGTGTCCATACTTTTTCTTAAGTCAGACCCACTCTCTCAGCATCTCCCCTCTTGGGCCACCTTTTCCAGATGAATGTGGTGAGGATGCTCTGAACACTGGGTGTGGGGCACCAGCATGCTGCATTCATTCTTGCTAGTAAGGAAGTGGAAAGGGGAAAAGCACGTAAAACCCCCAAATGTGAATCATTTAAAAATATAGAACCAGCCATTCATTGCCCATGCATAGATTATCTGTGAAAAATCTGCAGTCCCAGGATGGCTTCCTCTTACTGCCCAGCGTTCTGTTAGTCTGAGTGCCCAAGGTCACAGCTATTGGCCAGCTCAGCTCTCAACTGCCATGGCCACCTGAAGACAATATGGTCTGCATTAATAAAAGTTCCACCCAGAGCCTCCTCACTGGCGCCGACACCATGTCTCAGTGAGAAAGGAAAACTGGCGTCTGCTTCAGTGGACACCTCACTCCACGCGCTCTCTGCAGGCCCTGCTCACTCCGTTTCTCTACCCTCTGGTGTGGGCCTCGGAGGCTGGGAAGGGAGGAGGGAGAGAGCGTTCCTCCCCTGAACCTGGAGTCCCAGCACAGACACAGAGTCCTTCTCGGCATTCCTCACAGCACAGCCGAGCAAGGGCTGGAGCTTCCAAACCCCACTCTGGGGAAGCCTGGGGACAAGAAAAGCAAGGAGAGCATGCACAACAGCTGCTCCTGTCTCCCACCCTCAGCATCTGCACGTCCTGCCTTCAAACAGGCAGTTCTGCTGTTCCCATGGGAGCTAGGGAACTGCTGGTGTGGTCCATCATGTATTTGCAATTTGATGGAAATAGGAATGAGAAGAAAAGAAGTGACTAAAACAGGTTGGCTTTTGGATACCTAGGATGATATTTTCAGTACTTCAAATCTCTACCCAGAGAACAGACACAGTCCTCCCTTTATACACTGTTCCTTTTAACTCCCCATAGTCAGCAAATTAAAAAAATTAGAGAAGCATTGTTGATACAGTCTAATGGAAGAGTTATGTTGGGGGAAACTGTGTGATACATGCTGACTGATGATATGGTCTCTGGTGTCCAAGGCCCTGAGTTCATCATCCCAGATCCAGCACCCATAAGCTGTGTGTGCCCTGGCCAGCCTTTCATCTTAACCCCTCAGTTTGTCCATCCGTAAAATGGGGATGAGAACAGCACCTATCTCATAGGACTCATGTGAGTTAAGTGAAATAGTCCGTGGCAGACTTGGGATAGGCCTTTCCATATTGTAAATACTCCATAAATACTAACCAAGTCATCATATCCTTATCATTATAGTGAAGCATACTTTCAGCAATTGCTTTTCAGAGAAGATCTCGTTTTCGAAAGGTTGTGTTCAAAAGAAGCTTCAATAGCTTTGCAGTTTTTACCTTGAGTTTAAAAATCCCTGTACAACAGGAATAAAATCTCATGAATCCATCCCTCCCTGCTCCACCTCTGAGCCTGGGCTCAAGGCAGCCACTCCCTGACTTCCTTGGGGACACTTTATTTGGAAGCAGTTTAAAAATGCCAAGATTCAAACAAAGTAACAGCTCGTCCATCCTCACCCAGGCCTGAGTGTGGTTATCTGGGCAAGGGTCCCACCCATGAGTAAGCTGTATTCTCCTGGTCACTGTCTCGACAGCTTTGTGGGAAGGAATTCAACCGGATGCACAACCTCATGGGCCACATGCACCTGCACTCTGACAGCAAGCCCTTCAAGTGCCTCTACTGCCCCAGCAAGTTCACCCTGAAGGGGAACCTGACACGCCACATGAAAGTGAAGCACGGGGTCATGGAGCGGGGCCTCCATTCTCAAGGTAATCGCCCTTCCAGGAGCCCCGCGGTGGCCGGGCCCAGCGAGTGACGAAATGGGAGCTGAGCTTGTCTTTAGGGAGCTCTACTCTGGGGGTTATTCCTACATTTAAAAAAGGGAGCATCGTCTTCAAGACCACAGCAGAGTAGCAGGAGCAGGTTGGCAACATAACTATAACAAGCGCAGAGTGAATATCTGGAGGTTGTAAGTGAAAGTGATGTAGGTTAGAGCATCATAATGGTGCCGGTCGGCACCACTCTTCATTCTGTGTTCCAGGCCCTGCAGCAAGTGATCTGTCTCTGTGAATATTTATAGTAACTCCAGGTTGGAGGAACTTCTATTATCCCCATATTACAGATAGGGAAGCTGAGGCTTTGAAATATTAACCTGACTCAACTGAAAAGTGGCTGACTGAGAATTTGAACGCAGACCTTTCTGACTCTAAAGCCATACTATATCCTCTTGATCGCACTGCTGTTAAGGGGCAGGCCTGCAAGTTCTGCTGATAGCTGAAGTGTGTCTAGTCTAGGTCTAGGTCTGGCAGGATAGCAGGCTAGGTCTCATCCACCTGCTCACAATCAGAAACTCAAGAGGACAGTTTTCCTGCTTGGAAGGGCCGGTTGGCCACAGGCCGAGCAGGGGCTTCTGTCTCCCCCACCGAGTCCTAACTGAACTGATGGAAAGTTCCTGCCTCCTGTTATCTTCTCAGTCCCTTTCTTTGCAGGAAAGAGTTAATTTCCAGAAGTACTGAACTCAGTAGGTTGTCCTTCAGTAAACAGGCATTAAATGCACTCTGTCCAGTGTGGTGTGCTCCATGCCCTGGCAGGCGCAAGGGGAACTGAATCGCCTTGGTTCACCCTCTGGGAGGTCTGTGTGCAGGAAGAGAAGACACATATATGTAACTTGCAGTAGCATGTTAACTGGGCTGATGATCCAAGCACAGGGCAATGCTCTTAGATGTTATTGCTTGTCCCCAGTATTTCACAAAGTAGACTGTGGTGTTCTCATTTTATGTAAGAGGAGACCATGGCCAAGAGGTGTTATAGAAACTGCTCAAGGTCAAACAGCAAGTTGAATGCAGAATTGAGATTCTAACTCAGGAATTTCTGGCTCCAGCCAGTGCTCACTGCACTGGGTAAAAACATGGGTGGTTTGTTCATATCTGCTGCTTCTTCCCCCCCTTTACAAACGATGTGGTCAACTAGGCACCCATATTCATAAGTAGAATGCATGCATGCACACCCAGCATGAAGCAAAATGATTGTAGCTTTCAGATTTCTGAAACGCCCTCTGAGTTTATGATGACTCCTGGGTGACAGAAAATTGACCATCCTAAAACAAGGCATGGAGTGTGTATAAAAGCCCTGAAAAAATGCTTGTTAAAAACAAAAGCATTTTTTCCCCTTGAGGATGTTCTTTTCCTGAATTATTCTTTGCATCCAGCTATTCTGGATTTTTCCAGAATTAGGTGAAGTTTGCTCAGCCACCACGGCTGGAGACATAGAAGGCAATGAGGAGACAGTGCTCCATCTGAAAGTCTGACTCGGTCACCAGAACTTACCCCATGTGGATGCTCACATCCTTACAGGCACCTAAAGACTGTCATTCTTCTGGAAAAATCAAGAGCATCACTATATTATCAGAGAGTTGCTTTGAAAGTTTGTAACAGACTTCCAACAATGTTAATGCTTTCATCTACAAAAGGCTTTGGCATTTCTTCACTCTAGTTTTTGAAATAGCTCAAGAATCATGACCCAGATTAAAAAGATCCTCCCTGTGTCCCTGACAAGATTAAAGCTACAGATAGCGTCATCGCCTGACAACACCGTAAAGTAGGCAGCCCTGGACATCGGCTTCCTTGGTGTGTCCCCAGCTCAGCAGCCTGCTTCTCCCTGGGCACCAGGGTCTGGCCACCCCCCGGCCCTCCCTGCTCTCCTGTTCCTCCCCACCTGTTCCTCCAGGCCTGACCGCTGGCCCACCACGGAAGGGATGGGTCCCGCCTCCCACGTGTCTGTTGGCTGCTGAAAAGCCCATCCCTGAAAGTGAGGCCCGCCCACCTCCCCGTGTCCAGCAGCGAGGACACCTGTGGTTGGGCAGGGGGCTTCGAACGTCTCACCGGACCTTCGTCTGCCCTGCCAGCTCTGTCCGTGCTTGGGGAGCCCTGGACCCAAGTGCAATATCTGGTTTTTTTCCACAATGAAAATATCTTTGTTATTTTTTTCTTATGGTAAAATATGTGTTCACTGTTAAAAGTAAAAAGAAATATATTCGAAGTGAAAAGAAAAATGTAAAAATCACCTCATAGTTACCCATTTTTGAGATTTTGACATATATCCTTCCAGATATTTTTTGATAGATAAAATAGAGTCTACACTATAAATATATATTTTTTTACTTAAAGTATATAGAGAATACCTTTTATGAGCACTAAGAGGTATCGACATATTATACACATAGAAATACCTTTTATACATATAATACCTTAACTGTTCTTTATGGTCCGAGCCACCAGGGAAGCCCCATGGAGGTACTACTATTTATGTAAACAAACCTCTGTCCTTAGATGGATACGTTGTTTTCACCCATCCTTATACAGTTTGTGCATCTGCCAGACTATTTTCATAGTTTAAGTTTTCAGTTGTGTGATTGGCTAAGTCAAAGGTGTGCTTATTTTTAAAGTTTTTCATGCATGTTGCCACAATCCCCTGAAAGGAGTCACACGGATATCGATTCCAGCTGTGACAAGGCCCATCTCTCTACAGCCTTCTGGGGATTTATCTAGTTTTAAAATGCAAAAATCAGGCTATGCTAACCAGCCCTGGGTTCCACCCAGCGACCCCTTCGGCGGCCTGAACGTGCCTTTGCTCCTGGCAGGTTTTGGAAGGGGGAGAATTGCGCTGGCGCCGACGGCGGGGGCCCTGCGGAGCCTGGAGCAGGAGGAGCCCTTCGACCTGTCCCAGAAGCGCCGGGCCAAGGGGCCAGCCTTCCAGTCGGACGGGGAGAGCGCCCGGGGCAGCTCCTGCCACGAGGAGGAGGACGAGGACAACTGCTACGAGGTGGAGCCGGACAGCCCGGGCCTCGGGCCCCGCGGCCCGCCGCTTTGCGCGCCGCAGGACCTGTCTGCCAAGCCGGAGCCGGGCCCCGGGGAGGAGGCGCCCGCCGAGGAGGCCTCGCCTCCGGGGGCCCGGCCGCTGAAGAGCCGAGATAGCCTGGGGCCCGAGGGCGGCCCCGAGCGAGAGTTCGCCCGCAGAGACGAGCGGCCTGGCCTCCGGGTCCTGCCGAGCACCCGGAGGGGCCCAGCCTTTTCTGATTACTTGTACTTCAAGCACAGAGATGAGAGTTTAAAAGAATTACTGGAGAGGAAAATGGAAAAACAAGCAGTGCTTTTGGGGATCTAAGTGGACGGTTTAAGAATTACACTTGGAAAATGAGAGCTAGGCAGTGCAGATACAGCTTTCCGCATGAGCTCTCATTTGCTGGAGAGGAGAAGGGCACAAATCTTGACAAAGGGCGCAGACTAAATGAGTAGAGAAGGAAATGCTTCTCAGATCTTGCATTTGGGCCCTTGATTTTTAACACACATGGAGGGCCTTCTTCAATGTTGTTTCATGGATCTCCAATACAGTTAACTGTACATTCTCTTCTAGACATCTAATTGTAAGCTGATGCTGAGGTGCTTTTAGAAATTCTATTTTCCATTGACTAACATGGTAAATTTCTTTCTAGTTGCAAAAATATGGTGCTTGACATATTACTTTATTAATGACTCTTTAGTTGAATTTGTGAAAGTTATATTTTTCCAGATAGATGAAAATTGTAGTAGTGGTATATATTTTTAAAATCTCTTTATTAAATAATCAAAAAAATATCAGAAATGACAGAGGGTGAGTTTTTAAAGAGGATGTTCTTGAGTAGTTGCTGCAGATATAAGATAAAATTTCAAGAGAATGTGATTCATTTTGATTAAGGAAAAACCAGCAGTGCTTAGATTCCTGCCTGGGTCTGCCTTGTTCGGCTCCCGCTGCCTTCATCAGATGTGGCATTGGAGCATCTTTTCTGATGGCCCAGCAGTGCTCAGTGTCTGCAGGCTAACCCTGAGTCCTGAGCAGGGCTCCCTCCTGGAGACCTTGCTCCAAGGCCTCATCCTGTGAAGCGGCTGCAGGAAGAGCCGGCAGCCTGTGAGCAGCGGATTTCTCCTCAGTGCTGGAGCTGCGGGGCTGGGGGTCGGTGGGGGGAGGAATTCTCCCTGAAATTTAAGCTCTAACTTGTTTAGAGTATTGGAATAACCATTGCTAGGAAAGCAGTTGCGGGGCTGTGTTCTCAGTGCTGCCTGCACATTAGAATCATCTCAGTAGTAGTAGTGTTAGCTGCTCGGTTGTGTCCAACTCTTTGCGACCTCACGGACTGTAGCCCGCCAGGCTCCTCTGTCCTTGGGATTCTCCAGGCAAGAATATTGGAGTGGGTTGCCATTTTCTTCTCCAGAGGATTTTCCCAACGCAGGAATCAAACCCGGGTCTTCTGCGTTGCAGGTGTATTCTTTACCATCTGAGCTATAGGGAAGTCCCAGAATCATCTCAGGGAGCCTTAAAAAAAAATACTAATGCTGGGGCCTGGGCCCCTGAGGCCCTGATTGAATTGGTCTAGAGGGGAGCTCTGGCATTGGTTATTTTCCAAATTGCCCCAGATGACTCTTACGTGTAGCGAGAGTTGAGAAAGATCGACTAGGATAAAATAGTGGCTCCCACGACCCCCTCACAAGGATTCCATAAATATTTCTGCTTCTGGCTTTACTCATTAAGATAGAAAGCAGGAGACCTTGAGATCATTCTGCTGACTTAGGCCTTCTTACCTGTTCTGTCAGAACCTCACGAGAGGAGACACACACACACACACACACTGTATAAACACACAGTTTTTTTTTTAATAGGACATGATGCCTGTGATGTTTATGATCACTTAATATGTTTAAAAGTACATAGTCAGCCTACAGTGACTAATTATTTCTTCCTAGATTCGTGAACCATGATTCCAGTGAGTGGTGGTGACTGAAGCGTGGTCTGAGCCCAGCAGGTGGGCTTTCCTTAGGCGCTGGATTCTGACAGAGCAGTGCTGGCCAGATGTCACATACATGTGACTGCCCGCAAGCAGTGACCCTCTGGTACTGTGTCTGTGTTTATGTAAAAACTGCTTCTTGGTAGTTTCAACTCTTATTTGTAGAGCTAGGTACTGTTTATTGTTTGCTTCTTCTCCTCCCAAAATTCCCAGTACATTTCATTAGACAGTCTGACCCATCTCTGACTGTGGGATGCTGTTTTTCTTTTTCTCTTGGTAAGGTGCTTCCCCATCAGCCTCATCTAGTCCTCGTCAGTCACGCACGCACTTTGTCAGCCCCTGATGCAGCTCCTCCTGCCACTTTGCTTAGGTTCCTTCCTCCAGCATTACCACCACAGCTTGCCAAAGCCGTTTGAGTTCCCTGCAGCCTTCCTTGCTTGTCTCAGGGTCAGGGCACCTGCAAAGGGGATGGTAAAGGGAGGATCATGGGTTTCTGCAGTTACCAGAACAACTCTGAGTCAAGAACCTACCCAGAGGATAGGACCCAAAGGATCCAAACCTATCCTTCCGAGGGGCCATTTGCTTTCCATTCATCATTTTTAATATAGCTCGTCAGTGCCTCCAATGACGTCACTCAGAGACTGGCAGAGTGGTCTCTGAAACCTCCAGCTCTCAGGGGCCTGTTACATATTCATTCTTTCAGCAGCCAGGTGTTGAGCACCTGCCATAAAGGCTGCAGATTTCAGTTTGTTCTGGGTGTGCCAAACTGAAATAGGAACTAGGAGATCTTGAATAGCAAGTTTATAGACTTTTCCACCCAAAAAGAGTCAGGTGGGAGTGTTTGAGGAACAAGTTAATGTTGAGATGGAAAGAGTGTGGTCCAGAATGGTGGTTTCCACATTGTGTGTTGAGAAGCAAGAGGTCCTCTTAGACCTTCTAGAGCTGCTAGAGGAGAAGAAATTCTCAGCCTTCATTCCCACTTCACTCAGAGCAGCTCCAATTCCATCTGTTTTATTTGTTAGACTTCCAAGTAAAATTTCGTTTGGAGGAAGAAAAAAGGGTCTAGGAAAAGTAATAAAAAAAATTGTTATGGAATGTATTCTAAAGCCTGTTTTTCATTCTTGACTCTATGAGAGATGTAGATATAATTAGCTATAACCTGCTGATTAATACGCCTTGACCTTCTGAGAACCAAGTCTAAAACCTTGGTTTTGTGTGTGACCAACATCCTGATTTGCCTGGGACAACCTAGGTTTATACCTCTTGTCCCCACGTAGTCACTAAGAGTGTCACCTTAACTCTCAAAAATGTTCCAGTTTGGGTGATGAATTATATGGGCACCCTATGCATAAGTACAGAGCACAGAGCTAAGGGAAGGGATGGCCAACCTTGCCTAGAGCTGTTAATAAGGCAGAACGCAAGCCTGAAAGAGAAGCCATAAGGCCTTTCTCAGAGAACTAAGGGATGAAACCATCCAAGGTCATCAGCACTTGCGCGGCCAGGATAGCATGACATGTATCACGTTGTGCCACTTTGAAAATAGGTCCTGACCAGATGCTTTCCAGGCTTTTCACCACTGTCTTTGAACCGACCAACTGACCCATCCAAGTGGCATATTTTCTGTTAATCTTTTTATTCCAGCCTATGATTACCTGCTTTTGTTGCCTTTCAACTCATTCTCTCTTTTTAAAAATTTATCTTCTCACCGGCCATGAGACTGAGGCTGACCTTCCATGATCTCACAAGGGTATCTGGTATATTTGTATATGAGAAGTTGCGTGAGACAGCCAATGTGCACACTGTATTTATTAAGCCTTGAAGGCATTTAATAAAATATTAACATCGTGTTTTGAATTATGATCTTTGTCTGCTTTGCGGGAACAAAATGTAACAGAGCTAACATTTAAAATCCTTCACATATTTGGACAATATTACACCAAATGTTGATTTTGTACAGAATTCTGGCTTGCTATTTAAAACTAAAACTTGAAGTATGTAACAGCCCAAGTTGTGAATATTGCTTTCTGCCTCAGTGAAAAAGCAGTTTACCTGAAAATAGCATGTAACCTATATTTTGTTAATTTAAACAAATAAAGACATGTTGGAAAAAAACTGAGTTAATCATTTGCGAAACCTGAAATTTTACAAGGAAGCTGCCTTTCGCAGTTTCTCACTCCTGCCCTGAGACCTCCCGGCAGAGCAGTTCCCACCGGGGTGCGTCTCGGCCCCAGGGAGACGTGGGTGATGGATTCTCGCACCAAGCCTCCAAAAACGGATGAATGAACCTCAGCCCATCAGCAGGCAGGTGACATGTTCCACACCGTCTTCTCTCCTGTTCGGAAGAACTAGTTCTGGAAGGGTGCCATGGGAAAGTGGAAGGTGGAGGCAACACTGTGTTGTTCTGTGTCAAGTCCTTTGTGCAGTGTGCGCTTCAGTGGGCAAGAGCACAGACTCTGGGGCCAGGTTCCTGGGCTCAATGCCCAGCTCTCCCACTTCTAGTCTTTGGGTCCTGAGGCCAGTTTGTGAACTTCTGTCTGTGCCTTAGTCTCCTCATCTGTAAAATGGGACCAGGAACAGCGCCGTCCTCACCAGGTCATTTTGTGGGTTAAACGAGGTAGTACATGAAGACACTCGTGTGCATGGCTCACAGCATATGCCTCGTAAGACTTAGCTGTTACTATTCACATCAGTGAAGCGGCCAGGAAATGGGACACTCAGCTCCCCCTCTTCAGCAGAGCACCCAGAGCTATGTCAGCGTGGGAAGTTGTCCATCTCCGAGGAAGCTTCCCTTATAAATGTTACTTGCTGTTATGTGCCAAGCGATGTGCCAGGTGCTTTGCACGCTCAACCTCCTTTGAACCTCACACAACCCTGATAGGCAGAGGTGGTTGTCTCCACTTTACTGAT
The DNA here is from genome assembly GCF_019923935.1 of Bubalus bubalis. NCBI lineage: Eukaryota > Metazoa > Chordata > Mammalia > Artiodactyla > Bovidae > Bubalus > Bubalus bubalis. The sequence continues at coordinate 8,966,345 of NC_059175.1, forward strand.
GAGGAAATGGAGGTTCAGGAGAGGGAAACAACTTGCTTGGAACAGCTTCATCAGCAAGTTCTTCCTTTGCCCGCCAAGCGTATGGCCTGTGGCAGGCTCTCTGGAAGCACATGCTAAGACAGATTTGGGTGCAAGGTGTTTATTAGGGATGAGCACCAGTTAAAAGAAGCACGAGGAAAGAGCACCGAGTAAGAGAGAAGCAGGACTGTGCTGCTCTCATCCAACATGGTGGGCAGCTGGGGGCAAGGTCCACTCATCCGAGCGGAGCCACGCTGGGCAGAGACATTCAGGCCTCGGTGCCCCCCGCCACCCCCACCCCTTGCCCTGTCAACAGAAGCTGCACTCCCAGGAGGAGCCTGACCTCAGGAAGGTGTGACTCTGCACAGGGGCAGACCCTGAGACAGTCAGGGAGCTGGTGGCTAGAGGTGTCTGCTGCCTCCACTCCCCACAGCTCAGCGCGAGGCCCTCTCTGAAGAGAGACTGGGTGACTGCGTCTGCCACAGCCTACCGCTTGCATCATTCCAATCCACTTCCTCCTGTGCAATCACAGAACACCGCCTTCAGGATTCCAGTGGGCCTCTCTGCCTGAGGAAAAACTAAGAAAAGGGAGATTTGTGCAATAAACTTCAGCCCTGTTGCAGCAGTCAGTCTCAGAGACACACTGATGCTCACTTCCTCCTTCCTCCATTACCTGTCTAGATCCATCTCACTGTCAGGTACCACCTCTGCCCAGTCAGGGGCTTTCCATGTAGCGTGGCTCAGACGCTCGTCTCCAAAGGGCCTGACCTTGGTCATGGCGTTGCTGCAGACTGAGTGCTTTGGTCTCCCTTCTAATTTGTATGTTGAAACCTTAACCCTAGTGTGATACTATTTGGAGGTAGGACCCTTGGGAGATAATTGGGTTTAGATAAGGGCATGAGGATAGAACTTCATGATGAGACTAGTGCTAAGACCAGAGTCTTCTCTCTCTCTGCACTGCAAGGATGCAGCAAGGAAGTGACTGTCTGCAAACCAGGAGAAGGGTCCTCACCAGACACAGGAGCTGTGGGCACATGATCTTGGACTTCCCAACCTCCAGAACTGTGAGAAATCAATGTTTGCTGTGTCCGTCAGTCAGTCTGTGATATTTTGTTCTAGCAGCCCAAATGGACTAAGATAGATGCTCTTCTCAGAATGGGGTTACTGGGTTTGTCATTTGGAGTCATGGGTGGAGAAGGAAACACCAAGAGAACCCCAGGTGGGTTCCACGCATATTCCTCCCTGACCCCTTATGTGACAACCGCTCTCCTCTCTCCTGATGATCAGGTCTTTTCCCTCTGCCAAGATGGTGACTCCTATGCTTGTCTGCAGGTCCCTGGAGACACGGAATAAAAAGTGCCCAGGTGACAGATATGCTGCTGCTGCTAAGTCGCTTCAGTCGTGTCCGACTCTGTGAGACCCCAGAGATGGCAGCCCACCAGGCTCCCCCGTCCCTGGGATTCTCCAGGCAAGAACACTGGAGTGGGTTGCCATTTCCTTCTCCAATGCATGAAAGTGAAAAGTGAAAGTGGAGTCGCTCAGTCGTGTCTGACCCTCAGCGACCCCATGGACTGCAGCCCCCCAGGCCCCTCCGCCCATGGGATTTTCCAGACAAGAGCACTGGAGTGGGGGCCCTTGCCTTCTCATGGCTTATCATTAAATGGTCCTCTTGCCACAGGTGGAAGTGTACCCTCTTTGAGTAGGAGCACTTCTAACCCTCCAGAGCCCAGAGTCACAGCGATGAGAAATACTGAGTCCCCCACATGTCACTACAAGTAGGGCCGCTCCTGCTTCCAGCCTTGGTCCAGGATCCATGCATTCTTCCTGCTGAGAGTATAGGACCATATAAAAGTCTTTGATTCAGTGCATATGCTGGAGGACGACACTCCATCCTCGTGGAGTATTTCCTCCAAGAAGAGCTCCAGGCAGCTGGCCCCTTCTGGGTGGTGTGTGTGTGATACGACCTGTAGATCCTATGGTCACGGGCCCATCCCTCACCTCATTTGCTGTAATGTGAATGCTATCGTCTGATGTTACACTATCTAAGATTCTGTGTCTATAAAACAAACACTCCATAACCATACCACTTGCATAAGCATGCTGGCTGAGGTCCTACCAGCCGGAAGGGCAAACCTACATATGAAGTATGTGTCTATTCCTGTGAAAAAGTCCTTTCAAGTCAAAAGGGACTCAATATAAATAAATAATAAATAATAATAAAAGGTCAGCTTCTCACCAAGTGACTAGTTGTGCTTCTTGAGTAATGCTGCCATATTGGAGGCTCGGCACCATTCTTTGTGGCTGGCATGTTGGATATTCAGCAATAGGTTAGCCTTGGTAAATGGAGTTCACGCTGTTGCACTCGTGTATAGCTTCCATCTGTGCCACTGTGGCCACTTCATATGTGCTTTGTTATAGCACTGGACTAGCTGTTGACAGAGGGTTGAAGTCAACTCACAAGGTCAGTTGTCTGCCTGACTTAATCTCTGCCTGACTTTAATGTTTTTTCATGGTGAATGCTATCTGATGGGCATTAGCATGTGATACAAAGACTCTCATACTCTGTGTTCACTCCCATATATCTATCCACTCAACTCTACTCTAAAAGACAATAATAGTGATTACTTTAATTAGAGTGGTCAGAGAGTGACATCTAATTTGAGAACTGAAGGGTAGAAGGGGCCAGCCGTGGAAAAGACAGGGGAAGACAATTTCCGGAAGAGCAGGCAGCATGTGCAAAGGTCTTCGACTGAGGGGAACATGGCCAGGGAAAGGACGGCATGGAGGGCACAGCAGGAGAGGGACCATGCTGCGAGGTGAGGCTGGCGTGGAGAGCCTCTGAGCATGGGGATGAAATAATGAGATCTGCGTTTTCTAAAGTTCATTCTGACTATTGTGTGGAGAGTGGGTTGGAAGAAAGCCAGGATGATGTTGGGAGACCATTAAGGGGCAGTTTCAATAGTCTGTGCAAGATAATACTGGCCTGGATTAAAAAGATAGCAAAGAGGAAGTTAGGAATGGATGGTTCTAAGTCTGTCTGGGGGCTTCCCAGGTGGTGCTAGTGGTAAAGACCCTGCCTGCCAGGGTAGGAGACATGAGAGACTTGGGTTCGATCCCTGAGTCAGGAAGATCCCCTGGAGGAAGATATGGCAATCCACTGCAGTATTCTTGCCTGGAGAAGCCCCATGGACAGAGGAGCCTGGCGGGCTACAGTCCATGGGTTGCAAAGAGTTGGACACGACTGAGTGACTAACACACACACATATCTGTTTGGAGGTCCAATTGGCTTGTTCTACCGAAAGCAAATTTTAATTTTAATAGATAAACATACATTTTTCCAAGTAAAAAATAAAATGCCACTTGATATAAAGTTCATCTCCTCACATAATGATGGAAAGGGTGAATTAGATTTTCATAGCTATCATAAAACCCACGCTCTTTACTCGATTAGCAAGAGAACCTACTTGCCAAATAGTATATGTAAAAGTAAGTCCATCTGGTTTCTCTCAGTTTTATTCTGGGTTATGATCAGTGAAGAAGGAAATAGTCAAGACTGAGTGAAGCTTCTCAGACACGGACCCTGGGAAGAAACGGTACCAGTGAAGACAAAGGGGCACAGAGTTAGAACCCAGCAAACCGAGGGCACGAGGGGGAGCCCCAGGACCCCAAGGGGAGGCTCAAGGAGTTTGCATCTCCACAGGCCCTGGGGCCGTCTCTGATCCAGCCAGTAAAATAGTACATGTTCCTGATAATGGACTTGCACGGTCAAAGAACAGTTCATCATCTCTACCATATTTATTAACTAAATGCACTCCAAACACATTTTCATTTTAAACTATTCAATTCTCAAAGGGTGACAGTCCAGTTGTCTGGAAAATTTTATCCAGTGCACACATTACTTTGCAACAGTACAGAATAAATAAGGTGTTGTCACATTTTAAGTCCCAAAGTGAATTGGTCCATGGCACCACAGAAAGCACCTTAAGAAGAAATAAAAAACAAAAACATGTAGCAGGAGACTGCCCCTGCCCTTAAGGAACACACAGTGCTTACAGGCCTATGGAGGCTGGCAGGAACACAGCTCAGGGCCTTTCAAATCTCCTTACTCCAAACCTCCAAAGCTTTAAAGCTAAAAACTGTCCTCCCTGTAAAAACCCAGGTGGGAAGACAGCCTGGTTCCCTGAAGCACCAGGGTACTTCATTTTCTGCAGAGCAGACCTGAGCCAAGAGTAACTTCCAGTCCCATTATGAACTTGCTGTGCAAGCGGAGGAAGACGAGCTCATTTGAGAGCTGGGGAGTGACCCTTATAGGGTCCCCAGGGACCCAGTATCAGTGGCGCTCACTGCTTCCTCTTCCCTGGATGCAACAATATATTAAGAGAGAAAAAAAGGAGGTTGGCTCTTTTCATGATTTTCCTTTTTCATTTTTGTTGAAAATGGAACTGTGTTCTCTTGATCCTTCAAACAAATGGAGGGGAAGTGGAAGCCCAAGAGTTTCTCTTAGGTTCCCCGGAGAGGGTGTCTGTGTTTGTAGTGCGATGTGGGAAACGTCCTTGTGTATCTGCTGCATTGTCACGTCGTACCAGAGTGATTTGCAGTAGGAAGTGTGGGATGAATACAATTTCTGTGCAAGAGAAAGTGATGGAGCCACACTCTTTGAATCAAAGATCTCAATTTGCCCTTCATCTCCAAGACGTGCTTCCCCTGACCTCCGCCTCCCATCTTTATTAGATGATGAAAGAAACACAAGAACACTCTCTGAACTTGACCCAAACAGTAAGTCCAGCCAGAAGTCCTTGTTATTCAGAATGCACTTGGGCAGGGAGGGGAAAAAGAGGACATGCCAGAGATCACAGAGGCCACGTGAAGGAGGCGTATGAAAGTTGCTGGCATCGCACCTGAAGAATCATTTCAAATTGATGTTTGAAGTATGCACTGCAAGTCTCTTCCCTGGGAAGATCTTAACAAACAAATGGCCTTTGGAAGAAAAATGGAGAGATACATTAAGAGACATCCAGAGACGTTACAAGGATATTTCATTCATTTTCACAATTCATCACTTTGAGCATGCTGCCAAACGATTTTGTTTCTTCTTCTAGAAAGTAGTCGCAATGAAGCTGGTCTCCAGCCTGTGTCAGATGAGGGAATAGATGAGGTAAAACTTATCAATCATTCTGGACTTGCAGACACAATGGCTGTGCATTTGCATTGTTGAAGGGCAGTTTTCCCTTCCAACCTGTAGCAAGCCTAGTGAGGAAAACAGCGTCACTTAGAGTGGCAGATTATCCAAGTCAGAGTAACATTTAATATCCTCAGCTGTGGTTTTGCAAAACTGGATATACTGAAGCTTGAGTCAACTGCCTCTTCTCACTCCTTAAAAACCACCTGAAAATAAAAGAAATATGAAATCCCCAGCAATAACCACATCTTTACAGGAAGAAAAAGCAAAACAAGATTATTCGGAGCCTTAATTGACAGTGTCACCCTCCCAGGGACATTCGATAAGCGTTCTCCAAATATGACGATGCATCTGGGAAGCAAGCACTGCAAACAAGAAGTCACTCTGAGTGCCTGTCGGGAGAACACAGGTGATTTTGTGGATTTCAAAGGACTTGTATTTCCAAAAGCTGTGTGTGCCTCCGTGATGCTAATCCTTTTACCTTCCTGCAGGGACACTACACTTTTGATCTCAGGCTTATCTAATCAAACACTCTCCTTATTCAGGCTGTTTGCTCTCTGAGCCAAGGGCTTGGACACCCCTGCACAAACTCCAGCAGGTTTTTAGACAGACTTGAGACTGCGTGTGGCCACCATCTCTGCTTCTCCTTGGACTACTGTAAGAAGGGTATAAAATTAGCACCTGAACTTACCAGGAAGATCCTTTAAGAGGATCTGTACAAAATGCTACTCTTCAAAAACATGCATCTTTCCATTATGCTTAAACTCTGTGGAGTAGGAAGGGGCTCCCAGGACAGCAGTGTGAGGGTCCCAGTGAAACCTCACTCCCAGAGAGACATTTATTCAACTGGTAAAAATTAGCGAAAATAACCATTCAAAAAACTCTGGAAATTAGCCAAAAACCTTACAATTTAAGAAACCATAGGCTTCTCTAGCAGTCCAGTGGTTAAGACCCCGAGCTTCCCCTGCAGAGGGTGCGAATTCAATCCTGGTCAGGGAACTAAGACCCCACATGCCGCACGGTGCAGCCAAAACATTTTTAAAAAGAGAGAGAGAAAAGAAATGTCTATTCAACAAAATCTACAGAAACTCAGTAGGAACAGTGGAGGGCATGGCTGCACGTACCCCTCCTGCTGAGATCCATGTTGTCTCCATGGGCTTGACAGCTAAGTGGCAGTTCCCATCTGCCCAGCTCCGGGCAGAAGACCCAACCTGGGTGGGTGGCCTGGCGGTAGAGCCAGTTCCCCCACCCAAACCTTTGCCCTCTAGGGAGGAGTTGGGTGGAGTGGCCATGAGCACAGTCTCTCCTTCTCTCCACAGCCCTGTGTTGTGCAAGAGCTATTGCAGTGGATGTAGAAGCCAAGGGGCAGCTTCGATTCCTCCACAGTTCCTGGGGTAGGAAAACTATTCTAGGCCAGCCAAGCAGCCCGTGAACATCAGCAGATCCCATTTCCCGGTCTCTGTGCTATGAGACACCTATTCTGAGCGAGGTGGCAGCAGCTTAGTGGTGACGTTTGTATAATAAGGTGAAGATAATACAGTCATGGGTCATACAATATATTCTTTTTTATTGTGGTAAGATATATGTAGCCTAAAAATGGCCATTTTAACCATTTTTAAGTATGCAATTTAGTGGTATTAAGTACGTTCATAATGTTGCACAACCTCACCACTATTCATTTCCAAAACCTTTACATCATCCCAAACAGAAACTTTGTACCCACTAAACAATAACTGTCCCCTCTCCTTCACCTCTGGTAACCTATATTCTTTTTTCTGGCTCTACAAATTTCACTACTCTAGATAACTTCATGTAAGTGTAATCATATTTATATTTGTCCTTTGTGTTTGCCTTATTTTATTTAACCTTTTCAAAGTTCATCCATGTTGTAGCACATATCAAATTTTTATTCCCTTCTAAGATTGAATTGTATGATAAATGTTTTGTTTATCCGTTCATTTGTAATGAACTTGGGGTTATTGCCACTTTTTTGGCTGTTGAGAATAATGCTGCCGTGAACACTAGTGTAGGAATAACTGTATCAGTCCTTACTTTTAATTCGTTTTGATGTATACGTAACAGTGGAATTGCCGGGTCATATGCTAATTCTATCGGAGAAGGCGATGGCACCCCACTCCAGTACTCTTGCCTGGAAAATCCCATGGACGGAGGAGCCTGGTGGGCTGCAGTCCATGGGGTCGCTAAGAGCCGGGCACGACTGAAGGGACTTAGCAGCGTGCTAATTCTATGGATAACTTTTGAAAGAACTGCCCAGCTCTTTTCCGCAGTGGCTGCACCATTTTACATTCCCATAAGCAGTGCACAAAGGTTCCAGTCTCCACATCCTCTCTAACACTTCTAATTTTGCAGTTTTTGGATAAAAGCAAAAATGGCAACCCATTCCAGTACTCTTGCCTGGAGAATCCCATGGACAGAGGAGCCTGGTAGGCTACAGTCCATGGGCTCGCTAAGAGTTGGACACGACTGAAGGGACTTAGCAGCAGCAGCAGCAGAAACCTAATGGAGGTGAAATGGTATCTCATTGTGATCATAATTTTTTAGTTAAAATGTTTAGATTCCTTTATCTGTTCATCTGTTAATGCTGAGATCCATATTTTATCTTATAATCTACTTGTTTTTTCTCATGAATATAAAAATAGAAAATATGGACTAGAGCTTTTTCTTGTAAAAAGAAAGTAGTTGCCCCAGTGATTTATATGGGGTTTATTCCTGTTGTCTTGCTGTTTGGGGGTATCTCCTGTCCTTCAAAGGACAAAGACACTACTTGGGTTTTGAAAAGAAGTCTTTCTCTCAGTTAATCTAGTCTGTCTTACTAGTCCATCTTATTTTTTGTTCCCTGATCCTATTTTCCCTTGACCCTGAATTACCAGATGAGCTGATAACTATAGCAAACTGGCTGTAACTCAGGTTGGCCCTTGTAAAACTTGGACCAGAAGGATCGGGGTTAGTCTTTGCTGGGACTTGTCTGTAGCTAGTGGGTAGAGCTGCCCCTTCCATTTGGGTGGGGGTTGCCTGGAGAATCCCATGGACACAGGAGCCTGGTGTGCTACAGTCCATGGGGTCACACAGAGTTGGACACAACTGAAGTGATTTAGTGTGCACGTATGCACACACGCATGGAAGACAGTGGCGTGCACACAGCCGGAATCAGTGGAATACATATCCAATCAGGATCCAAATTGCTGGGAACTATCTCCTTGTCCAAGCTTACAATTTTAAGCTAAAACTTAAAAAAAAAAATTAACAAAAACATTCTATGAAGCTTTGTTTAGAGAGAAAGAACATGGGTGGCTAGTTTAGTACAATTATGAGTTATCTAGTGACTGAAGTCTATATTTAGTCTCTAAAACGAGGGAACAATATCCATTCATCAAAACCCTGATACTTACTCTTAAAATGAAAACTCTGTCAGTAGTATAGCCAGCCATTATTTTCCCATTTGAAAAATTTAAAAAAGGGCATCAGCAACTTCATTTACTTGTTTAATGAAAGTTTATTGAGCATCTGATATGTGACAGGTCCTGTGCTGGGAGGGTCTGGAGATACAGAATGAGCATCACACAGTGACCTCAAGAGGCCATTATATAAAGAGGCCATTGATATGCATGTTCTAATAAACAACAATCAATGGTTGTATAGAAAGTTCTCAGATTATAAGCAGATTATAAGCAGCATTATTAAGTTCCTATTGAGGTGATGATTCTGTAATTCTACTCATGTGAATTGTGTGCTCTGTGTGTGCTCATTTGCTCAGTTGTATCTGACTTGTTGTGACCCTTGGACAGTAGCCCACCAGGCTCCTTTGTCCATGGAATTTTCCAGGCAAGAATACTGGAGCAGGTTGCCATGCCCTACTCCAGGGGATCTGCCCAATCCAGGTATCGAACCTGAGTCTCTTGCATCTCCTGCACTGGCAGGTGGAGTCTTCACTGCTGAGTCATCTGGGAAGCCCTCATGTGCATTAGCTATGTATAATGCTAGCAACAGCTGCTGAGATGCCTTCAGTGGAATTGGAAGAGGTGGCCTATCTAGACACCGCTCCCTCCCCCACAGTTTAAATGTCTTCCCTGGCATTAGAGATTCCTTTTCCGGGGCTTTAGAAGCTAACTGTGAAGAAAGACTTGAGTGCTAAGTATTCTAAGAACTGTGCAGCATGCTTCCTGCCCTCCGGTGATCTGCTTCTGTTTATTTAAGCAATGAAGTATAACATTTCTCCTGGCCTCTCATAAGGTGCCTGGTTTAAGAAGGAGTTTTAAGTCAAGGCTTTAGATTGAACTGAGAAAATGTCAAAGCCCTCACAACTTTAGGTTTGACACTTGGGGAGCTCAGAAACGTCCATGGGCTTGAACTGTTGTTTGTCTGAAGACTCATCTGAGACTTGCCCCTCCCCCGCACCCCCCACCCCGCCGCCCCCAGCCACCTTATGGAGAATCAACAGAGGAGTCTGCGTTTCTCAGTAGCAGCCTGGGAATTGTTCCACCAAGCCATATTCACACTTGCATTCCGGGAAGAGCTGTATTTCCCCTTAGATTATTCCAGGTCACTGTGGGCTTTGGATGCAGTAGTACTGAGCGGTTTTAGTAAAAGAACATGGTATTAAGGCATAATCTGGCTGAGCCACCTGTCAGCTGTGTGACCTCGGACAGACTACTTAACCTTTCTGAGCCAGTTTCCTATCGGCTAAATAGAGATGTTGCATATCGGTGGTAATAAGCACAGGCTCTGGGCTTGAACAGACCTAGGATCTGGTCCTGGTTCCATCTTACACCAGTGATGTAACCTGGAGGAAGTGATTTTCCCTCTTTGCACCTCAGTTTTCTCATCTGCAAAGTTAAGAATCACACAGCATCTGACTCATAGAATCATGAGATTAATAAGCACTCAGTACAGGTTTAATAAGCACTCAGGATAGGCTACCCTCCCCAGTATTCTTGGGCTTCCCTCATGGCTCAGCTGGTAAAGAATCCACCTGCAATGCAGGAGACCTGGGTTCGATCCCTGGGTTGGGAAGATCCCCTGGAGAAGGGAAAGTCTACCCACTCCAGTATTCTGGCCTGGAGAATTCCATGGACTGACTGTGTAGTCCATGGGGTGGCAAAGAGTCTGACACAACTAAAAGTGACTTTCACTTTCACTCATTTTCACAGTACAGTTAACTCCTATTACACTTACCCCAGTGAGCACGGGGGGATGTGCCGGAACAGGACCTGACCCACAGGTGACTTACAAACCATGTGGGTGTCTCTCCCCGCTCCTCCTGAACAGACCCGAACACAAATGTGGCATCACTGATGCTGCTTCAGGGGTGATGGCATGAGGTTAGGGAGAACTCGCCCACACCTGCACCCCTTTCCTTCTCATTTTACTCCACTCCCCTTGCTTCCCCTCTAAGAAATCACTTTTGTGAGTTTCAGAGACACACACACACACCCCTCTTTCTGCCATGGAGTGCAGTCAGCTACAGGGAGACAGATTCTTGGCCCAGGCTGACTAGTATTTGCATTCTCTTCACTTGAGCTGCATCAAAGGCAGCAAAGAGGGAAAGTACCTCCCCAACTGTGACAGACCATCAAGCAGAGTGACAGAGCCAGGTGCACTTGCTGATATTCCCAGCACCAGCACCAAATTACAGCGCATTAATGCCAGCTTCTGAGAAAGTCAGATTTATGCTGCTTCCGGTACATTTAACCAGGATGACTTTTAACTTTTAAAGGAAGAACAATTTAGCAAGCAGATAGCACAGGCTTTTAAGGCTCTTATTACACAAGACAAACACCTGGATTTTACCCCAGACCTATGGTATGCTGTGTTTTTCATACTACAGACCTTGACCCATGAGTAAGTCATAAAATCAAGTGGGTTGAGACCAGCATTTTTACAAAATGGAATAGACTAGAATAGAAATATCCAAGAGTTTTATGCACGATAAAGCAAAATGCTCTGGGTGACCCTTTTTTAGATATACACAGGTGGATGGATTGCATCATAAATGTTTTGGTTACTGTTGGTCATCGTCAAAGTAGTTTGAAAGTCACTGAAATACTAGATGTACAGAAATACATTTGTGCATTTTATGGAAACAAAAGGGAACACCCACTCCGGAGTAAAGAATTATATGCAGGTATAGGAGTACGTCAAGGCTGTATATTGTCACCCTGCTTATTTAACTTATATGCAGAGTACATCATGAGAAACACTGGGCTGGAAGAAGCACAAGCTGGAATCGAGATTGCTGGGAGAAATATCAATAACCTCAGATATGCAGATGACACCACCCTTATGGCAGAAAGTGAAGAGGAACTAAAAAGCCTCTTGATGAAAGTGAAAAAGGAGAGTGAAAAAGTTGGCTTAAAGCTCAACATTCAGCAAACTAAGCTTATGGCATCTGGTCCCATTACTTTATGAGAAATAGATGGGGAAACAGTGGAAACAGTGTCAGGCTTTATTTTTTTGGGCTCCAAAATCACTGCAGATGGTGATTGCAGCCATGAAATTAAAAGACGCTTACTCCTTGGAAGGAAAGTTATGACCAACCTAGATAGCATATTCAAAAGCAGAGACATTACTTTGCCAACAAAGGTCCATCTAGTCAAGGCTATGGTTTTTCCAGTGGTCATGTATGGATGTGAGAGTTGGACTGTGAAGAAAGCTGAGCACCAAAGAATTGATGCTTTTGAACTGTGGTGTTGGAGAAGACTCTTGAGAGTCCCTTGGACTGCAAGGACATCCAACCAGTCCATTCTGAAGGAGATCAGCCCTGGGATTTCTTTGGAAGGACTGATGCTAAAGCTGAAACTCCATTACTTTGGCCACCTCATGCGAAGAGTTGACTCATTGGAAAAGACTCTGATGCTGGGAGGGATTGGGGGCAGGAGGAGAAGGGGACGACAGAGGATGAGACGGCTGGATGGCATCACTGACTCAATGGACGTGAGTCTGAGTGAACTCCGGGAGTTGGTGATGGACAGGGAGGCCTGGCGTGCTGCGATTCATGGGGTCACAAAGAGGCGGACACGACTGAGTGAACTGAACTGAACGGGAAGCACAAATCCTTCTGTCCATAATGGTGTAATTTTCCTTTATCATAAAATGTGTGTGTGTGAGAGAGAGAGAGAGGAGGTGAGGGGAAAGGGAAAGACCCCCCAGAGAGTGTGTTTGCATCCTCAGTGCCTTTCCGGCAGTCTTCCCTGGGGACTGGAGCTGTCTCCCTGATGGAGAAAACCCAGCTGACTGGACTCAGCTCTTCTGGATCCCACAGTGAGCGGGCAGACTAGATCTTCACCTCCTGAAGTCTTTTCCTTCTTTGAGCTCTCTCACAGTGACCTGGCACAGAAAGTGTTTGAGAACTTTGTATCGACCTGAAGGTCGGTGAAGGACGCAGGCGAGGACTTGCTGAGGCAGCTCTATTTTAATGTCTTTGTCAGAGGCTCCCATAAGGTTTTCACGCATTTGCCTTGAGCTCATGTGAAATGGTCCTTGTGTGAGGGGTACACTGGGGTCTTTAGGCAGTTCCCAGGTCACATCTCCCTACAGATCAGGGTTGGAGCGTGAGTTTGAAACATATGTATCCGCAATCCCAGTTCACGGGTTTTGTTCTGCACTTTGACCTGCGCTCGTGTAGGAGGACTGTGTACATAGGTACTGTGAAGGATGTTTTGAAATATCAGAACACTCCAAATGCCTACAGATAGGGGATTGCCTAAATAAATGATGATACCTGCTTCCACAAAGTGAAATGCTTTATAGCTGTGGAAAAGAATTAGGAAGACGTTTATGTATTGATACAGAATGATCTCCAACAGGGTGAAAAAATAAAATCGCTATAGTTTAAAAGAAGAATACTTGTGATTCTAAAGGGTCATGGCACTTGAGAAGTGCTGGGTGGCTGAGGTGCTCCCAGCTGAACTGTCCTGCTGCCCAAATCCAGCTCCCTCCCTCCTGCGCCTCAGGTTCCCGTTTTTTTTCTTTCTCTCTGTGTGTCATGAATCACCCCCAAACTTAGCAACTCAAACCCACGATAAGCACTGTTATCCTGTGGCTGAGGAATGCAGGCAGAGGCTGGTGACAGGTGCTGCGTATGTTTGGTTGAGGTGACTGAGCTTACAGTGCCTGAAGCAGTGAGAGTGCGGACCTCAGCTAAGCTGTAGCCGTGTTAGCACAACAGCATCTCTTCTGTTCTAAAGACCGCCTGAGGAAAATCTACTCCCAGGCCAATGACCGCCCTGGCTGGGCTGCAGCCTGTTTGCTTACAGTATGTGAATGCTGACCTCTTGGAGAGTGCTGCTGCTGCTGCTAAATCGCTTCAGTCATGTCTGACTCTGTGCGACCCCATAGATGGCAGCCCACCAGGCTCCACCGTCCCTGGGATTCTCCAGGCAAGAACACCGGAGTGGGTTGCCATTTCCTTCTCCAATGCGTGAAAGTGAAGTCGCTCAGTCGTGTCCGACTCTTACCGACCCCATGGACTGCAGCCCACCAGGCTCCTCCACCCATGGGATTTTCCAGGCAAGAGTACTGGAGTGGGGTGCCATTGCCTTCTCCATTTTGGAGAGTACATACACATTATTTACCCAATATCCCTTTTTGACTAGCTCATTAGTGCTTCCTCTCCCTTTTCCTTGATATGGTGAAACAGTCTCATTCTTATGATGTCTTTTGCCTTCACCATCTTCTTCATTATGTTCCTATTTGCATGAGGGAAAATGGAAATACAGACTGAAAATCTAAACTGTATTCCCTCACAATCATTGGTTAGTTAAATTACTGGGGTCATGCAGTGTCTTTGTGTGTCCTGTTCTCTACCACTCATTGCTCCCCACAAACATCTTTTCCACAGTTTTCTGCATCTTTCACATGTCTTAATCATTTTAGAGCAAGCTAATTTAATTATGAAAGGAAGTAGTGTGGAGAGGCGGAGAAGGCAATGGCACCCAATCCAGTACTCTTGCCTGGAAAATCCCATGGGTGGGGGAGCCTGGTGGGCCGCAGTCCATGGGGTCGGTAAGAGTTGGACACGACTGAGCGACTTCACTTTCACTTTTCACTTCCATGCATTGGAGAAGGAAATGGCAACCCGCTCCAGTGTTCTTGCCTGGAGAATCCCAGGGACAGGGGAGCCTGGTGGGCTGCCGTCTATGGGGTCGCACAGAGTCGGACACAACTGAAGCAACTTAGCAGCAGCAGCTGTGTGGCGAGGTGGTTTGAGGACTGGGCCTCGCCATAGCCATCAGCCCTCATTTCCATCACTTTAGAGCTGGCTCCAAATAAATACGCAATCTAACTCAGTCTAGCTTCAGTTAGTGCTCCTAGCCCCCTCTCTCGACAATGTTTACATTCTGAGACTGTCCTGCACTGTTCAGGAGCAGCTGCTGGCTTGGTTATACTGTGTGCCAAACCATGCCTTTGATGTTTCAGCTTCTACAGATAAGGGGATCAGCTGACTGGTCGGCATTCTAGGAGAAAGTCTCTTGATTTTTACTTTGCTCTCAGATTAGGAAAATGAATGGTGTTTCTTTCTTTAGAAGCAGTGGTTCTTATTGAGTCTGCCCAGTACCTTTAAGACAGGCTGCTCCATCCACGCTCCGGAAGGTCAGTCATACAAAAAGAGTGCCAGTCTCCTAGCCCCACTCAGAACAAAATGATCTTTCCTGAGTCCTGCCTTTCCTCCTCTCTTCTTGTGCAATTCTTGAATCCCTGGAGCTTGAAGTCCCCCATTTGATGCTTAGCATTCTTTTAGACAAATGTGTTTCACTCTCAACTGCCTTCACGTCTAAGTACCCCCAGAAAGCTACTTTGCCTAGTAGGTGTCAGAGCCTAGGATCCATCCGTGGCTGGCTGTTCAGCCATTTTCAGATCTTGTGACTTGATTAAAGATGGTTAAAAGGAAAGGAAACTGAGTCGTGGACAAATTTCAAATTTCCAGATTAGTGTGTCTATGAAACTAAAAGGGCATCTTGATGATAGGTTCCAACGTAGAATCCTCACGGGGCTCTCAGCCTGACTGGGCTGCTGGGGTTTCTCAGGTCACCAACTTCTCCTCTGAAGTCCAAGCCTTCCTGGGCTTGATGACACCTGCGTTTGACATTTAGACTATTTGTCCGCCCTGCCTCAGTTTCAAATACAGTCCCTGGAAGTATGAAATTTTAAAAAATAATTCCCCAGTTCTACTGTCATTCTGATTTGTTAGGCAGGGGAGAACTCCAGGATGATAGGAGAAAACCTTATCAAGAAACTTTGCTGTATTCTGTTACCTCTTTAACTCCCTTAATCTCATTCTTCCACCCACTGTCATCATCTTCTAAGATTTCTTTTCTCTGAATCAACGATTCTGAGAGTTGTTGACTCCTCCAGTATCTGTGTGCTCAGTGACTTTCCAGGTGAAGATGTCTTGGGGAGCTTTTCCATGGTGAGGGACAAGCTCACCTGTTCTGGTCAGTCTAGAACTGAGCCATCTGTTTGGAGAGTGTTTCTAAAGGAACGCCTGCTGTAAGTCACCTGCCACATTGGAGCAAATGATAAAATTTGAAGAAATCTACATATCTAGATAGGAGTTTAGGCAGGAAATGAGAAGAAATAGGCATCATAATACTTTTTATTCCTTCACACTGACTATCCTTTCTTTATAGAAAGGTGGTCATGAGAGATGAATGGCTAGCTACATGACAGGCACGTGTGCTCAGCTGCTTCAGTCGTGTCTGACTCTTGGCAACCCCACGGACTGTAGGCTGCCAGGCCCCTTTGTCCACGGGATTCTCCAGGAATACTGGAGTGGGTTGCCATGCCCTCCTCCAAGGGATCCTCCTAGCCCAGGGATCGAACCGATGTCTCCTGCACTCCTGCATTGCAGGCGGATTCTTCACTGCTGAGCCACCAGGGAAGTCCCACGTGACTGCCATAGTAAGTTCCTCGCAAAAGTTGAGGGCCACTTATAAAGTCTGGAAGGAACACATTTAATAGGTTGATCATAAATAATGTTCCTGAAACAATGATGAAGGAAAAAAAGTCTAAGAAAAAGAAGTAACATCAAATATTATGAAAGGTACAGGAATGAAAGAAAGAGGAAACAGAGTATCAGGAGATCTGTAAGCAGCATCTACATGAAAGGGGCTATTAAGGTTATTAAAGGGACGATTAGTAATTTTCAGGAGGAAGTAATGGGAAAGATTCAAGAACTACATTTAAGATTTTCCAATATCTAATAATAAGCCCAAAATATGGTTGTTACAGTAATTCAGTATTTTAATATGAGGTAAATGCATTCGTTTATTGGTCCTCTTTTCTAGAAGTTTTGGGAGTGCAAGGTAAATAGAATCTCAGGGACATTATTAAAATTGGCAGAGATTTTGGTATTCCTAGGACTTCCTTCCACTATTCAGATACCTGTGGGAAATCTCTCCTTGCTCAACACAGAGCATTTCATAAATTCTTAATGCTCCTTGGTAACAACATCTCTTTTCAGAAGCAGATGGATGATCAATGCTTAACTTTGAGAAAAAAGCTAGATCCTGTTGGTAAAGTGGAAGTGAGGTGACCCTTGGGAGACAATAGATAGTGGACATTTGATATTCTTCAGCAGTCCATGCACCTCCCCCCCCCATAGGTAATTGCACCCCAGCCCCCTGAGGAGTGATTCCTTGCCTCCATGTCATGCAGTTTTGAGGAGCTTGTCAGTCGGCATTTCCTGCCTTGCCCTAGCCAAGGGACGACTATCAGACCTAGCTAGGCCAATCAGATACACTGTCTTTCCTAAGACTTTTAATTTTAAGTGAATTGACATAAGGAGAGAATAATTTTCACTAAGTGAACTCCTGGTTCTTTCAGTTTCAGAGCCTGGTTCCAAATCTTCTCATTAGTCTGAGTTTCCTGATAATCTTCCCAACAAATTCCATTGTTGTTTAACTCAGCCAAGTCTGTCTCCGCAGCTACTGATCTAATAACCACATTGAGTATGACATCTCTACACTCTTTATTGAGTATTATATTCTATGTCATCCTTATGATAGCCCAGAGGAAAACAGAGGACATGAATGAGGCATCTATCTAATATTTCAAAAACTCAAAGAAGAGATAGACATGTTGGTATAGCTAGAGCCTATTAAGGGGGAACTGGCTTAAGACAATAAAAAAATAAATCTAAAAAAGTGATTTTTAAAAATTATCTTGGTGTGAGGGAAAAGCAAATGGGCCACTTCAATGAAATCAGATTGTAAAAGAACATACACACAGATCAGAGAACAGTGCATTACTAAAGGGAGAAAGACAGATTGGTGTAAAAGAGTAAAAATTGTAGCTGGAAGGCTGAAGCCAAAGAAAGAAAGGAATCAAAACTTTCAGAAAAATCTGGAGTCATCGAAAGGTCTTTTGTTAAATATGACAAGAACACAAATGACCAGGATTGTGTGCTGAGGCTGATGTCCTAAGGCCAGTGGATGACAGGAGAGAAACAGAACTTCTTCACCACTCTTACTTTACTTCCATCTTCTCTATAAAAGTGAAACATGACAGTGTGGAATAAACATGGTTACAAGGTCACTGACATCCAAGATAGGGGCCAGGATAGGTAACGAGATGTCGCTCTGTGAAAGACTGTCGGCTCCAGACCTGAATGAATTCTATCCCAAGGGGCTGAGAGAACTAACCAAAGTAACTACAAAATTATAGCCAGTGATTTTGGGAAAATCAAGAAGAATAAAAAAGGTGACTGAAAATTGGAAATAGAATGAAAAAGGTGCCTGAAAAGAGTAGCATAGTAAAATAATATTGGGGTTTGGAATCTACAAATAGTCAACTTAATATGAAGCCTGGTTATTTGGTTACAAAACTTAGATCACATCACATCACTATATAGGGATTCTTACAACTTAGGTCCATCAGAATAAGATGGAAAACTGGATTAAAGGTACTAATACGTGGATTTCTAACTGGTTGAAAACTACTATCTAATCGATTTTGAATTCTGCCTTCTGGAGGGCAGGCTCTTGGGCTATGTTGCAGCAGTCTATTCTTGTCCATCTTATACAATATTTTTTCATAACTTGTACCAAAACACAGAAGCCACTTTGTGGCTGACTCAGCGCTAGAAGAAATACTGAATATAAAATGATCTCTATGAGTCATTTATGTACAGAAGTTTGTTTATGGATAATTTGGAAAGATGTTTATTAAGAACCTGGAAAGATATACAGCAAGGTATTCATAACGATTAACTCTCAGTGAGTAGCATCAATGAAAGTTTTAATGTTCTTTTTTGATTATCTGTATTTCCTGACTTTTTGGTAATGAACAAGTATTTTTTTCGTAATGAGAAAAATAGACTTATTTCAATAAGAAAAATTCTGTTGTCTGGAAAAATATAAAAACAAGCCAGATGAAAGTTAACAAGAATAACTGTTGAACAGCTTTGTGTTAAGGTAGAAAAAAAATTATGTAAGCATAAAATGGGGAAATTATGGGTCTGAGATCAGTTTATTTGGAAAATATTTGGAAGTCTTTGGCTCAAAGTCTATATGTGCCCAAAGGGTTGATGAATGCAATCATAGCATTGATAGAATATAGAAATCTGGGAGGAGGGAATTGATGGTTCCAGTGACTTCTGGCAGATCCCATAGGAGCACTGTTCTGAGCTCCACATGCTAAAGACGGGCATGGATGGCCTAGAGGAAGCTCGGGGAGGCTCATCTGAGCAGTGACAGATCTGAAGAACAAGGCACTTGAGAACACAAGAAAGTGAAAGTGAAAGTTGCTCAGTCGTGTCCGACTCTTTGCACCTCCATGGACTGTATAGTCCATGGAATTCTCCAGGCCAGAACACTGGAATGGGTAGCCTGTCCCTTCTCCAGGGGATCTTCCTGACCCAGGAATCAACCTGGGGTCTCCTACACTGCAGGCAGATTCTTTACCAACTGAACTATGAGGGAAGCCCAAAGGGCCTAGGTTAATTGCTCCAGGGCAGAGAGGCGTTAAAGGTTATGAGGCAGTTGTAAGAGTTCAGTCAGCAGCGGGGCAGGACAGAGGGGGCCCACAGGCCAGATAAACCTACCACAGAGCGACTGTGACTGGGGACGTTTCTAGCACCTGAAAGCCCGGGAAGGGGCATGGAAAACAGGAACATCTTGCAGATGACAACAGGCAGAGGTTCAGGAAAGCAAGTATCAGGGGCATCTGCCAGCAGAGAGAGGAGACCCCGTGTATCCTGGTACTGGAAGCTGTCCAGTTGCTAGAGCCGGCGTTACAGGCAGGCATCAGAATGGGGGTCAAGAGAGGAGTCAGTTAGCGCCAACATGTGGTTCTCAAAATGTGGTTCTCAGGCCAGCGGCGTCAGCATCACCCAGACACTAGTTAGAAATGTAAATTCTCACGCTCACCCCAGGCCTGGTGAATTAGAAACACCCAGCGATCTATGTTTGAATAGGCCATCTTTGGGGTCGCACAGAGTCGGACACGACTGAAGTGACTTAGCAGCAGCAGCATACGGTGGTTGTGAGAATTAAATCTTTTACACAAATACGCAAACATATACACAAACGTACACGCAAAGCACTTAGACCAGTGACTCTGGCAGATTTAAGCATTGCAAATGTTGCTTTTTATTCTGAGTTATTAGAACTAGGGTATATTGGTGAAGTAGAGCCAACCGTCTTACTGCTCGATGGCAAGGGCAGAGGTTGAAGTTCAAGGCTGCTTCTCCCTGGGTCTCTGACTGCCTGCAGTGAGGAGTAGGCAGTTCCAGCTGTGGAAACCGCGGAGCTCAGGGAGCCAGGTGTGCGAGTGTGACAAGTGACTTTTGATGTTCAGCCCGTGCTGCCTGCTTCCACGTTACTCCTAAAACAGTGAAACAAAGGCTAAGGGATGGAATTTAGAATGTTTTGTTTTAAGACAAGGAAGAAACTGGTGAAATAAATCTCTTCCAAAACAAGAAAGCCCTTTCCTACTGTGTGCAGATAGTCTGAAACTAGGTCATCACTTACAAGAAATATCATAAAATTGACTTTTAAACGGGGCGGGAAGCTGCATCTCGGTGATAGCTTCCATTGTTTAGAATCTAGGCATCTAAATCTTTGAGTGCTGAGCGTGTCCTAGGCGCCACCTCGGCCCCTTGTTCTTTTGACATAAATGTTCCCCTCCCCCACCACGCCACGCTTTTCTTTTGACGCACATTTATTTCAGCTTTGAAATCCAGATGTGACCTGATTTTCAGTCTAGGATGAATTAATATGTAGCAGGATGAGTTCTTATAATATTAATTGTTGCCTCTTTGTCATTCTTCTCTTCCTTCCTCTAGACATTTGGGAAAAAACAAAGGGAATTTTACCCACTTCTCCCCAGTAATAAAGGATAAGTGGTTACCCCTTTTTTCTAACCTCCAAGGAGCAGTTAACAGATACTCCATATGTGATGCTACGTGTGCACATGGACACACACACCCCGAAGGAAAGGAAAGCTGCCAGACAACCCCGAAGAGGCCTTACTGTTTGGGGTTTTTTTTTTTTTTTTTTTTTTTTTTGCTTTCAAAGGCCTAGGAATGGCATGAAGAAAGCCTTTTGTGTTTTGAAGATAAAAGAGAAGAGTGTTTCTTATTTGGGTCGTTGGTTCCCGGATACTAGGAGAGAGGTAGGGCTCAGCTTCCTCATGGGCAGGGGCTACCAGCAGGACCTGTGTGATGCCTACAGAGGCCAGGTGCTGAATGACTCTGCTGGCTTTACACCCCGACCACTAATGAAGGTGGAGATCTGATGAAACTGTGGCCAGCGAGCAGCAGCGGTGTGCAGAAGAGGTGGAGTGATGCTGAGGGTGACTGGTGTGAACGGATAACCAGGTGCCATTCCTGTCCCCTACACACACACACACACACACACATATACATCTTTGGAGACACACCTATAAGGAGCCAGTGTCCAGGTGCAAACCAAAGAAAAGCGAGACTATGGAACATGACAGAGATACTGATGTGGGGCTGATACTGACTCTTCCAAATGGGATATTGGGACCTGAATTTGTTTTAGATAAGATAAATAATGAGTATTTGAGGAAGGAATGAATTGCCTAGTTTAAGACTTATATTGGTAAAAAAAAACAAAAAAAAAAAACACAAACTCTTCTTACATTTTCTTAACTCTTAAAAATCTTTGGGGTGGCAGGATGAAATGATGCTTGAGAGAGGCAGAGCAAGGAAGAAGGGCTGTAACCCCTCCCCTTGGGAGTCAGTCCACTGTGGAGATGCTGGCGTGAAGAGGGCCGCAACAGCGGAGCACAGCTGGGATGTGTCCCGGAACTTCCAGTCTGGTTGGGGCCTCTTAGCCTAGGCATCAATCACTATTGCTTCCTGTTGAGTGGTTTGGCTTAAAAATGGAAGGAAGGAAAAAGTAACTTTGGGCAGCAGTTAGCCCTAGACCACTTAAGGAAGACGAGCGCAATCCCATGACAACTCTGTACAAGGAAGAGCCAAGGGTGTCTGAGGCACCAGTAGCCCTCGCTCCCCAACTCCTACTTTGGGAAAGCTGCTGCTGCTGCTGCTAAGTCACTTCAGTCGTGTCCGCCTCTGTGCAAACCCATAGACGGCAGCCCACCAGGCTCCTCCATCCCTGGGATTCTCCAGGCAAGAACACTGGAGTGGGTTGCCATTGCCTTCTCCAATGCATGAAAGGGAAAAGTGAAAGTGAAGTTGCTCAGTTGTGCCCGACTCTTAGCGACCGCATGGACTGTAGCCTACCAGGCTCCTCCATCCATGGGATTTTCCAGGCGAGAGTACTGGAGTGGGGTGCCATTGCCTTCTCCAACTGGGGAAGCTACACTTCCGCAACCCCTGTGTCTAGACTCTAGCACCCTCTTCCCAGCTGTGTTCCCCTGGGCCCCCCACAAGACACCTGGTTTAGACCTAACACACCAGCAGGCACCCCTCGCCCACCTCCCTGCATAACTCACAGCCTCGGCTGACATGACACACACACAAAAAGCATCATGGTGAACCATGCCTCTCTCTTTTGGGAAGAAGTATCTGGAAATTATTTCAAGGGCTCAACAAAGTTGCAAAATGTCCATGTTGTATGAGGCCCCAGGGGCCTTTCTGTCATCACTTCAGTAATGCAGAGAAGTAAAACACAGAGCAGGGGCCAGTAATGAGAGCTCAAAGGCAGGCTCTGCCTTTGATTTGCCTGAGCCCCTGATGCTGTGAGCCGAGGGCTGGAGGCCGGGGACAGGCTGCTGTCTCTACCTCAGTGGTCGTGAGTGATCGTAAGCATGCTGCTTCCTCTCTCTCTGCAGGTTCGATGGGCTTCTACTTACTTAAGGCTGCCTTGTCTTTGGTCTCAGTCTTGAACGTGTTGATGGACTGCTTGATTTGAAATCTGGTTAGAAAACAGACCTAGGGGAGCTGCCTCAGCCTAGGAAGAGTAAACTCCAGCACCCGTGGCGTGTTTCATAGCCTCAGACGGAGGCCCTTCATTTCTGAGAGCGTGGCCAGAGGCGGTAACCACATTAGGTTGTTCTGTGAGAAAGTGATTCCCTATCTTACTTTTGAGTTCGTGTAAGGCTGTTGGTATGTGAGAGTTGGACTGTGAAGAAGGCTGAACGCCGAAGAATTGATATTTTTGAACTGTGGTGTTGGAGAAGACTTTTGAGAGTCAATTGGACTGCAAGGAGATCCAACCAGTCCATTTTGAAGGAGATCAGCCCTGGGATTTCTTTGGAAGGAATGATGCTAAAGCTGAAACTCCAGTACTTTGGCCACTTCATGCGAAGAGTTGACTCATTGGAAAAGACTCTGATGCTGGGAGGAACTGGGGGCAAGAGGAGAAGGGGACGACAGAGGATGAGATGGCTGGATGGCATCACTGACTCGATGGACGTGAGTCTGAGTGAACTCCGGGAGTTGGTGATGGACAGGGAGGCCTGGCGTGCTGCGATTCCTGGGGTTGCAAAGAGTTGGACACGACTGAGCAACTGATCTGATCTGATCTGAAGGCTGTTTGTGCTGATGCGGCTAATTTTAAAGAAAGTACTGGTGTTCTCATTCTCATTGTTTAAACACGCGCACATACACGTTTATAAATAGGAGACCTACTATGGGTCTCACACTGGGCTGGACTTGGGGATAGGAAGTTGAGAAGGAAAGGTCTGAATGTTTGCTATTCAGCAGGAAGAATCACTAAGCCAAGGATCAGAAGGCAGAATCTGTGGGATTCCTTGCTAGATTTTTAAGTTGCATCATACTGCATATTTTAACAGTGAGGTAAGCTCAAGAATTCAGGAGAGCAAATGTTCAGAAAAAATCTTCCCAAAAAACGGACACTCATGTGAATGTCCCCCATACATCCTCTCACTTTGCATGTAATGGGGCAGTTAACGCATAAGGCCACTTAGTTCCTAGAATGTTTTACTGAGGTGTGTACAAGGCACTTCTTAACAGTGGTTATCACTGAGTGATAGGGTTAGACGGGATTTTAATATTTTTCTGTTTGCTTTTCTACTTTATAGATTTCTTACAATGAAATTAGGAGAAAATATTATTTATTAAATTTAAATACTCAAAACTAGCCAAAGCTTTATGAGACAGGCCCTCATTTATTACTGTGAGAGTGTACATTGGGAGCCACTTTCTAGAAAGTGTTTAGCAATGCATCAAACAAACATTTAAAATTCCACATGCCTGTTCCCATCTTGATCTACCTGCTCTCAACTTACTTAGCTCCTCTGCCTGCCCCCGATCTGCTGTTACTTCAGGGGGCTGATCCCCGTGGATTATGTACTCCCAGCTCCCTAGTCACCTGGTCATGGGCACACAAGTGAGGAGCTGGGGGATGAGAGGAGAGGAGAAAATGTGTCCCCTCTCACTTTCAGGAGCACCTCTAAAAGCCATTGCTGGTGATCCAGCTCCTGCCCAACAGTCCTGTCCTGGTTTTAGACGCCATTGGATGTTCGCAGAGGCTGAGAGTGGCTCCACTCTTAAACTGTAGATATCCTCACATCCCCTGGTGGCTCTGTAGCCACTCTAGAATCTGCATAGTCAGTGTTTTGCATGAATTCCACAATGCGAGAAAAACTTGAGTAATTTTTTTTTTTCCTGATCAGACTTTACCTGACCCATCACTCACTTCTAGTTATCTGTCATAGAGAAACCATCAGAGAAGGTGACATCAAAGATTTACACAAAAGAAATCCATAGCAGCATTATCATTTGGAAAAAAATAGAAACAACATATAATAAACATTCAACAAGAAGTGTGGTGGTTGAATTGTGTTCCCCAAGAAGATACGTTCAAGTTCCAACTCCCAGTGCCTACAATTGTGACGATATTTGGAAATATGGTCCTTACAGATGAAACCAAGTTGCGATTAGTCTCATTTACAGTGGGTCCCAATCCAATGACTGGTGTCTTTTTAAGAAAAGGGAAATAGAGGTATAGACACTCAAGAGAGAAGGTCGTGTAACAGTGGAGGCAGAGGTTGGAGTGATGCAGCCACAAGCCAAGGATGGTTGGCCACCATCAGAAGCCAGAAGAGAGAAAAAGGATTCTTCCCTGGAGTCTTGAGTGGAAGCATGGACCTGCCAATATATGGATTTTGGACTTTTAGCTTTCAGAACAGTGAGAGCATACATTTCTGTCTTTTTATGCCACCTGGTTTGTGATAACTTGTTTAGGTAGTCCCAAAAATCTAATATAGTGAACTAATGGTTAGTAAATGTTTTTTTAAAAATTGGAATTACCCAAGATAACTGATGTGTGTGTGTATATATATATATATATAATATATGTATAAAAATTGGAATTACCCAAGATAACTGATATGTGTGTGCATATGTATATATAATCTATCTAAAAAAGAAACAGAAAATTTAATAAGAGTGCCCATTTAAAATGCACATTCCTGGATCCTAGATATTCTGTAGCCATGCTGATGTAATAAATCTGGCTTAGCAGACAGTAGAATGTTCTAGAAATCTTAGCCATCATCAAATGGTGGCCTTCTCAGTCACTCCAGGCTGGAGTCGGCACAGTTGGACCTTAATCTTGTCTCCTGAGATATAATTTAAACGATTTAAGAGACTGGCAGTGGGTCTACGGCCATACCACCCTGAACGTGCCCGATCTCGTCTGATCTCGGAAGCTAAACAGGGTTGGGCCTGGTTAGTACTTGGGTGGGAGAGACTGGCAGTGGGGGGTGGGACTGCTTTTCTTGGTTTCCACTCTCAGGTAGTCTCAGAGTTCATGGAGCCTTAATTTGCAGCTAACTAACTTGTCAGTCTTACTTAGGAGAAATGGGTTTCCTTCAGATAGCACTGAAGCCTGAAGAGGTGTTTGCTGGCTTTCTGATGGTCTTACAGAAGGTGCTTCCAATCCCAAATCACAGAAATCAACCCAAGATAACTTAAACGTAAGTGAATGATTGATTGAATGAATGAATGCATCAGAAAACCCCAGCAGGAGTTGAACAGTCAGCTTGAAGGTGGTCGGGTCGAAGGCAGATCAGTTATGCACATGAGCAGCAGCTCCAGGCCACCACCCTAGCTCAGCAGCATGGATCCTCATATCTATGCTCCTCACTTCAAACTCCCAAATTCCTAGAGACAAATCTGATTGGCTGCATATAGGTCATGGGTCCCCTGGACCAATCCACCATAGTCAAGAACAGTGACTACACTGTTCACTGTAGTCCAGCAAATGCAGCAGCTGGGAGCCCATCCACAGCAGCTGTGATTAGGTGTCAGTTCCCCCAGGAGGAAAATGAGAGCATGGCCACCATCTCAGGAGGCTGCTACTCATCTGACTCCCTTCCCCAACCCCTGCCCTCAGACCCTCTCTGAGAACAGATCATAAAACTTCTCATAGGAGAGACCTTTTCTATATTCCCTTCCCAGTCCACACTCCAGTCCAGACCAGCCCTCTTCTGAAATGCCCCGAGTTCTCTTTCCCCACAGGTCCCACCCATGTGCAAAGTGAGTTTTTGTTCATCTTGCACATCTAGGAGCTTCTGTGAAATCCCCTCCCGGGAGGGGATTCCTTTAGGATCGGTGAGATGATACTGCTCTTTAGACACCAGGAAATCAGAGCCTGTGAGTCTTGGTGTGGGTTATTTTTCTAGTGGCAGTTATGGGTCAAGCTGAGTCATTCATACTAGTTTCCCTTGTCCTTTGCACGTTGGACAGCGAACTGGCTGATTGGAAGGCATAGTCTTTGGACAACTGCAAAACAGGGCTTTTCCCAGTGGAAAGGCTGGGTGGCCTGAGAAGGGAGTGAAAAGTGAATCCAGGCACAAGGCACACTGATAGAAAGCATATCAGTTTTGAAAAATGACATATCTATACCACATCAAGTCTCCGCTCCCCAGCCTCTCCCTCAAGGCTTATCTGGCCACATGGTTAAAAATCAAGGCAGTTTCTTAGGGTACCTTCATACATTATACTTTCTTCACAGACACTATGCTAGGTACCACATCATCAGGCATTAGCTGTAACGGCAAAGTTAGCTCTTAAGCCTCGTGGCAAGGTGCCACAAGACTTGGCTATGTTGTCCTCTGAATTGAACTAAAAAACATCACGGTAATGTTTAGCTTCCATTATAACTGAGTGCCATTGGGGCCAGTTGCATAACCGATCTGTGAGTGTTTTCTCCTCAGTAAGTGGCTTAATAATAGTCCCTCCCTCAGGGGACTGTTGAGATGATTAAATAAGTGTAAAATAAATCAGGCCAGTTCCTGGCATGTGGTAAGTACTCAGTAAGCATTAACCATCATAACTATCTCCTGCAGCCTTTAAGTTTGATACTCCTAGTCTCTGTGAAAACATCCTGCATTGTAGATGTTAGTTTTTAAGTCTTTTTCACCCGTAGATGAGGGTACTAGGTGGGAGCCGCTTCTTCACACCTGCGTCTCTGCCAGCCAGGGAGTCAGTGATACTGGATACATGTGTGAGCAGGTGCTGAAAAAGCAGGGGGTGTTATTAGGGCTGGGAGGCAACAGAACTGTGATCCTAAGTTTCTTCAGCCTGTGAGGAGAGTGAGTCTGTTAATTGAAGGATTTGCCCAAAGATCAGAAAAAGCGAGTGGAGAGGACTATTTAGGAGTTTTGTGTGACCCTGGGCAAGTTGTTTAACATTCTAAGCCCAAGTTTCTTTGTCTGTCACACAGATAAAGAAAGGATAAGACCACACAGCATTGTGTGAGAATTGAGTGTGGTAACAGGAGTAAAGTGCTTGGCACATGACAAGCAAAAATAACTATACAGCAAAAATACAAGTATAAAACTAAGAGTTTCCCTACCAGAAGTTAGGAGTAGCTAAATGACAAAAATCAATAATACCGACAGATGCCTTCAGCTGTATTTTTACCAAGTACTCTCTAATGCTGGGGAAGATTGAAGGCAAAAAGAGAAAGGGGCGGCAGAGAATGAGATGGTTAGACAGCATCACCAACTCAGGGCATATGAATCTGAGGAAACTCTGGGAGATACTGGAGGACAGAGGACCCTGGTGTGCTGCAGTCCATGGGGTCCCAAAGAGTCAAACATGACTTAGTGACTGAACAACAACAACAGCCCTCTGATAGTGATTTGGTTTCCTATGTCCACTTACTTATCTAGAAAAGAGCTGGAATTCATCAGCCAACAGGAGCCCACTGGACTCTTTCAGGTTTTGTTTAAAATTTGTCGTCGTGTTCGACTCGTTGCAACCCCATGGACTGCAGAACTCTAAGCTTCCCTGTCCATCACCGACTCCCGGAGCTTGCTCAAACTCATGTCCGTTGAGTCAGTGATGCCATCCAACCATCTCCTCCTCTGTCGTCCCCTTCTCCTCCTGCCTGCAATCTTTCCCAGCATCAGGGTCTTTTCCAGTGAGTCAGTTCTTCACATCAGGTGGCCAAAGTATTGGAGTTTCCGCTTCAACATCAGTCTTTCCAATGAATATTCAGGGCTTATTTCCTTTAGGATTGACTGGTTTGATCTCCTTGCAGTCCAAGGGACTCTCAAGAGTCTTCTCCAACACCACAGTTCAAAAGCATTGGTTCTTCAGTGCTCAGCCTTCTTTATGGTCCAACTCTCACATCCATACATGACTACTGGAAAAACCATAGCTTTGACTATACAGACCTTTGTTGGTAAAGTAATATTTCTGCTTTTGAATATGCTGTCTAGGTTTGTAATAGCTTTTCTTCCAAGGAGCAAGCATCTTTTAATTTCATGACTTGAGTTACCATCTGCAGTGATTTTGGAGCCCAAGAAAATAGTTTCACTGTTTCCATTGTTTCCCCATCTATTTGCCATGAAGTGATGGGACCAAATGCCATGATCTTAGTTTTTTGAATGTTGAGTTTTAGGCCAGCTTTTTCACTGTCCTCTTCCACCTTCATCAAGAAGCTCTTTAGTTCCTCTTCACTTTCTGCCATAAGGATAGTATCATCTGCATATCTGAGGTTATTGATATTTCTCCCGGCAATCTTGATTCCAGCTTGTGCCTCATCCAGCCTGGCATTTCTCATGATGTACTCTATATAAATTAAATAAGCAGGGTGACAATATACAGCCTTGACATACACCTTTCCCAGTTTTGAACCAGGTTGTTGTTGCATGTCCGGTTCTAACTGTTGCTTCTTGTTTAAAAATGGGCACTTGCTTCTTGTTTAAAATGGGCACTTATAAATTTTATCTGAGAGTCCTGCTGAGCTGGAACAACTCCTGGTGAAATAAAGGGCTGTTTCTGGGCCTGCAAAGGCACGGGGTAGCCCTTCTTCTTAGGCCACCCAGCCCAAATGTATTCACCAGAAACACCAGTTCACCTCTTCCCTGTCTATCTTTAACAGCAAGAAACCACTGATAGATGACAAAGTTAAATAGAATGAAGCACGGTGTGCCCTTTCAAATCTTCTAAATTTTGAACCATGTGAGTATATTTGCTTGTTCAAAAATCATACTTTTAAAATACTAAGCAATTAATGGAAAGAATCCATTTCTGCTACACTTAGTAATTTTCTAAAGTCTTTTATGTTCCTATGGTTGATTGACGCCCATGACCTAACACAGTTAAAATTTGCATTTTAGTAATTCCATTCTTAAGGATATTTACTTTCTAATTCTCTTTTAAACCTTCTGCTATTTAGTTATTGATTTCTATTCTCTCCTGTTTTAAATCTCAACAAAATTTTTGAGGGGAATTTTTTTATTTTAAATTTGAAAAGGAGCAAGGCAGTTCCAATGATGGCCAGATAGTGTTTTCGGGGTGGCGGGTGAAGGGAGGTGAGGTAAAAGTAAAAAGAAAAGAGGAACAGTTTTTAATGCACATTTTCTGTTTCCATTCATTATGAGATCCTTCTGATATATGGTTGAAGATGTTCCTGTTGAACTTTCCCTAAATCTCTAGCCACCTGTGTAAACTGAATGAATGATTAGCTCAGATCTTCAGGAGATCCTTTAATTTATTGAAGACTCTCCTGACACCGTTTCATTCTGAGGCATGGGGTACGTGGTGTACCTGGGGCTTCACGGTGAGACAGAAAGTGGGGCGCGAAGGGGAGGGTGGCCAGGCTGCCTGCCTCTGCTTCAATTCCCTTACCCCTCCTCAGGGCACCTCCTACCTCAGGCTACCCCTCCTCTCCACCCTCCCAGAGTCTTCCCCACAATACCGACACACACAGATGCACACTCACACTTAGTGCCCCAGGTCTACCAGAGAGGTGGTCAGACGTGAGTGTGCATCAGAATCCCCTGCAGGACCTGTTAAACCCAAGTTTCTGGGGCCCACTTCCAGAGTTTCTGATCCAAAGGCTAGGGCTGGGCCCAGGAGTTTGCACTTCTGGCAAGTTCTCAGGGCGATGCTAAGCTGCTGACCTGGAAACCACATTGTGAGGTCCTCATATTTGTTTCTTTCCTCTTCTACAGCCCTCGTCTCTGCTTACAGTTACTTAGAAAGAATCCTTATCTATCAGTAATGTGATTCTAGTCTAGTGTTTGGTCTTGGGAGGCAAGTAAGGGAGGTTCACAGACCCTGGTATTTAATGGTGAACCAGACTCTTCACTTCTCAGCCTCAATTTCCTCATCTGTAAAGTGGGAATACTAATATCTACCTCATATAAATAAATAATATGAAGTATTTAATAGGTCTAGACCATATTAGATACTCAATGAACGTCGATTTCTTTAACCCCACTCCCTTTTCTGATGTGTAACAGGCAGATTAACTACTAGAAGTGGTAACCCTTCCACAAATGCCCAGGATGATAAGAGTGATTATTTATATTTATACAACTCTTTACATTTACAAAATTAATTAATACACATTATCTTCTGAAGGAATTCTGAGAATCTTCATTTTTAACAAACACCAATGATAATTTCCAAAGTTGGAAAGCAACTAATATCCTGATTAATCTTCACATCAACCTGCAAGGTGACATTTTTTTTATCAGATTGTTTTGGAAGAAAACTTTTATTAAATGAATAATCCTTGGTGAAGCCTTGAGATGTATTATTCACTTCATTTTACAAGAACGGGGACATTAACTCACTGCTGAAAACCTATTTGACTTTTGTGAGCCTTAACTTTCTTTACTCTAAAATTGGAAAAAAAGACCCAACAGGATTGTTTAAAGTTCTTGATAAGCTGTTAAATAAAGTCAGCTACCTTAGCAGAACATCTGACATACAACAGATTATCTGTAAATATTTTCTCATGATTTTTCTTGAGCTGGTCAAAACAGGGGCTTCAGAATTGAGTTTCATGATTTTTTTCCTGGTAACATGTTCAAATGTTACCAGAAACATCTGGTAATCCGTTCAAATTAAAATAACCAGTCATCTATATAAAATGATAAAATAGAAAATAATCAGTCTCCTAATACATTGACAAAGAAAAACTTTAAAAATAGTTTTACATACTGTAAAATTCAGTCCTTTCAGTGATAAATTATGTAATACATATATTTATCAGATTTTATAGATAAGACATGAGTTTCAAAGAAATTAAGTGCCTTGCCACAGTAACACAATGACACAATCCCAAACCTATGACTTATGAACTCAGTTCTTCAACACAGAGATAAAAATCTTTCCTGGTAGTATTTTAGGCACCAGAGACTGAAAAGTGGGGTGAATATTTTTGCCTCGAAAAACTATTTTTGGCATCACCTGATGCCTGATATGTGACTTGCAAGGGACTCTGAAAGGCTGGATGGTCAATTCACACTCAGTGTTGTCCAAGTATGTGGCTCCTGTACCATCAAGGTAAGGCCGGAAGCTCCTGATGCAGGTGTCCCGTGGCCTTTCAACTCTGAATGGCTGACCAAGCACCTTTGTGACCCTGTTGACAGACAAGCTTCCTCCTTTTCCATTCCTCCTTCTAGAGCTCAAGCCTTAATAAGGGAAGGATACAGTTGCTCCTAAATGGGGTTCTGGAAAAATTTTAGTCCAGGAAAGAGCATATCTTGGCTTAGACCTTCACAAGTGGGTATGGCCATAAGCCAACACACCACCCGTTAGGTTATTTATACTGCAAAAGGAAATGATTTCCTTGTAAGCCACCTCCTTTCAGCTTCTGCCTAGTTCAAAATGTCCCAGAAACCAAAAGTCAGAGTTGAACTTAATGAAACAAAATATTTAGTAGACAAGCACATGGCTTCTTATAACAGAAGTGAAATCCCATGCAGTTATCTATATTAGAGCCCCACTGTTTAAGTGGCCATTTTTAATCAAGATTGACTTGATTTTCTGCAACAACTTATATCTTTTTTACTTGACCTCCTCACCTCCCCCTCTCTGTTCTATTAAAAAAAACACTAGCATCCAAATCTGAGCGAGACGGCTCTTTGGGACGCTAGTCCACCACCTTCTCCATCTTCTGGCTTTCCAAATAAAGTCATTATTTCTGGCCCCTCCTTGCCAAACAAAAAAAAAATTGACTTGATTTTCTCTGACCTTCCCATCCCAGAACTTCATTTGCTTTTTGGAAACTCCTCTAGTACTCAAGTGTAAGGAATGCCCCTCAGGCTATCATGGAGATTTTTCTGTTACTTATTTGAGTAAAGGATGCTTGACAGAGAAACATTATCTATTGTCAAAGCCAGGGTTTCCCATATGGCTCAGTGGTAAGGAATCTACCTGCAATGCAGGAGACACAGGTTCAATCCCTAGGTCAGGAAGATCCCCTGCAGGAGGAAATGGCAACCCACTCCAGTATTTTTGCCTGAAAACTCCCATGGACAGAGGAGCTTGGTGGGCTATAGTCTATGGGGTCGCAAAAGAATCAGACATGACTTAGTGAATAAATAATAACAGCAAAACTAGCCAAAAAAGAAAGTGACCCCAGGGTTGGTACAGAGTCTGACAACTAGAAATTGATTTCTTATACTTAAGGACATTCTATCTCTGTGGTTATGGCAGCAACATCATATAAGCCAAAAATTTCCCCATGAGTTTTTGGAGGAAAATCCCATTTTCTCATCAAAGAAATGTAGTTTATCCTTCTGTCTCCAATTAGAAACAGAACATGATTTTTCTTGATGTTGATATCCCAAGAATTCACAGTTAGTCCCACTGGGAATATGATACCTGTAACTCAGCAATTAGATCTGGTGCTTATGAAAAAGAGCTTGAGTAGGGTTACCTATGCTGAACTGTGAAATTCTTTAGACTTCAAACCCACTTTTTTACCCTCTTTTTACAGGTGAGCATGAGCCCAGATTTAAGTGGGTACTAATGGACTCTTGGGAGAATCAGTAATTATCAAATAGACTATTTTTTACATCACAGATGTGGCTAATTTATAGTGTTCACAGACGATCATGATATCAAATCAGAAACATTAAAACCGATTTCTACAATCTAGCTTAAGACCCAGAACAAGAGTTTATGAGCCTGGTGAGAGGAAGAACACATAATTGCCTCCTGGAAATATTCTGAAGATCACAAAAATATAAATCACAAGCCATTATTTTCTTTACAGACTGGGCATTTCTGCATTTGGGAATGGAAGCTTTTAAGAGGAGTACCAACTGGTTCAGTCCTGTGGTATCCAGAGGGGGCCTTGTCTCATGGATGTGGACAGGGCCGTTCATCTGAGCCAGCTTCCTGCAGCGTGCTGTTTCTTTGCCCAGATGGATTTCTTAGTCATGGAGTCCAAGACTTGGCTCAGGGTCCTTTGTGTTCAGTTTCGGTACAATTTTACTTAGTGCTAGACCTGTACTGATTTGCATTATAAAATTCTGGATGTCAGTTGCAAGCCCAGTTCCTGGCCTGGTAGTCAGATTCCCAGGGGCATCAGCAAATGTCTCTTTCCTGCGTTAGCATGTGACTGCAGTGTTTCTTACATCAAAGGAATTCTAACCATGGCAGGGGGTCTTGATATCCAACAGGCCGAAATGCAGGTAGGTGTTATTTGTTTGTTTGTTTAGCATATGACCAGTAAGCATGTATAAAAGAATACGAAGACTGGAGGTGGAAATGGTTTTGCCACTTTATTTATAGCACTTTCTATTAAACACTCTTTCTGCTACTTACTGGCTTCTGTCCGCCCACTCGAAGAAATGCTTACTCAAAAGTCCTCTTCTAATCTTTAGGCTCCACACTGAGCTTCCATCGATGGAATAATTAGGGGAAATACTGGTTGCTAACTTTTCAAAGTCAAATTTCAACTTAATGATCAACACACTCTAGTAGGAAAAGTGCTACAAAGGAAGCTTAAAAAATAACAAGTGTTCTATCTCCCCATACAATTCTTTTAACTTCATAATTCCTATACTTAAAAAAAAACCCAGTTCAGTGACTAATAACTATCTAACAACCATAATAACAAAAATAGCTTAACCCTATTTTGGAAGATTCATTCTTTTTCTCTCTATTTTACCACTTCCTACTCAATCATCGTCTATTACTTTTTTTCACACCACACTCAGAAACCGATAACACAAAGTCACTGAGCATAAACATGTCTAACCTACCTCTTTCTTACAGTTTTGTTCCTCATTTTCCTTCTCACTTCCCCTTAAGGAAGATTTTTCTCTCTTTCCTAAATGGGCTCAAGCCCATAATTTGTCCCATGAAAGCTTGTGCAGCATCTTACTTTCTAAACGGTTTCTCATT
This sequence comes from Bubalus bubalis, assembly GCF_019923935.1. Lineage (NCBI taxonomy): Eukaryota > Metazoa > Chordata > Mammalia > Artiodactyla > Bovidae > Bubalus > Bubalus bubalis. The sequence continues at coordinate 9,000,622 of NC_059175.1, forward strand.
GCAAGATGGCTTTAAGACTCTACTCCCAACACAATGATCCAGACATATGGTGGTTATTTTTGAAAGAAAAAAATAAATTCCAAGAAGTCTGGTCACAAATCAGTAATAGGCCCTGCAAACAGTTATAGCCACCAACAAAATCAGAAATATTTTTACCTCTGCTTACTTGATAAATATCCTTGGTCTTTATTTTCTTAACCATACTAATTATAACCATCATCTTAAACTGTTTAAAAAAAAACACACAACAGCAGTGTACCATAGGGGTCATTAATGTTCCTCTTCTCTCACATCAAGCTTCTATTGTCTGCTTAGTATATTCTTATTACCAACTGTTTTCAGTCCATCCCAGCGGTCCTTTGCCTTTATGCCAAATGGGTTGTGCCCGAGGGCTTGAAATTAAGCATGCAACCATCAAGCGTGGCCAGCCCTCCCCTTTGTTTCACCGGCATCCCTGGGAGACTGTCACCACTCTGCTGAAGCCCTCCACAACCTCCTGAGTGAGCCATTTCCCATGGTGTGTGAACCACACTCTATCTCTACTTCTCTCTGGAAGTTTCGATTCTGAAAACTTGCTAAAATTGAATCTCTTCTTAATTTCCCCCCAACAAATTGAATTCCTCTCTAGGGGTACACTTTCCTCTCAGAATGTTTTTTTTTTTAAAAGCTTGTTTCTTTTTATTCTTGAATAATATTCCGTTATGTTGATGTACCATTGTTTGTTTATCCATACGTCTATTAAAGGACACTTGGGTTGCTTCTAATTTGTGTGTGTGTTTGTGTGTGAGAGAGAGAAAGAGAGAATATGAATTAAGCTGTTATAAAATTCATGTGCATGTTTTTATGTGGGCATTAGCTATCACATCATTTGGGGAACTAACTAGGAGTGTGATTGTTAGATCATGTGGTATGACAGTGTTTAGCTCTGTAAGAGATTGCTTCCAAAGTGATTACCATTTTGTAATCCTGCTAACAACAAATGAGAGTTCCTACTGTCCCTCATCTTTGCCGGTAAATGCGTTTTCAGATTTTTGTATTTGACCTTTCCGATAAGTATTGGTATCTCATGGCTCTAATTTCACCAGTCTACTCTAAAAGGTGATCTTATTTCCATATTTCCACTGGAACATTTCCATTGTGTTTTATTACCATCAATTTTTCAGCTGTTTTATCTTTAATCTGAGGTTTAAATAGATCTGCTCAGCAAAACTTCTGCTGGTTTTTTTAACCTCGTCTCTTTTTGCTGCCTGCTTCGTAAGCCTCTTCCTCACTTTGAATCAGTTTTGTGTTGGTGTTATCCCTTTCTGCTCATTTATAAACAGGCAGAATATAGGCTGATTCTCTTTCTCCAGAAGATTTTTTCTTACCTTAAAAAAAATATGAAGAAAATGTGTTCTGTTTATTTCATTCCTCTTTTTTTTTCTTAATTTAAGTGTAAGATTTACAATACTGTATGTTTCAGGTATACATTGAAGTGATTCAGTTGTATATATATTTTTTTCAGATTATTTTCCACTACAGGTTATTACAAGTTATTGAATATAATTCCCTGTGCTATATAGTGAATCTTCGTTGCTTATCTATTTTATATATAGTAGTGTGACTCTGTTAATTCCATACCCCTAATTTATCCCTTCCTGATTCCCTTTCCCCTTTGGCAACCTTAAGTGTATTTTCTATGCCTGTGAATCTGTTTCTGTTTTATATCTAGATTCATTTGTATTACTTTTCAAATTCTACATATAAGTGATATCATATGGTATTTGTCCTCTTCTACTTACTTCACTTGGTATGATAATCTCTAGGTCCATTCATGTTGCTGCAAATGACAATGTTTCATTCTTTTTTTTTTATGGCTGAGTAATGCTGGCTCAGCAGTAAAGAATCCACCTGCCAATACAGGAGACCTGGGTTCACTGCCTAGGTAGGGAAGATCCCCTGGAGAAGGAAATAGCAACCCACTCAAGTATTCTTGCTTGGGAAATCCCACGGACAGAGGAGCCTGGAGGGCTGCAGGCCATGGCGTTACCAAGAGTAGGACATGACTTAGCAACTCAACAATACTATATATATATGAAAAGTGAAAAGTGTCAGTTGCTCAGTCGTGTCTGACTCTTGCTATTGTAAATAGTTTTGAATTAGAGAGTTTGTCTTTTCCAGATATCTGCTCAGGAGTGGGATTGCTAAATCATATGGTAACTCTATTTTTAGTTTTTAAGGAACTTCCATACTGTTCTCCATAGTGGCTGTACCAATTTACATTCCCACCAACAGTAACCATTCTATTCAGTTTTTTAAAAATACATTTAAGCAGTGGTTACCCCCAAATGTGAAATTGGAGCAGTTTTGAGGTAATGATTGGGAGTGAAATGGGGCAACTTTACATTTGATTTTTACTATTTTCACTTAAAAGTTTTTATGATAATATGGTATTGCTTTGCTGCAAAAACTAATTTCTTTTATTCAAAAATGTCTTCACATTGTTCAGAAAGGGAAAGAATTTCTACCTTAAGTATTTAAGCTCCTCTAATATTGTAATCACCAAGACTGTCATGACCAAAGTGTTATTCATTGAAAAGAAGAGGTGAACAGAGACAGGGGGAGACTGTGAACCTTGGGAAGAGGACTTTGTTCAGAGTCAGCCTCCCTCTACTTGTGTTTCAGCTGAGGGCACGTGCCCAAGTTCTGTGAGCATCACACTATGAAGGCTGACCACAGGGAGAGTTCAGATAATTATGAAATAAAACTACGTAAGTTAGTCTAATGTCCTGTTATCAACTTCTGATCCAAAAGGGCAAGGTGTCTCTTAATTTTTCCTCTACATGGTCTTATAGAATTTTTTCAAAATTAGTACACGTTGCTGTGTCATGAAACACACACAGGCACATACACTCACACCCCCAAAAGCTCCTATTCTCCTGAGACTGAGAAATTTAATCAGGTTTTTTCCTAATACCAGAACCCCAGGGACAGAGGAGCCTAGTGGGCTGCCGTCTATGGGGTTGCACAGAGTCGGACACTACTGAAGTGACTTAGCAGCAGCAGCAACACTAGCTATGGTATTTTCCAGAGTCCCAGCAGGTATTTAGAGGATAAAGAGCTCTGCTGATGCAAACCAAACAGGGCAGCCTGCAGGACCCAGAACAAAGCAGTGACAAGTGGAGAAGGGAGTGGAAGGAAGAGGGAAAAGTGGAAAAATTCTCATGGAACATCATATCCAGGTATCAAAGAACATATTTTAAAACCCAGTCACAGCCATATGCCTCAAATAAACCTGCCTGGTGGAGCTAAGCCTCAGGGTGCTGGCAGCCAGAGTTGCAGGCCTGGAGAATTAGAAGTGAACTACCAGCCTCTAGAAATACTCTTTTCAATGACAGTCTATTTAATTGTGACATTTGTAGGTCGCAGGATTCCTTCAAGCCCCAGTGTAGGTCCAGGCCCTTTAAATAATCTGTGTTTCAGTTGCCTTTTTGCTTCTCATAATCTGTTTGCAACTCTCCAGGCCTTTCCCAATGCCCTTACTCTAATACTGCAATCTGAAAGTTACCACTCTCAGCATCATACTCCAAAATACTGACTTTTTCTAAATTCCTAAATAAAGAGGATTCTATCTACTGAATTAAATATGTCCTCAGTGTTTTCTATGCATCAGTTTTTAACCACTGGCATATGTCTTAAGGTAAGAATTGTTTATTTCTGCCTTCTCACTTCATTAAAATACCTTCCCTCTTAAGGGAAGTTTTTGAGCAACATTCTCTGTTACCAACTACATTAAAATCTCTCTGGAAATCATCCTCTGGCAAGTACAGTCTTCCTTCTACAAAAAACTTTTCCTCGTGGTAGAATCATAAGCAATAGTCTCTAAGGATGTGTATACCAACCCCTTTCACTGATGAGAAAGAATCCTTCCTGCTTTGTCCTTTTTTAATGACAGCGTTTAGATTTCAACGCATCTCTCCCTCTCTCATTTATTCTCTGTTATCGTTTATCTTTCAACCAAGGTCAAAGATCTCCTGGTGGTGGTGGTGGTTTAGTCTCTAAGCTGTGTCTGACTCTCGTGACCCCATGGACTGTAGCCAGCCAGTCTTCTCTGTCTGTGGGATTTTCCCAGCAAGAATACTGGAGTGGGTTGCCATTTCCTTCTCCAGAGGATCTTTCTGACCCAGGGATCGAACCTGCATCTCCTGCATTGTAGATGCTTTCCTGCATTTCAGGCAGATGTTTTACTGCTGAGCCACCAGGGACGCCCCTAAGATCTCCTACATCTCTAATAACCTAAGATAAAAATTATGGCGTTTCTTTCTCCCAGAGAACTTTTCCTATATTCCACTCCGTGAATCAGGTTACTGATGACATTGGAATTCCTTCTCTAAGTGTCTAGGAGGCTTTCTGGTTGGGATGTGGACTTTTGCTATGAGTGGTTGTTTCAGTCGTCAGCTCCGGGACCTGGTGCTAGCACACTTCTGCCACACCTAGACACACTTGGCTCCAGAACTTTTCTGGATCCTTTGGTAGACTTGATGGGGTTCCTACAGGGGCACCTTCACAATCACTTTCCACCCAGCACACACACTTGGTTCTCACAACATGGAATCGTGAAGCAGAATTACTGTTCCCATTTTAAAGGGGAAGAAACAAATCTTGGTGATCAAATGTCCCATCTGAGGCAGCTTAGCTAGCTGGGGACAGAGCAAGGACACAAAGCTCAGCGTGCTGGCTCCAACACTCCCACGGCGCTCTTCTCTGTGTCACTGATTAAGTGCTCTGTTTTCCTCCTCTCTTTCACACTCTGCTCATGCCTCAGTTCATGTCACCAGAAGAGAGATAAGAGAATGACAGAGAGGGAAACACCACCATCCCTCCCGTGGTCCACCTAGCTTCGAGGTCCCCCCAAACCCTCTGTTTTTTCTTTTATAATCCCTGGAAAGAATCAATGGCATTAATTTTGGACCCCTTGCTCTTTCTTGCTCTTCCACCCTCCTGTTCCATTAATTTAATGCTAGGTTTACTGCAACATTTCTCCAATAGTAACTTTCAGATTGTGTTTTAGGTTATTTTTTACCTTTATTCATTGCAAGCTCAGTTTGCTCCACTCTCAAAGTAGTCTCTTAGAGGTTGTGCCTATCTGTAAACTCTGCCCCTGTCCCTGTTTGCTTCCGCTGAACACTTGGATACTTTGGGGCAGCTTTGAAGATACAGCAAAGGGGACAGAGGAGAATATATGTTCCCATGGACCAGTTTATGGTAGAACCACCCCCCGACACACACCCTCCAAAAAAATGCTGTCACAGCAAAACATGATCCATAAAATAAAAATATGATAAACTGGGCTTGATTAAAGTTAAACCTTTTGTGCTTTAAAAGACCCTACGAAGAAAACCAAGTCTCTTGACTGAGAGAAAATATTTGCAAATCATGAATCTATTGAAAGATTTATATCCAGAATATATAAGAACCTGTACAACTCAATAATAATAAGATAACCCAATTTAAAAATGAGGAAAAGATTTAACTAGAGATTTTAATAAGCATATGAAAAGGTGTTCATGTCATTACTTATCAGCGAAATGCAAAGTAAAACAATGAGTTACCTTTCACACTCATTTTAATGACTGAACTCATGACAGGCAGTAACAAGGGACAGAGGATGTGGAGAAATACGAGCTGTCGTACACTGCTGACGAGGGTGTAAAATGGTAGAGCCACTTTGGAAAATAATTTTGTAGTTTCTTAAAAAGTTAAGCATGAACTTGCTATGTCACCAAACAATGCCACTCTGAAGTACTCAGCTAAGAGAAATAAAATCAAACATCCACACAAACCCCTGTACAGAATGTTCATCACAGTGTTATTTATAAAAGCCAAATTTAGGCCAACTGAAAGAAGCCAGATATACACGAAAGTACATATTGTATTCCATTTATATAGAATCTATAGAGTCAGAAATTAGTTTCTGAAGCTGAGGGTAGAGTGGACATAGACATAAGACACTGTTTGAAACAGTGGATAAGTTCTAAAACTGGGTGTAATGATGATCATATAACTTCCAATTGTTTAGAATAATTAAACATTTATAATAGGTCAAGTATGTGGTATATAAATTAGAAACTGGTTTTTTATTTAAACTTTGCTAAGTTTCTTAACTTTCTTGACTTTCCAACCTGTTAACCCACCTTGCTTTGCTTGGCATTTTTCATTTCTGAGAACACTCTAGCATTCCAGAGGAGGGTGGGTCCAAACACATTGCATTGCCCCTTGGTACCACTTGCCCTTGCTTGGCCTCTGAGCAACATAAACTATAGTAAACTTTAAAGTCATGTTGATTTCTTTTACTGAGTTATCAGATTTTGACAGTGTTAGTCAATGTCTTCAAAATCCAACATTGGATAAACAGATACATTTGAAAGGCTGACTTTTAGACCTTAGAATCATTTCACTTTGCTCAGTCAATTAAAAATTTTAAAGACTAGTGGTAAAAAGAGGCAACATATTTTGCCTTTATCAAGGTCAAATTTTTCACCAAAATCTGGGTTGTCTGTTACCTATTAGATTAGGCTTCTTCCTACAAAGAGGCCATTAACCTGTTCTGGTTTCGTGTTGGTAGAAGGTCAAGAATGTTTGCCATGTGTCCTCATCCCATTCAAACATCATGTGAGTGGCCTGCTTTAAGGCTGTGCTATTCAGACTTATCCTGCTTGGGAAAAGGGCCAGAGTGGCTGAAGAAAGCAAACCGGCAGGGCTAACAGACAGAGTCTCCTCGCTTTGGCTTCCAGTCACTATAATGAAGTTACATTTCCTTGTCAGACTGTTTACACAATTGTTATTTCCACATAGATTATAACTGGGCTCTGCACTGCCTGCCTGAGACATCATACACCAAATATGTTTTAACATGTTGAAGTAAGAAGCTGTATGAGCCTTTGCTTGGCAAGCATTTTCAGCAACAACAAAATAGCTTTGAACAGTGGAGGAAATTGGGTTGTGATTCATTAAAGAGCTCCAACTTAAGTGCCATGATCTGCATGGATTCCTTGAAGGGCTCAGAAGCTTGAATTCTGCCTGTGCTCATATAGGCCATTGGCACTTTTGGAAATGGAAAGGCATCTGATTATGCATGTCTCCAGAAGTGTAGCTTCCGAAGCCAACAGCTAGTTGCCAGGAGACACAATGAAGTATTTCCCTTGATCATTTACTGGGACTCAATCGATAGCTTACCTGATTGACTGATGTTTGGCGGGCACTGAGAATGCACTTCTGTCTCAGAGGCAGACTCACATTAACCAAGCTCACAGGGACCGACACACACAAACTAAAACACGAGCCCATGAATTACCACAAATTGTCAGGTCATCCAGAAAACTCGTGTCAGCAAATGGGTGCAGCCCTCCCTTCAGCTTGTGAGTTATAATGAGTCAGAGAAGGGGTTAGGTTGGCTTCTCACTGTGTGAGTCTGCTCAGGCTACCAGGACAGAATACCATAGACTTGATGGTTTGAACAACAGAAATATATCTCACAGTTCTGGAGGCTGGAAGTCCATGATCAAGGTGCTGGTTGGTTCAGTTCCTGTTGAGGACTGTCTTCCTGGCTGACAGACCATTACTTTCTCATTGTGTCCTCACAGAGTGGAATGAGAGATCTCTCTGGTGTCTTTTCTTAAAAGGCACTAATCTGATTGGATCAGGCTCCACGTTTAAGGCCTCATTTAACCTCAGTTACTTCCTTAAAGACCCCATCTCAAATTCAGCTACCCTAGGTGTTCACACTTCAATGTATGAGCTGGGGGAAAGGACACAGTTCAGTCCATAGGAGTCCTTTCATCACCTGGCCTGTCCTCCTCCTCCCCTTCTCATCCCTAGTTTCTGGTCCATGAGTATGGAGGGAGAGGAGATTTAAGGAAGCAGGACCATGTCTACTTGTCTGAAGCTGGTGTGAGCCTTCATCATGTTCCCCAGGCCTGGTAGAGTGTAAAGTGACTCCTTCTCTTAGGAAGAATATTTTTACTTCTTAGGAGGTCTTCTTGATATGGTTGGCTCACTCTCCTGCTCACAGCTGTTTCCTCAATCCCTAAGAATTCCAGGGCTGACTTCCAGCCTCTTCCTCCTGAAGTCCATTTCTCCCCATCAGAGGACCCACTTGCACAGACGTGAATCAGTTCCACACCAGCTCCCTCTCAAGCGTGGGCCATTGGGGGGTCCACTGGAAACCCTCCTGTTTCCTTTTACTTTCTTTGTTTTGAATCCCAAACTCTGGGAGGATGGCCAGACATAGTTCAGCCCCCAAATCACCTTTGCTCCTGTGATCAGGGCATCCCTCATTTTTAGATCCCCCAGGCAGGGTGAGATTGCATCCCCCTCCTCCCTCCTAAACTGCAGAGGACACATCTCTCACCTTCTGAGTTGTGTCCCTGAAGCCCTTCTCTCTTGACCTGAAGGAAAGGGGAACCACCCCCGACACATACCCCAAGTCCTCCCTTCTATAGCCAATATAGTGAATTGGTCCTTAGCATCAAGTCCAGTCTCCTTTTTTCTGCGCTTTCTTGTACTGTACAGTGGAAAGCCATCGTTTTCAGATTCTGTTCTGTTCTCACCCTATTGCAGTTATGGTTCTGGAGGCAAATTAGATTCTGAAAATTGATGGCACTTGAATAAGATTTGCAAGGCAGAATGGAGAAAGGGAAGGGGCAAGGGGTCTTCCAGTCCCCCCAAGGCCATGGAGATGGAGACAGAACTTATCTGTATCTGTGCTGCAGGGTCAACCACTATCTTCATGGACATTAAGAAGTAGTTGCAGCTAAGAAGTGTTGACAGAGATTTCCTCATCTCTGGATTGCTGCTCTGGTGGTATGATCTTGACCTCAGTGGTTCTAGAATGGTTCCACTGATGTCAGTGGTTCGCATTGGCCTCTTGACTCCTCACCTCTGGATGGTGCCAGAGTGGCAGCTCCCCCGGGGCCCATTCAGTGGTCCTGTTTTGAGAGTCATTTCTGTAAGTCTGGTCTGAAATCTATTCCTCCAGCCCTTCTAAAATGTTCTGAGTACCAAATTCCTTGAAGTCAACCTCATTCTGATTAAAATATCTCGAGTGGTTTCTGTTTCCTGCAACTGATCCCTCCCCTTGGGAAGGGTGTCGGGAATGGAATTCACTGGCACATCAACAACCAGGTGGAAGCTTCCATTTTAATCCTCTTATAAACTTCTTTTGAAAGTGAAGTGCAAGTCACTCAGTCGTGTCCAACTCTTTGTGACCCCATAGGCTACACAGTCCATGGAATTCTCCAGGCAGGAATACTGGAGTTGGGTGGCCTTTCCCTTCTCCAGGGGATCTTCCCAACCCAGGGATAGAACCCAAGTCTTGCATTGCAGGCAGATTCTTTACCAGCTGAGCCATGAAGGAAGCCCTATAAACATCCTGAGGGCAGTCCTAATGCTGAGTCCTGTGGAGCCCTCCTCAAGAGCTCCTTATCATGCTTGATCACATGAAAAGGGCCCAATGTATTTCAAATAGCCTTCATTCACAATGAAGATAATATCTTCATTTATGTGTGTTTTTATACTCAAGGATATAGCCAGTGTTTTATTTATTTGACTGATGACAGTATAATTTTTCCCCTACCTGAAGGCAATAACTAAAACTCTTGACTCTTTTTTGGCCTTGCCTTGGGAGTAGGCAGAGAGGTAGAAAAACTTTAGGAGCAATTTCCCTTCCAGAATCCTCACACCACCAACTAACATTGTACCCCAAAGAGACTAATTCTTAGGCTTAGGTTTTGTTCCCAACAGCATACGGATAACTCAGTCATTGTGATAGTTGAGCCTGTGATCCAGAAGTGCCTTGTTTGAGCTCATCCTCACCTGTCCTGGGAGCAAATGTTGATGAGAAGGAAGCAAAGAGAACACAAGAACAAGGCCAGCAGTGCAAAGGAATGAGTGTCTGACCTGGGGAAGGGTTCCTTTCCTCCGTTCTCCCAAGCCACCCAATAGGAAATAAAAGAAACATTGTATGAGGTGAATAATTAACCTTCTGTTATAATTATGAAAACTGTGAATAAGAGCATGTTTTAGAAACTTTGTTATTTGTCTTGCTTTATCACAGACTCTAAGCAAATAATGGTTTGCTGGCTCTGTAGTTGCAACCTCAAGAGTAAGCCTCTGTCTCCTCCTTCTACTCAAATCGCCCCCTAAGTTCCGTCACTACAGAAACTGTGGAGCTGCCACTGACTCAGGGCACGGGAGAGGGAGGGGCACCCTGCAAGGTAGAAGACGGCTGAGAATGGGGAAACAGGAGCCCAGACGAAGGTGGGTCTTCTTTGTAATTTTGTCTCTAACTTGCATCTTTGGAATGCTTAACCCCAAAAGAACTACGTGAAAAATCACTCCCTTCCTAAAGTTTGCATCATGCTTTTTATTCCAATCTGAGTCATGGCAGTGTTCTTTGAGTCATCTGCCAGAATTTAATCAAAGTTTCACAACGTCCTTCCTATGTGAATAGTTTCTGGCTTCTCCCTTAAATTTTATTTTGGCATCAAAATATCCTTTGAAAAAAATGGCTCCAGAATCTCCTGCATTCCAAGGATCTCCACAGTTTCTCAGCCCCTGCCCGGGCCTCCCTCTTCTCCTCTGGGGCCCCCAGCAAGGTCACCAACTCCCTTTGTTCTTCCTTCTTCCCTTGCCTGTTGTGTCACTTTCCTGTCTCCTTTCCTTGCATTATTTTCTCCACTAAGAGCTTCTTTCCCCTCTTAGCACCCTTCCAATCCCAAGGGGACAGTGACATTCACTAACTCGAAAGGGAAGACCCCAGGCTGAGAAGCAGGCAGACGGCTCAGGGTCTTACAACCCCGGAGAGTTTCCTCAGTGTCTCAGGGCATCGGTTTTCTGTAAATTCAAATAGCTCTCAGTTCATATCCATACTTGATTTAAACCATTTAGATAAAGATCCTATCACAGCATAGGTACAGTCTATCCTTACTCTGAAAGAATCCTACAGTTACATGAAGAAAACTTCTTTGAAATTCACTTTCTAAGCGTTCACCAATAGGGTACTTGTAAAATAATGAGATATTTATATTTTAATATGAGGTGACTGTGTATAGTGTCTAGAGAGTAAGGAAAGCAATTTGTAGAAAAAGACATCTAATAGAATCCCTGTTTTTAAAGAACCTATTGGTATGTTCTATGCTATGTGAAAGGATTTAGACCACACGCAACAGTGGTTGCTATCGGGGGAGGAGAAAGTGTAGGAAGTTTTTCCCTCTATGCTTCTGAAGTATTTGGAATGTTTACCAATGTTTCTCCAACAAACCAAATTTGAATAATCGGGGGTGAGCATCTTCTATATCCTGGATTAGAGATTTATTGATGTTTAAAACTTTATGAAATGAATGATATTATAATAGCATTTTCCTTTCATCCCCATTCACCAAATGTCATTCATTCTAAAAAAAAAAAATCGAACAGATTATTTGACTGTTTCGGCCTGTGGAGAGTGAGAGCTGAGCTGACTCTGTTAGGTCACTCCTTCTAGTCTTCTGACTGTTCCTCACCCCAAACATCTCAGTCACCCTAGTCAGCAGGATTGTCTTGAGACAGGAAATGGGCCTAGAGGCTGAGGTGAAGCAAAGGTATGGAGTTTTCCTTTCCCTTCCTGGGTTCAACTCAAAGAATGCAGTTTTGTATGATAAATTCATTACCCAGCAAACAGGCCCAGTTTCTGCCTCATAGACTGTAGCTTCTAAAGAGTGATTTTTACCGACTTATTTATTTTAAACTTGTCATATTTCATGTCAAACAATTTAGATGTCACATGAAGTTTATTTTGGCGGAACTTTTTCTTATGTCGCCAAATTAAGTCATTTCTCTCGGAACCTTTTTGATAATGGAATTCCTATGAACTTGTTTTGTTTATAACTCGTTATAGCAAGGCATGGGTGATAATGCAGTGAGTTACACACGTGTGTACACAGTCTTCATTCACTATATCCTCCCAGGATACATCTTTGGTAGTAGATCCCTCCCTGCACCCAAGGCCCCAGGGAGAAGATCAGTAATATTTAGAAGTGTGATTTCCTCCTCCTCCTTTCATTCTGCCATCCAGGCTATTTGAAGACAGCTGTACGTAAACAGGCCCATTGCCTGTATGACTCAGCCTCTGCTAATCACAGAGAACAGGAGATTTTTTGGCAGGAGGATCAATCATCGTCTCCGAGTTCCTATGCTTTATGGCTGATATAGGGTTCTTCTGCTAGGCATAAAAGTTCAGTGAAAATTCCATGGTAATCCTATGCATTTATGTGGAAATTGGGGATGATGTGTTCCATCGTGTTGGTGCATTTCTGGAGGACAACATCAGCATTAAAACACTCATTATTTTAAAAAACTAACTCTGAAATAGCTTTATGTATGTATCTACTCATGTATTTTCAGACTGACACCATCTTTCTTCCCGGGGCCCCACCGCCCACGTCATGTCTCTCTGCCTGCCGCACCACCTCCCGACAGGGCTCCCTACTTCCCTCTGGCCCCCCCACCACTCCTTCTCTCCAAACAGTGCAGAACTGTTGTTTTAAAATGCAAGTCAGGCCCAATCTCTACCATGGTTTCCACCCCTCACTGACGTAACCACTGTACATCCGATGAAACCCACCCTCCTTTGCATGTCCTGGCCCCACTCCCTCTCCACCTTGGCCTTGGACGTTGTCCCCCAGCACTCCAGCCTCCTCCTGAGAGCACGCCAGGCTTTCCCCCGGCCTGAATGCTCTGCGCTGCTCCAGGCACCATCCCTGACTTGCAAAAGTGGCCTCTCCCAATTCTCCTTTACAGCTTCCTAGCTGTCTATGGGGTCGCACAGAGTCGAACACGACTTAAGCGACTTAATAGCAGCAGCAGCAGTTTCTTTTGCACTTCTCAGACTCAGGTAAAGAGTCTGCCTGCAATGCAGGAGACCTGGGTTTGATCCCTGGGTCTGGAAGATCCCCTGGTGAAGAATTGGCAACCACTCTAGTATTCTTGCCTGGAGAATCCCATGGACAGAGGAGCCCAGCGGGCTAGAGTCCTTGGGGTTGCAAAGAGTTGAACAACAAAGCTGGAGCTGAACTTTTTGTCCTCTTTATTGATTGACTGATTGATTGGCTGTGCTGGGTCTTTGTTCCTATGCAGACTTTTCTCTGGTTGCAGTGCATGGGCTTCTCTTGTTGCAGAGCACAGGCTCTAGGCACATGGGTTTCAGTAGTTGTTTGCGCTGGCACATGGGTTCTCCGGCTCTGGAGCACAGGCTCAGTAGTCGTGGCCCACAGGCTTAGCAGCTCTGCGGCATGTGGGGTCTTCCTGGACCAGCGATCACACCTGTGTCTGCTGCATTGGCAGGTGGGTTCTTTACCACTGAGCCACCAGGGAAGCCCCCTATTAGTTCCTTTTAATACTTATTACCCTCTATATTGACTTGTTTATTGTCTTCCTCCTTCAGTGGATGGAAAACTCCTCGTGGAGACGGACCATTAGAGCTGGCATTCTCAATGTTCAGGGACCTGCCAAAGCCCACAGAGTTCTGGGGAGCTGACAAAGATTCTCTGCCTCACAGACTTTAGGCAGGCTCATGTCCCTGTAAAATCCTGTTTAACAAGAACCCTGCTAAGTCAAATTTAATTAGAACTTTCCACCCTTAAAGTCTGACCACCCTCAACATCTAATCAGGTTCTTCATCCTCCATTGGCTCTCAGGTGATACCTAATCACCCTGGCCTGTCTTCAGTTAAAAATTCTATCAGGTTGATTAAGTCAAAGACCCCTTACTCCTAATGTTTCCTCTTAAGTAATCTTCCATGTTCTGGCCTCCCCTCTGCTCTTTGGCTATAAATTCCCAGTTGCCTACGCTGTATTCAGAGTTAAGCCCAATCTGTTTCCCCACTGTAAGACCTGATACAGCGACTCCTAGACCTATCATGCTGGTCCTGAAGAAAGTCTGTCTGTCCATCTTTAGTTAGTGTCTTTGCATTTTTTTCCTTTAGGGGAGCACAGGGTACAAACCCCTACCGTATTATCAGCGTGAGTCATCACTAGCAAAATTTGCCTTAAAGTTCTTGCTAAACATCATCAATTTTATTTTATTGAACAATTTGTCAACATTAGTCTAACCTGTTAACTCTTTCCCAGTTAAAATACATAAGTAAAGCTTTCACCACAGCATAAAGGAAGTAGGATACAGAAGACAGCCAGCTTTGAGGCAAAGTGTTGCAAAGGTTCACTTTTCATCACTGGGTGGGGGGAGTGCTACAAAAGTTTTATGATGCAGTAAGGATTAGGGAGAAGTTTTGATGAGACAGAATACAGAAGCATGACTCAGCTTTCCCAAATAAAATCTTTTCACAATGACTTCATTACTTTATTTGAAACAATGGGAGTTCCAGGATCCTCGGTGCATCTGTACTCAAAAATAGTGAGGAAAATATTTTAACCCTATTTTAAAACTCCTTGTGTCAGTCAATGCCTCCTTCCATTCCTGTGCCTGGTCAGTATGATTTCCTGTATGTCTTCACACAAATCAAAGTATTAAAACAACCAGAGTTTTAATTTCTTTTGTTATTAACAAGAAAGGAATTTATATATTTGTGAAAATTTAGTCAAAGTCACAGGTAAGAATTATTGTTTGGTTCTGGGAACTTGGATTCAAAATACAGAAAATTAAGCACGAAGCTATTGTAAGACATATTTTACATTGACTACATAGTTCTATGATTTTGAAGCAAAGCAGCCATGATTGTTGCCACTGACAAAATATAGGAGGCTATTTAAGACTGGGGCCTCTTGTGACTCTCATATAACTAATCTATTGAATTGACATGCATTTATTGGGCTTCTACTACAGCTTTTCAGAGGGATAGATATGGTCCCTGCCTTCAAGAAGGGACTGCATTCCAGGACACCCCTCAGCCCCAGACAAACCAGGGTGGCTGCTCCCCTTGGTGCTAGAAGAAGTGGAGAGGGCTTTGGTGAACATCTGCCAGCCGCAGGACGCTTGCCAGGACTTAAAAAGGGCGTTATTTATCCCCGCTCAGCTCCTGAAACAATGAGGAGTGAGATAGGAAATTCAAATAGGGGTCAAAATAGCCACCCTTTTCACTGATACAGACAGATCAGAACAAGGCTTTTATCTACTGAAGGGGCTCCCCTCATATTGAGCCCCACAGTAAGGTAGCCTTTCCCTCTTGGCCTGGGCCGTGCTGGATCTCTTCTCATGGGAAGCATGACTCAGGGAGCAGAGGAGAAATCCCATTCTCTGTGGGCAGGTCTGCTGTCAAAGGTGGTGGGGGAAGAAGTTGCTCTTGAGAATCCCATTTATTTTCCCCCAATTTGCCAAGTAGAGAAGCCACGCCATCTTCCTGGGGAATCAAGAAGGAGAGACTGAGTGAAAGGGGAGCCCAGGCTATTGTGTTAATCAGTCTTCTGTCACAGAGAGGGCAATGCCAGCCAGAGGGAAAGGATTCCCACTTAGCAGAAAGAAGCCACAGGAGTGTAACAGCCCCATCCAGAGATGGGGGCACCCAGGACACCAGCCCAAGAGAACTCCAGGCGGCGGGACTGAGATGTTTGGTATTTTAGTTGGAGAAAGATGCGTGAGCAGAAAAGCATAGACTAGAACACAGAAAATGGGATCTAGAACGTGAGAAGCTGGAGCTGGATGTGGTTCCCTTAGCAAGCTCTGTCTCTGAAAGGGGAGAGAGAGTTGCCAGGGTCTCCTTGTCAGTGACATCACGGAGCCAGTTTTTCTTGTTTTAGTCCTCTAATAACCTGTCCTTCCTTCACCACCACCACGATTACCACCAGTGGTGTATTTTTCACTGTGAAATAAAGAATCAGCATTCTGGTTTGTATGTACCCGTCTCTCTGACCCCGGTCAACACACAGCATCCCAGAGAGGAGAGACCCTCCCTTCACCAGCATATTGGACCAATCGAGTCCCATGTCTGGAAGGCTGAAGATGAGGCCCTGGATCATGGTGAATCCCCATAGGATAAACACCACCTTCAAAGTTCCCTTGACAACCGACCAGCAGCCTTCTTAGACGATGCTGTGCTGGACCATGTGAGACCAAACAATGTTTCCTTTGAAGTGACATTATTACAGAGCGCCTGACTGCAAGAAGATAAATTTCAGTTCTAGGCTAACAGGGGATTATCAGGTGCATGACTGCAACCTGGAGGTAATGCTGTGGTGTGTGATGGGGCATGGGGAGAAGGGAAAGGGAGGGGAATTAACATTCATAGGGCACCTACCTTGTTGTACCACATCTTTCATGCCTTCTGTAAAGAAGAATAACCAGAGAACACACTTGAGGAGTGTAAGTGAATTGACCAGAGTTAGCCAACTAGTAGCTCGGAGCAATGGTATTCAACCCCAGGCTAGGCTAGCTTGAAGAGTAATAACAATAACAGGAGGAGATAATTGGTATAAAAATAAGAATAAAAGTGCCCTTGTTATAAGACTTAGAAATTAGAATGCAGTTATCTAAAAGAGACACTTGCCCCAAGTTCTTTTTTAAGCATTCAGTAGATATGTCCTGCTTGGAGTCATTTCTCAGTCCTATGTGAAGGCAAAGAGATAATAAACTCAATGATAAACTGTGGGATTAAACGAGCATACGGAGCATCCTTCCTGCCCCTGCCCCCGGCCCAACATGTATTTGAGCACGTGGCACACCTGAATGCCTGGGAAGGTGAAGGAGAGTCAGTATTTGTATGAATTGGTCTTGTCTTTGTGGAATTCTCTCCTGGATTTTGTAAAAAGATTAAATTCTGAATTAAAATTGCTGCACTGCTGCTTGTTAAATATTCGCTTTTTATAAATAAATAGGTGCATTATTTATAAACAGGAAGATTCAATATTTAAAGGAAGATTCAGTATTCAATATTGTTTTTTTTAAAGAGCCCCTGGCTGAAGCATGTCACCAGAACCTTCCTTCCTGGTGAGGGGATGAGATGAAATGAGTCTTCTTTGGTGTAGATTCGAGAACAGAGGCTTAACCTGCACTTAAGCCCCCTTAGGTTAATGCTGAACTCCAGGCTGCACCCCCATTTGGACCTCTCTCCTTGCTCCTGTCCCTCATCAGTCTTCCTCTGAGGGTTGGGCATCTGACCACTGAGGGTAGAGTCACCTAGGATGAATGTTCAAAGTGTATCAGGATTAAAAAAGTTTTTGGATAAAGTCTCATAGAGTTGAGAATCACTGCTTTAACCAAGGCAGCGCCTAGTAGGAAAGCTGCCTCAAGCCTCACCCTTAACTCAGAGTCTGGGCTTTGTCTTATGAGCAGTAGGGGTACCAAAGGGGTTCAAACAGAGAAAGGATGTGGTCACATTTGAACAGTAACAGATCAGTCCAGCTCTAGTGTGGAGAACAGACTGCTAGGACCAAGGAGACTGGCCGAGCAGCTGTGGTCCAGACAAGGGGGAGTGCTGAGCTAGGGTGGAGCAGAGGCAGCGGGTGGACTGGAGAGGCCCCAGGGCCAGGGGCTGACAGAGCCTTGGCGCTCCCCTGGTGGGGGATGGGAAGTCAGCAGGCAGTGGAGAGAAAGAAGTTAAACGCGAACTCACCAGGTTTTGAGTGGGATGCACTAACATGAGCACCACACACTATTGTTAAATTGTAACTCAGACACTCTGATACTTCAGATTTTTCAAATATAATATACTTTGATTTGTATAAGATCTATTAAGTAATGGAGCTTTTTTGTTTGATTTTACAATTAACAATTCTTTGATTTTGGGGGGGGTGCCTAGGGGGCCTGATAATACAAAATTAAAACATCATATCTAGTTCCTACTAAAGTTATTTCTCGGTTTAAGTTTTCTGAGAAGTCGAACATAAACCAAAGCTTCAACTTTCATTCCATAGGGCTAAAAATCCTCCAGTCTCCTAACCTGAAATTTGGAAGTAAGCGCCATCTCTCTAAGTCACTGGGAAGTCTCCTTTATTTCTGTCTTACACCCTCTATCCTGGGATGCTTTGTTTGGAGCTTTTTATAGAACAGATGCATGATATCTAACTAGAACTGGAAAAACTTATAGGGAGCAGAGTATAGCAGTAGGTGCAGAACAAGAAATACAATCTGATCACTATATTTCAGTTTTATTCTTTACATTTACAGTGTTGTTTTTTCTTAATTACAAAACAGTAAAACATTATTATCATTATTAGAAATGCAAACAATACAGAAAAGTTTGATACAGAAAGGGAAAACACCATGTCATCTCCGTCTCGGAAATATCCATGTTAACACTTGGATGTATATTCTTCCAGGTTCCCTCACTAACATAGGATGAAGGTTAGGGTTTAGCCAGACGTTGGGTAGCGGGCCCAGGGCTGAGACCTGTGTTCTTAACAAATGTTACAGAAGCTGGAGACTCAGTTTGGTGCTGAAACACAGCATGTGAGGTAGGCGTGGTGAGACATGAGGGGTGGAGGCAGGCACGGATTTTGAGTGTTGTGTATGTGTGTGTGCAGCCATGCATACATGCATTTGTGCACCTTTAAAAAAACTGGATCATACTATGTATTCTGTTCCAAAACTTGCTTTTTCACGGGAAAATCTTCCCACATCACTACATTTAGATATTGCTCATCGTTTTAAAAACAGCTATGGAGTACTACTCTGTTTTTTGAGTGTACAAAATTTGTTTAACTAAATCAGTGTTGGTGTGAGTAGTTTCCAGATTTTGCTGTTAGGAGCATAAATGAGCATTTAGGAAATACCCATGGAAGAATTTCTGAGGACTATATTACTAGGTCAATGACCATGCATATTTAAAATTTTGCATGACCTACTGTTTTCAGGATTGGCTATTTCCCTTCATCTGTAGCAGCACTGAATGCTATTCAATTGTTGTTTGCCAACCTGATAGGCAAAAAGAAATATCTCATTTAAAATTCTATTTTAATTATCATTGAGGTTGAGCTCCTTTTCATATCTTCCTTACCTATAGGTATTTATCCTGTCAGTTACTGGTTTTGCCTTTTGTTTCTGGTTACTATAGGTCGCCTTCCCCCGTGGACTAATAAACATGTTACTGTAGACTTCTGTGACTTCATTTAACTGGAGCATTTGCTGTGTTGGTGAAACAGTGAAAATCTAGGACCTTTAGTGCCTTGGGGTCATTTGTGCCTTTCAGTTCTTACTGAAATCGCAGGGCACTGTTTTCTTTCAGTCTCTCAGTCGTGTCCGACTCTTTGTGACCCCATGGACTGTAGTCCACCAGGTTCCTCTGTCCATGGGATTCTCCAGGCAAGAATGCTGGAGTGGGTTGCCATTCCCTTCTCCAGGGGATCTTCCCAACCCAGGGATTGAACTTGGGTCTCCTGCATTGCAGGCGGATTCTTTACCATCTGAGCCACAGGGAAGACTTAGAGAATTAATTTTCTTTTGTAGCAAGCCATATTTGCTCCTACCCTTTTTCTCTTGGCCTGTACCTCCTTAATCCGTAGACCCTAAAACTCCTAATTTCCACCATTCGAGTTCATCATTTTAAAAAGAGACACTTAAAAGGGCCTTGAGGAATGCTTTAGGCTCCACATCTTCATTTTCTATTTAAGGCTTTATGGTATTCTGGGAAAGAGACATGGATTTTCTTTTGGATAAGGCCTGTCTTCCAATTTAGACTTCACAGTTCTCTATCAGCAACTGGGGGAACTTGTGCCACCAGGAGTCCAAATTAGTCCATGTGTCTGTTCCAACTGGCATTGGACAGCAACACATCAGACTTGTCCCCAACAGGTGTCATGCTTAGTCTCTAGCTAGACAAACTGAGAGAGAGAAGTTCTCCTGGAAATTGTGGTAGATTGCTTTCTGGATCACTAGGGTGGGAAAGAACAACAAGGTAAGGAATTTTAAATACAGGTGTAAGGAGTCACTGGAATCATGCATTGGGATGTTCAAAATTCTTAGAATTTTGAATTTGGAGTGAAAACACCCTTTTCCTGAGACACAAACCGACTCCCTCCTTTTATGAGTGATGCCCAGAGAGGTGCTGTCCCCGCTTGCCCAGGCAGTGAGCAGCAGAGCTGAAATGCAGGTTTCCTGACGTGGGTCCACGGTCTTTTTCTTCTAGACTGCCTCCTCTCCTAATCTAACTGGAAGAAGAAATTTGCTCAGAAGATTCATACATTATTAATTTCAAAAGTCAGTTTAGCGATCATCTATCACAAGGAAGAAAGCTGAGTCTCAGAAAGATGAGGTGATTTTCTTGGGGTCACAGGACTAGTCAGTATCATGAATCACAGAACACAGGTGCATGTCTTATAGCAAAAGAGGGTTCTCTCTCCCAAGTCACTCTGGCATCCCCTGCCAGGGATAGTCTGAGTCCTCAAAGCTGATGGAAATATTCTGAACGTGTCAGACTGCGGTGGCTGCCCTCAGAAGTGAGTAGTAAGAGGCTCCCTCCAGCCGGTGCTCGGAGAAAACTGTGCTCCGTCCTTTAAGGTAATCTAACCCCGCACCTTGTGTCTCACTGAAAAGAAATAATCCTCAGGGGCCTGTTGGTTTGTGACTTGTGGAACAAGATGTGCATTCCTGGTAATAAAATATCTCACTGCTTTCCTACTGCTTAGGTTAGGTTCTGTTTATAAGGAATATTGATGTAAGTTCGCTTGAAACAGGGGATTTTTATAGGAACTGAGATAGCTCCAAAGATTGAGGCGACCTGAGGAACTGGTCAGCTCCAGGGACCCACCACTCTTGCCATCTCTTTCTCATGGCTTGCTGCTTCTCTTCATGCTTCTGCTCAGTTCTCCTCTTTTCTAACTGGCTGTCTTGGCTTGTTAGATGTTGCTCAGCTTTCTTAACTCTGGCTTGCTCATGACTTCTGCCTGCCATGTCCCTGACCCTCCCCTAGGGCATCCTTAAACTTTTTACTCTTGTTGCTATGGGCTCGTTTCTTCCGTGTTTTCTAGTTCCAGCTCTTGGAAGACAGAGAATGTGATCAGCCCCCATCGCCTTTCTGCACTTAGCCTTGGGTCATTGTTGTCCTCCAGACTCTGGGATCGGCTGTCCTTTGGTCTGGTGCTATCCCTACACCAATCAGACGTGTCCAAAGAAGGGTGAATCAAGGTCTGTGAGTGGGTCCATTTCTCTCAAGAGGGCTGAAGCATCATAAACACGTCTAATGCATCTATGTTTTAAAAAATTAAGATTCAAGTATCATGGAACTGAATTTGTTAATTGGCATCATCTTTTGAAAATTTGGGGGTAAATGATAAAAAAATATGTTATTCAGGAATTCTTTCCAATATCTAACAGTGAGTCATGCTAATACTATAATTTCCAATCCATGGACTGGTTGGCTGTTTTTCAAGTATTTGTACTGGGTTCCACTCCCTCGAAACTGAAATTTCAGCATGTCACTAACAGAGAATGAACACATGCGCCTTGGCCTCTGAGCTCTGTCCTGAGAGGGTCTTGTGATCTCTATATTCCTAACTGCCCAATTCCTTGATAACAACTTTACTGCACCTAAACCTCATTCTCATATGTAAACCGTGTTTTGTGTACTATTGATAGTAATTAGTTGATTTAGGAGGTTGGGGTGCTGCATGGAGTTGGACAGACATGCAGAAAAAAAGCAATTATCCTTTCCTGAGCATCTACCATGAACCTGGTGTGAACATTCTCATTTTATAGATGAGTAAACTGAGATTCAGAGAAGGTAAGACAGTTTCCCAGTGAGACACAGCAAGCAAGCAGTAGAACTAGAATTTAACCCAAATCTACCTAAATCCAAATCCCACTCTTGGTATCATGCCTTGGAGTCTGTGGGTGAGGAGGAGGGTGGGGGGAGGAGCATATTCTGAGTGGGGAGGATGGAGATGTTCGCAAGGAAAGGTGTGAATGTAGATGGGCGAATGAGACTGCTGAGCGGGGCAGCAGATTCCTGTTGGAGATGGAGGGAGATTAAATGTCAGAGGCAGCCAGATTCTTGCACAATACAAAGGCAGTCTAGGGTATAACTGACATTTTTGGAGGCATGGGGGAGTCATTAAAGGTGGGTATGATGTGACCGAGGCAGCTGTTTAGACTAGAAGGATTAGCCTGGAGACAGGTGTCAGAAGGATGGGACTAGAAAAAGCCTTGAGGTGATTTAGGCATGCATAGCTAGGGGGCCCTGTAATCCTAGGAAACAAGTCACAGCTGGCTTCATCGACTCACACAGGACGCCTTTTCAAGCCTGCTGCCTCCTGGTCTCCTCTGTGACAGTCACAAGCTTGGAATTGTCAGTCTTGCAGGAACTGAGCTCTGCTACAAAGCGTGGCTTTTGTTGGAGAGAAATACTATTCATCTCTCATGGTATATCTTAGTTGAAGCTTCCAAATGTTGCACTTTTTTGATTTTTAAAAACAGAACTGATCCAAAGGGTAGTGAGCACGGGAAGCTGAGGCTGTGGTCTAAATTTCCCCTGAAAGTCTTAACCACGGGTGAGATTTTGTATGTGTATCAATCATACCATTTCCACGCTTGGTCTCTGTTCCTGTCACTCCAAGTGTGAGAAGAGATAGACGGCTGAGACAAAGGAGAAGTTCCTAGGCTTTACCTTCTAGTTCTCCTTTTTCTTTTCCATAGTAAAATTACCATGAAATTACTTGTAAGAAGTTTCGGGCAACTGGGCTAAGCTACTTGTGGGATTTGCCTTGGGAAGAGTGAAAAATCAGTAATTTTATTTTCTTCCCTATGTTTTACAGCTCTTGAGTCTATTTATATAATTCAAGCCAATAACACAAATAAAGTTGGTGCTGAAGCATGTCTTTCTGTCAGTAGAGATGAAGTATCAAATTTGGAGGTAGGTTAGTTTGTCAGTTTTATTGGTGAGAGGAGGGTGAGGAGCGGGGTTTAATCCCTCGACCCTGAGGGGTCAGTAATAATAGAGGTGGAAACCCAGTGGATAAAAATGGTGACAGGTTGAACTGCCTTTTCCGTTTGCCCCAGGCTGAACTTGGAGCCTCTCTTTCTTAACATAGCCGAAGTCATAAAACAAAATTACAACCTAGACAAAACAGAGGAAGAAGTCCTCTGTACAAGCGCTAAACTGGTGATTCTCTCAACCCAATGTAATACTAATAAAGCCAAATCAAAAGCTTTGGTTGGCTGCCCTCGATGTGTAACACAACATGCTAAGCACAAACACTGGTTTTTCCTTAAGTTTAGGGACAGAGATTTATGTACTGTCAATGTACCAGTCTGCACCGAAGCAGAGGGAGCTGTTACAATTTCAAATCCCGTGTAACAACCTCAAGGGCACACTCTTTGCCTTTTGGTTTCTGGGCTGAGTGCTAAAGTCAGGCAGAGACATTCTCCAGTGCGGAAAGCATCGGCCATTGGATGTTTCAGGCAACACAACACCCACAGATTCCTAAAAAGGAATCACATCTTCAGGGGGCTGTGTGGATGTGAGAGCAGAACCTGGCTGTCAGGATCCTTAAGCCAATGCCGTAGAGTGGTCCAGTGGCTGGGACCCCCATGTCCTCCTCTTGTTCCCATCACAGCTGGACTTGGGGGAAGTAAGGGTTTGCAGAGTTTTGGGTGGAAATTGTGAGGAATACTGTATATCCAACAGAAGGAATTGGTCAAAGCCAGCTGCGTGCATGGTCCTGCTGGCGTCTCGTTCTCATCAGTGGTGGCATGGTGGTCCCATCTGTATTTGCATCTGTGGGAATTCCAGGACCAGAGGCAGACTGGCCATGGAAGAACCAATGATGATCGGTGTTTAAGCTCTCTGGACACAGTGGGAACTTCCAGATTCTTGAACAAAGAGGAGGCTGTGTCTGCGCCAACCTCTCGGCAGGAAGAGGGAGTGCACGCAGGCCAAGAGCTCTTAGAGGTGAAGGAGGGACACGGCTCCTATTCCCATCCTGAGGCATTTGTCTTTTATCGTCAAGACACTTTTGAGTACCAAAGAGCTGTGTCTTCCTGCCCAGGGAGCTAGTAAATTGCAACACAGAGGTGGCCTTCAAAGTCTGTGGTCCCTTAAAGGTCAGACAGTTCAAGGTTATCTGAAAGAACTACATTTTCTTGGGGTGGGGCCTGGGGTATAAACCCTCTAGTTTTGAGAGGAACTGAGCAGGGCAGAGACCGCAGGAGAACTGGGGAAGGTGGTAAAGAATGGCAGCGTGTGTTGAGGGTTGAAACGCTCTGGAAGCAGTGGCAAGTACTCTAGGGAGACACCAGGGATCACTGGGGAAGGGAAGGGACTTGGGGTTTAGAGTTTCGTAACACAACCTCGTGGGAGCTCAGAGCCAAATACCTCACGCCCATCACCCAAGCTTTGACTCTCACCAAGGCCTGTGTACCCTGAAAATACTAAGGAATTCTCAATATTTAGTCAAATACTGGCCACTTTAAAAATGGCACCATTTTCATCAAAATTGTGTGGTTTGAAGGACTTGGGAAGGGGAACCTAAGCAAGACATTGGTGTGGGTGGTATGCTAGCTGCTGGGGGTGGGTGACAGAGAAGGGAGTCCAAGATTAGCTCTCAGGGTCAGAATTGTCCCACTGTTTGGAAGATGACGTACATGCCTGCCACCATTAAATAATATTAGAATGTCTGGTTCAGGGCCCAGTGACATTCTGACATCAGTTCGTCAGCGTAGCAAACAGTCCCACGAGGACTTTCTCACCGTCCTCAGGTCAGTTCCTGACAAGGTCTACCTTAGTTCCCTACCTCCAGGGGAGAGGAGAGTCCTGATTTGGTCAAAACCAACCTAACTCCCCACACTGCTCTTGAGAACTGAGATCAGGCAAGAACTGGCACTGACCATGTGGGAGGTGCGTCTTTATTGATAACCTGTACAACTATTTACAACGAGTATATTGTGTCCTTATAAATCACCCCAAACTTAGCAGTTTAAAACAATAAGTGTCTGTCTACACAATTTCTGTAGGTCAGGAATCTAGGAGTGGCTTAACTGCCTCAGGTCTCTGTGAGGCTGCAGTCAAGGTGGCCACCCGAGTTGCAGTCATCTGAAGGCTTTACAGGGGCTGGAGGATCCATGTCCAGGATGGCTCACTCACGCAGAAGGTCACTTGATGTTGGCTGATGGCAGGAAGCCTAGATCCTACCAACGTGGACTTCTTCATGATAGGATGTCCAGTGCCCCCCAGAGTAAGTGACCCCAGAGGGAGCAAGTGGAAACCTCAGTCGTTTTGTGAGTGGTTCTGATAAGTCACACTCTCTCTCTCTGTGATCCTGCTGTTACATAGTCCGCTCTGTTCAGTGTGAGGGGACCACACAAGGGCGTGGGTACCCAGATGAGAGTCACTGGGGACCGTCTTGGAGGCTGGCTACCACGAAGAGCTACCATCTACTGAGAGCTTCCTGTGAGACAAACACCTTGCCAAGCATTTTACATACCGGAACAGGAACGGGGTTCTTGTTTTCTTTATCCCCATTCACAGATGCAGAAACTAAGGCTTTGAGGCGGTAAATGACATTCCCAAGTGTTTTCCATGCCCAAATTGCCTTTGACTTGCCCTGATAAAGAATCAAGGTGATGCCATGCTGTTCATTTAGTACACAAGTTTTGAGTGCCTACTATGTGCCAAGGTCTGGGAATCCAAGGACAGCAAGACTCAGGCCCTGAAGCATGTGAAAATGCGGCAGGTACAAAAATAGCACTGTATTTAAGCTGCGGAGGGGCTCAACCAAGGGGGGAGGCAGTTCTTTATGAGTAGGAATGGGTCAGCTCGCTGCTTGAGATAAAAGGGATCAGGCATATTCTTTACTGGGAATGCATCCTTCCCTTTAGGCCTGGGAATAGGAGTCCAAGTTCAACAATTCCTACAGAAGGTAACCATCTTCACCTCCTAGCTTTTGGTCTAAGTTTGGTGTATCCAGATAACACTTTACAATGAGGTCTGGAATCAGGAGACTCAGAGCTTATACCTTGTTTTTCCACTAACTCCCTGCATTACCACTGATAAATTCTCAACATACACATGCCTTGGTTTTAGCTTCTGTTGAATGGGTATAGAGTAATAATTCCTTACATCATGAGGGGAGGGTTACGTGAGGATCAATTAAGATAAAAGATGTAAGATGCTACTGAAAAGTCCAAAGCTCTACTTTCAAGATGATCTGAAGTCATGAGCTAGTCCTTCCGCAGCATATGTCACGCCTCTGCTATAGTGCCCTATTCCCCACTCCACAGTCACAGAGGGCTGTAGATTTCACTTCGTTTTCACAGTGTGCATTTAGTCAAGAGGGAAAAGAATCAATGGCCCCTGAGGATGTTGGCTGTACTAAGCTACCTCTGAAACAATGGAAAAAACACTTCAATTGTCCATCAGAAATCATGTTGCTTAAAATGTTGGATGATGGGGGATGAAGAGAAAGCAGTACTATCTCCACAGCTGTGACACTGAGCTTTGCCTAGCTCTTTCAGGACAAGTCAGGCAGAAGACACTTTCTGAGCCTCGCTGTTGCCATGCATCTCATTCTCTGAGCACACAGGCACATTCTTCTCTGGTGTGAAAATTCTGTGCTTCTCTAGCATCTTTGCATAAGCAAATGAGCAAGATTTTCCTGTGAGTATGCCTTTCATGTCTGTGTAAAGCACAATGTGCAGTCTCCCCCCATCCACACCCCCCAAAAACCAGGGGGAATGCTAAATATTCTTGCCCTGAACTGGACGCTTACGGGGTCAGACCCTAGTGATATGTCACCACCGCCTTCCCATGTAGCCTGGGCCCATCACCATCATTACAGACCAACAGACTAGATACTTCAAGTGAGTTAAAGGTCTCCCAGAAATACTGATTATTCCATATACACATGAATCTGGTGATGTTATTCATATGAATAACAGCACAGGATGTCGTTCCCTTTCAGAATGAAGTCGTTCCCATATGCTCTCTGTTTCTCCTCTCGCCTGGAGCCTTGGAAAGCTAACCCCACACTCTTTTAGACTCTTTTCCCCCGTAGATGAGTCTTTTCAACCTTCCCAAGAATGCAATATCAATACAACTTTCTGACTGTGCACACACCTTGAAGCGTGCAGGTAAATCTGCTCTCACGTGTGTCAAATACTGAAAACATTTTCTCTCTTCTGCTCAGGGAGGCTCAAGCAGCTCTGGGGTGAGATTTGGTAGCCCGGGATTGGGAAGTGAAGATCACCTTGTTCTGTGGAAAGTGAAAGAGGAATTGAAGCAGAGAAGCTAACGCTCTTCCTTTGGTCCCAGAACCTCCACTTTCTCCTCTCCCCCCTTGGGCTCTGCCATCACCAGTGGTCAAGTCCTTGTTGCCTGAAATGCTTTTAGAAATGTGGCTTTAAATGCTTCACTGTGGTTAGAAGAAGACATGCCAATATTAAAAGCCCCTCACATTCTTTAGGAACTAGCTTTTTGTTTTTGTTTTTTTTTTTTAAACAACATGTAGTAAAATTAAGGGACTTCTGGAGTGTGCAGTTTTAATGCATGTATGAACTCATGTAGCTGCCACCACTTACAATCAGGAGACAAAACAATCCATCACCCCTCAAACTCCCACTCTGTCCCTCTGTAGTCAAACTCTACCCAACTCCAGCCCCTCGTAGCCACTAATCTGTTGTGCCTTTTCCAGAAAGTCACATAGAATCAGATGGTATAGAAGCTTCTGAAACTGTCTCCTTTCCATCAGCATCATGCCTTGGAGATACATTGATGATGTTGCCTTTATCAACAGCTTTTTCCTTTTATTGCTGAGTAGGGCTCCATTGTCCTAGAGTATGTTAAACTTAGCACTTTTCAGGATAGCACAGGCCCCACGAGTCCCTCGAAAAAAAATGGCATTTGGGTAACCAAGTGAAGAAATAGCTAATGTTTGCTCTTTGAGTTCTGTGGCTACTTGTTCGAACTCTGTAACTATGGTTACTTGTCATGACCATGATGGGGGTGGGGGGCATCTTCTGGATATAAAAAGGGACAGGAGGTTTTCACTCCAGAGACCAAGTCCCTCAGGCTTTCAAAAGCCTCCTCTACTCTGCATTTGCATATTATTAGCATATTTCATCTGCATGTTGCCTGGTGTGTTTCACTGGCACTGACTAAATGCGGTCCACTGGATGGCAAACCACTTCAGTATTCTTGCCTGAGAACCGCATGAGCAGTATGAAAAGGCAAAAAGATATGACACTGATAAATGAACTCCCCAGGTCGGCAGGTGCCCAATATGCTACTGGAAAAGAGTGGAGAAATAGCTCCAGAAAGAATGAAGAGCCTGAGCCAAAGCAAAAACAAATGCCCAGTTGTGTATGTGACTGGTGATGGAAATAAAGTCCGATGCTGTAAAGAACAATATTGCATAGGAACCTGGAATATTAGGTCCATGAATCAGGGTGAATTGGAAGTGGTCAAACAGGAGATGACAAGAATGATCATTGACATTTTAGAAATCAGTGAACTAAAATGGACCAGAATGGGCACATTTAATTCAGACGACCGTTACATCTACTACTATGTGCAAGAATCCCTTAGAAGAAATGGAGTAGCCCTCATGGTCAACAAAAGAGTCCAAAATGCTGTACTTGGATGCAGTCTCAAAAATGACAGAATGATCTCTATTCGTTTCCAAGGCAAACCATTCAATATCGCAATAATCCAAGTGTATGCCCCAACTACCAATGTTGAAGAAGCTGAAGTTGAACAGTTCTATGAAGACCTACAAGACCTTCTAGAACTAACACCAAAAAAGATGTGCTTTTCATCACAGGGGACTAGAATGCAAAAATAGGAAGTCAAGAGTTACCTGGAGTAACAGGCAAGTTTGGCCTTGGAGTACAAAATGAAGCACAGCAAAGGTTAACAGAGTTTTGCCAAGAGAACACACTGGTCATAGCAAACACCCTCTTCCAACAACACAAGAGACAACTCTACACAAGAACATCACCAGGTGGTCAATACCAAAATCAGATTGATTATATTCTTTGCAGCTTGGAGAAGCTCTATACAGTCAGCAAAAACGAGACCAGGAGCTGACAGTGGCTCAGATCAAGAACTCCTTATTGCAAAACTCAGACTTAAATTGAAGAATGTAGGGAAAAACACTAGACCATTCAGGTATGACCTAAATCAAATCCCTTACAATTATACAGTGGAAGTGACAAATAGATTCAAGGGACTAGATCTGATAGAGTGCCTAAAGAACTATGGTCAGAGGTTTGTAACATTGTACAGGAGGTGGTGATCAAAACCATCCCCAAGAAGAAGAAATGAAAAATGGCAAAATGGTTATCTGAGGAGGTCTTACAAATAGCTGAGAAAAGAAAAGAAGTGAAAGGCAAAGGAGAAAAGAAAAGATACATTCATCTGAATGCAGAGTTCCAAAGAATAGCAAGGAGAGATAAGAATACCTTCCTCAGTGATCAATGCAAAGAAATAGAGCAAAATAGTAGAATGGGAAAGACTAGAGATCTCGTCAAGAAAATCAGAGATACCAAGGGAACATTTCATGCAAAGATAGGCACAATAAAGGACAGAAATGGTAGGGACCTAACAGAAGCAGAAGACATTAAGAAGAGGTGGCAAGAATACACAGAAGAGCTAGACAAAAAAGATCTTCATGACCCAGATAACCATGATGGTATGATCACTCACCTACAGCCAGATATCCTGGAGTGTAAAGTCAAGTGGAAGGCCTTAGGAAGCAACACTATAAACAAAGCTAGTGGAGGTGATGGAATTCCAGCTGAGCTATTTCAAATCCTCAAAGATGATGCTGTGAAAGGCTGCACACCATATGCCAGCAAATTTGGAAAACTCAGCAGTGGCCACAGGACTGGAAAAGGTCAATTTTCATTCCAATCCCAAAGAAAGGCAATGCCAAAGAATGATCAAACTACCGTACAATTGCATTCATCTCACATGCTAGCAAAGTAATGCTCAAAATTCTCCAAGCCAGGCTTCAACGGTACGTGAACTGAGAACTTCTAGATGTTCAAGCTGGATTTAGAAAAGGCAGAGGAACCAGAGATCAAATTGCCAACATCCACTGGATCATAGAAAAAGCAACAAATTTCAGAAGAACATCTGCTTCATTGATTACACTAAAGCCTTTGAGTGTGTGGATCACAACAAACTGTGGAAAATTCTTAAAGACATAGAAATAGCAGACCACCTAACCTGCCTCCTGAGAAATCTGTATGCAGGTCAAGAAGCAACAGTTAGAACCAGACAAGGAACAACGGACTGGTTCCAAAATGGGAAAGGAGTATGTCAAGGCTGTATACTGTCACCCTGCTTATTTAACTTACATGCACATCATGCAAAATGCCAGACTGGATGAAGCACAAGCTGGAATCAAGATCGCTGGGAGAAATAACAATAATCTCAGATATGCAGATGACACCACCCTTATGGCAGAAAGTGAAGCAGAACTAAAGAGCTTCTTGATGAAAGTGAAAGAGGAGAGTGAAAAAGCTGGCTTAAAGCTTAGTATTCAAAGAATGAAAATAATGGCATCTGGTCCCATCACTTCATGGAAAATAGATAGGAAAACAATGGAAACAATGACAGACTTTATTTTCTTGGACTCCAGAATCACTGCAGATGGTGACTGCTGCCATGAGATTAGAAGACGCTTGCTCCTTGGAAGAAAAGCTGTGGCAAACCTAGACAGTGTATTAAAAAGCAGAGACATTACTTTTCTGACAAAAGTCCATCTAGTCAAAGCTATGGTTTTTCCAGTAGTCATGTATGGAGTTGGATTGTAAAGAAAGCTGAGCGCCGAAGAACTGATGCTTTTGAACTGTGATGTCAGAGAAGACCCTGGAGAGTCCCTTCGACTGCAGGGAGATCAAATCAGTCAATCCTAAAGGAAATCAGTCCTGAACATTGGTTGGAAGGACTGATTCTGAAGCTGAAACTCTAGAACTTTGGCCACTTGATGTGAAGAACTGACTCACTGGAAAAGACCCTGATGCTGGAAAAAATTGAAGGCAGGAGGAGAAGGGGACGACAGAGGACGAGATGGTCAGATGGCATCACTGACTCGATGGGCATGAGTTTGAGCAAGCTCTGGGAGTTGGTGATGGACAGGGAAGCCTGGCGTGCTGCAGTCCATGGGGTTGCAAAGAGTCGGACATGACTGAGCAGCTGACCTGAATCATTGCCCTCAGGGGACATCTAGTGATGTCTGGAGACATTTTTAGTTGTCACACTGGGGCAGGTAGCATGAAAAAGTCAGGGGTGCTGCTAAAATCCTATAATGTTAGGACAGCCCCCATAGCAGAGAATTACCTGGTCTAACATGTCACTAGTGCTAAGGTTGAGAAAGCTGAATGTACTGTATCCCAGATGTCCCTTTGGAAAACTCATTGAGTGTGTTTTGGGTTTGACTGAAAATATCAGCAGAAATGGCATAACCTTTTTGAGAAGAATCATTATTTTCCTCCAAACTTTAAATAACAACCAAGGGAATCAGAGTCAGAAAGATGAAGAGAGTGATTATTCAGATTCATGAAGAATTGTTCAAACCCCCTTCAAACAACTCTCACATATCAAACAACCTGTTGCAACCCATGGTCATTTGCCTGCCTCTGGACCAGTGCATTTTCTACCCTGCCTGCAGCTTCCTTCATCCTTCTCTTTATTTGGAGAACTGATCCTTAAGGATCATCATATTTTTAAAAATTGAAGTATAGTGGACTTATTATATTATATTAGTTTCAGGTGTACAGCATAGGAATTCAATATTTTTACAGATTATACTCCATTAAAAGTTATTACAAGGTAATGGCTATAATTCCTGTGCTATACAGATATCTTTGCTGCTAAGTCACTTCAGTCATGTCCGACTCTGTGCGACCCCATAGATGGCAGCCCACCAGGCTCCCCCGTCCCTGGGATTCTCCAGGCAAGAACACTGGAGTGGGTTGCCATTTCCTTCACCAATGCATGAAAGTGGAAACTGAAAGTGAAGCTGCTCAGTCGTATCCGACTCTTAGAGACCCCATGGACTGCAGCCTACCAGGCTCCTCCATCCACGGGATTCTCCAGGCAAAAGTAGTGGAGTGGGGTGCCATTGCCTTCTTCCAGTCATGTCTGACTCTTAGCAACCCATGGACTGCAGCCTACCAGGCTCCTCCGTCCATGGGATTTTCCAGGCAAGAGTACTGGAGTGGGGAGCCATTGCCTTCTCCAACAGATATCTTTGCTTCTTATCTATTTTATGCATCATAACTTGTACCTCTTAATCCCATACCCATATCTTGCCCCTGCCCCATTCCCTCTCCCCTCCCCTCTGATAACCTCTAGTTTGTTTTCTATATCTGTACATCTGTTTCCATGTTGCCCATACACCATTTGTATTATTTTTCAGATTCTACATAGAAGTGATGTCATACAGTATTTGTCTTTGTCTGACATTTCACTAAGCATAATATTTTCCAGGTCCATCCATATTGCTGCAAATGGCAGAATTGCATTCTTTTCTATGGATGGGTAATTTTCCATTGTGTGTGTAAACCACATCTTATTCATCTATTCATCTGTTAATGGACACTTGGGTTGCTCCATGTCTTGGCTATTAAAAATAGTGCTGCTATGAATATTGGAGTGCATGAGTCTTTTCAAATTAGTGTTTTCATTTTTTTTTCTGGATTTATATCCAGAACTGGAATTGCTGGAAGAAACCATCATCATCCTTGGATGCTTTGGTCAGACATCTCCCTTATGACTCTGTGACACCTGGCATTTATCCATCATATGATATTCTTCATAGAGCCTTGAATTTGTTGGTTTTTCATCATTGTGGGATTCTATGCATAGAATCCAAGTTGATGCTCAATAATTGTTGAATTAAGAAAAGCAGTTTCTAGATACATTTGGATACTCATTCATCCATCTGTTGAATCATTTAATAAATATTTACCAAGTATCTATTAAGTGGCAGGCCCTATTCTGAGCACTAGGGAAACAGATAAAAGCAAAAGAAACAAAGGCCTGTCTTCTTGGGGCTTACATTCCAGAGCAGGATTCCAGACAAGCTCTTTCTGTAAAGGGCTGCTGCTGCTGCTGCTGCTGCTGATGCTAAGTTGCTTCAGTCGTGTCCAACTCTATGTGATCCCATAGACAGCAGCCCACCAGGCTTCCACGTCCCTGGGATTCTCCAGGCAAGAACACTGGAGTGGGTTGCCATTTCCTTCTCCAATGCATGAAAGTGGAAAGTGAAAGTGAAATCTCTCAGCCATGTCCGACGCTTAGAGACCCAATGGACTGCAGCCTACCAGGCTCCTCCGTCCATGGGATTTTCCAGGCAAGAGTACTGGAGTGGGGTGCCATTGCCTTCTCCACTGTAAAGGGCAAGATAATACATATTTTTCACTTTGCTGGCCATGCAGTTTCTATTGCAACCACTCAACTCTACAGTTGTGGGGCGAGAGCAGCCAGAGCAAATGAGTGAGAGTGAATGTATCCCAATAAAACTTTATTTACAAAAGTAGACAGCAAGTGTGATTTAGCCCTCAGGCTAGTTTGTCAACCTCTAGTCTAGAAAGAAACCAGATAATAAGCAAATAGAATTCAAGTAGTGAGTGCTTTTCTTAAAAAAAGGCAGGATAAGGGACAGAAAAGAGGTGAGGTGGAATTTCAACAAGGTGGTCAAGGAAGGCCTCCCCAAGGAGATGATGTGTGATCAGACAGCTGAATGCAGCGAAGGAGCAAACGAGAGGGAACAGCCAGTGCCAAGGCCCTGAGACAGGACCATGCCCGGGGTCTTCTGAGAATGGGAAGAGGGCATATGTGGCAAGAATAATGCAAGTTAGGGAAGAGTGTGAGGGTTGAGATTGGAGAGGTCTTGGCACCAGGTTATGTTATCATGTGGACTTGAAGTTGATTCTCAAAGTTCTCAAAGAACTTTGAGAAAGCAACATTTTCTGAGTTTTTTACCATCAAGTACACTCCAGTGTTCTTGCCTGGAGAATCCCAGGGACGGGGGAGCCTGGTGGGCTGCCGTCTATGGGGTCGCACAGAGTTGGACACGACTGAGGCGACTTGCAGCAGCAGAAGGGGTCAGGGTGGCTCTTCACAGTGCCAACTTGTCCACACAGTTGATCTGGGTGAATTAGGAAAACGTGCTTCCTCGGATTTTCACTGACACTCAGCCCTTCTGCCAAACGTCCTTGGTTGAGGAACAGCTCACACGGTTGTACATCATGGTCCTCCTTCTTATGTGCTGCTGGGATTACTTGAGAAACTCCAAATCAGATGATATTCTTGAGACTTTGTAGCACTTTGATATATTTGCTGTGCAAATTACTGTCACTGAGGCATTGGCTTCTGGGCCCCAACTGGGCAAAAGGCAGTGTGCCCACTCTGAGGGGCACCCCTTGGCCCTTGAAAAGGGTCTCAGCCGATTCATGAGACCTTTCACCCCTGGGACAAGCACTTCCCCTTCTTCATTTTGAGGTAGTACAGAGCAGTATAGATGAGGAAAACAGGGCAGAAAGTCCTTAGCAGAGGTACCTTTCTAAGTTATGGAAACTTGTGTAAAAGGAACCTTGTGGCGATAATGATGGTTTTCATTTCCTATTCTTTGCTGAACTACAGGTTGCCAGGAAAGCCGTGTCACATATTTGCATGCAGGTGAAATTTCTCAAAATCTGGGCCACAATAGCCTAGCAACAGTGGGGAGTGTGGAGCAAGGGCTGGAGCCTCACTGCTGTGCTGGTGTTGGCAGCAGGAGAATTTCCTTAGCAACTTGATGTGGTTCTACTGGATCTGACTGGAACCAGTCAGGCATGGGCTTCCTTTTTACTTATTATTTTGGATAGGGAGTCTGATAGACAAGGAGAAGAAATGAAAGGCTTTTTCATCATCATCAAATACGTCAGGGGCTTCCAAAATAACCCTAGACAAACTCATCTTGGACCAGCATCTTTTACTTTTCTATGCGCTGTTGGAGGTTTTGACACCAAGGATGAAAATGTGCTTTCCAAACAGTGTGGACTTTACCGAAAAGCGCTGTCAACTGAGTCATCACGAGCTTCGTGGTTCATTCTTTCCCCACTGTTGTCTTCATTAGGTGCACGATTTTCCCTAATTACCCATGCACACAGTCTTTGACTACTTACCCAGAGGTTTGATTGAGCGTCTTCTATTCATTTATCAATGTCTAAGAATGAAAAAATCGGAGGAATTTAAAAATAGATGTTCCTCTACTAGCTGCTATGGACAAAGGTAATTTGTTTGCCTCCACTTAAAACAATAAAGCTAAAGGTGATGGGATAATAGTATGAATTTTGTGGTGATGAGCATCTTCCAAACTATAACGGTGAATGAGAGACGAAGTCCTAGAGTTGAACTTTAAACTTAGATCTGAAGCTCATCAGTATTAGGAGGTACCTGAATTAGCGGGTCTGGAAATGAACGTGGCAAACACATTTTGTTATTTTTAACCTATGCTCTCCATCTTCCAGGCAAAATGGAGCTTGCTAAATATTCTCTATTGAACAGAGTAGTAAGGTTGAAGTTTATTTGGGGTTGCAGTGAAAGACAGTGTTAGTTCGTTCATCTTGCCTATGCCCTACCTTGAGGGGTTTAACTCAGGTCAAAGGCTACATAAGACACTGGGCTCAGGAGACATATTTGGGGGGCAAATGGGCAGCTCCAAATGGCATTGTTCTCTTTCTACAGAATACAGCCCAAGGGTGGCTGGTGAGGAACATCGGTTTTTAGCTTGTTACTTGCTTTTCTCAACTTGGCCTGTTCGGATCTTCTCCCTTGAAATACTAGTTTCTGCTAAGGAGAAAACAGGACTGAAAGCAAGCATCTAGT
The DNA here is from genome assembly GCF_019923935.1 of Bubalus bubalis. NCBI lineage: Eukaryota > Metazoa > Chordata > Mammalia > Artiodactyla > Bovidae > Bubalus > Bubalus bubalis. Next base: position 9,036,395 of record NC_059175.1, read on the forward strand.
TTCTCCTAAATTCCAGTAAAGCAGCCTCCACTCTGAGTCAGTGAGTGAGAGAGTGAGGACACAGGAAGCCAAACTCCGTCACCAAACAGCCCCAAAAAGGGACCTAAAATATCTTTTTTTTCAAAGGAGAAGCATTAACAAAATGATGGGGAACACACAAAATAGAAGAACAGAGAGAGAAAAAAGAGGAAGCAGAATTCAGGAGGAAAAAAAAATTATGACATTGGTTTATTGAAAACTGAACAGAAGGCAAAATTGCACCCAATGTCCTCCAAGCCGAGCTCGTTTGTCAAAACTAACTCAAAGACTGTGGCACACATTAACTATTTGTCTCAGAATCTTCAAAACGGACTCAGGAGACGTGCTCTTTGGAGGTAGCGATGGTGTGCTGGTCACCTACCTGTGTCTCCCCCTCTGTATCTATACAGGTGCTTTGCACATAAGATCTTAGCAGAGTGAAAGAACCGATATTATGTTATGTCTACTGATGCCAAGTGAAATGTGGGATTCAGATGGTCCAGGGGACAAAAAAGATGTTAAAAACAGACCCAAGTGGTCCATATGAATATATATTTGGGCCTGACCCATGGTCCACTGAGTTCAGCATTTTGACTCTGGGGAAATAACAACGGCTGTGAACCGCTAGGTGTATAGGAGTCCAAAACTGCTGTCCATACCAACTGTTGACCAGTGTTGACCGCTCAGCTCTCAGTGTTGTTAGCGCATGGCCGGCACGAGCACGCTTCATGCTGCTGACTGTCTACTTGCAGTGTGGGGCCTTGTCACAGAGCGTCCCCTCCATGGGTGCCATGCAGGACAGCATTGCCTTCACACGGCCTTCTCTCCACCCCCAGCCTCCGAGTGGGATAAAAGCCTGCAGACGCTGCATGTAGAGAGACTCAGCTCTGGCTGTTCCACTCCACACTTCTAGAGGAGTTTGACCAAATAGCTATTAACCAGGCTTTGGGGATTTTTTTCATTTTAAAGGTGCAATAAATTGTGGAAAATATGTGGGGAATAGCATCTATTATAGGGTTTCCCCCCAGGCCTTTTTTTTTTTTCCGGCACCTCTACGCCTGAGCTACTGTGCCTAAGCTGTATTAACTCGGGAGGGCACATTTAGAGTGATGAACAGCCAGCTTCTTTCACTCTCATCAGTTGTCAAATATCCAGTCGCACAGAATCTCTTCCAGGTACTTTTGGTGGCGCCCGAGAGTTGCCTATTGAGTACACTTGAGCCTGGGTTCTCCATTCTCTCCCTCCTGGGCTCTGGTCTCTACCAGGGGTATCTTTTATCAGAATCCCATCTGCAATCCCATTATAATAGTACTCTGTGAAGTCTCCATGTACTTTTAAAGATTTGTGATCTTTTTTGATCAAGTTTGATCCTATTTTGATCAAACTTGATCCTATTTCTAGAAATGGGCAGTGATAAATAGCAGAATATTAAAATCTCACTCACTTAATAGACAAAGTTCCCACATAGGACCTTCCTGATGGTGGCAGGAAGAGTTAGTCAGGTTACTTTTGATTGATTTGAGGAGGGTGGAAAGACAATAGAAATAATTAAGAGCCTAATTCTTTTTCACTTCTCTCACATAACCATGTGACTTTAGTAAATGAAGGCAAACAGTTCATTGTTTATCTTCTTAATTTGGGAGAAACTCTTTCCCAAGTGAGACAAGGACCATCTTTTTTCCTTCAATAAGAAGCATACACGTTTTCTCATGAAACATGTAGTTGATGCAACACACATTCTTGCATTATCTGCAAAGGATCATCCTCATTGTTTTCTCTCTTCTAAAAACATCCTTTCAACACTGGATTATCCCCAGCCTCCCTGTCGCGTGGCAGAATCTTAGTTTTCCCACCAAGGATCAGCTGGTGCCCCCTGCATTGGGAGCGCGGAGTCTTACAGTGCACCACCGGGCAAGTCCCAACACTGGATAGTTCTTAATCTGAGGGAAGGCAATATTCTGCATCTTCTCTAAAGTCGATCTGCAGTTACCTTTCCTGCCTGACCTGCAATGTGGATTCTATTCTCTCTGAATTCCTGAAATGGAAGATGCTGCTAAAAAGCTTTTAGAATAGTGACTCTGGACGCCCTCTGCTGGTTACTCTAAGTTCTTCAGCTGTGTACTAGCGATAGAGCAAAGCTCGAAGCGGGCCAGGGATCACTGGGAAAAAAAAAAAAAACCCGGACATACACAGACACATTAATGTATGTGTGTGTAAAAATACATATATAACATGCATATCTATGTATATATGTGTAAGCATGTATATTTCAACCTTTTTCGCTCAGAGGCCCTACAGGGTTCTGCTGTATCAACAATATAAACCACGTCTGAAGACGGCCCACATGCGCATGTGCAAACTCACGCACGCACACGGGAACGCACAGCCACCTTGTGCTCAAGAGAACACAGACGGAGTTAAAACTTGAGCCTGAGCGCCAGGGTATCTGCTCGCCCGCTCTCTGCTGTTCCATCTCTGAGCTTCCGGCTCCTCATCTGTGAAATGGGCTAACAGTCCCACGTGGAGTTTACATGACGGTTAAGTGAGACGCTGTATGCAAAGTGCTTTGCGCAGGATCTACAAACGGCAAGTCATGTGTTAGTTGTTCTTCTTTTCTGAACTTTAGCATGCAAAACCCTTCTGTTGTAGTTGTGAATTTCTTGTGACTGGAGCAGCAAAGGGTCAAAGAAGCCACTGTACGAATGTAACTTGGAAACGACATTTCCTCTGCTCTCTACAGTTTTCTATGAGGGGCGTACGAACCCTACAGCCCCAAAGCCTCCCGTGGAGTTGCCTGGTGCTCTCCTGGCTTCTCAGTGAGCAGCGTTTGTGTGGAATTGTCTTTGGCCTTCCCAAGGATAGGCCATCCTGCCACCTGCTACAACCAGAACAGACTCCTTAAACTACCCGCTATCAACCCAGTAATTTCCAGTCGTGAAACTGAAGGTCACCTTAATCCTCTTGAACACAAAGGGCTACATCATGCGCCCCCTGGGGTGGAGCAGGACGCACCAGGAGGTTCCGCTGCGTGGGGCCAGGTGTGCGACCCGCATTCATGGATTCAGATTGAATGGGGCTACAGGGCAGTCACCTGGGGGGTTCCACCTTCCTTCTTTGTGATGTCACTTGTAATTTGATGGGATGATCTTGCTGCCTGGGAGTAAGGGAGGTTTGGGGGATTGAGTAATGTGGTGATGCTGGGCTCTTCTGAGTGAGCCTCTTGCCTGACTTGGGGCAGGGAAAAGTGCATTGGGGAAAATGAGAGATATATGCATCATTAATCTGGCGTGCCTTTGCCCAGGCAGGCCTACAGGTGACACACAGGATTCCCTGATGCCTTCTGGGCCTCACTCAGGGTCCCCGTGCAGTCTCCTCTGAGAGCCTAATTAAATGAGGCCTCTTCCTCACCTGTCCTGATTCACCCAGCCTTGGAGGGTTTCAGCTGCAGGGCAGTGATTAGCAGCCAAGCGTGGTGTTGTTTTCCCCCTGAGCCTTCTTGCCCCAACCCCACCTTTGATCATGGCGGTAATGGTGCCTTTGAGGCCCCTGGAGTGCACAGCCCTCAGGAAAAAGGTCACCAGAGCAAGGCAGGCAGCTGGGTGGGGTGGGCAGTCAGCAGCCTTTTGATCCTCCTTTATTAGCAGCTTGGAAGTTTCACGTGGAGCCCTTGGGCCCAGCCCCTGCTCCAGGTCACTTCTGTCTCAGATTAGCTGAGGGCTGGGCAGTAAACTGAGGGTGGGGGTGGGAAATCCACATGTCAGAGCTGGAAGATAAAGGGGCAACACACCGATCAGCCCACATCCCCTTGTTCTTAACACCATGTTAATGAATAAAAAATATTTCAAACAGAAGTATACAATACCATTCAATTTTTGTTCAGAAGGTATTTTTAAAGTAATGCCATTTAAGCCAACTTAGTTTGTGATCAGTTTTCTGTGAAATACAGTCAAACCATTTCCTTTTAAAAAATATATTTGTACTTTTCTGAACTATTTCCTTTGAGATACATTCACAATGAAATGGTTCACCACACATTTTTATGCATAATGCATATCAGATTTTACTAATCAGAGCTTCTGCGATTGTGATATTTTTAAATGGCTATTTTATGTGCTGATTTTCATTTTGCCAAGTCTGTAGATAGAAATGTTATGATGTAAATTTGAATCTTGGGTTTTTGTTAAGCGCGGGGCTATTGTACCACGTGTTGTTCTAGTTTTATATGGGTATGTCTATAATTTGGTGGGCTTCCCTGGTGGCTCAGATGGTAAAGAATCTGCCTGCAATGCAGAAGACCAGGGTTCGATCCCTGGGTTGGGAAGATCCCTTGGAGAAGGAAGTGGCAACCAACCTCAGTATTCTTGCCTGGAGAATTCCACAGACAGAGGAACCTGGTGGGCTACAGTCCATGGGGTCTTGAAGAGTCGGACATGTCTGAGTGACTAACGCTATCACTAATACTGGTGATTTGAAATCACTAAATAGACACACTTTCCACTGGTCTTAAATCATAATGCCCTGGGGCTCCTGATTCACTGAATCCATTGTAGGGCTTGGGAGGGTCGACATCCGAGTGAGGGTCCTTACGAGTAGAGGCAAGTGGCAGAAGCACAGAACTCATGGGCACTGGCATGACTTCAGCAGTTACCTTCTCCAGAGTCCAGGGGCAAGGCCACACTTCCCTGCTCTTCCCTCCTCGCAGCAGAGACCAGAGAGGACCCAGAGACTGCATCTGAAGCCTGAGCTTTTCCCATGCACATGAAGAAACACTAACTTGCTCTAACACAGTGGTTAAAAGCACAGTCTCTAGACTGGCAACAGCAGCCCCTGAGAGTGTATTAGAAATGCATTCTTGGGGCCTACTCCACATCCACAGATTCAGAAATTCTGGAGGTGGGGACTTCCCTGGTGGTCCAGTGGTTAAGAATCTGTCTTCCAATGCAGGGGATGCAGGTTCGATCCCTGGTCAGGGAACTAAGATCCCCCATGCTGTGGCAACTAAGCCTGAGTGAAACAATTAGCCTGTGTGCTGCACTGAAGACCCAGTGCAGCCAAAAAAAAAAAAAAAAACCAATTATAAAGTTCTGGAGGTGGGGCTCAGCCTTCTGGGCTTGAACAAACCCTTTAGGTGACTCTCATGCTTGCTACAGTTTGACAGCCACTGCCTTATCCTCAGCTGTCCTCGTGGCTCTGAAAAGGGATAAGAGGAAGACATCCAGAAAGATCAAATATTTATCTAAAACAAAGCTTAAAAATATCCTTCAACCAAGATCAAATCTCCCATTAATTCCTCTCTTGGGTTCTCAGGATAACCAGAAAATGAGTAAGAAATTTTTGTTCACTTGCTGAGAAATAGAGAAATCTACAGTTTTGCCCACCTGAATTATAGCAGATAAATCTTTACCTCCCCATTATAATTTCCCAGTAATATTCAATATGAATTAATTGAAATTTGTATTAATTTCTTGGGTATCCTCAACAAAACTGTTAGCAGAAATGGCCCAGGATTGGTCAGTTTCACTATGAAGTCTACCTTCAGTAGGATTTTGATCAGTCTGTCATGAGTATTATCTATAGAAGCAAAGAGCAAATGCCTACACCAAAAGGTCCTTAAGTTCATGGCAGGATAAAATGTCCTGCTTTGGGAAAGGGATCATGTCGGCCTTCACCCTGTGGCAACTGAAGGGCCTTTGGTAGTGCCTTGTACTTTGTAGATGCTCAATATGGATTTGGTAAATTAATGGATGGAGAATCCATGTGGGTTCTATAGCTTGAGAATGCCTTCTGGAAGAGATGACACATGAGTTGGATAGAAAAGAGTGAACAGAGAAAGAATGAAGGCATTTTAGGTGGGAGGAGAAAGGGATACATAATGGGCTGAGCAAAAGCTTGGAGCTTGGTCTAAATGAGTGTCTGGGACTAAGTGGATGGCATTGGAGAAAAAGCAGTCTTCACAGGAGGTGACATAATGTGAATGAGGTAGTGAGTTAAGTGAGTGCTCATCCTCCGATATGTTCCCTACGGGCACACAGTGGGGGATAAGATAAATGTGGCCCCTGAATCTTCCCTGGTGGCTCAGTTGGTAAAGAATCTGCCTGCAGTGCAGGAGACCCAGGTTCGATCCCTGGGTCAGAAAGATCCCCTGGAGAAGGAAATGGCAACCCACTCCAGTGTTCTTGCCTGGAAAATCCTATGGACAGAGGAGTCTGGCGGGCTACAGTCCATGGGGTCACAAGAGTCGGACACAACTTAGCAACTAAAGCACCACCAGGCACACAGTGGGGGATAAGATAAATGTGGCCCCTGTATCTAGTGAAAAATGCAAACAGGCAAAACAGGAGTGCGATAAGTGTGTTGATGAGTGAAGTACAGGGATACACAGGTAGCTCCCCTTACCTAGACTGGAGGGTGTAGCTGGATCCAGAACTTCCTAGCTGAAAAGATGTCCTGAAAGATGGGTGGGAGGGAAGAAGGGATGTGGTGTGGGGTGGGGCTGGATGGGCAAACCGGGGGCCAGATTCCAAAAGGCCGGCTATGCCTTGTTAGAGTCTGCGCTTCACCCGGAGGGACATGAAGAGCCCTCGGGAGGTTCAAACAGGCTAGAGGTCAGATCTCTTTTGGAAACCGCACTGTGGCTTCAGTAGAGAGAAGAGCAGATGACTGATGATGGTGATTTTTATTAGGGAAGCAGCAAAGGCAAAGGACAAATTTAAAAAGCTCGCTGGAAAAAACGAGCTGTGGTAGTTTAAAACATCCGTGAATTCTTTGACCTCACCACCACTGAAAGGCGGAACGTGTGCTCCCGTCCTTGAATCTGGCTGGGCCCGGGACTTGAGTGGAGGTGATGCGCAGTGGCTTTTGAGACTAGGCCATGGAAAGTTACAGCTTCTGCCTGGCCCTCTGGGGACACTCACTCCCTAGTACCAAGCTCTGTGCTGTCAGGGAGCCACATGTGGACGTTCAGGCTCCGGCCGAGCGGAGGCATCGACGGCCAGAAACATTAACTGAAGTCTTTGAGGTGACTGCCTGGCTGGGCCCCATCAATTCTAATGAACTGATTGGTCTTGTTTTAAGCCATTATGTTTTGGAGTGTTTTTGACACAGCAGTAACCAGACCACTGCCCTGGTATCACCCAATTGGGGAGATATCTTTTCATCTCCTTCTCAGCTGTACTCACCATGATTTTTGGCTTCTGTAGCAACAGACATTTACAGGAAGTGAAAATAATCTACAAAGGCACGTAATAGAGTTGGGGGAGAAGATTTCTGTCCATCAAATATTCTCATTAATAGAATAAGTACATGCTTTAGGCAGATTGAGCTTCTCAGTTGGCGCTAAATACTGGAGAGTATGTGGATGCTTTAGGTAAACTATTGATCACAGAGAAACACCGTTTTTCAAAGAAACTACCGTTTTAAAGAAATGGTCACTGTATACTGAGCATACTTTTTTTTAAAAGTCTTCAGAGTCCTCAATTATTTTGAGGTAGAACATTATACACACCGGTTACCTCAGTATTGAGTTGCCCCTCAGTAAGACTTCTGGGAAGAGGTCAAAGAGCCCGGTTTCAGAGTCCGCAGAAAACCACAGCCACCAGCGACTCAAAGCAACAAGGCTCAGGGAGGTCACGGCTCCTATTCATTGTTCACAAAATTCTTTTTTTTTTGGCTAATGAATAGTTGTTAGCTAACAACAACCAAGGCCATGTTCACCCAGGGCATTTTAATGTTCTCCATGGATGCTGGAGAAGATAAAAGATAAGTTGAGGGACAGGAAGCATGCCCTATTATTTCCCAAGACTTTGAAGACGGAGAAATTCAAATGCTTTTCTCTTTTACAAAATACCAGACTCATGTAAGATGTAATTAAGATTCTATGAAAGCAGAGAATTTTCTTTAAATGACGCTTATGCTTCATAGAGCATAGGCTAAAGAAATTCTTTTGATATTTCTAAACAGGAGGAGGAACTCATGTGTTTATATAATTCTTCAGCTAGGTGCAAAACTCGGAATGTAGTAATAACAGTTAACGGTTATACAGCACTTACTTCGTGCAGGCAAAATTGTTTGCTTTGCATTTATTACCTCATTCCATCCTCACAGCAAGTCTACGGGGTGGCGCTACTATTATCCCTGTTTAACACACAAAGAGAGTGAAGGGAAACCCTGGCCACAGGGTGAGTCATGGAGCCCCAACGCCCTGTCTCTGTTGCACCCCTTCTTTCTTCTCTGAGGAGACACAGTGTGGCACAGGGTGGCGGGCAGGAGACTAGGAATCTGGATTTTAATCTCGGCTCTACCTGAGACTGCTGCTGCTGCTAAGTCGCTTCAGTCGTGTCCGACTCTGTGAGATCCCACAGACAGCAGCCCACTAGGCTCCTCTGTCCCTGGGATTCTCCAGGCAAGAACACTGGAGTGGGTTGCCATTTTCTTCTCCAGTGCATGAAAGTGAAAAGTGAAAGGGAAGTCGCTCAGTCGTGTCCGACCCTCAGCGACCCCATGGACTGCAGCCCACCAGGCTCCTCCGTCCATGGGATTTTCCAGGCAAGAGTACTGGAGTGGGGTGCCATTGCCTTCTCCCTACCTGAGACTACTTATGCCAATTTGGACGAGTCATTTCCTCGACCTGAAGGGGAAACTTAGAAGATTCCTCCTACTCTAGAACTTCTGGTTCTGTGAACAGTTCTCGCCTCAGAATAACATCAAGTGAGAGTTAGCCCTGGTTTTAGAGGCAGCACTGAATAGGGAGTCTGCAGCGCTCCAGGAAGATGGCTGGGAGGTCGCAGCGCCGTGGGGCCCTCAGACCCCTCAGGGGCTGGGCTGCAAACCTTCAAGAGACAGGTCTCTACAAGGAAGCTCTGACCTGCTGTCATGACAAATCTATTTAAAAAATAAAAATAAAGCATCCAAGGAGAGAAAAGAGAAAATCATTAACAAATGAGACAAAATATAGGACCAAGTATTATGACCTACATAGAAAACTGAAGAATACAGAGAGCGATATGAGGTTATATTGACTTTTATTTTGAAAAGCATGTAGATTGCCAGTGACCAAAGTGATAATCATCTAAATTTTGGCTTATTATCAGTTCTGAGAGTTAAATTCTGGTTTTGTTTGTCCTGCTGAGAAAACAAAACGTTTTCTCAGGACACTTTCAATTTCTTAATTCATTTCTGAAAAAAAACTTGACCCTACTGAACCTTGAAGTGAAAATTTCAAAACAGTATGCAGAGTCACATAGGCACTATTATTTTACAGCTGGAAAAATGAGGGCTCTGGTGTCTTGTCCAGGGTCCCAGGTAACAATGACAGAAGCAGTGAGAAAATCCTGGACTGTTTTCCAGGATGGTAGCGTAGGGTTTCAGACCTCCTTAATTCAGTAAGGCTATAATCTGCAAGTAATTACTCCCCTGAAAACTAGTCAGATGGCCACTTACAGTGAAATTCCTTCCTGCTAGTGCTTACTGGGTTCCACGCTGGTTCTGGGAGCTGGACTGGAACCTGGTGCCATGTTCCTTCAAGGATCCTCAGCCCTTTTCACAGAGAAGCCTCCTTCCTTCGGGAGCCGAGCTTTCCACTTCCTGTGTCTAGAGCTTCATGGCGGCACAAAATATGAATGTCTCAAGGCAGCACGCCAGCACTCAGTGAGCTTGGAAATTCAAGGAGACCAAGCGTTGATTCGTATAGTGTCCACTGGAATACAATGCCTGATTTCCTAGGAAGCCAGTGAGTCACCGAAGGCAGACCCCCTCCAACTCAGACCCACAGGAAGTTTGAACCCAGGGCTACTCAGCCCACAGGGACTGGCTGAGTGGCTTGAAGGTCCGACGGCTGACTGTCCTCTTGTTTAGCAGCACTGTGTGGGACTGCCTGTCGCTGGGAGTGTGGCAGAGCAGGGCATCCAAAGTGTATGCGGTGACCTGGCCACTTATGTGCAGTTTCTTGTTAAGCTCATCAAACTCGGCCAGGAGAGCAGGCACGTCCTTCACTTTTTCCCTCACTTTGACCAGCTGAAAAAAAGGCAAGAAGAGTGTATAGTTACATCCCTGCAAGACTTCTTCCTTGTTCTTTTTATCCTCCAAGCAGCAGAGAGATACATGCCAAAAAAAAGTAGTGTGTGCACTTAAGTGGTAAAAATGAGGATCCTGGGGCAGAGGCATGAATGACAATAAGGGATCCCACAAGCTTCAGACAACATTCGGATTAGTACTCGAAAACCATCCCTGATATTTTATAAAAGGTGGAGGTGGAGGTTCAAGTGGCACATACTACACAGTGAAACATACCAGGGAAAGGAGGTCAAGAGCGTGGAGTCAAGTGCGTCCAGTTTAACGGTCAGAGTAGGAGGCAGGGCCAGATGATGTAGGGCTTTCTAGCTCATGGTAAGTTTTTTGGAATTATTCTAAAAGCCATCAGAGGGTCCAAACAAGGACATATCTGATGTAGATTTTAAAAGGCTGTATGGAGAACTAGAGGTACAAGGATGTGGAGACTAATCCAGGGGTGGCTGTCATCAGGCAGGTGATGGTTTAGACTGAGAAATGTATAGAAAAGATGGAGAAGTAGATGTAAATATTAGAAATCTATTTTGGAGATTAAACTGAAAGGATTTATTGTTGAAGGGGAGAGGGAGGCATCAGAGATAGCTTTCCAGTTTGGGCTTTAGTAACCTGGTGATGGGGGTGGTCACTGTCTGATATGGGGAAGACGGGAGGGTGAGATTTAGGGAGGGAAGACCTAGAGCTGTGTTTTAGGCAAGACTGAGGTGTCTGCGAGACATCCAGGGTCTGAGGCATGGGGGCAAGGTCTAGACCAGGGGTGTAAATATTAGCACCGTAAGTATATGAATGGGATTTAAGTCTGTAGAAATGGGTAAACTCAGAATTAGAATGTGAAACTACCTTCTGAACAAAATCACCATTTTACGTACTTTAGTTCTTTTTAATGATACAACAACATTCTTGATATTTAGAACTAGCTCAAAAGCTGCTGGAGTTTTAGGGATCAATTCACTTCTCAAGCAGATCCCCAAGTGGCCTCATAGCAAGCAGGGGACACACTGAACCAGAGGGTGAGCTTTCTAAGTAAATCAGGCTTAGGGGGGAAAGTCAGAGGAAAACCATCAGTATTTTCCAGTGTGAAGTTTGTCTAGATGCTTTGAAGTAAAGTGAAGTGAAAGTTGCTCAGTCGTGTCCGACTCTGTGTAACCCCATGGACTCTATGGTCCATGGGATTGTAATCTGGGCAGCATATTGATGGGGCAGGTCTAAGGGAAGGACTGATTAACATGAGTGCTAGTGAGAACACTGAAGTTGTGTCAGTGCTGCACACACGTGCACACGATTGTGTATGTTAAGACTAGCTTACCTCTCTAGTTTCCCTGCTTTTCTCAACATATTCCAAAAAGGCTTAGGTAAGTCACAACCCACGAAGAGTGAAGATCTCAGATAGATCTTTACACTTAATCATGACCAGTTAGCTTCTCCACAGGCTCCCTCTGCCAGCCTTCAGCTGGGGGTGAGGGCGGGGACAGGGCTGGGAGGGCCGCCGTGTGGCAGAGGGGAGGCTGCTGCCACTGTGCTCTGCTGCCAACCTGCCATCTTGGGTGCCAGCTGGGACCCAGCCAGCACCCAGCTGCACAAGGCTGGGGAAGAGGGAGAAAAACAGGGGGAGGACCAACCAACAGGCCCCTGGATTAGTCAAAATGACATCACCAGTATCCTTACCAACAAAGTGATCCCTGCCAATAATTTATGATTTCTTTACCGTCTCTTTCCCCCTTTTAGGTTATATGACTGCTGCTGCTGCTGCTGCTAAGCCACTTCAGTCGTGTCCGACTCTGTGCGACCCCATAGACGGCAGCCCACCAGGCTCCCCTGTCCCTGGGATTCTCTAGACAAGAACACTGGAATGGGTTGCCATTTCCTTCTCCAATGAAAGTGAAAAGTGAAAGTGAAGTCACTCAGTCGAGTCTGACTCTTTGCGACCCCGTGGACTGCAGCCTACCAGGCTCCTCCGTCTGTGGGATTTTCCAGGCAAGAGTAGCAATGTATAAACTACTAGTTTCAAATGACTTATGATAATTCCTCTTTCTGTACTTAAGCCATACTTTAAAACTAAAGTATGACATTTGTTTCATTTTGCTCTCAGTGTTTAGAAATTGCCTTTTTTTATTTAATTTTATAATCTTGCAAAAAGTTGTATGTTCCATCAGTTCGTTTGTTCAGGAGCTTAGAGAAGCTTTACTCTGGTTTCATATCTGGCAGGTCTAGCACCTCTTCTTTCACAGTTTTCCCAGCTCTTTTGCTAGTTTGCTCTTTATACTAAACCTTAACTACAGAAAAAACCTAATAGTATTTTTATTGGAATGTTACATTATCACATTAACTTGGGAAGGGCTGATTTTGTGAGCTTGTCTCTTCCTATCTAAACACTTGCCATATCTTTTCACTTGTTTAAGTAGGGGAATTTTTTGGGTTTTTTTTTTTGAGGATGAGAGATACTAGAGCCTACTGTTTGCCTGTGGGATGATTCGCAGTGAAGGCGAACAATAGAGATGATGCTCAGAAGGTGATCCCACTTCTGGGCTCATGCCCGGGGCGGGGTCAGAGGGGCTGGGCTCCCAGGCTCTGGAGCGGGGCCTGCAGTCACCACAGCTTCAGGAGGGAAGACCAAGGGGCATGGGAGAGGGGCAAGGAGGTGTCATTGTGGCAGCGGGTCTCCTCTGATTGCTTCTGTTACCTCTGTGCGACAGGAAGCAAGGTCATCAGCTGAGAGTAAGGAATAGGGTGAAGGAACTGGATGCTTGAGGAGAAAGGAAAAAGAAAACCAAAAAAAGAGCTGACACCCATGAACACAGTGTGGGGAAACGAACAATGCAGAAGAAATGAGTCTTCCTAGAATTTCAGAGGACACGTCCTGTTAGAGGGGAAGTCTTTGCATGCACATGTGGAAGTCTTACAGCAGGAACGACAGAGAGGTGGCCGGATTTACCAGGCTCTGTAAGGAGGCGGCCTGCAGGGTTAAGGCACCAAGTGAGCCTCTGAGGGTGCTCCTGCTCCTTCACCTGAGTTCTGCAGAAACCGCACACTTACCACTTCTTCTGAGAATACATGTCTTTTCACAAATCTTGATAGATTTCCTTCTGTGGCATCCTTTAATATGTCTATTAGAGTTTTCAACATATTTGACTGGATATGGATCATAATCTGAATAAAAAGAAGAAACAAGAGAAACGAAACTGAGCCCGTAATCAGCACTGAGAAATGCACCCTGCGAGAGAAGGAAATGGCAGCCCACTCCAGCGTTCTTGCCTGGAGAATCCCAGGGACGGGGGAGCCTGGTGGGCTGCCGTCTATAGGGTCGCATAGAGTCGGACATGACTGAAAGTGACTTAGCAGCAGCAGCAGCATGAAACCCTATGCTTTTCATGTTATTTCCAAATCATTTGTGTGCACAGGTTCAAAAGTGCTTTGAATGAATGCCCACCAGCCAAAAATCATATTTTCCAATAGCTAATAAGAACACCACAGCTTCAGAACTTGTCACAAGGCAGGAATGGTAAGAACAGGGATCCTGGAGTCTGACACACTTGGGTCAGAACCCTGGCTCTGGCAGTTATAGCTCGGTGACTCTTGCCAGGTGTTCGATCTTTCAATATCTTTTTTTGTAAAATGAGGAAAATACCTTTACAGCTCACATTTTGTGTTATTGTGAACATTAAACATCAACACACAGGAGGTCCTCAGTGAACATTACTATTAGTTTCTTCCTCCTATTTCCTCTGGAGTCAGAGAATATGACAATCAGACAATCTCATAAGACTGGCTCTGGGGCAAAAGATACCTTTACCTTTTTAATTTTTTTGGTTAGGAAATTGCAAGCATAGAGATTGTTCAAGCATAAAGTGGAAGCTGATTAAAGTCTTAATGAGGCCCTCCTATTTATATTATAGTTATCAAACTGGGTACTGAACTTGGCTTTCAAAATGATACCACTAACTACTTTCCATCATATACAATTAACATACCGGAAAAAAAGAACACATTTCCACTGCACCCCATTACCAATGTTCATTGGTATAATTTGAAGAATACAGTAAAGTTGAAAGAAAATGAGAATAATTCAGAATTCACCAACTAATGTTAACCATTGTTTATAATCTCATCTATTATCCTCCAAATCTATTAATTTCTCCAGTTCTGTTTTTTGATCAATTATTATGAAATGAATACTTTCTCATAGCATCAGGAAGTTTTAGAAAAAAATAAAACCTCATTTTTTAAATGATGAATGCATAGCAATCCATCATATAAATAACACATCAAATAGAGCAATACCATCTTTATCAATAAATGTTCAGATATTTTAAAAAAATTGTTACTTTCTTAGACTTGACTCCCATAAGTGACATTATAAAATCAAAAGGTATAAACATTTTTAAGGCTCTCTAGGAAAGAGATTTTCTGGAAGAGATGTTCCATTTTTGCAAAACTAGCTAAATTTTCTTACTAGTCCATTTTATTTTCTTACTAGTCCTTTTTATAATATTGTATGCTTGCTGAGCATACAATCAGGATGAGGGGTTATCTTTGGTTCTACAGAACAGAATGAAATGACCCCAAGTAGCCAGCTCCAAAGGACCTGATCTAAGTTCAGTGTTCAGAACACAGGCAGAATTCTTTGTCAGGAGAGAACACTCCATGGGTTTCTCACAGTCAGGTGGAAGCACTGCCTTTAGTCCAGACTGTATTTTCAAGGATCTTTGTACAACCAGCAGCGTGGGAAGACAGACAGTATTTAATGCAAAGCTGAGGGCAGGTATACTTACTGCCCATTTTAAAAGATTTGAGTTTTCCAAGTTCATGGTTCCTCTCTTAAAACATAAACCCCTGTGTGTGCAAGAGACGTATGGACCTCTTCATGTTGCTCTGTGGGAACTGGGCTCAAGAAACTGAAGCAAAAATGCTCATCCTCTGGCCGCTGCTCTTGCTGTGAGTAGTAAACCATCCTTCATCTCTTGGTGTCTCGTGTTCTCTACCAGCATCCAGGAAACTGTGGCAGGTTGACTTATTAGCTTGGAAGTGGAGTAAAATCTCCAAGTCTTAATAGTTCTTAAACAGTTTTGTTAATAAAAACCAACCCCAATTTGGTTAGCAGTGGTCTGTCATGTCAAAGGCAAGGACAAGTCTATCTTGTTGATGCTACATCTGCAGTGCCTGGCACTGAGCAAACCCTCAATAAGAAATGAGAAAGGGAGTGTAGGTCCCCAAGCAATTTGCAAGGGTAAACCTCCTGGAGCTCATGCTAGATACTTATCAATGATATGCATCTGGAAGATTTCAGCTGTTCTTTCCCAGTTTCTCTCTTGCCTCCAGCAGCTATCTCTGATTCAACAGGGATTTCAAGAGTGAGGTTCAGTACCTTGAACTGTATTGATGAAGGGCAACATAGATGAGGCAGTTACTGATGAAAGGCAGAGAGAAAATTTAAAGCTAGAAGCTGGTCTCAAACTGAAGTCTCAGGGTACAATTAGAAAAGCTAAATCAGGGTACAGTGCTTTGCTTTCATCTTACAGATTTCAAACAAAAGACTAGGAAAATTGAATTAGCAAGGAGCAGGGGGAATTTTGGTTAAGTAAAACTACTCATAGAACAGTTCCCACCCCTCTTATTTTCTGAGACCTCAAGAAATGTTAACAAGTCACTGGACACCTTTGACCAAAAAAGGGAACAGAAGTCCTGAACATGCAAAAATTTGCATTTCTTTTTTCAAGTTTTCTATATTTGAAGTAGAACAGCATAGTGTGGTAGAGATTGCTAATTTTCTAACCAGTATCCATTTTCCTTTTTTTTTGGATAACTGATGCCATCATGTATAGAACTCAAAACCTGTATTTCTCAGGTTTGTGTGCAACTAGATGTGGCCATGGGATTAAGCTCTTGCTAGTAACATGTTAGTACAAGTTGTTGGGTGAGACATTTGGGAAAGCATTCTTTTTTCTTTTTAGAGGATAACTGCTTTACAGTAAGGAACCAACTTCTCTGTCCTCCTGCATTCTCCTACTTCTTGCTGGAATAGATGTAATGGATGGAAGTCATGTGCTTAGGATGGTGGTGTGGAAATACACAAAGAGGCCAGGTCCCTGATGACATTATGGAATGTCATACCAGACCTACAGCGACCACCTCTGGTTTTCTACTTGGAAGAAAAGGAAAGCCTCTTATTTGTATAGACTTTTGTTATCTTTAGAGTCTGCCTTGCTTCCAATCAAATGTGATTCTTAAGCATATTAAGTGAGATGATGCCACAAAGGGTTTTATAAGAAATTATAAGTCCTGCCTCCTTTCCTACTTGGGCAGCCTAGGAGACTTCCCACCTGAGCTAGGACTTCAGGGTGGCCTTCGTGAGCAGAGAAACAAACATTAAAACACTCACTCGTGTTAGATAAATGATAAAAGCAGTGAAACTGACCCCTTGGAAATTCCCCTGCAGAGTAATTCAGTTCCAAAATGGATGTAGATTTCTACAGAAATGATTAGAATTCAAATAAAATTGGTGGAAAACTCCCCTTTGTTGGCCTCTGCTACTTTTAGACATATTTGGAAGGGAAAAGCAGTCCTCTGACATTGAGCAGCAATGCTCCAGAGGGGGCTATGGTTCTTTTGGGATCGCTGAGTTTAAATTCAGACGGAAGGTCAGGGTTAGCACGCATGTGCCTCGGTGAGATCATGTGCTCCGTCAGTTCCGTGTGAAACGAGCACGAGCTGGGAAATGGGAAACCAGGTCCTCTGGGCTGCATCAGCAGCAGGAGCAATTTCAATGAAAAGAAAATTAGGTTGAGGAGGAAAAATTAGGTAAGTTCAAATTCCAACTGGCAGCAAGAAAATATTTTAGTCTAAGGCATGAATTTTTAAAGATCAGGAAAAAAAAACAACTTCATTTATTTCTGCTGATACTGACTGAACAGACTCTCTATTCAGCCTACTTGTCAGGTTTCCATTTCTGAATAATTAACAAATCGCCCTTATGGATTCTAAGTAGATGACTCAGCCTTGGAGAAGCTAGGGCCAAATAAATTATTTTTTAAAGACCTGTTCTAATAGCTGCTGCTGCTGCTGCTGCTAAGTCACTTCAGTCGTGTCCGACTCTGTGCGACCCCACAGACGGCAGCCCACCAGGCTCCCCCGTCCCTGGGATTCTCCAGGCAAGAACACTGGAGTGGGGTGCCATTGCCTTCTCCGTGCTCTAATAGCAGAGACCCAAAATCTGAAAGATTCCTAAACATGAGAATGGCAACCATCTCTTTTCACCATTCCCAAGAAGAGGAAGCAGGCTTATATTGAAATAGGAGAAATTTACAAAGGACATTTGGAAGAACTGCCTGAGTGACAATTTTTAAACAAGAAAACTCTCTAAGTGTCTGGACAGTGGATAATACCATGACCCAGTTCATGGAGGGGATGATTCATATTCAAGATCAATTCAAGGTTTCTTGGCGCATTTATTGGCTGTCTCCCCTGCCCGCTAGCTCCCGCAGGAGGAGCTGCTGGGCTGCCCTGGCTCACGATCGCACTCCCTACCATGCTCTGGATTTCTCTTCCGACTGAGATGGACACTTTAGCTCTTGGCAGACTTGTGTTTTATTTCTACCACGCCTTTCTCATTTGGGGGAAAAAAATCATTACTAGAGTCTCATAACAACTGTGAGAGCAAGCCAAGGATTGAACAGATGAGGAATGTAAATTCAAGGACATGAAATATGTGTACCAACAGCAGATTCATTTTTTAAAATCCAGTCCTGTGTTCCCTTCCTTATGCAGAAGGAGCAGTTAGCTCCAATCCTAGATAAAAGGCACACAGTGCTAATCTCTGTAGGTCTGGAGTGGTGGGGAAACCCTAGGCTTTGTAGTCAAACAGATTTGTTTAATTAGCTGCAAGAAGAACCCAGGTAATGTCCTTACCCTTTGAATCTTCATTTTCCACATGTATAATATGCAGGAATACTGTTCTAACAATGTTCTATAAAGTAAACCAATAGATATAAGTACCTAGCATGGTACCTTAGCTAAAATAAATGAAAATTCTGCCAAGCTCACTCCCATTTCTCACCAACCCTTAATGATCTCCCCACACTAACTTCAACTCTAGGAAAGGCTACTAACAATCCACATAAACCTTCTCTCTCACACTCTCCTGGGTTTCTTTCCCACCTGATGCTGTGAACCACTTGGAGTCCTAGCAGTTCTGCGGCTCTCCAGTCATGAGATGAGTGCATCTGCGGTGCAGGCACTCTCTCTCAGAAGCAGATATTTACTCAGAGACCCAGAGCCATTCACATCTGGTAGTAAGCAGAGAAGGAAAAAAAAAAAAAAAAAAATCACATATATGTCTGCTGAAAGATCTGGCTTCCTAGTTTGTTGGGCTTATTGGCTCAAATGACCTGGGATTCTGGACTCTGGACCTTGCCATCTTGGACTCCCAGATCTGCTTCAGCCGAGAGCTTCACAGGCTGGCCCGCAGTTTCTGCTCCGGTGCCCTGTCTTGGGCCAGGGCCTGCCTGCAGGAGGCGAAGGCACGTCGGGCTGTCAGCACCCGTGGGTTTCGACACCCTGCTGCTATTCCTTCCTTGCCTTTTTCTGACGCTTCTTCTGCTTCACCATTGATGCCTTGTAAACTCATTTCTGGGACCTCTTTCTCCCTTTCTTATGACGTTCATCAGTTTATATCAGATCCATTACCAGGTTTTACAGATGAGCTCTTAACTGAGCACTGACACTCATCCCTGCTCGGGGCTCATGCCCTTTGCCAACCACAAGATCTCTGTTAGGGTAATTTTCTAATATTTAGTCTCTTCCCTTCTAAACCCACCTCTCTCTTTTTTCCAGACAGGTTCTCTGCTATCACTGTCTCCATCTTTCTGGTTCCCTAGGTTCATCTTTCCCTCCTGTGTAAGCATTCTGAAAAGTAAATATGAGGTCAGATATATGGTTTTCTTATCTCAGACTTCTTGCTGGAACTTGTTACCCAAAGTTTACCATAAAGGCTTATCTAGTCCTTTTCTTGAAAGTCATCTGGGCACGGATCTGGGGGTGACATTTGAGGGTAATTATGAGCAGAACTAAAAGCATGGAAGCTTGGAGTTCTGCCCAATTCCTATTCCTAGGTCCTAGGATTCATTACAAATAAATAATCCTTTTTATTTAACATATGTCATTTTAAACAAATACTACTGGTATTAGCAAACATCACAGAACACTGATTACATGCCATGCACTAACTGTGCTGTGCTGAGTACTCTATATGCATTATTTATTCAATTCTCATAATGAAAGAAGGTATTACTACTAGTGTTATTTCAGACAAAAGGAAAAATGGGGTTCATAGAGGTTAAGTACCTTTGACTAAGGAATCAGAGTTAGGAGAACTAACTAACCTGCAAACCAGAACCCTCAACAAAATTAATCTCCCAACAGAGAATGCCCTTCCCTCCACCCCTCCAGCCCACAGTCCTGTCCTCCTTCCCAACCTACTCAGCACCTCTCTCCTCCCCAGGCTTTAGCTCCTGCTGGCTGGCCCTTCCCTCCCCAGCCTGGAATACCACTCTGGCTAGGACCTGCTATCCCAGCTCATGGCATCTTGGTGTTCACACATTTCTGCTCTTCTGACAATGTGTTCCTCATCTTGGTCCCTTGATGTTTCAGGAGACTGTAAGTTCTAGGGGCTTTCAACTCCCCACAACACAAATGTAGTCAGCATGTAAGCAGGGCCTCAACAGGGCCTGGCTGAGTGGGTGCTGTGTGTGTCTTTAATGGCAGGAGAGTCTCTCAGTCTTTTCATTGCCCCAAGAAGGTGAGGATGACTTACTGGGTGGACAGGCCACGGCGGGCTGGCAAAGTCAGAATGAGAATAGCGAGCATTTGTTGAGTGTTTACCATGTTGGACACCACTTTATGCACTGTGGATGCGCTGGCTCCATGAGCCGGGTACCACGGATAGGAGGTAGTCAGCACGCAGGCTTTTCGTAGCGTCTCAGTGAAGAGACTGCAGAGCCCATCCCCCGTCTCTCTAAATCGACAGCCTTCTGTAGTCCTGTGTTACACCTGAAGCATTTAGCCAGCTTTTCTGATGAGCATGTCTGTGTTTCCCACCTATTTCTAAACACCTGGAAGCTCATGCTGACTCCTCTCACAGGGCTCTACTATAACTTTCACACGGTGATTGACAAATGAACAGAATGAATAAAGACCTTGGGAGATCAAAAGTCGTTTGTTGTACACAGACCAAAAAAAAAAAAAAAAAAAAACGCTTTTATTACATTTCAAGCCTTACTTTAACCATAAAGAACTTTACTTACATTTAAATTAGTGCAGATTATGCTTTCTGGGTTCATGATTTGAGAAAAAATGGATATAGCTTTTGCCACCTGGTTCTAGAAGGAAGAAAAACAAGTCAGACCCTCAAGTCATATAAACATTACTCTGCTGTAATAAAAATGATTTAAAGATGTCAAGACAGTCCTATCCATGGTGCCCCAGGGTTCTGAAGTCCACAGAGAAAAGAATGTTTTCTAGTAATCAAAAATGAACATTCTGTAAAATGTTTCCTACTGTGGCATATTTCTTAATGTTTTAACAACCTGCTTGAGTTCCACTTTTTAGGATGGAGGCATAAAGTTGGCATGTCCCCTCTCTCATTGGAATGAGCTCTCAAAAAAAAAAAAGCAACTTTGAGAAATAGAAATGCAAACCCATTTTTGGCCTAATTAGAACATAGCAGAAACCTCAAACCAAAGAAGAGGTTTGCGTTGCCAAAAACATTGGAGCTGGAGCTTGGGTGAGCTCTGGACGGAGCAGTAAGAGAAGGACATAGCTGCATAGCCCAGAAGAAGTGCAGAGTTGTCCTCAAAAGTGGGGGCACAGCCAGAAGTACTCACTTTCTCTTTACAATGGTGGTAGGAGAGTTTAGGACTAGTAACGACATCTCTGGATCCTTTTGATGGCAGATGTGAGGCTAATTAAGAATTTACACAGATCAATGGAATAAGATAGAAAACTCAGAAATAAACCCATGCACCTGTAGGTACCTTATTTTTGACAAAGGAGGCAAGAATATACAATGGTGCAAAGACAGCCTCTTCAATAAATGGTGCTGGGAAAACTAGACAGCTATGTGTAAAAGAATGAAATTAGAATGCTTCCTGACACCAAACACAAAGATAAACTCAAAATGGATTAAAGACCTAAATGTAAGACCAGAAACTATAAAACTCTTAGAGGAAAACATAGGCAGTACACTCGATGACATACATAGCAGCAAGATCCTCTATGACCTGCCTCCTAGAGTAATGGAAATAAAAACAAAAGTAAACAAGTGGGACCTGATTAAACTTGAAAGCTTTTGCACAGCAAAGGAAACTATAAGCAAGGTGAAAAGACAACCCTCAGAATGGGAGAAAATAATAGCAAATGAAACAACTGACAAAGGATTAATTTCCAAAATATACAAGCAGCTCATACAACTCAATACCAGAAAAACAAACAACCCAATCAAAAAGTGGGAAAAAGATTTAAACACATGTTTCTCCAAAGAAGACATACAGATGGCTAACAAACACATGAAAAGATGCTCAACATCGCTCATTATTAGAGAAATACAAATCAAAATTACAATGAGATATCACCTCACATGGGTCAGAATGGCCCTCATCAAAAAGTCTACAAATAAGAAATGCTGGAGAGGGTGTGGAGAAAAGGAACACTCTTACACTGTTGGTGGGAATCTAAATTGATACAGCCACTATGGAAGATGGTGTGCCACTGCTGCTGCTGCTGCGTCGCTTCAGTCGTGTCCGCCTCTGTGCGACCCCATAGACGGCAGCCCACCAGGCTCCCCCGTCCCTGGGATTCTCCAGGCAAGAACACTGGAGTGGGTTGCCATTGCCTTCTCCAATGCATGAAAGTGAAAAGTGAAAGGGAAGCCGCTCAGTTGTGTCCGACTCTTCGCGACCCCATGGACTGCAGCCCACCAGGCTCCTCAGTCCATGGGATTTTCCAGACAAGAGTACTGGAGTGGGTTGCCGTCGCCTTCTCCGTGGAAGATGGTATGGAGATTCCTTAAAAAACTAGCAATAAAACCACCATATGACCCAGCAATCCCACTCCTGGGGATATACCCTGAGGAAACCAAAATTGAAAGAGACACATGTACCCCAGTGTTCACTGCAGCACTATTTGCAATAGCTAGAACACGGAAGCAACCTAGATGTCCATCGACAGATGAATGGATAAAGAAGTTGTATAGATACACAATGGAATATTACTCAGCCATAAAAAGGAACCCATTTGAGTCAATTCTAATGAGGTGAATGAACCTAGAACCTATTATACAGAGTGATGTGAGTCAGAAAGATAAATATCATAGTCTAACACATATATATGGAATCTAGAAAAATGGTACTGAAGAATTTACTTACAGGGCAACAATGGAGAAACAGACATAGAGAATAGACTTATGGACATGGGGAGAAGGGAGGAGAGAGTGAGATGCAGGGAAAGAGTAACATGGAAACTTACATTACCATATATAAAATAGATAACCAACGGGAATTTGCTGTATGGCTCAGGAAACTCAAACGGGGGCTCTGTATTAACCTAGAGGGGTGGGATGGGGGGGGAGATGGGAGGAAGCTTCAAAAGGGAGGGGATTTATGTATATCTACGGCTGATTCATGTTGAGGTTTCACAGAAAACAGCAAAATTCTGTAAAGCAATTATCCTTCAATAAAAAATAGATTAATTTAAAAAAATAAAGTAAAAAGAAAAAGAATTTACACAGATCACCCATATTAGCAGGAAATGGCATGTCACTTCCAGCAGCAGTAGGGAAGAGACTTTCCATTCAGAGTCACTTCCATGCCTATTCCCATTGGCCAGGCAGAAACAAAACCAATATGGAAACAAAGCCAGTATAGAAAACCCCATACATAAAGAAAATGCCTGCTACCCAAGACCATGGCAGCATGGCTCAGGTTTCTTCTGACATGAGTCTTCTACAGATGTCTGATCTAAGAGAAACGTTTGTTCTTCAATGATGAATAACCAAAAAGGAACCAGCATGTGATCTATCTATAGACAACATGAGGGGGGGAAAGAAAGAAAGGATTACAGCAACAAAAAGAAAAAGAAAAGAACAGATGAAGAAATCCCAACGAAAACATGTTTCCATGGATATAAAGGTCAAAAATGAGAAAAATGAACAAGATCAGGTCACTCAGAAGTGGAAAAAAAAAAAATCAGGCAGGCCTCAGATTTCTCCATGGCAACACTCCACTCTAGAAGAGAGAACAATGCCAAAGAAAACCTCCAGGAAAGGAAATATCACTTCACAATTTTATATCTGACAAAACTGTAGTTTAGGTACAACAAAAAAAAACAAAAACAAAAACAAAAAAGACAAATAACTTTAAATACCAGGAACTCAAGGCATACTGTTTCCCTGAAGAATTTATTAGAAGACACACTGTGGACAGCCTTGGGTTTAAAACTGTTCTCTGAGCACATTACATAGCAAATGAATCATCTGAATTTTAAACTTTAATTACTTGAGCAATTTCTCCGAGTGCAGCCTCCCTCACTGATTTTCCACAGGATTCCCCCTAGTCCCGTGTAAACAGCAGCGCATGTTAGGCCCTCAGCTGTAAATGAAAACGCTCTCTGGAGGCAGAGGTATGGATGCAGGTTGCCATGGCACCAAAGGCACTGGTCTCCTTATGGGGACTTTTTTCTATGAGAGTCAGAGGGATAAAGAAATAAAAGCAGGAACACCCAGGAGCAGCCAAGCTTGCCCACCCCCAGTTCATTTGTGTGTACCCCACAGCCTCACCTGGTTCAGAGCTAATGCCACTGCAAAACAGGATGCTCTCCTGGAGAGGATTTCTCCTTTGATTAGGGCTTCTTCTCTTAATGTGGTACAGATTTGAAAAGATTCAGGGCTATTCTGGGAAGACAGGATTGCTCGATAAATAAATGTCACAAACCTTTAAGTTTAGTAAGTTGATTAGTGGTGCTCAGTGTTCCCGATTTCCTTTTGGAAGAACTTCCTGGAGCCTCTGAAGCCAGTTAAAAGACTGAGCTCCATATCAAGGTCTCCGTTTACTATTTGTAAACAGGCTCAGTTAGCTACACATTAGCAGTTCAAATCTAAATGAACTCCATTTTTAGCTCTTTGCCAGTTTCTCTGATTGGGGGCGGCTCTCCCAGCAAACATTCGGATTACTTTTGATCCAGGCAGGCTGGTTTTCAGACACAGGTACCGGAGCAGACAAGCGTGAAGAGAGCCTGCTTCAGCCACGTTAGAGGTCAGAGTAAAGCTCAGCAACACACAGAACTTTTCCTGAGGAGGTTTCCAATCCAAAAATATCCATCTTAAGTCAAATGTTTGAAAACATGAAAACTTTTTGAATGTAAATCATGAAAGAATGCCATGAAAACAGAACCCAAACAACCTAACAACATAAGTGATACACAAACTTGCAGGCAGCAGTGGCGAAACAATCCTCTTCCTTTGTGCTGTGGGTGGGTGAGGCTTAGGACAGCAGCCTCAGCTCTGTACACACGTGTGTGTGTGCCATGACGTGATTCACAGCTCAAATCCTAAAGGAATGCCTGAATTTAATGAGAGAGGACAGCTCCCAGGATTGACTTGCAGTCTGTAATGGCTGACCAGTGTTTCAACTCGTCTCCCCACTGAGTGAAATGAGTTATTCTTGGAAAAGTCCTCTGGCCTTTCATAAGCAGTAGAGTTCAATTCTCTCCACATCAGTACATACTCAGGGAGGCATCTCAGAGAAGGGCAGGAAGCTGGGTGTCACAGTGCTGAGGAAGTGATGCTCAAGTGTGTGCTGCATTGGCCTCTGATTCACAGATCATAAAGTGGTGGAGTTGGAAAGGATCATCTAACAATCTGGCAGTCAGCAAACTATGACCCTGGGGCCAAAGCCAGCTATGGCTAAGACTGGCTCTTATGTTTTTTAAAAAGGTTTGTAAAACTAAAGATGAGGATGTGACAGGGACCGTTAAGTGGCAGAGCCCCAAAGTCTAAAATATTAACTATCTGGCCTTTTAAAGAAAAAGCTTGCTGACTCCTGAATCCAAACATTTCATTTCACAAATGAGGTAAGTAACTTCAAAACCAGTTCTTGCTGAAGTTGAGACTAGAGTTCACGATGTTCAGTTTCCAGGTTGGTTTCTTTTCCCTGTAACCAGCTGACCCTCTTGCTTCGGAAAGTTGATACTGCTTTATTTTTCAGGGAATTTTTCAATACCCATATTCTACCTTGCTTAGTGTTCCTTCATTTTCAGTATAAGGAGTTTTTGTTAAGTTAAAATGGCAAGAATGTGTACATTAATGCATGGAACCTGGGTCACCAGGTTACCATTTATGCATTCAATAATACAGAAATAGTCTATGTGCCAGAAACAATCCTGATATAGTGATGAGAATAGGGATCTATGTCATGCTCTCTATTATCAAAGAATTTATTTTAATGTCACATACATTTATTAAAGATCAGCTGTGAACCAGACACTGTTAGGTGCTGGCATATAACAGTGCTTCAAGGAGTTTACCCTCTACGGGGGGATGAAATGTGCGTCTACTTGGTGTATCAGGCAGTGTTATGAGTGCCATGTCTGTGACTACAAATAGAGCAGAATCAAGAGATACCACAAGAGCGAGACGTCACTTCCAACTTAGTGATCACAGAAGAATTCACAGATGAGGACAAAGCAGCCCTTGAGTTCACCCCTGAAGGATGCCAAGACTTCCAGGGGAGAGGGCCACAGACACGACCAGTCTGGTGACGTCCAGTGTGAGCAAGAGGACCGACTCTCCAGCAGAGTTTGAACCCAGCATACTGCTTCTTGCTCTCATTATCTACACAAATGCCAGAGAAGACTGAAAAGATGATAAAATTGCTTTTCCCATGATAGGACTGTCTGGCATGGCTAACTTGGGTTTTCTAAAAATGAACATATTTAAAATGGAAATATCTGCACCAGATGGAAAACAGACTTCAGAGGAACTGAATTTTATTTGTAGAGGAAAAAAAAAAAAAATTAAATCCTCTGTCAAACACAACCCAAAATGCTCTAAAAGTTTAGGGAAGACAGTCTTACCAGTTTGTAGCAAATTGCAAAAGCAAGGACATAGGTATCTTTGTTGAACTTCAGATCTTGGTTTTTCATCTCAATCAGTACTTCCAATGCACCTGCCAAGAGCCAGGAGTGGACCGCCAGTGTTAAATGCATTCAAGTAAGTTCAGAGTCCTCTACTTTGACTCCCAGAGTTCAATCTGGTTAGCCCCATGTATTGAAAAGTATGCTTCAGCACAATAAAAACTTTCAAAGTCATTTAATAGTTAACTAAATTGTAAAATAAATTATCAAATTATACAGGAAGAACTAATATTTAAACCTATTTTCACTGCAGCATAAGTGAAAACCGGGGTGTTTAAGTCAGGATGTGGTGCAGCGTGGTAGCCACATTTAAAGAATGGGGTCCCCATAATTCAGCTACTTATCAGTAATATAAGGGCCATTTTTACATGGCTCATTGTTTTTCCTAATTGCTTTACCTGCAAAGACAGAATTTTTCAGCAAACATAAATTGTGATACTTACTTTTATATTTGCCTTTGATAAATAACATATCCATCAAAATATTGAATGATGTGGAGTCTGAGAAGAAACCTTGTAAATGCTATTGGAGAAAAACAAAACATTTTGGTTAAAAGTTAAAATTATTAAGAGAATACTTACACTGCATCTTCTCTGTCTAGGACTTGCTTTTGTACAAACTTCATTCATTTAGCAAAAAAATTTACTGCCCACTCTTTGGGCATCATGCCTTTGGCAGTGGGCACAGTGAACAAGAGGCAAGAGATATGGCAAGAGATCTCCAGGTTTCAGAAATGCAGTGAAGAACGTCTTTATGCAGCGTGGCTCTGCCAAGCTTCGAGAAAAAGAGCCAGGCCGATTAACCCTGGTGGGGATGGTCCTGGAACCTGGGTGGCAGCGTATTAGCATGAAATGGCAGCTGGAAGTGCGCCTGAGGACAGAGGCAGGACAGGCTTGCGCAACTATGATCCTCTTTTGGCAAACAGTACAGAGTTGATTATTTACTTTTTGAAATACTTCACTGAGACAGTGGTTCTCAACATTTTTAATGCCATGATAATGTGACACAGGCTATTCAAAAAGACCATTACATGTCTTGTGCCAGTCTGTTCTTTTTTGAGAACCAATTAGCCAGACCCTATTCTAGGCACTGAGATTAAAGAAATGATGGACAAGACAAAGACCCTGCCCTAAACTCTCGTAGGGCTTATTATCTACGGGGGCTTACATCCTGGCAGAGGAGACAATGAACAAGTGAATAAGACAAGCAAAAATTAAAAATAAAATTTCAGGTTATCAGTAGAGGCCATGAAGAACAATGGAACAGGATAAGGGACAGAAAAGATGAGAAGTGGTCAGGGAAGGCTCTCTGAGACAAGGAGACCTCAATGAAGTGATGCTATATAGAGCATTCCAGGCTGAGGCCACGGGCCTGCCATGTCTGAGAAAGAACAGAAGGTCCAGAGTGCAGTGAGCAAGGCGGAGAGGGGCAGGACCTGAAATACCACGAAGGGCCCCTGAGGGCTCTGAGTTCTATGATAAGTGGGGTGCAGCCTGTCCATACAGAGTAAGCAAGTCTCAAGTGTGAGCCATGTACGTGACTCTAAATTTTCAAGTACTTTCATTTAAAAAAGTAAAAATAAGGATATAAAATCAGCTTTAATAATGTTACTTAACCCACTAAATCCAAAACTGCAACATGTAATCAATATAAAACATTATTAGTGAGATACTTTCCATTCTCCTTTTTATGTCATTCTCCATTTTATGTCATGATGGATTTAAAATCCATCATGTACGTTATACTGCAGCACATGTATGTCTGAACTAGCCACAGTCCAAGGGCTCCATGTACATGGGTACCTGTGGGTCGTGGCTACCTCCCTGGCAGCACTGCAGGGTTCTGGGTGGGGAACATAAGGCAGGTGGAAGCAGGATTAGGCTTTATGGCACGTGACTCAGATTCAGTTAATTCTACTGCTCTAGGAAGCTTAGGAGAAGGCAATGGCACCCCACTCCAGTACTCTTGCCTGGAAAATCCCATGGGCAGAGGAGCCTGGTGGGCTGCAGTCCATGGGGTCGCTAATAGTCGGACATGACTGAGCGACTTCACTTTCACTTTTCGCTTTTGTGGGCTGGAGAAGGAAATGGCAACCCACTCTGGTGTTCTTGCCTGGAGAATCCCAGGGACGGGGGAGACTGGTGGGCTGCTGTCTATGGGGTCGCACAGAGTTGGACACGACTGAAGTGACTTAGCAGCAGCAGCAGGAAACTTAAACACATACATGAATGCTTCATATTCAGGTAGGTTATGGAGAAGGCGATGGCACCCCACTCCAGTACTCTTGCCTAGAAAATCCCATGGACGGAGGAGCCTGGTAGGCTGCAGTCCATGGGGTCGCTAAGAATCGGACACAACTGAGCGACTTCACTTTCACTTTTCACATTCATCCATTGGAGAAGGAAATGGCAACCCACTCCAGTGTTCTTGCCTAGAGAATCCCAGGGATAGCGGAGCCTGGTGGGCTGCCGTCTATGGGGTCGCACAGAGTCGGACATGACTGAAGCGACTTAGCAGCAGCAGCAGCAGCAGGTAGGTTAAAAAAAAACACTTTACTTCCATTTTCTTTTGGTTTCATTGTTATACTCATGGCTCTGATTTATTACAGTGAAACTTTGCTTTAATTTTAATAACAGTAACATATGCTTATTATAAAATAGTCAAATAATATAAAATATATAAAGTAAAAAGTGAGGATTTCATCTAATTCTTCCCCCGAAAGCAGCAGTTTAATGTATATCCATCTAGATTTTTAAAACATATATACTATAATGTAAATATGGTATGTATATTTATCCTTTTAGGAAAAAATAGGTTCAAACTAATCCATACTGTTCTGAAGCCACCTCTTCTCAGCTTAGTAATATATTATGGTCATCTTTTTAATACCTGTGGTCCTTTAAATAGGGACAAGCTAAGAGTTAACATTCCTCCATGGATAGCAACTTTATATGAAAAAAAGTAAGAGGCAAAAGGACAACCTAGTCATAGAGATTCCTAAAATTATTAAAATGTCCCAGGAGGCCAACCCTAGTCCCCTAATTTAATAAATGTTTCTGACCATGGATGGATTTATAATATCTCTGAGTTCATATAAAAAAGAAATAATAATACTGCCTACAGCCAAGCCAGGCTTCAGCAATATGTGAACCGTGAACTTCCAGATGTTCAAGCTGGTTTTGGAAAAGGCAGAGGAACCAGAGATCAAATTGCAAACATCCGCTGGATCATGGAAAAAGCAAGAGAGTTCCAGAAAAACATCTATTTCTGCTTTATTGACTATGCCAAAGCCTTTGACTGTGTGGATCACAATAAACTGTGGAAAATTCTGAAAGAGATGGGAATACCAGACCACCTGACCTGCCTCTTGAGAAATCTGTATGCAGGTCAGGAAGCAACAGTTAGAACTGGACATGGAACAACAGACTGGTTCCAAATAAGAAAAGGAGTACATCAAGGCTGTATATTGTCACCCTGCTTATTTAACTTCTATGCAGAGTACATCATGAGAAATGCTGGGCTGGAAGAAACACAAGCTGGAATCAAGATTGCCGGGAGAAATATCAATAACCTCAGATATGCAAATGACACCACCCTTATGGCAGAAAGTGAAGAGGAACTAAAAAGCCTCTTGATGAAAGTCAAAGTGGAGAGTGAAAAAGTTGGCTTAAAGCTCAACATTCAGAAAACGAAGATCATGGCATCCGGTTCCATCACTTCATGGGAAATAGATGGGGAAAGAGTGGAAACAGTGTCACACTTTATTTTTGGGGGCTCCAAAATCACTGCAGATGGTGACTGCAGCCATGAAATTAAAAGACACTTACTCCTTGGAAGGAAAGTTATGACCAACCTAGATAGCATATTCAAAAGCAGAGACATTACTTTGCCAACAAAGATCCATCTAGTCAAGGCTATGGTTTTTCCTGTGGTCATGATTTGAGAGTTGGACTGTGAAGAAGGCTGAGCGCCAAAGAATTGATGCTTTTGAACTGTGGTGTTGGAGAAGACTCTTGAGAGTCCCTTGGACTGCAAGGAGATCCAACCAGTCCCTTCTGAAGGAGATCAGCCCTGGGATTTCTTTGGAAGGAATGATGCTAAAGCTGAAACTCCAGTACTTTGGCCACCTCATGGGAAGAGTTGACTCACTGGAAAGACTCTGATGCTGGGAGGGATTGGGGGCAGGAGGAGAAGGGGACAACAGAGGATGAGATGGCTGGATGGCATCACTGACTCGACGGACGTGAGTCGGAGTGAACTCCGGGAGTTGGTGATGGACAGAGAGGCCTGGCGTGCTGCGATTCATGGGGTCACAAAGAGTCAGACACGACTGAGCGACTGAACTGAACTGACCTGACCTGGTCAGGGTAATTGTGGAAGACAAATGAAATGAAATATGTAGACTGCTTAAGCACAATAATGAGGACAGGGTAAATATTCAGTGCATAATTACAAAAATAATTACTGTTACTTTTGCTTTTAGGAAAAGAAAATCAGATTATGTGAAAGCAGAAATTCTGAAAACAGAAAACCACTTGTCAACATAGCCTTCAGCTAGAAGTGAAAATACAAAAACAGGAGAGAAGCACAGGGGAAGAATGGAAAAGGCAGCCGCCTCAAACTGTCCCAACTGAACGCTCCTCAAAGGAAGAGATGTCGGTTCCCGGTGGACAAACATCCAAGGAGGGAGATACCTTGTAATCTGTACCTGCACCTCTTCCACACCTGCTCTCACCTCTGGACAAAGAAACCTACGCCTCTCCATAGGCAGTGACCCCAAGGACACCTTAAAAATGCAGGGAAGAGCTCGTTCCCTCAACCTAGTAGCCTTTCTCTGAAAATCTAACCCAGGAATAATGTGTACAGAAGAGCTGCCCTTCCTAACATCACTGAAAACACCCCCTCCTCAGCACAAGGAAATCACGGTGGCAGGGACAGCCACTGGGAGACAATAACCTGGTCTTTGATGAGCTCCACTGCAGAGTCCTCAAGATCCAGCTCATAGCACAACCTCATGAAAAGCGGTCCAAACTTGTACTCTCCCAAAGTGATGTTCCTGTTCTCTGCATGGTACCTGGTAATCAAAATAATTCAGTGAGCCAAACGGTGGGACTGGGGAAAAGGCCAGACAAACGACGGCACGCACTCTGCTAGGTGCTGGGGATGCAGCAAAGAGTGCAGTGCTCTCACAGTCTGGAGGGGAAAGCGCAGAATTAAAGATGACCAGAAAATCCTGGAAAGCATATTAGGCATTTAAATAAACAGACAAGGTTCATTAGAGTCCCACCACATACTTGAAGTTAAAAGAAGTAAAATACAGATTGTAATCATCCTCCCAGATTTACCAGCAACCTGCTAGGACTGAGTGTGAGCGTATGTCAGGAACTAGCAGGGGTCTTGCATCTGTAAGCCCATCAGGATGGCACCGTCTCTTTCTGTGCTCCCGGAGAGGAACAAGGAAAGGAGTAGGGTAATGCTCCATTCCCCTCACGTCTGGCTTTACCCCCATATAGGACAGCAGCAACCAATAGATGCAATTTTAAATCTAGACCTATCTCTCCTTTTTTCTTGACTCAGGGAAAGTTATATGTGAACTATAATCACCTAGCCAAACAAATTAAATGCAGCTTTGAAATTTTAGTTTTAGAAGATGGCTAATTTCAAAGACAGTGATGTTTTATATGTGTGTGGCCTGGGATTTCTACAAGTAGCCAGTCTGCCAGTTAGAACTGCAGAACTGAAAGTTGCTCACATAGCTCTCCTTTCAAGAACCAACTCTTTCTGCTTTAGACACCGGGAAGACAATCTGGTGATGAAACAAGTAACACATGATTACACGTAAATCAGATTTTAGGAAGATTCATTCATTATGTGACTGAATACCAGATACCATGGGGAAAAGCTCTGATTTTAACAAACAGAATATTTTTTAACCTTCTGCTGAAATCACTGAGGAAAGTCATAACAGCATTAAGGATAGTCTATTCTGAACATATATGCTACCAAAGAGAATGATGACTCTACCTTTCAAGATACATTTCATAATCCAATTATAAAAGTTATAAAAATACTCACTGTTTCATTTACAGTTGTTATGAATTAACTTATCATATGAAAACATCCCCAACGGCTTAGCAGGTAAAGAATCCACCTGCAGTGCAGGAGACACAGGAAATGTGGGTTCAATCCCTGGGTCAGGAAGATGCCCTGGAGGAGGAAATGGCAACCCACTCCAGTATTCTCACCTGGAAAATCCCATGGACAGAGGAGCCTGATAAGCTACAATCTACAGGGTCGCAAAGAGCCTGACACAACTGAGCGACTAAGCACCAATGCACACTAAAACATCAAGCTGTAAACCTTAAAAATGTGTAATTCATATATGTCATCTGAACCTCGATAAAGCTAGAGGGAAGAAGAAATAAATATTAAAAGGCAGTAGAGTTAGTGATTAAGGACTTTTAGACTCTTGATTCCAAAACAGCAGTTCACACCCCAGCTGTTCTACCTACTGTGTCACTATGAGCAAATTCACTAACCACACTGTACCTCAGTTTCCTCCTCTGTAAAATGGAGAGAAGAAAAGGACTCAAAGAGTTTTTGTGAGGTTCAAATGAGATGATATGCCTGGCACACAGTAAGTCTTCCACATATGTTACCTCTTATAAAATGTAAGGCATGCTGAAGAAAATATCTTTAAATAATCAATGTATTTCAGTAAATACTCAAGAGAGATGTGTATCAGATTAACAACAAAACTAAAATGAAAAGTTTCCCAACTTAAATGACATTCACACTAATAAAAGTGCTAGAAAGTCACAGAGGTAATATGTCACCTCCTCTTGACAAGAGAGGTTCAAGTTCGAGGATCTAAGATCCCCTATAAACCAAACAGCACGTGGTCAAAACCAGGAGGAGATTCAGTGGCTCCTTGTTTTTGGCTCAATAAGGAGCTCATGTTCCAGCTCATTGCTCTTCTTCCCCAATGAGGGGCAGCCTGTCTTAGAAAGAAAGAAAAGAGGTTGGTGAGGTCATGGACCCCCACACCCCCCAACTCATCCAGCTGTCCACAGACAGAGGGAAAGGACAGCAACTGGGCAGAGAGCTACTAGCGTCAATAAAGGGATTATGAGTCACACACTACGCCAAAAACAAGAGTGGAAAGAGTGTTGAGAATGTTACCCTATTTTGTTGCTCTTGTAAACATCTGATAGCTTTGGCTAGTAAAAAGAAAACTGAGAGTAAAAGGAGCCAGAGGGTCTCAAATGATTCAACTTTATGAAACTGAAATAGCAGATGTAGGTTTGCAGATACACTGTGACTATGAATTAGCATAATCCCTTTTGGAAAATAATCTGGCAGTTTGTATTGACAAGCTTTAAAAGGTTCATGTCTTCTGGTCCCCAAAAGAAAGTTTTGCACATAGAGTTTGCTCATCATAGCACTATTTATCCTGGTGAAAAATCAGAAATGATTTAGACATTCAACAGTAGGGGCACAGTTAATTAAAATACCTAACCTATAATGGACTAGTGTATAGTCATGAAAATATGATTCCTAGAGTGTTAACAAGCAAAAACATTTATGCTACAATGCCAACTAGAAAACAAAATATCATGTTATATACACAGTAATAGCCACAACTATGTAAAATAAACCCTACCAAAACTGCAAAATCTTTGCATGAAAAAAAAAATTGGTGGGAAAACATATCAAAATATTAACAGTGGTTTCTTGGATGTGTTAGGCCCCAAGGATGGCTGCCATCAACTCCTCATGCATACTGCTCCATCCATCCACAGGTAGAATCGTTTCCCTTTCCGCATGAATCAGGGGTGGCTAACTTGCCCTGAGCAGGAGAATGGGGTGGAACGAAAGTAGGTGCCAGCGCTGGGCAGCTCTGCAGGCCTGCAGCTGTGTGCCAGTGCCTCTCCGGCTGGAACTCGGGTACTACAGGGGCGGGGGCAGGGGGGCAGGCGTAGGGACACTGATGCGTCAGAAGTGCCAAGGAAGCTTTCTTGGACCTCCCAGCTCAGCCCACTACAGCTGACTGCAGTGCACAGGGGACTTCAGCCGATACCGGTAAGAACTGCCCAGCTGAGGCCAGCCGCAGTTCCTGATTCACTGAATTGTGAGAAATAGTATGTGGTCATTTTAAGTTATTAAGTTCTGTTGGGGTTGGTTATGCAGCAGGAGACAATCAAAACCGCAGAATGTGAAATATATTTCTTGTGTTTTTCAAATTTTCAATGAAATTTGTGTAATTCATGTCTCTTATAGACAAGTTTGAGAAATCAGAAAAGTACACATTTAAACAAACAAAAATATATATATAATGTATAATTTCCAAAGAACCATGGTTAACTTAGGGTGTATATTCTTCCATATTCTCTATACGAGTAACTCGTATTTTTCTCTGTACAGTTCAAGTGCAGGTCCATGTATAGAAATGTATCTTTAAAGAATGGTGAAAAGAAGCAAAGAATCATTTTTAGGCTTTATTTCTAAAAATGATTGGTTTGGTGACATCCTGGTCCCAGGAGACACCTTTGCTGGGTTTCCTAAGAGCAGATTGTGATTACACATGAGTTCCTTCTGACATGGGAAAGTCTGATGACAGCTCAGAGACAGTAAAGAAACACAAGCCCAGAGTAGCGAGGCTAGTCAGGAGTCCACTGAAGTGTCCAAGTGAGAGGAGTGAGGCCTGAACTAAGACACGGGTAATGGGGACAGAGAGAGGAAGGCTGGGATGCGAGACACCAGGCAGTGGACCCAGGAGAGCAGATAAGATCAGGGGAAAGAAAGACTGGTCAGTATGAGAACAAACAGAGCAAGAAGAGGTCTGTGTACACGGAACGTGAAGACTAGAGAACATGTGAGTGGACTCAGTGGGTGGTGAGGCTGGTGATCTCCTGGGGTGTGAATTATTTGCTTTCCCATCTTCAGCACCTGGCATGTAGTAGGAACCTAATAAGTTTTTGTTAAATGAATGAGTTTAAACATGTGGTGCTCAGGGCAGGCACCTGGACAAGAGACCTGGAAGTTGCCAGTGTAGAGGTGATAGCTGAAATCTTCCAGGTGTATGTGATTGCTCAGGAAACGGAGACAGTGGGAAGAGAAAAGGCTGGCAGTATTCTAAGGAAGTGCCTCACCTGTAAATGACATGTTTAGCCAGCTCCACGTCGTCCCGGGATGTACATAAATGAAGCAGGGTTCTCAACTCCTCTTTCAGGATGAGCTTATTCTGGGTCAGTTTCTCTTCCAGGTTTCTCAAATAGGTTTCTGGAAGAGAGCACAGTGTGGAGGTGGCTATCACTCGGGCTGACTTGGACTGTTCAGGAGTCTGACCTCAGGGAGAAGGGGAGGCTGGAACCCAGCACCTTGCAGAGGCCACTGAGCCGGGCTCATGGCCACGCAGCTCCATCACTGGCTGGTCTTGAGCATCAGAGATGGTGTGTGAAGCAGCGCATCTGTGTCACAGGGCGCAGGCCCAGGCCTCACTCACGCTCCCTGCACAATCTTTGGGAGCAGGAGTGCAGGAATGTGCCTTTTTCACTACCTGGGTGACGCTTATGCAAAGTTTCAGAACTAATGTCCAAAGAGGCTTAGTCCAGACAGCTGTATCCAAAAGTGACCCATGAGGAAAAAAAAAGTAACCAAGATATCCAAACCATCAGTTGGTAGGGTACCTAGCGGGAAAACTGAAAGGAAAATGTGAAGATGAGTCACAGTGAGGACTCACGATTCAGGAATGCCTCGCATCTCTTCCTCTTGATTCAACTTCACCACTGTTTCATTCCTCCTGGTCCCTCTCTAATCAGTTCTTAAAAAGTGTACAGCGCTGTATAATGCAGAGGGCAAGCCTGTCCTCTAACAGCAGCAAACCGTCTTCTAGTGACCGAATCATTTCAAGGTGATCACTGTCTATGTCCCTTGTCCTGTATCTGAACCTACTGTGGAGACAAACACCAACAGGAAGCACTGTTTCTTGGCATTAGGAGGCACTGTATTCTTGGCAGAAAGTGGGGTGAGAGGCAGGCACCAAGCAAGCATCTGCTTTCCAGAAGGCAGGGCTGTTCTCACTATCAGAAGCTGCCAAGAAAAGTCTACAGGATTTGCTCCAAGGCGCAGAGCTCTGAAGGAATGCCACCTGAAGGAATGGCGGGATATACATTAAAACACAAAATTGGGAAGCTGAAGTAGATACTGCTCTCGATTTACTAGAAAAAAAAGGCCCCCTAGGTTTGGGTTAATGCAGTAGACTCTCCAATCTTTATTTGCAGGATCTTGTAATGGCTTTAGAACTGGGAAGACATGGGCTGAAATCTCCCAGGTAGTGCCAGTGGTAAATAACCCACCTGCCAATGCAGGAGACAAGAGACATGGGTTTGATCTCTGGGTTAGGAAGAGCCCCTGGAAGAGAGCATGGCAAGCCACTCCAGTATTCTTGCCTGGAGGATCCCATGGGCAGAGGAGCCTGGTGGGGTGCATGGGGTCACAAACAGTCGGACACAACTGAGGTGACTTAGCATGTACGCATGTGTGGGCTGAAATCTAGGCTTTGCCATTTGCATGCTATAGGGAGGTTTGGGGAGGCTTGTGAGTGAGACTTGATTCATGTGTAAAGTGAAGATCATGATACTGACCTCATGGGGTCATCCTGAGATAATGCGAGTAAAGTAAAGCCCTTAGCACACAGCCCAGCGTGTAGTAACTGCCAAGAAATCACAGAGGTTATTATTCTTATTTCATTCTTCCATCATGAGGATTTATTCTATTAAATATTTCTAAACAATTTCCAACCTAAAAAGATTTTAATAGGATGACTTTACATCTTGTACTTTTCAATATGTCCAAAATTTCAGCAAATGTAATTTGTATTTTAAAACAAACAATAAGATTTAGGTGCTTATTGTATATTCATATTCAGAGGTATCCTTCTTTGTGTGAGAGACACAGGGAAGGATAAGGTATGGTTCCTGCCCTGAAAGAGCTTAGAATCTATCTGAAAAGACAAGATATATTTACATAAAGGTATCTGAAAACAGTGACAGAGTAGGTGACACGTGACAGTATAAACATAATAGGAAAGAAGAGAGAAATCAAGCAGCAGAAAGAGACCAGATGTGGTGGACGCAGAGAAGCAGCAGAGGAGGGACGGGGCTGGGTCGGGTTGGCAGAGCTGACGGAGTTTGGCATCGCTGGTGTGGGAATCAGCATGAGACACAGCACGGAACTGCGGGGGAAAGGTGGTGAGGGGAGAACGTGACTAGATTAACAGGAAATTACACTGAATTCTACAAAGGGTGAGATCGACTATGGAAGAGCTAGGAACCTGGGGGGAAGGGGGATGTTTGTATGTGATGTGGTCTATAAGACAGTACCACTGTGGGTCCTCATAATGAGGAAATGTGGACAGGATTTTATATGTAAATACCTGAGAGTGGAGTAGCGTGGCACTCATGATGCTAATTGCCTTTCAGAACATATGTATGACCAGCACAGCCTTAGAAAGACTATGACAACTGAGTAACAACTGGACTATGACATGAAGCCCTAACTGCAAACTTCACAGAGCTCCAGGCGACTTGGGGTAAGCAGAAAAGGCTGAAGTCAAATCTAGGTTGAGTCTACCTAAAGTGGAGACTCAATTCTCTGTCACTCTTTATCTTCTTGTTCTGTAGGTGATTTTGTTTAACAGTATGGTTCGCAGAGTTGTAAAGGAAGACTGGTTTCTGGAGGGCTGGACTGTAGAGATGGGAAGCAAGTGTTCATTAGGTGCTCACAACATCCGACAGTGAGAAGGAGGAAAGCTGAGAAAGTCAATAGAACATACAAAAGAGTTATTAAAATAGAGAGGGGTCTTACTCTGTTTATAAAAGAATTTGAATTACTGGGGAAAACTCAATGTGCAGGACAAGAGGAAATTAATGCAGCAAGATTTCTCAGATGCTGAAAGGGAACAGGACCAGGGGTGGTGGTGGTGGTTTTAGCTCTGTACATAGAAAGTTTCAAACATACCTAAAAGTAGAGAGAAATCACCTCCCATGTGTCCATCACCCAGCCACAGCAATTATCAGTGTTTTGCTAATTTTTTTTAAAGAAACCTGTTTTAGACTACTGATTCTTTCAGCACAGACTGGAAAATATGAAAATACATCATACATTTTTTGTTTCATTTATCTATAGATATGTATGTGTGTACTAGAGATGCAAGGCAAATTGTATTTTTTACTGAGGGTGGCATCAAAAGTCTGAAAGCCAGTCATGTGGAGCAGTTCTCCGACTTTACTGTGCAGACGAATCATTTGGGGCCCAGGTTTGGCATTCCTATCCCTCCCTTACTTGCTGCTCATCCTTGAGCCTAACTGAGAGGCACTGATCTACAGGACTGGATGCAGAGCTAGTTTCAGTATTTCTCTGGGGTCCTGGGAGAAGGGTTAAGAGGAGAATGGTGAAATAAAAGGTGCACACAGGGGCACACTAGGAACTAAGAATAAATCATCTCAATTTCTTTTGAGATCCAAAGCCATTGAAAGAGAGACTGAATAGGGATAAAGACAGAGGAAAGCTGAATGACAGATTAAGGAAAGAGTTAATAGATTTGATTACCTTTGGTGCCAGGAAGATTACATGCAACAGCCACCTTCTTACGTTGAAACTCCTTTAATTTCACAATACTGTCTGTAAGTAGGTATCTTTTAGCTAAAAATCAGAGAAAGTAAAATCATTTTGACTATTTTATACTTAGCAAATAACATGTGTAGAGTTTGACCGTCTCTTTCTAATAACTGATCTGATCCTCACTAGACTGGTACAATTATAACAGTCACCCTTATAGGGAAAAAAAATTTCCAAACTACCAGAGAATGCAAATCCTCCACAAGTCTTGTCTGTGTGTGTGAAAGGAGCTAATGATTGTGTATGGGGACAAGAATCTGGACTCCAAAAGACAGATAACAAAACAGGTATATGTAGATTTGGTTTAAACAGGTAGAAGCATATAGGATAGAAGTAGTAGCTATAGTGTGACCACTGGAATTCCCAGTATTGTCATTTTCGAAATGAGGAGCTGTGATCTCTCAGATTTGAACTCTCAGTATCCACTAGATACATCAGGATTCACTCACCACAACTTAGCAGAAATGAAGAGTTTGGGAAACATTGCTTCTTTAAAATGCTGGTTTATGCATGAACTGGAGCATGGCCAAAGAATCGTCCACTATACAAACTCTGTGTACAACAATAACAGTGTAACAACAAAAATAGCTGCTGATTTCTATAAAGGTGAGCAGTGGTTACAGCAATTACTTAGCGTCCTCCTTTGTTAATGAGGGTTTCCCTGGTGGCTCAGAGGGTAAAGCAGCTGCCCGCAATGCGGGAGACCGGGTTCGATCCCCTGGTCGGGAAGATCCTCTGGAGAAGGAAATGGCAACCCGCTCCAGTACTCTTGCCTGAAAATCCCATGGACGGAGAAGCCTGGTAGGCTACAGTCCATGGGGTCACAAAGAGTCGGACACGACTGAGCGACTTCACTTTCTTTCTTTCTCTCTTTCCTTAATGAAGAGAACAGTACTTCTATCACTAGGTGGTATGAGAAAAGGAAAGAATGTATGTAAAATGTAGTAAAGCCTGACACAAAGTGTTAAATCTTTTATTATCATTTGCCAGCATTGTCAAATTTAACCATTTCCACAAAGATATTAAGGGATAATTCTGGAAGGAAATAAAGGAAGCTGCTCAGAGTCTTTCAGATTGTTATTTAGAGCTGGACTCTATAGACCTCCTCCCCTCCCAAACTCTACAGAACAGTAGGCCCAAGGCGGGGCGGGGTGTTCCCGGGAAGCAGCACAGCTCCATCCAAGGAAATACTACAGCCCCAAGGTCAAGACTCCAGCCCAGCTGTCCTTTGATTCCCCGGCACAGGGGCGTCCACGACAGGCAGAGACCACCACTGCACCCAGGAGCAGAGGGGGAGGGCATGCTCGGTTACTGTCGGCCAGGGAGTGACTGGAGCGCTGTTGTTTCTCCAAAGAGATGCCCACTGAGGTGTAAAGCTCCCTTCTGCCCCACCCAACCCCTACTTCAAGGCCCGAGGCCGCGGATACCTCCGAGAGGGCAGAGGCAGCAGGTAGAACCAGAGCCTCCCACCCAGTGATACACCAAACTTCGCAGCGCATGCAGCAAAAGGACTTGCTTCGGGGGTCGCAAGGTAGCCGCCATGCTGTTCCGGGCCGCACC
This sequence comes from Bubalus bubalis, assembly GCF_019923935.1. Taxonomy (NCBI): domain Eukaryota; kingdom Metazoa; phylum Chordata; class Mammalia; order Artiodactyla; family Bovidae; genus Bubalus; species Bubalus bubalis. The sequence goes on from NC_059175.1 coordinate 9,076,892, forward strand.
AACTGTGGGAGCCGGGGAGGGGGCGGAGCGTGGGCCGTGACTCCACCCCTTCCTCTGCCCGCCTCTCCCGGACCAGCATTCCTTTTGGCATGCTCCAAGATGGCGGCCCCCGTGGTGCGGCGCGGGATTCTCCTGGCGCGGAATGTGTTGCTGCCTCAGCTCTCTCTGGCAGGTTGGTGTCTGCTTCTTTCTTGGGGCTGCTTCTTTAGGTCCCCTGAGAACTCTGTTCCTTGAGTAAAAGGAGTAATGGACTTCTAAGGAAAGAAGAAACCACTGGAGGTGTTTGGTAGCACAGAAAGGGGAGGTAAGGTCTCTGACCCATCTCCCTCCCTAAAATAGTGTTTTCTTATCCAGAGGTGTGAAGAGCAGAGCAAGTTCTGTTTTGAGAACTTCTGCGGATAATTTGCCGCATTTATGTGTTCGGGTGGTGGTCTTTTTGCTGCCCCTCAAAAGCCCAAATGTGACCGACCCCCTCGCCCTCCCTGGGGCTGTGAAAATTTTCTCTCTCGCTGTTGTTTCTTTAGAGGGGTGTTATAAACGTTCCGGAGAACACAATGGCACCCCACTCCAGTATTCTTGCCTAGAAAATTCCACGGACGGGGGCGCCTGGTGGGCTGCAGTCCATGGGGTCGCTAAGAGTCGGACACGACTGAGCGACTTCACTTTCACTTTTCACTTTCATGCATTGGAGAAGGAAATGGCAACCCACTCCAGTGTTCTTGCCTGGAGAATCCCAGGGACGGAGGAGCCTGGTGGGCTGCCGTCTATGGGGTCGCACAGAGTCGGACATGACTGAAGCGACTTAGCAGCAGCAGCAGCAGAATAAACTTTCTCAACACCTGACGCGTGGCCAGACCCTGGTTTTCACTGGGTGAATGAATTTCTCATTATTAATCTCAGTTTACCTGATGACCTTGGGCGCAATTTGTTTGACCTTTCTTCGCCGAAGTTTTCCATTCAAACAGTAAATGCTAATAGTTTTGAAATACTTTGATACCTGCGTGAATGACGCTAAAGGACCTGCTGATGAAGACATTGGGAAAAAACTTTTTTTTAATTTACAGAAGCTAAATCCTGACAGGTGTAACTGGTTATGTGATTCGGCTGCAGTAATCACCATTGGTTTTTCCGATGCCTGTTATCAACTCTAATGTACCTCTTCTAGCCCCTATTCAAAAGAAACACATAGTTTTTCTCCACACATCTTTAAATATCAACGTGAAACCTTATCATTGGCCACCAGAAGTTTTCTGAGGATTAGCTGGTTGACCTAGCTAATGAAAATATTTCTTGCCACACATGAGGTAAAGTAGTCTGCCCAGTACTTGGCACCTCAGTAAGCATTAGGGTTGTAGCTGTTTACTAGTGTGTTTACTTAGGGTTGTTACTAAATGCTTTTCAGTTTAAACAAGACCTTGTATTGTTAATCAGGGAAAGTATCATAGTTGCTTGGAATGTTTGGGACCAGTCATTGTAACCAGGGAATGGGCATTAAATAAAGGTGAATTGAGAGAATTTCCAGTTACTGATTTGACCTAAGATTGAAACAGTGAACTTGTGATAGGTTATACCTGTGCTATCCCTCTGTCGTGGCCATGAGCTGTAAGTGGCTATTTCAATTAGTTTAAATTTAAAAATTCTGTTCCTTAGTCACATTGGTGGTGGTGGTTTTGTCGCTAGGTCATGTCTGACTTGCAACCCAACGGACTGTAGCCTGCCAGGCTCCTCTGTCCATGGGATTCTCCAGGCAAGAATACTGGAGTGGGTACAAGGGAAGCCCAACATTAGCTATATTTTAAGTGCTCAGTAGGCACCTGTGGCTAGTGGCCACTGTCGTGGCTAGCTCCTTTATTGCAGAAAGTTACATTGCACAGGCACTGGGTTAGACCACAGATGAAAGGAATCTTGAAATCAGGAACTGGAGGCTATAAGGCAAGTAATGTAAGATGTTACTGTTTGGTCAGTAAGTTGTGTCCAACTCTTTTGTGACCCTATGGACTGTAGCCTACCAGGTTCTTCTGTCAATGGGATTTCCCAGGGAAGAAAAATGGAACGAGTTGCCATTTCCTTCTCCAGGAGATCTTCCCAACCTAGGGATCAAATGCTCATCTCCTGCATTGGCAGGCTGATTCTTTACCACTGAGCCACCAGGGAAGCCCCAAAATAAAATGTAGCCCCCCCAAAAAATAGTACATTATTGACCTCTGGGGGTTTTAGAATGCTGATAAGGAGCTTTGCTTTAAGTCGTCAAAACATCTTAAACCATTACAGGATAAAAGAGGAAAAAATTCATACACACTCATGACAAATCGGTATTTGGAATACGTTGGAACTTCCATCTGTTCTCCTAACAACAGATAAATAAAGGCAACTAAAATAATCAACAGGATGGAAACAAGATTTATTGAGGTGAACCAAAAAAAGGGGTTTCAGTATAAGAAGAGGCTAGAGAAGGAAACTTACCGGGCACTTACTACAGAGTGGACATTAGGCGAAGCACTTACTATTGTATATGTCCTCGTTTAAATTATGATACAGTATTTCCCCATTTTACATATGAAGAAAACTGCTAGGAGGCCTGGTGTAACTTGTCCAGATTTTCATAATATTTATGGAAGGCTAGGATTCACATTTAGATTTTGTGACTCTAAAGCCTATCTGTGTTCACAATCACACTGCTTCCCTTTGGATGGAAAACATGTTTGGAGACATTTTACCAAAAGCCAAATTAACTATACAAAAAACAAGTTTTTTATAAATAAGTATTTACTAAGCTCCAAAATCTTGGTCTTTGGGGGCAGAATTAAGTAGAGGAAATATTCATTTTTCAGTCGATAGTTATATTTGAATATTGTTGCTCTAAAAGTTGACTGCCTAAAGGGTAAGCGGGTTCAAGATGGGTTTATCTGCTTGGGTGGCATAGTTAGAGTGGGGTTAAATGGTCTGAGAGAGCTAAACTTGTGAGGCTGATAACATCCTATTCGCTTGCTACTTCAGTGTTGTCTGAGGGTCTGTTCCCGCCCCAGGCATGCTGAATCAGAATCTTCATTTAATCGAGATTCATATGCACATTAAAGTTGGAGAAGCTGATCTAGATTTTCCAGTTTCATTGTCCACTCAGCATTCTTCCTGACTTCATGGAAATTCTTTCTGGTTTTAATGTTAATATACAGACCTCTCAACTACCAACTATCTTAGAAAGATGGATAACCTGATTTAAAAGGTTTACAGAAAATCAAATGTCTGTCTTGCTGCTGCTAAGTCGCTTCAGTCGTGTCCGACTCTGTGTGACCCCATAGATGGCAGCCCACCAGGCTCCCCCGTCCCTGGGATTCTCCAGGCGAGAACACTGGAGTGGGTTGCCATTTCCTACTCCAATGCATGAAAGTGAAAAGTGAAAGTGAAGTCGCTCAGTCGTGTCTGACTCTTAGCCACCCCATGGACTGTAGCCCGCCAGGCTTCTCCATCCATGGGATTTTCCAGGCAAGAGTACTGGAGTGGGGTGCCATTGCCTTCTCCAGTGTCTGTCTTAAGGTGTAGTTATTTACTATTGTTGCTGTAACAAATCACCACAAATTTGGTGGCTTAAAACAACATAGATTTACTTAAAACAACACAGACTTACTGTTCTGTATGTCAGAAGACTGGTAGAGTCTTACTGTGCTAAAATCAATCAAGGTTTTGAAAGGGATGTATTCCCTTCAGGAATCTTTAGGGGTGAATCGTTTTTCTAGCCTTTTCCATATTCTGGAGACCACCTTCATTCCTTGACTGATGGCCCCTTTCTCAAACGTCTTCAAAGTGAGCAGTGGCAAGTCAGGTCCTTCTCATATCACTCTGCCTTTCATGTACCACACTAACAAAGTGTCTCCCTCTTCTACTTTTTAAGGACCTGTGATTACTTTGAATCCACCTGGGGACTTCCTTGGCCATCTAGTGGTTAAGACTCTGTGCTTTCAGTGCAGGGGACACAGGTTCAATCCCTGGTTGGGGAACTAAGATCCCACATGCCCCGAGGTGTGGCTAAAAAAACAAAAACATTGAGTCCACCTGTATAACCCTGGACAGTCTCCTGACTTTAAGATCAGCTGATGTGCTGATCTTAATTCCATGTTGTTGTTGTTTAGTTGCTAAGTCACGTCAAACTCTTTTGCGACCCCATGGACTGCAACCCACCGGGCTCCTCTGTGGAATTTCCCAAGCAAGAATACTGGAAAGGGCTTGCTTTTTCCTTCTCCAGGGCATCTTCCTGATCTGGGGATTTAATTCTCTCATCTGCTGCATTGCAGGCAGATTCTTTACTGCTGAGCCACCTGAGAAGCAATCTTAATTCCATCTGTCACCTTAATCCCCCTTTGCCATGTACCCTAATATTCACAGGTTCTGGGGATTAGGACATGGACATTTTGGGGGGAGACATTCTGCCTGCAACACTGGATAACTCATTGCTGTGTTTGCCAGTGGTTTCTATTAGGAAAATTTTCCACTTGCCAAGTTTAAATTCTTTATCCTTATACCCATTTCCTTTCATTCTATCCTCAATGGAGATAGAAAATGATGTGTGCTTAGTCGCTTAGACAAGCATACTGGAGTGGGTTGCCATACCCTCCTCCAGGGCATCTTCCCAATCCAGGGAACAAACCCAGGTCTCCCACATTGCAGGTGGATTCTTTACCATCTGAGCTACCAGGGATGGTAAGCAAACAGTTAAAGTTCATATATTTGAAAGTTAGTGGGCTTATCTTTTGTAAATTTACTAGTCCTAATTTATTTTGTTTTCAGTCATGTGATCCCCTTGAAAAACCACACAAGACATTCTGGGACTCCTGTCTTTCCCCACCATCATCTCCCTGCTTTATGTCTCCCAGGACCAAAATCATGAACATAATTCTAGATAACTGTTTTTTCTGACTTTAGAATAAGGAGGACTGATGTCTTACGCTAGAATAAAACATATGTTAGGAGAAGAAACGGAGAATAAGTAAGAAAATGTAATAACAAGTAGAGAATATATAAGTCATTGGTGTCCTGGAATATATAGCTTAACAGTCCCCTCCTTGGGCTTTCTTTGGCCTCTCTTCTTTTCACAGCTATTGTAAGGCCTCCTCAGACAATCATTTTGCCTTTTTGCATTTCTTTTTCTTGGGGATGTTCTTGATCACTGCCTCCTGTACAATGTCATGAACCTCTATCCATAGTTCTTCAGGTACTCTGTCTAACAGATCTAATCCCTTGAATCTATTTGTCACTTCCACTGTAAAATCATAAGGGATTTGATTCAGGTCATACCTGAATGGTCTAGTGGTTTTTCCCTACTTGCTTCAGTTTAAGTCTGTTAAACTTCAATTTAAGGCCTTACAAATAGCTGTGAAAAGAAGAGAAGCGAAAGGCAAAGGAGAAAGAAAGATATACCCATTTGAATGCAGAATTCCAAAGAATAGCAAGGAGAGATAAGAAAGCCTTCCTCAGTGATCAATGCAAAGAAATAGAGGAAAACAGTATAATGGGAAAGACTAGAGATCTCTTCAAGAAGATTAGAGATACCCTATCTCTAAGATACCAAGGGTATCTTCATGCAGAGATGGGCACAATAAAGGACAAAAATGGTATGGACCTAACAGAAGCATAAGATATTAAGAAGAGGTGGCAAGAATACACAGAACTATACAAAAAAGATCTTCACAACCCAGATAATTATGATGGTGTGATTACTCACCTAGAGCCAGACATCTTGGAATGTAAAGTCAAGTGGGCCTTAGGAAGCATCACTACGAACAAAGCTAGTGGAGGTGATGGAATTCCAATTGAGCTATTTCAAATCCTAAAAGATGATGCTGTGAAAGTGGTACATCAATATGCCAGCAAATCTGGAAAACTCAGCAGTGGCCACAGGACTGGAAAAGGTCAGTTTTCATTCCAATCCCAAAGGCAATGTCAAAGAATATTCAAATGACCACACAATTACACTCATCTCACAAGCTAGCAAAGTAATGCTCAGAATTCTCCAAGCCAGGCTTCAACAGTACATGAACCGTGAACTTCCAAATGTTCAAGTTGGATTTGGAAAAGGCAGAGGAACCAGAGATCAAATTGCCAACATCCGTTGGACCATTGAAAAAAACAAGAGTTCCAGAAAAACATCTGCTTTATTGACTATGCCAAAGCCTTTGACTGTGTGGATCATAGAAAACTGTGGAAAATTCTTAAAGAGATGGGAATACAAGACCACCTTACCTGCCTCCTGAGAAATCTGTATGCAGGTCAAGAACCAACAGTTAGAACCGGACATGGAACAACAGACTGGTTCCAAATCAGGGAAGGAGTACATCAAAGCTGTATATTGTCACCCTGCTTATTTAACTTATATGTGGAGTATATCATGAGAAATGCTGGGCTGGATGAAGCACAAGCTGGAATCAAGATTGCCGGGAGAAATATCAATAACCTCTGATATGCAGATATCACCACCTTTATGGCAGAAAGCAAAGAAGAACTAAAGAGCCTCTTGGTGAAAGTGAAAGAGGAGAGTGAAGTTGGCTTAAAACTGGACATTAAAAAAACTAAGATCATGGCATCCGGTCCCATCACTTCATGGCAAATAGATGGGGAAACAGTGAGAGACTTTATTTTTTGGGGCTCCAAAATCACTGCAGATGGTGACTGCAACCATGAAATTAAAAGACACTTGCTCCTTGGAAGAAAAGTTATGACCAACCTAGATAGCATATTCAAAAGCAGAGACATTGCTTTGCCGACAAAGGTCTGTCTAGTCAAAGCTATGGTTTTTCCAGTAGTCATGTATGGATGTGAGAGTTGGACTATAAAGAAAGCTTAGCACTGAAGAATTGATGCTTTAGAACTGTGGTGTTGGAGAAGACTCTTGAGAGTCCCTTGGACTGCAAGGAGATCCAACCAGTCCATTCTAAAGGAAATCAGTCCTGAAGATTCATCGGAAGGACTGATGTCGAAGCTGAAACTCCTAATACTTTGGCCACCTAATTCGAAGAACTGACTCATTTGAAAAGACCCTGATGCTGGGAAAAATCGAAGGTGGGAGGAGAAGGGAATGACAAAGGATGAGATGGTTGGATGGCATCACTGATTCAATGGACATGAGTTTGAGTCAACTCTGGGAGTTGGTGGAAAGACAGGGAAGCCTGGCATGCTGCAGTCTATAGGGTCACCAAGAGTCAGACACGACTGTGTCGGACACAACTGAGCTGACTGAACTGGGCTTTCTAGGCAGCCGTAGTGGCAAAGAATCCGCCTTCCAATGCAGGAGACATAAGAGATGTGGGTTCGATCCCTGGGTCTGGAAGATCCCTTGGAGGAGGTCATGGCAACGCACTACAGTATTCTTGCCTGGAGAATGCCTTGGACAGAGGAGCTTGGAGGGCTACAGTCCATAGGGTCACAAAAGAGCCAGACGTGACTGAAGCATCTTAACACGTTCGTCCCCTCCTCAGCTTATGCTCATGGAGAGAAAAGGGCTGTACTTGTTTCCCACAGAAGGGAGTGATCTACCCGGTTTTAGAAATTGAAATTCAATTTGCATAGAAATGCTGTTGTAAATTATGAACGGGTTATCTGAATTGTGTGTTTTGGCTCTGTATCAGATTGTTAGAGCATGCAGAGACCTTAAATGTCACCCAGCCAACTCCTTCACTTAAAACTGCAGGGTCTGGTCTGCTCACTCCTGACCTGGTGTACAGCTGCACACCTAATGCAATGCATCAGTGCCATTGGAATTTATTCATCCTTCTTGACAGAGACAGGAGTGTAACTGACAATTTAGAACATCGTTTCTGTGAAAAATGTACTCTAACTTCCAAGCATCTAGTCATTTATAGTTGCTATTTTTAAAAAATATCTTTTGATTTGGGAGAATGGCATTGAAACATGTATAATATCACATAAGAAACGAATCACCAGTCCAGGTTCGATGCATGATACAGGATGCTCGGGGCTGGTGCACTGGGATGACCCAGAAGGATGGTACTGGGAGGGAGGTGGGAGGGGGGTTCAGGAGTGGGAACACGTGTACACCCGTGGCGAATCATGTTGATGCATGGCAAAACCAATACAATATTGTAAAGTAATTAGCCTCCAATTAAAATAAATAAATATATATATATATCTTTATTCCCTTTTGAGGCAATCTTTGGGAGCTTTTAATATTATTGCATCATTGCTTAAGCTTTAGACCTCAAATTTACACGTATTATTCTAGTAAAGTCTGACTAGACTCCCTGCTGAAGACAAGGGAGGTGCTGGTTTGGGAATAAACACACACAGGTGTGTTTATATTTGTTTTAGTTGGGAAATGGACAGAGAATAACAGTAGCGTCCTAATGGTGTGTGTGATCAGCTCCCATGCCTTCTAGCTGTGTTTGGTTATGGTCTGCTGTGACCTTCAGGGAACTGTCTGCCATTCATTCCTTTTCAATTTTTTAAGCAGCTTTATTTAGATTCAGTTCACATCCATCTACTGTGGTCCGTTGAATGCTTGCTTCGTTTTTTGTTACTTACACGGGGTTGTGCAGCAGCTGTCACCACAGGCATTCAGGAGATTTTCATCACCTGAAAAAAACCCCGTACTCATTAGCAGTCACACCCCAGTTCCCCCAGGTTTTCCTGCCCGTCTACCCTCCAGATCTAGGCAACCAATACACCTCTGTCTCTATAGATTTCCCTATTGCAGACATTGCATATGAATGGAATTATGTAATATGTGATCTTTTGTGACAGGCTTCTTTTTCCTTAGCATATTTTCAAGGTTCATCCATGTAGCATGTATCAGTACTTCTTTTTATTATTGAATAATATTCCTTTCATAAGAATATACCACATTTTGTTTATCCATTCATAAATTGATGGATATTTGCATCTTTCCCTTTTGGCTATTATGAATAATGTTGTGTACAATTTTTCGTGTGGATCCGTGATTTCATTTCTCTTAGGTATATATGTAGGAGTGGAATTGTTGGGTTACCTAGTAACGCCATGGTAACATTTTGCAGAACAGCCAAACTTTTCCATTTTGGCTGCACCATTTCACATTCCTACCAGCAGTGTATGAGCCAGACTTCTCTATGTCCTTATGAACAGCTGTTGTCATCTGCCTTTTTGATCATAGCCATCCTAAGTGGATGTATAGTTGTATTTCAGTATATTTTGCATTTCCTTAATGGGAAATGATATTAAACATCTTTCCATATACTTATTGGCCATATATTTATGTGTGTGCTATTTATATGTGTGTGTATATTTTAGAAATGTTTGTTTAGATCCTTTGCCCATTTTTCTGTTGAGTTGTCTTTTTAAATTTTAAGTTGTAAGGGTTTTTTTTTCCCCCTTGGTTGTTGTTCAGTCACTCATTCATGTCCAGCTGTTTGTGACCCCATGGACTGCAGCGTGCCAGGCTTACCTGTCCTTCACCATCTCCTGGAGCTTGCTCAAACTCATGTCCATTGAGTCGGCGATGCCATCCAACCATCTCATCCTCTGTCGACCCCTTCTCTTCCTGTGTTCAGTCTTTCCCAGCATCGGGGTCTTTTCCAGTGAGTCAGTTCTTCACATTAGGTGGCCAAGGTATTGGAGCTTCAGCTTCAGCATCAGTCCTTTCAATGAATATTCGGGACTGATCTCCTTTTGGATTGACTGTTTTGATTTCCTTGCAGTCCAGAGGACTCTCAAGAGTATTCTCTAACATTACAGTTCAAAAGCGTCAATTCTTCAGTGTTCAGCCTTCTTCACAGTCCAACTCTCACATCCATACATGACTACTAGGCAAACCATAGCCTTGACTAGATGGATCTTTATCAGCCAAGTATTGTCTCTGCTTTTGAATATGTTTTTCTTCCAAGGAGCAAGTGTCTTAATTTCATGGCTGCAGTCACTATCTGGAGTGATTTTGGAGCCCAAGAAAATTAAGTCTGTCACTCTTTCCATTGTTTGCCCATCTATTTGCCATGAAGTGATGGGACTGGATGCCATGATCTTCACTTTTTGAATGTTGAGTTTTAACCAAGTTTTTTCACTCTCCTCTTTTACCTTCATCAAGAGGCTCTTTAGTTCCTCTTCACTTTCTGCCATAAGTGTGATGTCATCTGCATATCTGAGGTTATTGATAGCTCCTAGCAGTCTTGATTCCAGCTTGTGCTTCATCCAGTCTGGCATTTTGCATGATGTACTTTGCATAAAAGTTAAATTAGCAGAGTGATAATATACAGCCTTGATGTACTCCTTTCCTTATTTGGAACCAGTCCTTTGTTCCATGTCCGTTTCTAACTGTTGTTTCTTGACCTGCATAGAGGTTTCTGAGGAACCTGCGATTCTGGGTAAAAGTCTCTAATCAGATAAATGATGTGCAGATATTTTCCTTCTGTTCTGAGTTACCCTTTCACTTTGTTGATTGTGTCCTTGAAGGATAATAAGTTTCATTTTCAGTTGTCATTCCTTCTTTCTCATTTCTTCCTTGAGCTCTTGTGTACTGAGCACTGTTGCGTGCCGGTCGTTGGACAGGCGTCATCTCGTGGGTCACCCCAGATCTGGCTGGTTAGACTCCTTATTTACCCACTGGGTGCTCAGTACTCTTTGCTGTTTGTGAAATAAGGGTAAATGTGCTGATCCAAGTCAGATGGAAATTTTTTAGGACTAACTAATCATGATAAACAGTCGTTTAATGAGTTAAGCAACCATTCAGCAAGTATTTTGGGTTCTAAGAAGGAATTTTAAAGCTTAACTAGGCTCTTCGTCAGTGGAAACAAATGGCTCCTAGGTCTAAAGTATTAGGAACAAAATTAGCAGCAGTTTTACTAGTAATGTTAGAAATTTGAACAGGTTTTCTGCATTTTCTTCCTGTGAGAGGTTGAATGCATGTTGTCATGAACTGAATTGTAAACCTGTGCAATATTGGTTACAGTTTCATAGCATATCTTTAAATAGTCTAGTAAATGGAAAATGTGGCAAAGATATGCTTAATAAAAACAGATGTAGAAACTGAACATGTGTTGAAACCATGCCTGTTGAGGTAATTGTGTTTTTCCTCAGGTAAAAGATACCTACTTTCTGCAGCATATGTGGACAGCCGCAAATGGGAAGCAAGAGAAAAAGAAGATTGTCACCTGGGTAGGTACTCACCATGCTATGATATATGTCATTTCCAATCACTCCATGTTTGTTACTATATATTCTTGAGATATATGTGAAATGCTTTTATAATAATCCAATCAAATAAGCATATTTTAAGTCTGAAAAAGAATTAGACTATTGTTTCACATGTGGCAGAATTATTTTTTCTTTCTTGCAAATTTCTCTTTCATTTTTGCCTTGACAGTCTCTCTGGATTATGTAAACATTATTTTGTCTTGTTTTCTGTTCATTTTTATCATATAGTTAGTTACCATGCATCCTGACTTTATTTCATCTGCAGAATCAGTCTTTATCATGATGGTTTTCCAAATTCATTAATACTCCCACATTTACTAATTAGTACTCAGTATTTACTGTAAACAGGAAGCCTCCCTTTTCTCCCACTTCTTGCTCTTTCTCTGTTCATTATCAATATGATCTTGTAGATTGCTTTTTTTCTTTTAATGATTCATTACCATCCTTACCATAATTTTGTTAGTCCAATTCTCCCAAACTGTCTCAAATTTGGCTAATAGAATCCCTTTCAAGCTGGCTCCCAGTGTTCCATCTTGTACATTTCCTGCTGTAACCCTGAAATCAGTTTCAATTAACCCTTAAACAATGAGGGTGAAGGGCACCCACCCTCAGGACAAAAATCCTCATATAGCTTCTGGGTGGTCCTCCCTATAAGTGGTTTCTTCCAAGCCAAGTTTCCATCTACGGATTCAACCAACTGTGGATCATGCGTGTAATCCTATAGTACATGTTTAGTGAAAGAAATTTATGTGTAAGTGAACCTGCACAGTTCAAACCTGTTTTGCTCAAGGGCCAACTGAATTTCTCCAGAGAGCGCTGGTCCCTTTACTAGGGAACGGCATTAGGAACCAAGGTCTGTGCACTAGGCGTCCCTGCTACGGTGGGATTTTCGCTGCTTTGCCCATTTAGTGGACAGAGCTAGGAAAAATACGTACACATACACACGTAAACACACATGTATTCTCATGTATATATATGAGCTTACATGTACGTATTGTACAAATCATGAGTTCGTTCTGAAACCTCAGTTCATCTCTCTGCAGAGCTCTTCCTGGCCTTCCTGTCATCCGTGTTTGTGTCTTCTTCTATACTGAACACGCTGCCCCCAGCAGGGCCAGTGTTTGTTGTGGCTGTCGGTGTCGGTACTGCCTGTTACCATTTCTGACTTCTACCCGGTGAAAAGTGAAAGTGAAAGGTGCTCAGTCATGTCTGACCCTTTGCGACCCCATGTACTATACAGTCCATGGAATTCTCCAGTCCAGAATACTGGAGTGCTTAGCTGTTCCCTTCTCCAGGGGATCTTCCCAACCCAGGGATCGAACCCAGGTCTCCCGCATTGCAGGCGGATTCTTTACCACTGATCCACCAGGGAAGCCCCTTCTACCAGTAATGTCCTACAGTCATTTTGACAGGCAAAAAAGAAAAAATACCACTATGTATTCTGAAATGTCCTTGAGGGCCTTTTGGTACTCTTTTTGGGAACCACTATTCTAATGATGAAAGCAACATGGGCTCAGTTAATTATGTTGCAAAGCTTATTCTGATGTGCCATATATAAATTATATGAAAAGTGCTGTGGAAGTACAGAAATGAAGATGAAGAATTTCATAAAAGCTGTTATTAACACCAGAGAAGGCAATAGCACCCCACTCCAGTACTCTTGCCTGGAAAATCCCATGGACGGAGGAGCCTGGTAGGCTGCAGTCCATGGGGTCACTAAGAGTCGGACACTACTGAGCGACTTCACTTTCACTTTTCACTTTCATGCATTGGAGAAGGAAATGGCAACCCACTCCAGTGTTCTTACCTGGAGAATCCCAGGGACGGGGAAGCCTGGTGGGCTGCCGTCTATGGGGTCACACAGAGTCAGACACGACTGAAGTGACTTAGCATAGCATAGCATACACAGTAGGAAGAAAATATTGTCTTAGCCTCTTCCAAGCAGTTTGAGTTTCCAAACCTTATCTCACCTCACATCCCAAATTATTCCTTTCACATATTTCTGCCGCAGCTACTATATGTCAGAGTATGATCTGGAGCAGGCATTATCATCATCCCTAATTGATAGGTACAGGAACCCAGTTAAGAGACATAGGTTCTGAAAGCTGGCAGAGATGGGAAAAATACCCAGACATTTTCGGTTCAAGTGCACACTCTTGACCACGTCACACAAGGTACAAAGTGCTGTAAGATACAGGATGAGGAAAAAATCACTTCTGACTTGATAGGGCCCTGGGAGGTACAGAAAGGATTATTGGTAGGATAGTATTCAGGAAATGGTGGCTGGTATGTACTGCTTTTCTAAGTACATTAATCTTAACAGAGAGGAGACAGTTACCTCCGTGGGATATATACTCACTGGAGACTGTTATGCTTATTCTTTGGCAAAGAGCATCTGCTCACTCAAGAATCCATGACAATATTTCCTAGGTTTGTCTCTGAATAACAGAGCTGATCCATACCAAAGCACCAAATATAATGGCTGTTTCCTAATTTTCCCTTCATACCTAGGAAAGTGTTAATAATGCTATGCTAAGTCACTTCAGTCGTGTCCAACTCTGTGTGACCCCATAGACAGCAGCCCACCAGGCTCCCCCGTCCCTGGGATTCTCCAGGCAAGAACACTGGAGTGGGTTGCCATTTCCTTCTCCAATGCATGAAAGTGAAAAGTGAAAGGGAAGTCGCGCAGTCGTGTACGGCTTTTGGCGACCCCATGGACTGCAGCCTACCAGGCTCCTCCGTCCATGGGATTTTCCAGGCAAGAGTACTGGAGTGGGGTGCCATTGCCTTCTCCGTTCCTACTGTGTAACAATATTATTAAAACTTGCATTCCTGTGTGGTATCACTGCACATTTTCCTTAATTCTTTTTATTTTTTTAAATTTATTTTTGGCTGTGCTGGGTCTTCCTTGCTGCTTAGGCTTTTCTCTAGTTGCAGGAGCGGGGCTGGAGGCACTCTGGTTGGTGGAGCAGGTGCGCAGGCTTCTCATTGTGATGGCTCTTGCTACAGAGCCTGGGCACTAGAGCGCACAGGCTTCAGTGGTCGCGGCTAGGCGGGACTCCAGGGCTCTAGAGCACAGGCTCAGTAGTTGTGGCACAGGGGCATAGTTGCTCCGCAGCTTGTGGGGTCTTCCCTAATCTGGGATTGAACCCGTGTGTCCTGAACTGGCAGGCGGATTTTTCACCACTGAGCCACCAGGGAAGCTTCCAGATTCTGTATTTGAGCCTTCTGGCTGGGCTGGCAGGCGGATTTTTCACCACTGAGCCACCAGGGAAGCTTCCAAATTCTGTATTTGAGCCTTCTGGCTAGGCTATGGCCCTGAGAATCAGGCGGTACACCTGGGACTGCATTCCCATGATCGGACAGTAGGTGGCAGTGTGACTCCTCCGGAGACCCCACAAGCCAGTGGAGCCTGGTATTCGGGCACTGCCCTTTGGGAAGCGTTTTTCCTTTCGGACGTGCGTGGAGGGCTGCCTTCGGCATGTGGAGCGCTCTGATTGGGCGCTGTGTTCTGGTGCGGGCTCGCTGATTGGGGGAAGGCGCAGGGAGCGATATGAGGCTTTTACTCCGCGCGTCCCCATTGGAGGGCATGGAGTGGGGTGCAGTGGATCGCGCTGCCGGGAGCGAAGATGGATGGGTGGGGGTGTGGGGCTTTGGCTTCCCTCATCTTAAGTGATTTTGCTTCCACAAATACTGGCGGAGGAGACCTGGATGCTCTCGAATCGCTGTGCAGCTGCCGTGCCTCTGTTCAGTCTCATTAATGGTTTTGTGTTAGAGCTTTGAGTGAGGGATGATGGGGATCTGTCCAGTTTCCCGTCTGAGAGTAATTTATTATTGCGGAGGTCTAGATTAAAGCCAGGAATGCAGTATACGTAGTCTGGGGGCAGGCAGGCCATGAGTGCAGGCCGGGTCCTCTGACACGAGTCGGAAGGGACCTCTTCTTCACTGCAGTCTTTGTGCCGGGCTCTGTGCTAAGCACTTAACAGGCACTCAACAGCCGGCTGAGGCAGCTGCTATTTCCCTTGGAGTTGAGGAAAACGAGACCAGATCCAACATTCGCTTAGGGTTATACATTATTCTGGAGAAGAGTAGGCAACCAACTGCAGTAGTCTTGCCTGGAGAAACCCTTGGACAGAGGAGCCTGGCACGTTACAATCCATAGGATCTTACAGAGTCGGACGTGACTTAAGCGACTTAGTACGCACATATATAGTATTCTTTTGTCTTTCTGCTCAAAAATAGATTTCTTAGTGATTGCTGTAGTTATTTGCAACTTTGCCTGACTGTCTTCTCTTGCACTGAAGCAGTGGATCTCTTACTTTTAAAAAATATTTTTTGATTGTAGTATACTATATATTGAAAAGCACACGAATTGTACTGTACAAATTGATGAATTATCACAAAGTGAACAAACTTGTGTAAAGAACATTCCTACCGCTCCGGAAGCCCTTATTGTGGCTCCCATTCCCCTCTTCAAACCATTATTCTGACTTCTAATGAATGCCATAAGTTATTATTACTTTTTAAAATGTTTTATGATAGAAAATGTAAAACATACAAAGGTAGAGTGAATGGTATAAGGAATCTTCTTTACCCATCACTTTTATTCAACAGTTACTAGTGCATGGCTAGTCTTTACTTCATCTATACATCTGCTTATACCCCCATCCTGATCTTTTGGATGATTTTGAGACAGATCTCAGACAATATATCATTTTACCCATACATTTTCAGTACATACCTCTAAAAGATATTTCTAATACTGTTGTAGCACCTATAGTATTAATAATCATTTAAATATGAAATATCAAGTCAGTGTTCAAGTTTCCTTAATACTGATACATTTTTTAATGATTATGCACATAAGGTCCAGGCAATGCAGCTGGTTATGTTTCTCTCCTTATCTTACCTCTTTTTAAGTCTTTTACTGGAAACATGCAGAGGTAGCGAGAATAGTATATAATGAACCCCCAGGGTCTGTCACCCAGAATCATGGTTATCAATTCCCTGCCAGTCTTGTTTCATGAAACCCCTACCCCCTCACCAGATTACTTTTTCATAAATTCTTATCTGATCATTTTATACTTATTTTGATATAAAAATAGGTAGGATTTAAAATATACATATATAACTAAATCACTCATACCATTACTAAAAATTAGTAATTCCTTAACATTATTAAATATTTGCTCAATTTCACATTTGCTCAAATGTCTTATATACTTCTTTTTAATTTATAGTTTGTTGAAATGATTTCAGATAAGGTCCATACATTGCAATATGTTGACATGATTTTAATCTGTAGGTTTCTCTTCATTTATTTCTTGAAGAAAATGGGTCTTTTGTAGTTTCCCACATTCTAGATTTGCCGTTTTCATCCTTATGGTGGTATTTAATATGTTCCTTTACCATCCTTATAAAACTGGCAGTTGAGAGAAAAGCTTGATCAGATTTTTTGTATTTTTGTTTTTTCTTTTGACATGAGTACTTCATAAGAAGTGTCATTTACTGTTGTCAGGAGACATACAGCATTTGGTTGTCATGTTAATGTTAAAGGCCATTTGTGAACATTGCTTAGATCTACTATTTCATTAGAAGCTGCAAAATGTTGCTATTTTATTTCTGTAATTTCGTCCTCATTTATTACCCAGAAAATTTTTGTTAAAGAATTTCTTTTCATCAGCAGTTTAGTTATCCTGAGTTATAGTTTGTATGGAAGAGGCAGCATTGAAAATAATTAATTGACCACCTGCTGCTGCTGCTGCTGCTGAGTCACTTCAGTCGTGTCCGACTCTGTGTGACCCCATAGACGGCAGCCCACCAGGCTCCCCCATCCCTGGGATTCTCCAGGCAAGAACACTGGAGTGGGTTGCCATTTCCTTCTCCAGTGCATGAAAGTGAAAAGTGAAAGTGAAGTCGCTCAGTCGTGTCCGACTCTTGGCGACCCCAGGGACTGCAGCCTACCAGGCTCCTCCATCCATGGGATTTTCCAGGCAAGAGTACTGGAGTGGGGTGCCATTGCCTTCTCCAAATTGACCACCTACCATCCTCCAAAGGTTGTCAGTGAGGGTTTTAATTCTTTTTAATAGCATGAATGCATGGACTTACGTATTCCAGACACTTTAATCCATTGCAGTTGATATTTTTTATTAAAAGAGCCTTAGTTCTTCAATTAGGCTCTGTAAAGCCCTGGGAGTTCTTGAACTTTACAACTCAGATCAGAAGATTTCCATTTTAGACTGCTTCTGTACTTTGTCTCTGAAATTTCATTAGCTGTGCAGATCTACTGGGGAGGTATAGAGTGAAAGTTAGCAACATCAGCCAGTTAGCAGCTGTTGAATTACAGACTGGGGCTTGCAGTGAATAGGATTCAGGAGAAAATCATGCTAGGGGTTTCCTGGGGGAAGTCCCTGGGTTCCATGAGACGTTTGTTTGCTCACCCTGCCAGGGGCAAGGGCCTAGGTGACTTGAACTGAATTGCTTCTTGAGCCCTACTGAATTAAATATTTTATTTCTGATATTTTCATTTGATAAGTAATTATAAAGTAAGGGATACCTTTTAGTTTTACTTACTGCCTTTTTGTTTCTGGGTTTTTGTTTTTTGTTTCTTTTTTTTTTGGCAGGAAGGTGGGGGAGCAGAATTCAAGTTGAAACCAAGCACTGTGACCATCTCTCACATTATCTAGACACTTCTCTCATTAGCTGAGGTTTAGTTTTGCTGTGTCATTTCAGCTGTGGAGCTTTTTGGCTTGTTGCAGTAGTTTTCCAATTGGAGCTTGATGGAGATTTTCTGAGGCCTGCTTTCCTGTTCACATATCTGTGACATATATTCATTCACTAGGTTTCATAATGACTGTCATAATGACTGTCTGTTGACAGTTCTAGAGGTGGGTCTGGCCTGTGTACATCATCTTCCTTTAGTCTTAGTATATGTGTGTACAAAGCTTGCCTTCACATTTTTTCCATTATTGTTTTATAGCTTCTGGTGACAGACAAATAGAAGAAAATCTAAATATTTATATTCAGAATGGTTCCTAGGTTAATTTTTCCTAATCCCTTCTATTATTTCCATACATGGTATTGGTCATCTCTCCCTATTTTTCTTTTTTAAATGTGGGAAACAAAAACAGTTTCAGCCTGTGCTTTCCAGATCACTTCTTTTAGGAAATAAATAATAACTTGTATCTAGTTCTTTAAGAATTATATAAATTAGATAAGATATGCAGATGGTCCTACATCCAGAAAGAGCTTAACATTGAATGGTTAACATTGATGTACAGTTAACACAGAAATCATGAAAAACTGAAACCATCTAATAATTTCTCACCTAAATCTCCCAGAGTTCAATAGAGGATCCATCTTTCCTTCAGAGACCTTCCTCCAACTTTGACCCAGAGACTACCGTGCTTTATAAGAGGCTTCTTTCCTAGCACATTGCTACTATAGATTTTATGATCATTAAAAAGATTATCATTTTCTTTCTCAGAATTTTATATAATTTGAAGCTATTTTACTTTGATGTATACCAATTTAAAATTATCTTCCTGGAAAAATGGATTTTTGATCAGTATGTAATGACCATCTAACCTGAAAAAGGAAAGCTTTTTACTTTAAATCTGTTGTGTGTGATATTAATATAGCTGCACCAGCTTTCTTTTGGCTACTTTTTTGCCTAGTACATTTTTCATACAGATATTTTTAACACTTCACGTATTCATATGATTTATATAGCTGGATTATGTATTTTTAAAACTGATCTGACAATTGTCATGTTTGTAATTGGAAAGTTTAGTCCATTTACATTGTCATTTTATGATCAGTGGTTTATTTGGATTTATTTCTGCCATGTTTTGTGATTTGTCCCATCTTTGTTCTTTTTTTTTCCTATCTTCTTTTCGATTGGTTGTGGTATTTTTGTTTTTTTTGCATTTTCCCCCTCCAAAAATTATATCCTCTATTTCTACTCTTTCAGAATAGTAGATTTTACCATTCTAACTCTACATCTTTTAGATGATTGCTTCATAACTTCCAGCATACATATTTACCTTAAATTCTAGGATTAATCACACTCTGCTATGCTTTAGTCCTGTCACATAACCCCCAACCATATGTTACTAATATTAAAGTTTTGTCCTTTAAAACATGTAAACACATAAGACTTTATTATTTTTAAACAATTTCCCCCAGACCGAATCAATTTTATTTACCTAGCATTCTTTATAGCATCTCAGGTCTTTTTTAAAGGATCATTTTCCGTCTTCCAAACACACGTCTTCTAAAAAACACAACTTGTAAAAATCTTCTTTAGTGATATGTGTTGCTAATAAATTCAGTTTTTGTTTTAAAATGTCTTTATTTTTCCATTAAACTTAAAAGATAGTTTTGTTGGATGTGTAATTCTCTTTTGATTGTATTTACTCCCAGCATGTTGTTCTCCTGTTTTCTCTTGTTTCTAGTGAGAAAGCACCTGTTGGTATAGTTGCTTTTCTTTACCTTCTGGCTACTTTTAAAGTCTTCTTATTCTTCAGTTTAAGTGTAATGTATCATGGTGTGGATTTAATTTTACTTAATTGACTTGAGATTTTTTTTGTTTCCTGAATCTGAGAATAGATGATTTCTATCAGTTCTAAAAAACACTTAGCTATTAGCTCATCATGTACCAACTCTCCCCATTCTCTTTATTAACAATGTCTTCTGGAAATTCAAGTTAATGTATTTTAGACCTTACTATTCTATTTTCTTGGAGAAGGCAATGGCACCCCACTCCAGTACTTTTGCCTAGAAAATCCCATGGACGTAGGAGCCTGGTAAGCTGCAGTCCATGGGGTCGCTAAGAGTTGGACATGACTGAGCGACTTCACTTTCACTTTTCACTTTCATGCATTGGAGAAGGAAATGGCAACCCACTCCAGCGTTCTTGCCTGGAGAATCCCAGGGACAGGGAAGCCTGGTGGGCTGCCATCTATGGGGTCGCACAGAGTCGGACACAACTGAAGAGACTTAGCAGCAGCATTCTGTTTTCTGGGCTTCCCTGGTAGCTCAGCTTAAAGAATCTGCCTGCAATGCAGGAGATCCCAGTTCGATTCCTGGGTCAGGAAGATCCCCTGGAGAAAGGATAGGCTACCCACTTCAGTATTCATGGGCTTCCCTGGTGGCTCATATGGTAAAGAAGCTGCCTGTAATGTAGGAGACCCAGGTTCCATCCCTGGGTTGGGAAGATCCCCTGGAGGAGGGCGTGGCAAACCCGCTCCAGTATTCTTGCCTGGAGAATCCCCATGGACAGAGGAGCCATGGGGTCACAAATCAGACACAACTGAGTGACTATCAGCACAGCACATTCTATTTTCTGTATCTCTTAATGCCCTTTTTATACTTTTCATTTTTATTAATCTCTGCTGCAGTCTTCTTCTGTCTTGTAATTCCTTTTAGATCTTTCAGGTTGGTAATTCTCACCTCACTTGTACCTAATCTGCTCTTTAACTTACTGAATTTCTTTTTTACAACTTTGTCGACATGTTATTTACATAGACTATACCACACATACTCACAGTGTGCATTTTGACGAGCTTTGACATGTGTGTGTGTGTGTGTGTTTGATCAGGATGAGCAGCACGCCTGTCGCCCAGCCCCACGTTCTCTCCTCCTCCTTTGTAGCCCTTTGCTGCTCTTCCTGCCCACCTTCCCAGGAAACTGCTGGTATTGTTTGTTATCATAGATTAGTATGTATTTCCTATAATTTTATGTAGTAAAATCAACTCTCTAAGCCACCTAAACCACAGTTCTCAAGTTGGTGTGTCTCGTATGGCATGGGAAGTGTGGATTAGGGCCTGAGAGGTGTGAGGGCTAACCGCGTGCCCTAGAATCCTCAGGAGACTGCATCCTCGCTGCTTCCCTTTGCAGGGTCCGTTACTTTCCAGTTCACTTTCTCTGCAGGTGTAACCCTAGGCAGTCCAGGCTTTACCCGATGATCTGTGAAACAGCTTCCCACCTTACAAAGGCCTTGGTTCTGTCCCGTGCCCTGAAAGTCATTGAAACCACAGCTGTGTGTCGCTGGGGCCTGCAAATGCTCAGATGACTGCCTCCTTCAGTAGTCCCTTAAACACGAGGTTTGTGCTTCCGTCTTGCCTTTAGCCTCTGATGATTAGATCTATCTTCTTGAAAGCTCAGTCATATATTTGACAGTTTTTTTTTAACATTTTATTTAGATGTTTTATTTTCATAGTAGGGAGAATTTTTTTAAAGCTATTCAGGCCACCTTATTGCTGAGATGGAATTCAGTTTAATACCATCATCTTCAAACTTAGCAGCAACATCTAAGACCTGTCTTAGGTTCCCTCCATGGTAGTTCTCAAACTAACTTACTCAAGTGCTTGCCAGGCTACCTCACAGTCTCCTGGGGCTTTTGTTTAAAAATTTGTGTTTGCATGGTCTCACCTCAAATCTATGGAATTAGAGTCACCTTCTGGGTGTGAAGCCTAGGAATCTGACATTTTAAAGTCTTAAAGCCTCTCAGGGTTTCAAATCTTTAGCCAGGATTATACTTCAAATAGTGTGGGGGTCCTCAATAAAATCCTTTATGTCCTTAGACTATCAGTGATTTTTTTTCTTCAAACAAAAAGAACAGTTTTATACTAACATAAATTTCATTTTCTGGACATATTTCCACATTGTCTATACAGCTTTAAGTTTTGTTAAATGAAGGATTCAAATTTCAGACCCATTCTTCTTTAGAGTCTTTGTTGACCTCAACTGTCCACTGCAATGTGTGTTCTTAAGGAGCTGAGTGACAGGCAAGAAGGCATCTTCTTTGGCACATCCCTTTGAATAAAACCTGGGCATCTGCTGGCCCCTCGCTGAACTGTGACGTGTGGCTGTGACTGTCGAGCCTGCGGTCCAGAAGCCTGTGGCGTGGCCCGCTGCAGGCCGCAGCTGCCCCGGCTTTTGTGGCCATCCCTGCTCCGCGCGCTTTTCTGCTCCATCCGTCACGCCACTGCTATCATGTGAGGTGGTTGGTGCATATTATATTTAGCAGTAAACCTTTCTCTGACTTACAGTATGCAGATATTATTCATCAGATGCTGGCTCTATAGCTGTTGCCTTTTTTGAGGCCCCAGTTGACTTCACTTGACTGAAGCTATCTTGGTGTAAAAGATTAAAGTGGAATCTTGACTCTATACTACAGAAGCCACCTCTGTCCAAATGTTTAGCTGCATACTGTGCATTATATGAAACCCACAAAGAAGTGGAGGTCATTTTAATTCGGCCAGTAGATCCAAATCCTGCATTTTTTTTGTTAAAATTTAAATTTTGAGTAAAGGGAGTTGATTCTTTATATTGCCTGTCATCTCAACATAAGAGCCTTGATTATGAAGAGATCATAAAGATTTGGTATGTTGGGCATGCTGTTTAATGTCATTCTGTGAACAGTTAGATTTAACAATATCAGTTATAACAATATTAGTTATAACTAATATATAATATAATACAGTATAGTATAATATAATATTACAATATTAGTTATAACTATAGCAATATTAGTGTGAAGAGGTTTTATGGACTTCTTTGTATGTGTGTATTTGTGTTTAAAAATTTTTAAATCACATGGTTTCAACCCCTTTAAGATAGTCATAAGAAAAATTAGTAACTTTTACATCATATCAGGTTTTAGTGGTTTTGCAGAGTTCCTTTCCCCTAATATCTAGAGTCAGTGAGAGCATTACCCCAGGGAAAGAAAAGAGAAAAATATTGGTTAAGTGCACAGCAATAGGTCTTCAACAGATACTTAGCAATTGACTGATTCTCTGTTGCCTTTTTGCTTAATATTAATTTCATTCACCAGGGAGAAAAAAAAATACTTGGAACTCCAACTTTTAGAGTTGACTCTTGAACAACATGGGTTTGAACTGTGCAGATTCACTTATACTTGGATTGTTTTCAGTACAGCTTTACACGATGCAGTTGGGTGAATCCTCAGATGCAGAGAGCCAGCTGTGGGACTTGTGCATCTGCACATTGTGGTATCTGCAGTGGGAACTGAAACCAGTCCATGAGAGTACCAAGGGATTACTCTACTTCTTTTTTCTTCCTCTCTTTCTTTCCTCTCTTTCTTACTGCCTTGCTTTATACCTTTTATTTATTTACTTAAATATACTGAGTGCCTTTTATAGAACTCTTGCAGGAACTGAGAATATGTCAGTGAATTTTAAGTCCTAGCCTTCATGGTTTTTACTTCTAAGTATAAAAGACAGGAGGAAAAAAAAAAAACAAACAAAAAAAACCAACAACAAACATAGACCAGTGTGTGTGGGCATTTGTAGATCACAGAAAATATTCTGGATTTTATTTTATTATTTTGTTTCAGTATGCATTTGTTTGGCTGTGACAGGTCCTATTTGCCGCACTTGGGATCTTTTTGGTTGCAGCATGTGGGATCTTTGGCTGTAGCTGGTAAACTCTTAGTTGCAGCATGTGGGATCTATTTCCCTGACCAGGAATTGAACCCAGCCCCCTCCATTGGCAGTATGGACTCTTAGCCTCTGGACCACCAGGGAAGCCCCTCTGGATTTTACTCCAAGTGTGATAGGAAACTGTTGGATGGCTGAGACAAGAAAATAACAGGATCTGACTTATCTTTTAAGAGGCTCAGTCAGACTGCCGTGTGGAGATGGGGTTGTAGGTGTGGGGACAGTAGTCAAGGTGACTAGTCAGGAGGTGAGAGGTTAGCTGTGCTAATGAAGAAACATATAACTTTCAGATCTAACACTTACATGATTTGCTGGTACGTGGTTACAGAGAATGAAAAAGAATGGAATCAACAGTGATGCCTTAGTTTTTGGCCTGAGTAAGCCAGTTAACATGCGGCCATTTCTGAGATGGGAAAGGCTTGGAGGAAAGCAGGTTTGGAGTGGAAGGTTGGAGAATTAAGAACACAAACAATGTTAAGATACCACAGGAAATGTCACCTATGCAGTTGTAAGTAAAAGTCTGGAGTTACAGGCAGAAGTCAGGGTAGGCACATACGTGTACAGTCAGTAGTCTGTAGATGATGATTATAGCTATGGGGAGGGAGAGAATGAGATACCCATGGAGCGAGCAGATGGTGTAGAGTCTGCTCCTCAGGGCACGTCAGCATCAAGAAGTCAAGAAGAGTTCCTGCAAAGGAACCCAAGAAAGAGAAAGAGAACGTTTCATGAAGGATAGAATGGTCAACTGTTGTTAGAGAAAGGTCAGGTAAGATGAGGATGAGAATTAACCACTGGATTTAACAAAGCGGAGGTGGACTTTGGTGTCAGTAGAGTGAGGAAAGCAAAGCCTGATTTGAGAGGGTTCAAGAGAGGCTGGAACTAGGGAAGTGGTGACACTTGTATTGGGGAAGGCTCCTTGGAAGCAGAGCAGAGACGTAGCTGGAGAGACAGGAGGAGGTCACAGGAAGCTTTTGCCGTTTTTGGTTTTTGTTTGTTTAGCGAACTACATCCTTTGTTTAGGAAAAGAAGAGTTGAGGCAGAGTCTGTGGACACAGATGCTGGTAGCCTGGTAGGCCTGATAGCATAGGGTTTCCATGATTGCTTCTGTTTTATACTGAGGGAAATAAGACACAAGCCGTGAGCTGAGAGAGAGAGGAGAAGGGCAAGGAGCACACACACTGTTAAGTTCTAGAAGCAGCGAGAAGGCATGAAATAATTATTTTGGAGAGTATGTTGCCTGTTATTCTAGACCTTTTTAGACTCTGAGATAACAGTGTAATCTCAGGAATACCAAATATGTGTATGGATGTTCTGGTAAAAGGAACCAGAATAGGAATAGTTGAGCCTGAAAATCACTTATTGTAGCCAGAGTGCCTTGCCGTCTGATTTGTCCAGGGGATGTGTAAAAGTCATTTCATATGTTCCAACTGAAAATATTTTTGAACAGTTGATGAAAGTGAAAGAGGAGAGTGAAAAAGTTGACTTAAAGCTCAACATTCAGAAAACGAAGATCATGGCATCTGGTCCCATCACTTCATGGGAAATAGATGGGGAAACAGTGGAAACGGTGTCAGAGTTTATTTTTTTTGGCTCCAAAATCACTGCAGATGGTGATTGCAGCCATGAAATTAAAAGACGCTTACTCCTTGGAAGGAAAGTTATGACCAATCTAGATAGCATATTCAAAAGCAGAGACATTACTTTGCCAACAAAGGTCTGTCTAGTTAAGGCTCTGGTTTTTCCAGTGGTCTTGTATGGATGTAAGAGTTGGACTGTGAAGAAAGCTGAGTGCTGAAGAATTGACGCTTTTGAACTGTGGTGTTGGAGAAGACTCTTGAGAGTCCCTTGGACTGTAAGGAGATCCAACCAGTCCATTTGAAAGGCGATCAGCCCTGGGTGTTCATTGGAAGCACTGATGCTAAAGCTGAAACTCTAATACTTTGGCCACCTCATGCAAAGAGTTGACTCATTGGGAAAGACTCTGAAGCTGGGAAGGATTGGGGGCAGGAGGAGAAGGGGACGACAGAGGATGAGATGCCTGGATGGCATCACTGACTCGATGGACAGGAGTTTGAGTGAACTCCAGGAGTTGGTGATGGACAGGGAAGCCTGGCATGCTGCACTTCATGGGGTTGCAAAGAGTTGGACACGACTGAGTGACTGAACTGAACTGAATATCAGTTTATTTATTGGGTTCAAAATGCAGAAGGAACAAATGTGTAAGCAGTCAAGAATCTCCTTTTCTTGGCCACTACCGTCTAATTCCTTTCCCTGAAGTCTGTCAATAATAACACTTTCTTGTGTCTTCCAGAGATATTTTACGGGTCCATTTTTAAAAAGCTAAATCTATGCTGGGGTTTTTAAAACAATCCTTTCTCCAATCAAGTAAATATTTTAAAAAAAATTATACTAATATTTCTCTATTCTCTTTAATTTATTAAGAATAATTTTTAAAAAGAGCATCCCTTTTAATACTGACTTCATAATGTTGACAGCCATCTGGCAGGAGCTGCATCTGTTAGATTTTTCTTTAGAAATATGTATAGTTAACAAGGTTCTTTTTGCTTCTTTGTCTTCACAGCTGATCTAGCATCTTTGATGGATAAAACGTATGAGAGAAAGCTGCCTGTTAGTTCTTTAACAATATCTCGGGTAAGAAAACTTATATTTTCAAGGAAGAAAGAGAAAGAAAGCAAGAAAGACTATTTCTATAAATGAGGCTGTGTAAATAAAGACCATCTTTTATAGGAAATATTTTTCCAGAGTATCTTATGTTTTTATAATTACTAATAGATATTTTATGATGAAGTAGTAAATTTCTTTGACAGAAACAAAAGGTAATAAATTTACCAGACTCTGATCAGTGTTGTTTATCTAACTTAATTTTTCCAGGATACGATATGATACCATCACTTTTTTCAAAGTTGATATACTTTTCAAAGTGGTAATGTTGACTTGTTAATATTGGAAGTAAATTTGGTAGTTGAGAAAGTCTGTAAAAGACTTTAACTTTAGGCTGCTACAGAGCATTAGATGGGAGAATAATCATAGGCTAGGAATCAAGAATAGAAATTGATCCATTGACCATTACTGATGAGCTTCTATGCCAGCTGTTTACTAGTTTCTTAACATTGTCTCACTGTTCTCATAGCAGCCATGTAAGATAAGCGTTGTTGTCTCCCTTTTGCATGTAAGGCTCAGAATGATGACTTTCCCAATTTTACATAGTTCATAGGTAGAAAAATTGGACTTTAAACCCAGATCTCTGTGGCATCAGAGGTCTTTTCTGTTGCCTCCCAGAGATAGACCTGATCTTGTCTTCATGAATTTCCTTTGTGACATGGGGCAACTGGGGCTTCTCTCAGTTTCCTCATTCAGTATGGAGACAGTAGTATCTTCCTCACAAGGCTTATGTGATGCTAAATTGAGATCTTAGTTGTGAAAACTATTTGTAGAAATTAATGACACCATAAAATTGAAAAGATTGTTAAATCGATGAGAGGAAAAGTGAAGAAACCATCATCCCTTTTAGTCTCAGTGCTTTTTTCTGCTCCTTGATACTTTCCTTTTAGTGGGCAAACTGTTTAGCTTGATCATAACCTAGTAATTTTCATGTTGGAGAGGAGCTGAAAGACCACTGGTTCATCCCTTATGTGATAGATGAAAGCTCTGGCCATAATGCCTGGTGTTTGTTTAGGCTGCACTTGAGAGTTTAAAGAGCTTTCACGTACATTTTCTGGTTGGAGCTTCATACTCTTCAGCGCAGGTGCCTTTATTCTGTTTATGCAGATGAGCAACCAGGATCCAGAGAGACTGTGTCATCTGTTTATGCCACACAGCATGCAATCACGAGAGCTAGTTTTCAGTCTCGGGTCCTATGTTTGAACTATATTTTATCTGCTCCTTAGTAAGATTTCTAAATCAAATCTAGTAAGTCCTCCAAAGAGGGCTCAGGAGTCTCTCCTCTTTACTCTCCTCTCCATCCTCCTGAAGTCTTAACTTTATTCACTACATCCATTATTTCCTACTTCATCCTTTTTGCCTCTGAGTCTTTAGAGTACAATTCATCCCCAGGCTTCCCTGGTGGCTCAGGCAGTAAAGCATCTGCCTGCAATTCAGGAGACCTGGGTTCGATCCCTGGGTTGGGAAGATCCCCTGGAGAAGGAAATGGCAACCCACTCCAGTATTCTTGCCTGGAAAATCCCAAGGATGGAGGAGCCCGGTAGACTATAGTCCATGGGGTCACAAAGAGTTGGACGCCACTGAGCGACTTCACTTCACCCCCAGAAGAGTGTTTTCTGTTTCTCAGATTTAGAGTTAAGGAGCACACGGGTATTTTGTGGGTCAAAAGGAGACTTGGTTGGTAGACAGTAATAAGTTGACTGGTCCGTAGCAGAACCAAATCAGATAGGAAAAATGGATATAAGACCAAGTTCTCTAAATTTGGATTTTCCTCTTTTGGGTCATGTTTTTTCAGCCATTAGAGTCTTCATCTTCTGAACTATTGTGTTTCCATGTATTTGGAACTTGGAAAACAGAGAAAGTATCAGGATTTAAAGATAAAGGAAAATATCAGTGACTAATTGTAGAGTAGGAAGAGCCCTTTCTTGTTCAGAGCGGGGTTTGTGTTTAGTTTTCAAACAGTTTTTCTAACCAAGGATATTCTACATATAGAAAAAGAGAGGCCATTGTAGATTCTTGTTGGTATTAGGATAAAGTGGTATGAAGGGTAGAGCCACAGTACATGAACCCTGTCCTAATAAAACGACTGGTTTATCTTTAAGGTCAGTATGTGACTTAGGCTCAATATATGACATAATTTGTATTCAACCAAGGGTATCTTTTTCCGTCTTTCAGTTTGTGGACAACATTTCGTCTCGAGAAGAGATAGACCATGCAGAGTATTACCTTTACAAGTAAGTTTTTCGTTTCATTTGACTATATTCTCATCCCTTTTTAATAACGAAAGATCGTAAGTGCTGTATATGATGTTCAGGATCTTGCTTTTAAAGTTTGTGCTTTGGTGATCTTTCCATATCAGTGTGCAGAGAGCTTCGTCTTTTTTTTTATAACTGCAGCGTATTCCATACTATGAATACGTCACGTTATTTACTTATTTTTGGCTGCGCTTGGTCTTCATTGCTGTGTGTAGGCTTTCTTTAGTTGTGGTGAGTGAGGCTGCTCCTTATTCTGGTGTGCAGGCTTCCCACTGTGATGACTTCCCTTGTGGGGCACAGGCTCTGGGCCTGCGGGCTTCAGTAATGGAGCATGCGGGCTCGAGGCTGCGGCCTGTTCCCTGGAGGGCGCAGGCTCCACTGGTTGTGCGCACGGGCTTTGACGCCTGAGGCATGTGGACTTTCCCTGGACAGGACTGAACTCGTGACCTGTGCACTGGCAGGCGGATTCTTATCCACCGTACCACCAGGGACGTCCGAGTATGTTATTTAAACCAGTTCCCTACTGTAGGGCCTTTTTTGTTGTTTTTACTTTTTGTATGATGTACAACACAGCCATTAATAATCTTTTACATAAGTAATTTTGCACACAGTTCTGATAAGTATGTATATTTAATATATATATGTAGATGTAATGATACATATGTATTGACATATATACATATTTAGTTTCAATAACTTTTGCCAAAGCTTGCCCAATAGAGGTATTTTCATGCTACTGAATTTTTGTTACTGATAGGAGAACAAAATTTGTCTGTCTCTTCTTGCCCTTTTTTATTTAGCTGGAAATATACTTTTTAAGCCCCATTCAGCACCTATTTTCTTTATTTTTTTAATTTTAAACTTTATTTTATATTGGGGTATAGCTGATGAACAGTGTTGTGGTAGTTTCAGGTGAACAGCAGAGGGACTCAGCCGTACACTTACATGTATCCATTCTCCCCCAGACTCCCTGCCCATCCAGGCTGCCACGTAACACTGAGCAGCGCTCCATGTGCCATACAGTGTATCCTTGCTGGTTATCCATTTTAACCATAGCAGTGTGTACATGTCCATCCCAAACTCCCTGACTCTCCCTTACCTCTGGCAGCTATAAGTTCATTTTCCAAGTCTGTAAGTCTCCTTTTGTTTTGTAAGAAAGTTCATTTGTATCATTTCTTTTTAGATTCCACATGTAAGAAATTCAGGTGGTATTTCTCCTTCTCTGTCTGACTTACTTCACTCAATGTGACAATCTCTTGGTCCATCCACATTGCTGCACATGGCATTCTTCCATTCTTGTTAATGGCTGAGTAACGTTCCATTGTATAGGTGTACCACGTCTTCTTTATCCATTCCTCTGTTGATGGGCGTTTAGGTTGCTCCGTGTCTTCGCTGTTGTAAACAGCACTGCAGTGAACATTGGGTGTATGCTTCTTTTTGGATCATGTTTTCCTCCAGATATATGCCAGGAGTGGGATTGCAGAGTCATGTGGTAGCTCAATCTTAGTTTTTTAAGGAACCTCCACTCTGTTCTCCATGGTGGCTTTACCAGTGTACATTTCCACCAGCAGTGTAGGAGGGTTCTCTTCTCTTCACACCCTCTCCAGCATTTATTATTTGTGGATTCTTTGATGGTGGCCATTCTCGCTGGTGTAAGGTAGTTTTGATTTTGCATTTCTCTAATAATTAGCAGTGTTGAGCATCTTTTCATGTATCTCTTGGCCTTATGTATGTCTTCTTCGGAGAAATGTCTGTTTAGGTCTTCTGCCCATTTTTTGATTGGGTTATTTTGATGCTGTGGATGAGATGGCTGGATGGCATCACTGACTCGATGGACATGAGTTTGAGTGAACTCCAGGAGTTGGTGATGGACAGGGAGGCCTGGCGTGCTGTGATTCATAGGGTCGCAAAGAGTTGGACATGACTGAGTGACTGAACTGAACTGAACTGATGCTGTTAAGCATCATGAGCTCTTTGTACATTTTAGAGACTAATCCCTTGTCAGTTACATCATTTGCAGATACTTTCTCCCAATCTGTGGGTTGTCTTTCTGTTTTGTTTACTGTTTCATTTGCTATACAAAAGCTTTTGAGTTTAAAATTTGTATGGTGACACATAAAAGATGCTGAATAGCCAAAGCAATCTTGAGAAGGAAAAATGGAGCTGGAGGAATCAGGCTCTTGGCTTCAGACTATACTACAAAGCTACAGTCATCAAAACAGTACGGTACTGGCACAAAAATAAAAATATAGATCAGTGGAACAGGGTAGAAAACCCAGAGATAAACCCATGCACCTATGGTCAATTAATCTATGACAAAGGAGGCAAGAGTACCCAATGTTAGATAGACGATCTCTTCAGTAAATGGTGCTGGGAAAACTGGACAGCTGCATGTTAAAAATGAAACTTTTTAAAGATTTTTTTAAAGATTATTCTTTAACACCATACACAAAAATAAGCTCAAAATACATGAAAGGCCTAAATATGAGACTGGACACTATAAAACTCCTAGAGGAAAACATAGGCAGAACAGTCTCTGACATTGCAATAAGTTTTTTTTTTTTTTTGATCCATCTCTTAGAATAATGGAAATAAAAACAAAAATAAATGGGACCTATTTAAGCAGTCTTTTCAGCTAACACCATTCCAAAATTTTTTCTGCATTGCTGCATTTGCTTCATTCTTTCTCACAACTGAGAACAGTTCCACTGAACCTCAGATATACTCACCCCTGTGTACAAAGAAGCATGTTCATTCAAGCACCATCTATACCACTGAAAACTGGAATGACCTAAAGCTCATTATGTGAAAGATTGATCAAATCAATTATTTATTCTTGTAGTTGATTTTTTGTCTATCAAATAACTGTCGAGGTGATACCTTAAAAATCACCTTACTGTGATTTTTAAAGCCTGATTTATGATTTTTTCCAATTCCTAGGCAGCAAGAAAAGATTCGGACTGAAATTTAAAATGTTTCCAGTAAGCGTTGCATTAGAAGTTCCATTTGATCTTAACTCTGTTTTGATCAAGAGAGTTTTCAGTTATTTCCATCTGGGTATGTTTTTTAAAGCCTTCTTTAGATTAGTGAAAATGTTTCCAATTTTTTCATATGTGATATTGCTAACTAGCAATGAGACTTCTTTTTGTTTTCTTTCTGAATTGGGTAGATTCTACCATCATTTTGGTGTTTTCTATTTAAATATAAATCTCAAGTAGATGAGATTCCTAACCTTAAAAAAAATATTTTAAATCTCAGATTGCCTTTCACAGTGTCCTAAGTTTAAATTCTAGGCCCTGAAATCATAATTGCAAGTGCCTTCCTACCCTTCCTGGGCTTCCCTGGTGGCTCTGATAGTAAATCTGCCCGCCTTGCAGTAGACCTGGGTTTGATACCAAGGTCAGAAAGATCCCCTGGAGAAGGAAATGGCAACCCTCTCCAATATTCTTGCCTGGAGAATTCCATGGACAGAGGAACCTGGTGGCCTACAGTCCATGAGATTACAAAGAAACATGACTGAGTGACTAACACTTTTTTCCTACCCTTCATTAAGATAAACACAAGTGAATTCTGTGGTGAGAGCAAGGCATCCACCTTCCTTTAGTGGCTCTTTGACACTGTAGGGCTCCTTTGGTAGTTGTTTTTGCCTGTGGTGAAAGGTGCATCTGGGCTAGCACCTTTGTTTGCTTTGTTCTTGGGAAATGCAGAAAATAGTTCCAATTTATAAATAGGAACTATTTTTAGAATTCTATTCAGGACATAGTGCCATGGTCTTAGAAGAAATATGTCCCAAGTTTACCTCTGCCTCTGAAGCATAGAACTGATTGCAGCATGTATTCACTGAGCACCCATCATGTGCCCAGAATTTATCCAAAGTGTTGGGCATGTAGTGATGAATAAGTTAGGCACTGTTCTTGTCTTCATACATTAAAGTTTAACTGAGAAATTTCAGTCTTCCTGAAAGGCCTTCTGTGATTAATTCTTCATATCATGTCCAGTTTTGTGAAACCTGGAGTCTTATTGAAAGTCACAAAATCTCTGTTTCCTATTTTTAGTTAGGTCATGTAGGATACTCTTGTTCTTGTCCATCTTAAATCTAAGCCATTGTTTAATTTGACATTCCATCCTTTGCTTAATCAAAACTAGTGTTCTAAAAAAAAAAAAAAACTAGTGTTCTCACCATGACTTAATCACTCTTTTATTTCTGTTCTTTCTCCTCCCATTGCCATGAAAATACAGCTCTATTTTACTCAGCTTTTTTTTTTTTAAAGAAACATTCTTGTGACTTGATGATATTACTGTTGTCTGTGTGTGAGACTTGGTACAGCACCATAAAGCTGCATCAGCTTTAGATGATGGAGGTTGGCCAGTGTTCGTTCATCAGCTCAGTATCATCTGCTTTCCAGCCTTAGAGGATATACAAAAGATAATAATGCCTCAGCAGAGTTACAGGTCAAGTTATGAACTCTTGGGGTTTCTCTCCTTTAATTGAAATCAGGAGTGTTAATCCTGAGGACCCCAAGAGCCTGTGGGATTTCCAGCAGTCTTCAGCATGCATGGTTGCAGTGCCTAGCATTTTCACACGGGTGTCATCTCGGAGTAAACAGTGGAGGATG
Source organism: Bubalus bubalis (assembly GCF_019923935.1). NCBI lineage: Eukaryota > Metazoa > Chordata > Mammalia > Artiodactyla > Bovidae > Bubalus > Bubalus bubalis. Next base: position 9,110,078 of record NC_059175.1, read on the forward strand.
TGGAAACAGAGGAGCAATTTATTAATCCTGCAACTAACACTGTCTTGCTGACTGGCCTGGAGGGTTTCTCATTTCCCAGGAGGTATCCTTCTTGAGGGGAAGGCTGGCTGCCGCCTCTGCCACTGGTACAAATCATTTCCTGCCTCAGCCTGTAGAGACCAGGCTCTGCAAGCTGAGTGTAGTGGCTGCATTGCCACATCTTTGGTGGTCAGGTCTTCCCAGGGATCACATGAAGTCTGAGAGAGGTGGAGAAGTTTGAAAGCCTGGAGTGATCCATGGAAAACTGGTTGAGCATCTGCCATTAAGTCAGATGCACAAGCGAGCAGTTCTGAGCCCCACAGTTCAGGGTGTTTCTGACACATGCCAGCGTGTTAACCATCCTCTCGTCCCAGCAGAGACTCAGCCTTTGACTCTCCTGAAGTTTAAAAGTTTGGGGGCATCAACATTAAAGAGTCCCAGGCATCTTTTAAGGAGACATACAGAGGCTGCTCTTTAGATTGTGCGAAAGTGAAAGTTGCTCAGTCCTGTCCGACTCTTTGTGACCCCGTGGACTATACAGTCCATGGAATTCTCCAGGCCAGAATACTGGAGTGGGTAGCCTTTCCCTTCTCCAGGGGATCTTCCCAACCCAGGGATCAAACCCGGGTCTCCCACATTGCAGGCAGATTCTTTACCTGCTGAGCCACAAGGGAAGCCCAAGAATACTGGAGCAGGTAGCCTGTCCCTTCTCCAGCAGATCTTCCTGATCCAGGAATCAAACCGGGGACTCCTGCATTGCAGGCAGATCCTTTACCAACTGAGCTATGAGGGAAGCCCCAGATAGCAGGAGGGAGAGCAAATATTCAGCCAGCCCTGTTTGGGCCCCAAGCCTCCTCTCTGAGGACCCACAACCTTTTGACCAACTTCTGCGCTGCTACTTGTAAGTAAATACAAATACTAAGGAAAGAGAAATCATGCTTTAAACAGAATAATGTGAGCTAAAGATAATTAAGTCAGTTAATTCTAGGAGCCGTATAGGTGGAGAATAAAGAAATTTTTTTTTAAATTAATTAATTTATTTATTTTTTACTTTACAATATTGTATTCATTCTGCCACACATCAACATGAATCCGTCACGGGCGTACACGTGTTCCTCATCCTGAACCCCCTTCCCACCTCCCTCCCTGTACCATCCCTCTGAGTCATCCCAGTGCACCAGCCCCAACCATCCTGTATCGAACCTGGACTGACGATTCATTTCTTATATGATATTATACATGTTTCAGTGCCATTCCCCCAGATCGTCCTACCCTCTCCCTCTCCCATAGAGTCCAAAAGACTGTTCTATACATCTGTGTCTCTTTTGCTGTCTCGCATACAGGGTTATCGTTACCATCTTTCTAAATTCCATATATATGCGTTAGTAAGAAATTTTTTTTCAAAAAAACTTGATAATATGCTACAACAAACCCAAGAGTAAAAATGAGTAAAATAGTAAAAAAGCTAAAATTGAAGTAAATAAAATATGAAAGCTAAGAAACAAGAGAACAAAACCTGCTAAGAACTGTTGGGCTGTGCAAAATAAACATGATTAAAATAAGAGAATAAAAAAGTAAAAAGCAAAATAAATCAAGATAAGAAGGACTTGAGCTGGGGATTTCATAACCTGTGTATAATGTGGCTGGGAGGTTAGGACAGCAGGCACAGGCCTGCTGTTGTAGGATACTCTCAGCAGGCGGAGTGATCAATCCCTTCATGAGTGGCTTGCAAACTGTCTTCCAAGGAGCCCTCGAGCGGGTCCTTTACAGGGGCCTCAGTGCGAGGCTGGGAGAGCAGCAGGCTGTGAGGGACAGGCCAGGCAGCTCTGCCCCCAGCCCTCGGCTGCTGCTTCAGCCAGAAAAGCTGTGCCTCCAGCTGCTTTATGGATCATGTTGGCAGGAGAGAATTCAAGGGGGAGGTCTGTGAAGCTAGATGAGAATAAAATTACATTTTTATTTGCACTCACCTTCCAGTAATATTTAGCATTGCCGTCCATTGTGAATATTGACAGCAGACTACAGTACTGTTTCACTATAACTGGTTTCCTTGGTAATCCTGTGTTTAAAACATTATGAGAAGGTGCCATCAGACTGCCTGAGAGTTCATGCTGCAAAAAAATGTTACAAACCTCACTGTGAAGACCTGTTACTTGGATTTATTCCTGCTGCTTCCCCTAGGCCTTTTGAAGTTTTCTAGTTCTTTTTTTTTTTTAATAATTTTATTTATTTATTTTTGGCTGTGCTGGGTCTTTGTTGCTACACTCAGGCTCTGTCTAGTTGCGGCGAGCAGGGGTACTCTAGTTACAGCGCGCAGGCTTCTCGTGCTGGTGGCTTCTCTCGTTGCGGAGCACAGGCTCTAGGCACAAGGACCTTGGTTGTTGCGGCACTCGTGCTTAGTAGTGCGGCTCACGGGCTCCAGAGGACAGGCTTAGTAGTTGCTTCACACCCTGTGGGATCTTCCCAGATCTGGGATCAAACCCCTGTCTCCTGCGTTGGCAGGCATATTCTGTACTACTGAGCCACCAGGGAAGCCCCTGTTGAGAAGAAGCCTTTCTTCTCTTATTTTAGGTTAAGCCTCCTAGAGTTAGACAGGCATATGGGTGACATGTGTAAAGTTTAGATACAGGCAGTCTCTTGTCTCCCCACTGGAGCAGAAGAGGTTTGGGGAGGCCCTGAGATGCTGTCCGAGCAGTGCTAGGATGGGCTGGGCAGGAACACCTCTGCTTGACTGGAGTGTCATCGCCTCTGCCCCACTCCAGCCCCAGGTTGCAGAGGAGCCGCAGTGTTCCGCCCACAGTAGCAGCAGAGGTTGGCGGCCCAGAAGAGAAAGGTGAGGGCACAGCCCAGCCCAGGACAGCTGAGAGGAGGAGGCTGCTCAGTGCTGGTGAGCGTGAGAAGGTGACTGCCGATCCATGCTCTACATTTGTTAAGTACAGTTTTACATGTCCCATGTCAGTAAAAGGAATTCAGCAAATTTTTTTTCCCCGCTTTGGGCAAAAGATTAATTTTTGCTTTCTGCCCACATGCCCTCTCATTGGCTTCTGAAGGAAAAGGGCTGCCTATCTTTTGCCTTACTATTAATTTATAGTGCTGCTAAGAATCTGATCTGCATCTTGATTTTACTGACTCAGGAGACTAAGGCATGGAGATTCACTGAGCACACTCCGCACAGAAGGTGTGCAGGTAAGCCATGTCTGTCCTGCAGTGAGAAGGGAACCACAAGGGCGAAATGTCAACAGCGGGGCAGGGCTAGAAAAACCGAGGCAGTGCTTTCCCAGTGCGAGAATCGATAAGGACTTCAGATGGGGCTACAACTTATTTTTAAGAAAACTGAGGCAGAAAGAATCCCGTGGAAACCAGAGTGGTGAGGCAGCGTGCCTCTCCTGGGCCGCCTGATGAGCAGTTCTGCGCTCAGGACCCTCCAGGTTAGTGTGTGCTGCCCACGTGCAGATGGGCGAGCCCTCAGGCAAGCTCCGTGTCTCCCTTCCAGGAGGCAAAGCTGCATGTCATTGGTGAAATTGTGGCACCAGTAAAAGATGTTGCTTCCACAGTTTATAACAAGCTTTAACAGTGGCTGTATTAGTATTTGATTACTACAGTAACAGAATGCAGAGCCAAGCCATAAAAATTCCTTCTTTCTGTGAGACATCCTCCTCTTCACTGAGGATGTTTGCAAATTGCGTTTTTAAAGGCATATTTAGACTTTCAAATCATTTTAGCACGGTAGCAGTTTAGAGATGCATGAAATTAAACTTGCTTCTTTTACTATTCATGCATCAATAATCTAAACTGATAATTTAATCTGCAGCATAAATGGTTAGTCCTGAAGGATAAGTGATAGAAATTTCTAACATTTACTTAGCATTTTATATTTTAAGAATACATTTTTTAAAAAGGTAGCCTTTCGGGTTTTAGCAAAAATGTCGGGAATGCCGCATTAATGGTCACACAATAAGAAAAGATCTCTGCAGAGCTCCATGAAAAGGTCTGTTTTTCTCAGAATGCAGCTCTCTGTTGTCATGGAGAGTGGCGTGCCACCCATTAATGAGAGGAAGTCAAGGTTGCGTGGCAGGCAATGTGCTGCCAGCATTTTCATCCACACTGTACCTGGGCCTCAGGCGTCTTTCATCCATGGCTTAACTGACCTGGCATATACCAGGCGTCCCCAGTTGGAGACGGATGGCAGGTCAGGAACAGCTGGGGTGAGACAGATGGCAGCCTGCACGTCTCCAGGTCCCAGGTTGGCAGCCAGCCTTGAAAAGGAAGGACCAAAATAGCTTCATTTTTCAATAAGCAAAAATATCCACATGGTTCCTTAGAAGGTGAGTACACTACCCCAGGCCTATGTTGTAAGAATCCATTTCTGCCTGTAGGAAGAGGGGAATGGGGGAGTTTATTAGGCGGGAACACTGTTCATGAGTTAAGCAGTAGTCATTTTTCTCTGAGGGCATAGAGATTGTGTTTTATAGCACTAAAAGGAAATTTAAAATCTTTCTGTTAGCATACTGCCAGATCTCATCATGTTTGAACATTATTAAGGAAAAAGCAAAGAGCTCATGGGGCAGTAAATGAGTCTTAGAGCATTTTTTATAAACAGTTTCATACTTTAAATTGCCAAGTGCTTTTTGCAGTTCTTATTTGCTCATCCTTACCGCAGGCCTGGGAGAGAGTTAACTGTTAATGGCTCTACATGAGAGGATACCAGGTTGTCAGGAGCATCGTCCACACCTTGCCAAAGTCCCGTGGAGACTCCACTCCTGACTTTGCACTTCTCTCCCTATACTGATCTTGTTTTTTCAGCCTGGATCCTGGTAATAGGAGTGTAGAGGTAACCTTCAAGGGTGTTTTCCTGGCTTTGGCTCTGACGTTCCACCCAGCTTGCCCAGAGTGATCTCACACATTGCTCTCTGATTTCTCTGCAGTAATGAATGGGTCCCTGGAGGCCCTTAACCTCGGAGTCCAAAGTGGTCCCTGTTGCTGCTGACATCTGTGGACAGGTCTTTGTAGAGACTTATGCTTTCATTTCTTTGGGGTAAATATCTATCTATGTGTGGAAGGCTGGAGCATGTGGTAGGCATACATTCCAGAGTGTTCCTACCATTGTCCAATCCCAACAGCAATTCCAGGGCCTCCATATTTTCGCCAGCAGAGGTGACCGTGCTAGCGTGTGTTTAATGGTGTCTCACTGTCGCTGTGGTTTTAATTTGTGTAAATATTTGCCTGATATTGAGCATCTTTTCATGTGCTTATCTTCAGTCCTTAAAACTCCTTGGTGAAGTATCTGTTTAAATCTTTTGTCGCATCTTTTATTGAATCATTTGTTTTCTTATTGAGTTTTGAGAACTTTTTCTCTTGTAATTTTATTTATCTTTTTATTCACTAATACTATTTTTCAAAGAGCAGTTTTTATTTTTGATGGAAGTCCAGTTTGTTATTAATTGTTTTTTCTTTTCTAAATTGTGCCCTTGGTGTCAAATGAGAAATCTTTGCTTCACCCAACATCACAGAGATTTTTCTGCTGTGTTTTGTTTGAAAAGTTTTATAGTTTTAGGTTCTACGATTAGGCCTATGATCCGTTGTAAGTTATTACGTTTTTTAATATGGTATGAGGTAAGGGTCCAAGTTAAATTTTTGGCATAATACCTAGTCCTGTCAGAACCATTTGTTGAAGACTATTCTTTCTGCACTGAATCTATTCTTTCTGCATCTTTGAATCTTTGTCAAAAATCAATTGAGTATAGATGAGTGAGTCTCTTTCTGAGCTGTTTTGTTCCTTTGATCTCTATTCCATTTCCTTTCTTTTCTCCCCCCTTTGGCTGCTCTGTACAGCATGTGGGATTTCAGTTCCCTGACTAAGGATAGAACGCATGCCCCTTGCAGTGGAAGCACGGAGTCCCAACCACTAGAGCACCAGGGATATGTCTCCATTGTCTCTCTTGATGCCAGTGCTACACTATCTTTATGGCTGTCTTTTATAGTCAGTCTTAAAATTAGGTAGTGTAAGGCTTCCAACTTGGTTCTTTTCTTTTTTCAAAGTCGTTTTACCTAGTCTTTTGCATTCCATATCAATTTTAGAATCACAGTGTGTGTCTGTGTATGTGCACACATACATACATAAATATTTTATTAATAATAAGGAAATTAGGAGCAAGATCAATTCCAGAAATATGTATTGAATGCCTAGTATATGGTGATGGTTTAGTTGCTCAGTCGTGTCCAACTCTTGTGACCCCATGGACTGTAGCCCCCCAGGCTCCTCTGTCCATGGGATTTTTTAGGCAAGAGTACTGGAGTGGGGTGCCATTTCCTTCTCCAGGGGATCTTCCTGACCAGGGATCAAACCTGTGTCTCCTGCGCTGCAGGTAGTCTACTGCATTGCAGGCAGATTCTTTACCTGCTGAACCACCAGGGAAGCCCAGTATACATTTAGAAACAAGACAGAAATAAGATAGCGGGATATAATGGGTATGAAGTGAGATTGCTTTTGTGAAAGTCAGTAATCACTCTTTTTCCATTGAAGACAAATTTAAACTGTCCTGACAGAATTTCGGATTTCAAGTCTGTAAGACAAATGATTCTCGTCTCTGTTTATAAAGGAAGTTCCGAAGCCAATAAAAGGTTTAAGAGAAGTACTTTTTAATTTGCCAGAACTGTGGTATGTTCAAAGGAAGGATATGAATCACTACAATCAGAAGGTTTATAAATTGGCTGGGGATAACTAGGTAAAATAGAGTGGGGTGAGAACTAACTTTATGGGGATTTACAGGGGCCTTCCTGGGAGTAAGGCAGATCATAGAGAGAACAGCATGCAGGCAGCAGCATACATTGCTCGGGGATATGTAAACTGGTACAGCTTCTGTAGAGAGAACTTGGGCAACATTCCCTGACAGCTCAGTTGGTAAGAAATCCACTGCAATGCAGGAGACCCTGGTTCTATTCCTGGGTCGGGAAGATCCCCTGGAGAAGGGAAAGGCTACCCACTCCAGTATTCTGACCTGGAGAATTCCATGGAGTATCCATGGGGTTGCAGAGTCCATGGGGTCACAAACAGCTGGACATGACTGAGCGACTTTCACTATCAAAATTATGAACACACATATCCTTTGACCAATAATTTCACTTCTCAGAACTCCTGACACTGCATACATGTGGAATAATACCCATTACAAACAGATTATGTCCATCAAGGCCTGTGTATATTAGTTTTTCAAAAAGTACTTTTAAAAAGAGCCTCAAGATTATTTTCTGGAGGCTCAGACAATAAAGAATCTGCCTGCAATGCAGGCGACCTGGTTAGATCCCCGTGATAGGTGGATCCCCTGAAGAAGGGAATGGTAACCCATTCAAGTAGTCCTGCCTGGAGAGTTCCATGGACAGAGGAGCATATTTTGGGGGCCTCCCCTGATGGCTCAGATGGTAAAGAATATGCCTGCAATGCAAGAAACCCAGGTTCAATCCCTGGGTTAGGAGGATCCCCTGGAAAAGGAAATGGCAACCCACTCTGGTATTCTTGCCTGAGGAATTCCATGGACAGAGGAGCCTGGTAGGCTGCATTCTATGGGGTCATAAACAGTCAGACACAACTGAGCAGCTAAGACTTCTGCAGGATTGTTAGTTGTCAGTAGATTCTTGAGCAGTGTGTATCATAAAAGTATTTCAAGAACATTAGTAACAGTAAATTTTGGACTGAAAGAGATTAAATGTTGGAGGGAAATTTATTGTCTATGCTTAAGGTGATAAAAGGCCTGTCTTGTAGTAATTGACAGTGGAAATGAAGAGAAATATTTTGCACACAAGAAGGAAAAGTCAATAGGATTAGTGACAGGATGAATATGAAGTTAGAAAACAGGGAAGGTCAAAAATGAACTGAAATTGAACCTCAGTTAATGAGGAAATGTCTGGTACATTGACTGTACCAGTATTGTACAAAGTATTGGAAGTACCTTTAGCAGACAGCAAGGGGGTGGGTTTTTCTTTTGCCTCTTCATTGTTCACATATCTATTTCCAGGTTTGCTGCATCACATCTTATACCTACTGGCCATAGACCTTTGGAGACAGGACAGCTGCAAAACATACCTGCGTTAGGGCCTGCCTGATATCCTGGCACCAGGAGAGACTAGGTGCTCTCTAAAGTCCTGCTAACTCTCAGAGTCCGAGAAGTTAAGACTTAGGAAGAGTAACCAGTTGTTGCTGTGTGACAGGTCCGAGCTCTAGTTGTGGATGAAGGCTGTACTTCAAGTTCAGGGGCTCATCAGCTAGACCAGCATGCCTCTTTGTGCTGGTTCTTTTTCCTGAGGCAGTCTAGGTAGTAAATCAGAATATACAGTGAACACTAAATACCTCTTAACAGAGTGACCTGAATTTAACTAAACCCAGAAAAACCAAGCATATGCAGAGGTTCACCAGTTAAAAATACATAGTCATGGGGGAAAAAGTGCTGAAAAGACCCTGAAGGAATCACAATGGGAGGAAAGGGTCAGGACCTGTGTTTTCAGGACCTGTTTCCTGGGTTGATTGGTAACTTGGAATTAATGAACTACCTGGACATCAGCTTCCTAGATGAGCAAATGATCCTGGATCCCTCTCAAGGGACCTTACATATCTGAAACCTGTGTTTCTCAGTCTCACTGATGCAGAGATGTAGAAGTTGCTCAGTCATATGCAACTGTTTGCAGTCCCATGGTCTGTAGCCTACCAGGCTCCTCTGTCTGTGGAATTTCCCAGACGAGTACTGGAGTGGGTTGCCATTTGTTTCTCCAGGGGACCTTCCCAACCCAGGGATCAAACCCAGGTCTCCCGCAGGCAGACACTTTACCCTCTGAGCCACCAGAGAAGCCCATAGAGATGTAGACATTAGAATTTTATTACCAGGAGCTTCATACTTTAAAAGTATCAGTTCAGTTTGGTCGCTCAGTCATGTCCAACTCTGCGACCTCATGGACAGCAGCACACCAGGCTTCCCTGTCCTTCACCAACTCTCAGAGTTTGCTCCAACTCATGTGCATCGAGTCGGTGATGCCATCCAACCATCTTATCTTCTGTCGTCCCCTTCTCCTCCTGCCTTCAGTCTTTCCCAGCATCAGGGTCTTTTATAATGAGTCATTTCTTCGCATCATGTGGCCAAAGTATTGGGGTTTCAGCTTCAGCATCAGTCCTTCCAGTGAATATTCAGGACTGGTTTGATCTCCTTGCAGTCCGAGGGACTATCAAGAGCCTTCTCCAACACCACAGTTCAAAAGCATCAATTCTTCAGTGCTCAGCCTTCTTTATGGTCCAACTCTCACATCCATACATGACTACTGGAAAAACCACAGCTTTGACTAGATGGACCTTTGTTGGCAAAATAATGTCTCTGCTTTTGAATACACTCTCTAGTTCTGTCATAGCTTTTCTTCCAAGGAGCAAGCATCTTTTAATTTCATGGCTGCAATCACCATTTGCAGTGATTTTGGAGCCCAAGAAAGTAAGTCTGTCACTGTTTCCATTGTTTCTACGTCTGTTTCCCAAGAAGTCATGGAACTGAATGTTATCATCTTTGTTTTTTAAACGTTGAGTTTTAAGCTAGCTTTTTCACTGTCCTCTTTCACTTTCATCAAGAGGCTGATCCTCTTCACTTTCTGCCATAAGGGTGGTATCATCTGCATATCTGAGGTTATTGATATTTCTCCTGGCAGTCTTGATTCCAGCTTGTGCTTCATCCAACCCGGCATTTCACATGATGTACTCTGCATATAAGTTAAATAAACAGGATGACAATATACAGCCTTGATGTACTCCTTCCCCTGTTTGAAACCAGTCTGTTGTTCCATGTCCAGTTCTAACTGTTGCTTCTTGACCTGCATACAGTTTTCTCAGGAGGCAGGTAAGGTGGTCTGGTATTCCCATCTCTTGAAGGATTTTGCAGTTTGTTGTGATCCACACAGTCAAAGGCTTTGGTGTAATCAGTAAAGCAGAAGTAGATTCAGAAGTAGTCCCAGAAGTTTTTCTGGAACTCTCTTGCTTTTTCGATGGTCCAATGGATGTTGGCAATTTGATCTCTGGTCCCTCTACTTTTTCTAAATCCAGCTTGAACATCTGGAAGTTGTCAGTTCACGTACTGCTGAAGCCTGGCTTGAAGAATTTTGAGCATTACTTTGCTAGCATGTAAGATGAGTGTAATTGTGTGGTAGTTTGAGCATTCTTTGGCATTGCCTTTCTTTGGGATTGGAATGAAAACTGACCTTTTCCAGTCCTGTGGCCACTGCTGAGTTTTCCAAATTTGCTGGCATATTGAGTGTAGCATTTTAACGGCATCATCCTTTAGGATGATGACTGAGCCACAGAGACTGAGGCAGACCAGCCTTTGAAAGTATAAGGTTATAGTTTTTGTTTAGATTCTCATTCAGAGCCTTATTTAAATAGTTGAACTGAAGTTCAAATACTTTAACCAGGAATATCAAAAGAACAGCTAACAGATGTAAAATTAAACAGAAAGGATAGGGAATCACTCATTCTCTTCCAGATTTGGGAGGCAGGCTTCTTCATTTACCATCTTACCTGTAAGTTCCATTGGCACAATTCTTGGTATGAAAGTAGGGTATTCACTCTTGTTTTCCAGGGAACTAATTTCTGTACTGTATATATTTGACATTTTCCTATCATTTTTGTCTGAAAGGCCCACAAAAATGCCTTGTGTATACATGGGATTTAGAAAGAGAGGGCTAAAGTTGATCTATTCCAATAGCTGCAGAAACCTCTGGAAATTAAACCTAAAATCTCCTATGTTCCTATGACAAGATATATCCAAAGTTTCTTCTACAGTGTAGAGTCCTTTGAGCTAAAAATCTATTTACTGGCTATTTTCATTAGCTATGAAGTCATAATTATGGTGCCGGGAATTAAAGCTATGGACAGAGAGAAAGTATAACTGAACAGATTTCATTTATTAAACAAAGAGACTTTGGCATGGTTTTGTATTGAGGTTTAGATTTAAAGATAATTAAGATCTTTTCAGGAGCTGGTGCAGTATTTAAGGGAGAGATGAGTAAACAGAAGCTTCAGGAAGAGATTTTTGAGAACAGAGGTTTCAGTTGATTGCATCAAGTGTTTCCAAATCCTATGGGTGTAGACAAGAGAACATTTGAGAAACTAGACATATTTGATATGCATTCTCTTTAGTGCTCTTGGCTCCTGTCATTTACATGCCAGATTTCCTGTTATGTTTGTTATTTTTTTCAACCAGGCAAGAGTCTATTTTGAAATCTGTTCTTTTTTAATACAAGTGCTGATATTAAGACAAATGTATCACTAGTTTTGTAGCTCATGGTGGGCAAACCTGGGACTTAAACCAGGTCTTCCAACACCCAGCCACCACAGCACATGAATACTATATGTATTGCATGCTGACTGTTTTACAGCTCCATGATGGATGCTGCTCGGAGGGGAAACTTAAATCAGTCATTAGTCTCTATTGATAAAAGCCCAGGCAGAGTTTTGATGGGAAGGACATCCCAATTATTTGTTAAAATGAGAACTTTGTGGAACTTGTACATATAGATTGTTATAATCCTCCATTTGCTGACTTAATAGCGGGCAGTAACTGGTCACGTGTGTGGCACACTTCACGGTGTTTTTAGACTCAACCATGATGGACTGCTGCTTTCTGAATGTGCCCTCTACTCTGCTGTCTTTGCCCCTGTTTTTCCCTCCATTCTCCATCTCATCCTGCAACAGCCTGTCTGTTAAGATCTGTCCAAAATCCTGCTGCGTCCATAAACTTGCTCTGATTTTCATCGTTTGATTGTGATTTCTCTGACCCCTTCTATAGAATGTTCTTTTATCTTTTCAGGAGTGCTTATTTAGTTGGGTTTTTTTTTTGTTTTTTTTTTTTACTAATCAAAGATATGTTCTTATTTTTCTTTACTTAAGAAACAGTATAATGTATTAGGTAAGAACATGACTTCTCTGGAGCCAGTCTGTCTGAGTTTGAATACAGCTGTCTACGAACTGTATGATTTGGTGACTTACATTCTCTGTCCCTCAGTTTCTTCATCCACAAAATGGGGATTAAAATAGTACCTGTGATTTAAGATAAGTATATGAGACTTGAAGAAGTGAATACATTATGAGGTCCTTAGAACAATCTTGGGACAGAGAAGGTTGATGTTCAATTAACTAGGCTTTAGTGTTGGTTTTACTCAATTGCAGCATCTTGAAGAACAGGGACTGTCTCTTTCCCATACTTCTCTCCTTAGGGAAAATGTACTTTGACTCTAGTTTAGATTTCTAAGGTTAATATTCTCCCTCCATCTTCAACACTGTCACCCATCATGGCTCAGGGATAGGGAGGAATAGATGCTTACAGGAGCATCTGTGAACAAACAGGAGTAGTTAAACACCCAGGTTGAAAGGACATCACATTTTTTGGAAAGCTGTCTGACCCTAAAATAGGAAGGGCTCATATATATATACCCATATTGCTTAAACTTTACAGCAACTGAAACCAGAAGGGGGCAGCAGAAAGTCACCTCCTTCCCATCTGTGGTGACAAGGAGCCGCCTAAAGAAGGTGATTTCCCATTAGGGACAACCTGCACCAAAACTGATCTCCGATAAGATGTTATTGAATTGCCAATCAAGATGCAGATTAGACATAAAAAGAGAACTCTGTTCTGAAGGCTGGGAGCATGACAGAAAAACATTAAACAGTGAAATAGAAACTGAGGGACCCCTGCCAATGATTTTAGCTCTGATACCTGTAGTACACAAGAACAGCTCAGAATGGATTAAAGTGCTCAATGTTGTCAGCATTCTCCATTCTTTATTTTGTTTTATTTTACTGGTCCGCCCACCCCCCCCGCCCAGCAATGGAAACTTAGAGTTTCTCTTTATGTAGTCTGTTATCATATGGAAAACCAGGCTAACCCCTGTGGCCTTACAGGATAGGTTAGAACACGAAAAATTTGCCATATTTTTGAAAGTATATTTTGCTTATGAAAAAATTACATACTTTTTTCAGTTTTTATGGGGAAAAAAATCACTCACTTATTAATGTGCTTCATACCACACTTTGCTACACCTTTCATTTTATTTGTTTTAAAATACTTAGCACTAACTCAGCTTTCAGCTATAAATTCAGTGTAATTCCAACTAAAGTCTCAGCAAAATTTTTTTTGGAACCTGAGAAGATCCTAAAATTCAGTGAAAGCGTAAAGGGCCAAAAATACTAAGACACCTTTAAGGAGATGTAAGATAAAATGATTGCTCTTCAAGGTAGATAAGAAGAATTAGTAGGAAGCTACAATAAATAAGAATGAGATGTTGGATTAGACTTAGATAAACAGACTGGTATAACAGAATAGAGAGCCCAGAAATGTATTTGTACACATGGAAACTTGAGGTGTTTTATATGTATCACAGGAGAAGGGCTAGTTAAAAATGGCATTTGAACAATTGATTATATAAAAAAAAGTTAATCTCAAAACGTAAGTGCACACACATTTTTTTAAAGCTAGTTTAAAACTTAAATGGAAAAAGCGAAATATAAAGCTTCCATAAAAAAGTATAGGAACATATTAATATTTGTATGACTTTTTTGAATAAGACAAAAATACTGATAAGAGATTGATGAATTTTAATGAATTAAAATTGTAAAGTTCTATATCACAAGAGATACATTAGCAAATTAAAAGACAAACCAAAGACAAGGAAAAAACTCACAATGTGTGTAACTGGCAAAGATGAGAATACATCTACAGATCGATAAGGTAAGAAGATAATAGAGAAATGGATAGAGGATATTAATCCACAATTCACAGACTAAAAAATCTGAGTGGGCATTAAATATATGAAAAGGTGCTCACTGATTATTAATTCTGTTGCAGATTAAAATGCTACTTATTCTCACACTTATCAAATGTGAAAATGAAGAGTTTTAACACTATTAATTGTGTCAAAGAAAAGGAGCAATGGGAACTGACTGACGACTAGTGAGAGTTAAAGTCGTATAGCACCGTAAAGAGCAGATTGGCAGCGTGAGGTGGAAGTGAGGATGGCATGGTCTTCTACTTGGGATTTCAGTAGTTTGATTGGACTTGCATTAATTTTACAAATACAATAACATGGAACATTGCTTCCTTTATTTAGCGTTTCTCTTTCAGTAAACTTTAAAAATAATTTTATTTGTTTATTGATGACTGTGCTGGGTCTTTGTTGCTGTGTGGGCCTCTTCTCTAGCTGGGGCGAGCAGGGGCTGCTCTCTAGGTGTGGTAGCGGGCCTCCCATTGCGGTGGCTTCTCTCGTTTCGGAGCACAGGCGCTTGGGCACAGAGACTTCAGCAGTTGCAGCTCCCGGGCTCTGAGCACAGGCTCGATGGTTGTGGCGCATGGGCTCGCTTGCTCTGCAGCACGTGGGATCTTCCCAGAGCAGGAACTGAACTTATCTCCTGCATTGGCAGGTGGATTGTCCACCACTTCGCCACTAGGGAAGCCTTGATGATTTTCTAATTGCATCATTCTGTCTGTATTTCAGTTAGCATTCTCTTGTAAGAAAGAACTTGTTCTTTCCCTGCATTTATGTATGTATTCATTTATTTCTATCATAAGGGCTCTTGACTGTATTTTACTCAGTTCTGATCCATTACTTAGTAATATTTCGATTGCCAAATTGTCCCAGATTTGGTCAGTAGGAGACCATCTCTCTTGTGTTGTTCTGTTACATCTCTGTCTTTCTTTGAGCATTTTCTTATTTTCTACCACAGGAAGATATTGTACTCTCATCTTATACTTTACCTGCCCCACTCCTGGAATTAGCCAATTTGCCAGAGTCCTGGTTCTTTTTAGAGTAGAGTGGTATTCAGAAGTCAATATCTGGATGTCAGCTGTGCTCATTGCTATTGGAGTGTCATTGTACCCAGGGATTCTCGGTGGTCACAGCTAGAAAATCAATCTATCCAAGTCTAACAATTCAGCTTTCATTTTGGTCTTATCCTTTACCTTATTTTGTAGCTCCCTTCTGACAATAAATAATCCTTTTCTCATTATTAGTTATTGGAGATGTTTTGCAGATATTTTCTCCTAATATAAGCTTTTCTCTTTAGTTTCTTAAAGGTGAGCTTTGATGAACAGACATTTTAATTTTGATGAAATCTAATTTGGCAGTCTCCCGTGGTTATTGTTTTCTGTGTTCTAAGTAGTATTGCCTGTCCCTTGTCATAGATACTCTTCTGTTTTCTTCTTAAAAACATTGTAGTTTTAAATTTTAGTCACAATTTAATTTTATATCTCTAACTGATTCTTTGTATGGTATGAGATAAGTGTAAGCATTTATTTTTTCCATATGAATTTTTCTGTTTTCTCTCTTCTTTTCCATTGATTTGTCTAATTGATTCAAATGCTAATATCACATTCTTAATTACGTGTCCTGAAGCCAGGGACTGTGAGTCCTTCAACTTTGTTCTTTTTTCAATATTATTATGGTTATTTAGGTTCTTTACTTTCCATATACTAGAATTAGATTGTCAGTTTCTGTTACACAGAATTCCTGCTGAAATTCTGATCGGGATTTTGTTAAATCTATGGATCAGCAATATGCTTGTTGTTCAGTCACACAGTTGTGTCTGACTGCGGCCCCATGAACTGCAGCACGCCAGGCTTCTCTGTCCATCACTATCTGCCTAAGTTTGCTAAAACTCATGTCCCTTGAGTCAGTGATACCATCCACCCATCTCATCCTCCGTCACCCTCTTCTCTTCTTGGCTTCAGTCTTTCCCAGCATCAGGGTCTTTTCCAGTACTGTTTCTACAAATATAGAGGCTGTCATATGGATTATCTTCTCCATTCTGTTATAGTACTGAATTACTCTGATTCTTTTTTAAATGTTAACCCACCTAGCATTCTTAAGATAAATGCCCAAGAATGTATTGTCTCGATATGTACTTAGTTTATTAATATTTGGTAGACACATTTGTGTCTTTGTTGTTAGTAGTACAGGTCTAAATTTCTTTGCTTGTAACATCTTTGTGTGGTTTTAGCATCAGAATTAGATGATGTCATAAAATGTATTGGAAAGTATTTTCTCCTTTTATTGTCTGAAATTTTTGTATAAGATTTATATTATTTCTTCTACATTTGAAAGTATTCACCAGTGAAGTCATCTGGGCCTGGAGTTTTCTCCTTAAGAAGATTTTAAATTAGAAGTTAACATTTTGAACAGATACATAGCTTCTCAATGGAGTTTTATTTTGCATTTTTTTTTTTTTTTATTATTGGTGAAGTTGACCTATTCTTACATGCGTAAGCGTTCACATTTCTGTGAACTTACCTTTTATCCTGTCTTTCTGCTGAGTTGTTGGTCTCTTATTGATCTGTAGGACCTCTCGATGTTAGGGAATGACCTTGAATTGATGAATATTTTTCTTATTACTTTTTGGGTTTGTTTTTTAATTGCTTTATTTTATGATAGTTTCTGCTATGTAGACATTTTAATTTTTTATGTAATTCATTTATTTTTATGGCTTTTGCATCAGACTAAGAGTGGCACTCTGTCTCAAGAAATTTTTCCATATTTTCCATCAGTGAATGTATGCTTTGTTTTTCATGTGTAAAAATATAATTCATCTGGAGTTTATTTTGGTTTAATTGTGTGAGGTACGGATTCACACAAACATGGGCCCCCTCACATGCTTAAAGCAAATGGCTTCCTAGTTAACCTAATGCCATTTATTGAATAATCTTTTTTTTTTTTTTTTTTTTGCCTACTGATATAAAATGCTGCCTTATCATGCCCTAATTTCTTATTTCGGTTTGGCCCTGTGTCTAAACTTTCTGTGTTGTTCCGCTGATCCACCTTTTTATCCATTAGCATCACATTTGTTTTAATTAAAAGTCCACAATTCTCTCCGCCTCTGTTCAACCTCCATTATTCTGTTTTCTCCTGTGTTTAACAACCTTATCAACTGAAGTGTCTTTGAAAGACCTTATTTGAATATAAATTCCATCTTTCCTCTCCCTAGTAGAGAGGCTCAAGTGATGGTTGAAAGTCTCAGACATGTGACCAGGACCTCAAAGAGCATTTAGGGCATCTGTGCAAATTAGAAAAAGACTGCCTCTTCTAGGTGGATAAAATAGAGAAAAGGCACCTTTTTCTGAAAGGTGCAACCTTGTACTTGATTACGCAGTTGCTAGGGCTGATTTAGTCCCTGTTCCCACCTTTGGGCCACTTTACAAAACAAAACTGTACTTAACAATCTTGAAATGCACTGCACCATATAAATAATGTAGTCAGTGAAAGAATTAGCAAGAAAGCACGTGCGGATTCCTTCCCCTTCTCCTCCTTCCCATCTGAGCTGTTGGCTCCGGAGCTCGCTAGTTACATCCCTCAGTAACGTGCTTCCTTAAGTGAGAGTGCTGGAGACTGATCACACTGACTCCCGGCCTTCAGGAACGCTCAGTCAGATTGGGATGAAGCTGAACAAACCTCTCAAAAGTCCATTTGACTACCCATCAATTGGAGTGAAATTGTGGGTCATCAAAATAAAGGTCAAATAATAATTACTTTTTATCTGTGCAAAAGTGCATTGTTACCTCATTTTTTGTTTATCATCTTAATATGAGAGCCTGTAAACGTGAGAGGACAGATACTGATTTTCCCTTCTTTTGTAGATAAAGGATGTAAGCCAGGGGAGAAACTTCTCCAAGGTCAGACAGCTAGTGAGTGACAGCACATGACCTTGATCTTAAATCTTTTGAAGTGCTGATTCCTCCTCTCAGCCTGGAAGAACACTTATTTCCCATATCACCTAATCTCGTAAAAGCATTACTTGTTAGCTCCACAAACATCCAGGCATGTTTACATTTAAATTAACATGAAATTGTGGTGATGTAGCTCATCCTCCTGAAAGTACACTCTCATATATCAGGCTTGGTATTCATATCACCTTCCATAGTGGAGCCAAAGCACTTGCCTTCCTATTCAGAAACACTCATGGGGTAAAGAGGATACTAGAATCTTCTTAGGGACAGAGGCAAAAGTTGCCCGGTATTTGTTTTGACTTGCTAGTATTTGTTTCTGTAAGCCTCTGGGCTTTGAGAAAATTGAAAGAAAGAATGATTTTTATATTCTGTTGTAGTCCAGTGATAAACTGTCATGTTTATGATTCCAAAATTTTATTACATTTTAAGAAGCTTCCTTTTAGATCTCTTTCCAACGTAAAAAGAACATTTAACTCTGAATTGAATATAGGTTTGAAAAACAAGTCGGGAAACTCCTGAGGCTAGTTTACATGCCCATGTTAGTTGAGGTTGGAATCACCGTGAAAGTAAGTATTAATGCCTCTGTGTAATTTTTTTTCCTCTCTCTTTTCTAAGTATTACTTTTCTTTGCAGAGTGTAATCATTTGGGCTCTACTGTTAGATCTTTTTGGCCAAGTGCTTGGTAGTGATTCACATGGTTGACCTGGATATTTATTTGGAGAGTGGCATCTGAGCGCTTTGTTTTTTTAAGATCTTGATATCTTATTACTGCAATATAGTACAGAGTCTTTTTAATTTGTTTTGATATCTGCATCTTTGGCAGCAGTACATTTGATTTTGACTGCAGACATTTTTGACTTTGGACAAACTGCGCTTCTGGAGAAAAACCAATCTAAGGTGAACTTTTTAAGGATAATGACTCTGTCTTATTTGATTTTGTATCCCCAGCACTTACCTGTGCCTGGAACATAGTTGAGCCTCAATAAGTATTTGCTGAATAAAGTCCAAATCAAATTAATGTCATTTAAAACTCTGAACTACAGACACTTTGTCTTCCTCTGAACGCATTGTTTGAGCAAGTAAGGACATATATTCAGGCAATTACAAATAAATTTCATTATGAAACAGAATATCAGTCTAGAAAAGTGGTGCGGGTTAATAGCCCTGGACTGCAAGTTCCATGTGGGTCCATCAAAATGATTTTTATGTTCTGATCCTTGTCAGGTCAGCTAGCCTTGCTGACTTCAGTTTTCTCATCTTTAAAGACAAAGTCATGTAAAGCAACTATACTCCAATAAAAATGAAGGAGTACAAAAATTTTTTTAAAGTCATGTAGGAATCACTCAGCTCATATGTATAGAAACGCTTTGGAGACATTAACGCATTCTGTAGGTACAAAGGGACACCAGCGTCCAGATGGCTTTCCCTAGAGCTCTGAGCCCTGCTTTGAGAAGGTTTGGGGGCCCTTTGGGCTTAAATTTCAGCATGTTTTCTACTGTGAGGAAAGGTTCATGAACCTGATGGTAACACATAGCACATTTCTGACTCCTTTTTTGCTGTAGGAGTTCCTTCTCCTGTAGTTCAGTAACATTTTCTTTGTCATTTCTCTGCCTGTAGCTAGGAGCTAAGTTGGCAGCAGATTCATAGAACGCGAGAAGACACATGGTGCCACTCTGGGGACGTTCTTTCAAATCCAGGCCATGGGAAGTTGCCGTTCAGCCTCTTTGTTGGGGCAGCCATGTGTATACTCCATCTCGGGGTCCTCTAGGGAAGCTGATACAGCTCCCCCTCTGTCACATCAGGAGCAGGTCAGAAAAGGAAGGTGTGGGTCTTCCAAGTAGGAGGCGGTGGCATTGTGGATATCTAATTTTCTAGCTGCAGTGTCTTTTCAACTCTGTGAGAATAATAGGTAGGTCTGTATCCTCTCTCAAATTTTCACTCTCTTCTACTGTTCTTCATGATGTACTTTTAATATCCTCGCATCTGTGGTTCACTTTTTAGCTTCTTCACCAGCGCCTCTTCTCCCTTCACATTCTGTGCCCTCTTCTCTTTGTTCTGTGGAATATCGTCCTAAATCAAGCTCTAACCTGTTTCCTATTTCTGCTGTTTATATTCAAATTTTGTTCATGGCCAACTTTCAAAGAAGAGAAAATATTATTAACAAATTTCAAATTAGAATTCTGCTTTCACTTTAATAGTCTAATCATTAGTTTAAAATAAGATATTTGACCTTAGTTAAATTCATAACTATTATAGTCTACTTGAAGTCATATTCTTAGTTTTTATAACAGAATCAGGCCTCTTTTCCAATTAAGACACTGAATAGTGCTGTGTTTTACAAGTTGTATTCATGGCTCCTTCGATTTGCAATTCCCAGTTGTAAAATAGAGATCATCATTCACTTATTTTATGACTTGATGAAGTGTCTGTCCAAGTAAACTTTATTAAGGTGATAAAACTATGTGACTCATATATTCTCATAGTCATCAGTAGATCTACTATCATATACTAGATGTGAAGTTAGAAGAGGAATAAAATGATTACCCAAGCCTTTCTACCCGCTAAGGGTCATTCCTCTTCTTCATGCCACATATTTCAAAAATAGCCCAGACTGTTTGTATACTTTGGTTCCAACCTAATTTTCCAGCCAGGTATCACTAATCCCTAACATATAGCCTACATTTATGGAATTAACTTTGCTGGCTCATTCAGTTTTGCTTAATGAGTACTGATTGTATTTGATCTGTAAATTGGACCCTGCTCTTGCCCTAGGCATTCACTTTTAAATGTCTGCCAGATCCCAAGTGTTCAAACTCCATGATGCCATTTCAGATCACTCCAGCCAGCAGTAACCCTTGACTTGCTCACTGGTAGAAGTTAGCTTGCGTCACTCAGGTCACACTGGTCACACGGGACCTAGCTCTGTGATATTATCAATTTGTTGAGATTGTCTGCATTTTGAGTAAATCTTGTCTAATAAAACTTGATAATTAACAAAAGACCTTAAAAAGTATTCTACATGTAATAAGTGTTCAGTAATTGCCTATTAAATAATTGAGTATCTGTACCTCTTCTTTCATGAAATCTTACCTTGATCTTAAGCTGCAAGATGAGAGTCATTTTTTTGCAGTTCTCACAAAGAAGTACCCTGAATTTCATTTCTGAGCTCTCCTCACAGTCTAGTTGCTATTCCATCTTATAATTTTTTTCTTCTTAAAGCCAACCACCTACCTTGTTTTTGCCGTTGTCTGACTAACTTCTAGGTCCATCCATGTTGCTGCATGGAATGTTACTTCTTTTTTTATGGTTAAGTAATATTCAGTTGCTTATATGTACCACATCTTCTTTATCCATTCCTCGATGGGTTTCTTCTTTGTCTTGGCTGCCGTAAATATTGCTGCAGTGAACATTAGGGTACATGTATCTTTTCGTATTATGACTTTCTCTGGATGTATGCCCAGGAGTGGGATTGCTAGGTCATATGGTAGTTCTGTTTTTAGCTTTTTAAGGAACTTCCATAGTGTTCTCCACAGTGACTGTACAAATTTACGTTCCTACCAACAGTGTAGGAGGGTTCTCTTTTCTCCACCTCTTCTCCAGTGTTTATTATTTGTAAACTTTTTGGTGATGGCCATTCCGATCATGTGTGGGGTGATTCTTCATTGTAGTTTTGATTTGCATTTCTCTGATAATTGGTGCTGTTGAGCATCTTTTCATGTGCTTTTTGGCCATCTGTATGTCTTCTTTGGAGAAATGTCTATTTAGATCTTTTGTCCTTTTTTTTAATTGGGTTGTGGTTTTTTTGTTTTTGTTTTTTTGTATTGAGCTGCATGAGCTATTTGTATATTTTGGAGATTAATCCCTGTTGGTCACTTTGTAAGTGTCTCCTATTCTGTGGGTTGTCTTCGTTTTTGTTGACGGTTTCCTTTGCTGTGCAGAAGGTTTTAAGTTTAACTAGATCCCATTTGTTTATTTTTGTTTTTATGTTTATTATTCTAGGTGGTGGATCAAACAGGATATCACTGTGATTTAAGTCAAAAGATATTTTCCTCTATGAGTTTTGTAGTGTCCAGCCTCACATTTAGGTCTTTGATCCTTTTGAGTTTATTTTTGTGTATCGTGTTAGAGATCATTCTAGTTTCAGAATGTTATTTGTATCTGTTCAGTTTTCCCAGCACCACTTATTGAAGAGACTGTCTTTTCTCCATTGTATATTTTTGCTTTCTTGTCATAGATTAGTTGGCAACAGGTGTGTGGATTTATTTCTGGGCTTCCTATCCTGTTCCATTGATCTCTATTTCTCTTTTCTTGTGCCAGTACCATGCTGTTTTCATTACTATATTTTTGTCATATAGCTGAGGTGTCAGGGAGTCTGAGTCCTCCAGTTCCATTTTTCTTTCTCAAGATGGCTTTGGGTAGTAAGGGTCTTTTGTGTTTCCACATAAATTTTAAAAGTTTTTGCTCTCTTTCTGTGAAAAATGCCATTGGTAATTTGATAGGGATTTCATTGAATCTGTACGTTGCCTTAGGTAGTATCATCATTTTGACAGTGTTGATTCTTTCAGTCCAAGAAAATGATACATCCTCCCATTGGGTTTCTGTCATCTTCAGTTTCTTAGAGTTTTCAGAGTAAAGGTCTTTTGTCTCATAAGTAGGTTTATCCCTAGGTATTTTATTCTTTTTAATGCAGTGGTAATTGGGATTGTTTCCTTAATTTCTCTTTCTGATCTTTCATTGTTCGTGTACAGCAATGCAAGTACTTTCTATGTATTTTGTATCCTGCAACTTTACCAAATTCACTGATGAGCACTAGTAGTTTTCTGGTAACATCTGTAGGATTTTCTGTGTATAGTATCATGTCATCTGCAAAGAGTGACTGTTTTACTTCTTTTTTTTCAACCTGGGTTTGTTTTATTTCTTCTCCGATTGCCTTGGCTAGAACTTTCAAAACTATGTTGAGTAAAAGTGGTGAGAGTAGAGATCATAAAGCAGCCTTCCTTCATGTGCTGAGCACATGATCATATGTTACTAATTGAGCTTCTTTACAAGCTTTTCAATGGATAGTCCTTATTTTCCTCATTTTATAGGTAAGAAAAAGGAAAATCAGAAGAAATTAAGTAGCTTGCCTAAAAACACACAACAGCTATCGAGAAAATAGCTGGCAATGACATCAAACCCAGGTCAGAGAGTTGAAGCCTGGCCATTTTACCATTATGCTATTTTCCTCAAATAGAGGTTAGTGAGTATAACATGTATGAGTGTATATGTTTGAACTTGCTGGCCAAAGAATTTATACATATGGCAGGTAACTTACCCCTGGTCCTACCACTGTTGATGTCTGCTCTTGGCAGACATTCCTCTTTTACCGTGGGCTTATTTCAGCTGTCATGACTTCACCTTAGAGTCTTCAATATAGTGATATAATGATCATTGCTTGCAGACTGGAAATAGCCTACAAATGAAATCTCTGTTATACTTGTCTAAAGGCCGTGGTGGAGTGTAGGGTAATGGGCAGTGGTCAGGAAGGAAGTCAGACAAGAACTGTGATTACTATTCCTGGTTTTGCTTTGTAGTAGAGACATTGCTTTATAGCAGTTCTCTTGATACTGGTAAATACAATATGTATATCACAGCTACTGCTGCTGAAAGTGTTTCAATTTTTCCACTCTTACTCTACTCTCAAGATCTAGTACAAAAACGCAATCCAAGCATCTGGAGTACACTAACAGTTTTTTTTGGTCTTTTTTTTTTTTTAACGAGTCTGTAGCAGGTGGGTAGTTTTTTAAAGCACAGTTTCTTGATCAGCATTATAATTACACCAGTGTAGCAATCTTCAGAAGCATGTGAAAGGTGCCACTTTAAATGTAAATACTTTCGTTAATTAATGCAAAAGGTAATATGAAACTTGGCATTTTGTTGCCCTGGAAACACAGCCCAGCATTCCATGTATATTTTGAACCGCTCAATTACTTGTAACAACATTTTGACTACTTGACTATTAAACTAGATTCTGATACATATTTTATTATGCAGTGATTTTACATTCTGTCAGTGGATATTTATTTTATCTCTGTACTATTTTCAGCACAAGACAAAAACATTTTTTTAAAAAATGTAGGTATAAGGAGCAGAAGAAGCCTTCTTCCCTTAATGATTATATTGTGGTAAACTTTCCTGTCCATGATAGACACTTTGTAAGTGAAACCTTGTTTGACTCAGAATACAGCAGCTGAAAAGTTTGTGTGATTATCTTCCGATTACACATCTGTAGTTAGAAAGAAGAAATAAAACGGTAGGGGAAACAAAAATCAATGCATGGAAGACTGGATATATTACTAACAAATATTATGTCTTGGAGAAATGTCTCCTTAGGTCTTCTGCCCGCCCCCCCCCCCCTTTTTTGAGCTGTTTGTATATTTTGGAAATTAATCTCTTGTCAGTCTTATTTTCTCCTATTCTGTGGGTTGACTTTTGGTTTTGTTTATGGTTTCATTTGCTATGCAAAAGCTTTTAAGTTTAATTAGGCCCCATTTGTTTATTTTGCTTTTATTTCCGTTACTCTCAGAGACAGATCCAAAAATTGCTATGATTTATGTCAGGGCTTCCCTTGTGGCTCAGCTAGTAAAGAATCGGCCTGCAGTGCAGTAGACCTGGGTTCAATCCCTGGGTTGGGAAGTTCCCCTGGAGAAGGGATTCTGGCCTGGAGAATTCCATGGGCTGTATAGTCCATGGGGTTGCAAAGAGTCGGACATGACTGAGCAACTTTCACTTTCACTTCACTTATGTCAGAGTATTCTGTGTTTTCAGCTAGATTTTTTATTACCTCCATTTTCACCTGAGGTCTTTGAATATCATTGAAGTGATGACGATGAAATGATTCATATTCACTAAGATTAAAGAAAGCATGAAATCTGTTGTCTCCCTTTGCTTTTTAAACCTCTTTGAAAAAAACAAGAAAACATGGTAGGCTTCTATATATCACACAGTAAACATTGGAGCTTTTTAGAACAGCAGGTCCACTCTCTTAGATATATGGGCTTTCCTTGCATTTTCTCTGGTCAGAGTTCTTCGGGTTTTTTGTTTGGTTTTTGCTGTTGCTTTTAATTTTTATTGGAGTATAGTTGATTTACAGTGTTGTGTTAATTTCTGCTGTATAGCAAAGTGAATCAGTTATACATATACATACATCCACTCTTTTTTAGGTTCTTTTCCTGTGTAGGTCATTACTGAGTATTGAGTAGAGTTCCCTGTGCCATACCATAGAGCCTTATTAGTTACTCATTGTGTGTATAGTAGGTCAGAGTTCTTTGCTATCATCTCTTTGTTGTAGGCTTTTGATCTTTGAAGTGCCATGATAGTGGGGACTCTCCAAGTCTTTGACCTTGTAGACCAACTCCTTGGGTGGATAAGCAATGCATTCTGTGACTCTGAATATTTCAATCACAAAATCCCATCTCAGCTGAGATAGACAATTCTAAAACGTCTTCTCTTTACCACCAGCACTCCAGTCCACACTGAATAAATAATAACAGTAGTGGAACACTGCTGTGTTTGGTGTGTCACAAAAATCTAGTTTTTATTCTTCCCACCACAGCTTGGGATAAAATGAATGCACATGAATCTACGTGGAAGCAGTGAAACTACTATTCACTTGACTCAGTTGATTTGGGATTATGGGTGAAAGTAGCAGGTGCAGTGGTCAGTCCCTCCCTAGCAGCCCATAGCGAGAGAAGAGAAAGGCCTATCAGCGCGGGGGTGTGGAGGGGGTGTCTGTATTCATTTTCGTGTAGGGAGAATGAAATAGTCTGTTTGTGGACCTTCAACAACAGGGTTATGTTACAGAGTCATAGTCTTATTTCAACTGTTCAAGATAATCTAATTTACAGAGCTAGAAACTATGTCAAAAGGAATAAAAGACTTTCCCAAAGGCATATAGTTATTTATAATGGAGTGTGGTTGTATGAAGATTACATCAAAAATCATTACAATTATAAGTAGAATTGGATAGGAGGTAGGGAATCAAAGTTTAGATACCTTGTGGGATACCTTGTGGGTGATTCTCCTTCCCGTCAATGGGTATATAAATAACAGATAATTGCATATGTACTGTATTTATTCTTACATTTATATTTCTTTTGGAAATTATCTTTGGTACTGCCTTTAATCCTAATCTTATCAAAAATGACATGTCTGGTTGTTCTGTACAGGAACACACTACAGTATCTTACAAGTAATGTCCTCTAATGATTGATGGATGAATGCATTAGACTTTAAGAAGTCTTGTGTTTTCATCTTGTTCTTGAGATCTGATATTATACTCAGTATAGAGATGCTGAGTACAGAACTGGGGGACATTATTACAGGAAAATGAACTTTGCAGTAGACTCAAGAGCCTAGAGTCATAGCCATGGCAGAATTCCCTCTCCTTTGTGAGGCTTCTCTCTGAATTGTTTCCACTCCACCTCACCCATATATTTCTGCAGTTCCACCCACTTCAGTGACTTAGCATTGGGACTGCTGGGAGAAGAGAAAGAGGGCAGTACATTAAGGCTCAGTTAATATAATTTACATAATAAAATTGTCAAAGAGATCTCGGCCAAGTTTACATAATTGGTCCAAGCTCACTTTGCTTGTAATGAAGAAAGTGAAAGGACTGGATGGATACTTTGAAGAGCCCCTTTTCAGCTCTCTGTTTTTCTTACAGGATGCCTTGCCACTGAGTCAGCATGGGCCCTTTCTCCTACCTACCACCCCTCTTAAGTTTTATTTTATTCATTCTTTTATTTATACTTTTAGGTATTTACATTTTTGGAATGGCTATAGCTCTGCTTCTTAGCTATAAAATGCATATTATTCCATTTGATAGCATTTTCTTATGTGTGAATATATGTGTAAACCTATAAGGAAATAAGACACGTAGTTCCATAGTGCATGGAATGTATCAGATATACATGTCTGTGCTACCATTAGATGCATAAAGTCATTGATGGGATATAATAGCAAATGGTGACACTTGATTGTCATTAGTGAATAAGAGTAGAAATGCTGGGATTGACGGGCTTGCCAGGCATCTATTTATAATGTCCCATTCCAGAAGCAGGAAACAACAGTGGCTTTCATTCAGTACAATTCATACCAAATGATTGTATCTCAACTTCTGAAATCACGAGTCAAATTTTCTAGCCAAATCCTCCTCCTTCTGGAGGGTAATCTTAATTAGAATAGACCTCCTGTTCTGTTGTTGATAGCCACCAGAGATGGTGGCTCAGCTGGTAGAGAATCCACCTTCAGTGCAGGAGACCCAGGTTCTACTCCTGGATTGGGAAGATCCCTTGGAGAATGATACAGCAACCCACTCCAGTATTCTTGCCTAGAGAACTCCATGGACAGAGGAGCCTGGTGGGCTACAGTCGTTGGGGTCACAAAGAGTCTGACATGATGGAGCGACTAACATTTTCACTTTTCTGTTGTTGATACGCACACTGGACCATTTAGAAACTCCAATTATTGATAGAAAATTAAGAGACTTCGTCCCTAGAATCACCTAGTTATGGTACCAGGCAGTATGCTCAGTTGTCAAGAGCTCTGAAGTCAGACTCTCTGGGTTTAAATTCTGGCCTTGTTTTATATTAACTGTATTTCCTTGGGTAAGTTATTTAACCCTTTGATGACCAGGTTACTTAACTGTAAGATGGGGAACATATACTTAACTTACATCGAGTTGTTCTAATATATAAATGAAATAATCTTTAGAAAGCAGTACAGTGACTGGAATAATACAAGAGTTCAAAAAATGTTGGGTACTGATTTTTTTTTAATTAATAGTATTTTTTTGTGGGGGGCGGTGAGGGGAGCACACTGCACAGCTTGTATGGTTTTAGTTCCCTGACCAGGGATTGAACCCAGGACTTCAGCTATGAGAGTGCAGAGTCCCAACCACAGGACAGCCAGGGAATTCCCCACGTCTCCTACTCTTATTTCAGATATATATGTGTACATTGAATGTATATCAACAAATGTATTCCATTTAGACATGAAAGACAAGCTCTTCTCTATACCAAATCCTGCAAATTTCTTTGATTCAGTGAATAAAAGTGATGTTCACATTTCTTGGCAGCAGGTTCTTCGCTGAAGAAGAGAGTAGGGTAACCAGAAAACAAAAAATCATTAAAGCATATCAAACAGCAGTCCTGACTTTTGAATGACCTAAATTCACTAAAGTTGAAGTTTTAACTCAACCCTTCGAGTCATTTTTATTCCTTGAGGTGATACAAAATAAAATATTCCTAAAGACATGGCTTGTGTGTAATGTCACATCCCATGTGGCCTTTGCACAGAATGAAAAGTTCAGTCATATTTACTAGAGGAAGAGGTGGCATTACGTGTGATACCATGCTGTAATGCAAATGGTTCTCCACAGTGCACGGGAGGAGATGCTTGTTCCCTATTCTGATATGCTACTGAACTCACTAAACGCTGACACGTTTCTGTTTGTTAGACTGGGCTGCCCCTCCGTGTAAAGCAGTGGTGTCCACACATAGAGTTTCAGGAAGAGGGGACTGGTGTTTAGCTTTGTGTCTCTAAAGATGATAAGTTCGAAGACGGTTATTGTATTTCCCAGGAAGCGAGGCTGTGATGGGATGTATGTTCTCAGTTTCCCAGGCTCCCTGCAGACGTGCTCCAGGACATTGCCACAGAGGTTCCTTGATGCTCTGCTGACCTTCAGCCTAGGTTAGATACTGGTTATGTTGGTTTCATAATCTTGTGGGCTCCAGTCTCAAGACCCTTCTTGACCCTTTTGTTATTGTTTAGTCACTGAGTCCTGTCCAACTCTTTGTACACCGTGGAGCACGCCAGGCTCCTCTGTCCTCCACTATCTCCCAGAGTTTGTTTAGATTCATGTGCACTGAATCATTAATGCTATCCAACCATTTCATCCTCTGCCACCCGCTTCTCCTTTAGTCTTCAGTCTTTCCCAGCATCAGGGTCTTTTCCAGTGAGTCAGCTCTTCACATCAGGTGGCCAAAGTATTGGAGCTTCAGCTTCAGCATCAGTCCTTCCAATGAATATTCAGGGTTGATTTCCTTTAGGATTGACTGGTTTGATCTCTTTGCTGTCCAGGGGGCTGTCCGGAGTCTTCTCCAGCACCACAAGATGTAGGTAAAATGTTTTATTTTTTAAAAAATCAGAGCAGACAAGGTACAATAAATATGGCTGAAGTTTTATGCTTTAAGAACTTACTGCAGTATTATATAATGTACTCTTCTATAAGTAGGAATTTGCCAAGCTTGATTTACCTATCTTTCATTGCTGAGAGTAATCCTGAATAATATTAACATGTGATTATCCTTTCTCCTCCCAGGAAAAAAAGAGGTAATATTTAGGGATTGTGCCTTAACAATACTGTTAACCCTTAGTGTACCATCCATGTAGGAGTCTTAATATGTGTGCACAAATGTTTTCAATAAAATGGTTTAGGTTGAGCAGATACAGTACTGTGATTTCTTTTTGGCCTTTGTTGAAGGATATTAGAGTTTAAAGAGTTATTAAGAAATTTTTTTAACCTTTTGTTTGATAATTTATTGAAAATCAGAAAGGTTAAGTATCTTCCTCAAGATGTTTGTTCCCTTCTTTTTTAAACAGATGAAATATACTTGAATGCTTTAAGTACATTTTCTTTATCATCATTACTTTTAGGTTATATAATCTATTGCCAGCCACAGAGGGTTCAAACAGCCTATAGAAGTCTTCTGATAAAATGTGACAGATTGAACATATGTGCTTGACCCTATTCCCTACCAAAACCTCCACAAATATGACAATAAGGGGTAAAAAAGACAAAAACCTACAAAATAAACAGAACGAGAGAGGAGGCAACAGCGACCAAATTTTGAAAGCTAGAAAACAGATGAACAGAAGATAAGGAACTTCTTAGCAGAAAGAGAAAGCTACAACTTAAACTGGCAGGAGAAGAAATCCAAAAGCAAGGCAGTGTGTGCCAGAGGACACTAGAAAGGCTCATAAATGAAAAGCAGCAGGTACTCTAAAGAAGAGATGTGGACAGAACCAAGACAGGTGGGTTGACTAGAGGTTTTCCTAAGAAGCAGTGAAATGCCCAGATTGTTTCTCTCAGTGCCTAGCGAAAGATTGATGGTTTTCTTTCTGGAGAGTTGAGGCAGAAAGACTCTGGACTTGAGGATACAAGGCTTATTTTGCCTCTCAGAGAGGAGACTGGGAGAGTCCTCTCTGAGAGAACTGACCAATGCAAGAGAAAAGACCTATGCATTCCTTGGTGGGGGAGGCCCTCAAGAAAGTAATGCTGCCAGGCTACCCTCCCAAAAACATGAGATTGGAAGGTAAGAACCTGTTTTCCTCATTCCTACATTTCTGCTGTGCCAAGTTAAAATTTAGTGCTCAGAGTGACACTTCTTTTTTTAAAGTAGGCTCTCAATGCAAAGCTGGCTACATCTGATGCTTAACAACAACCAGCGGTCTGTTTCAGATGCTATAGGAAAAACCACCTGTGTTGGGTTCCTTACACGCTGTTAGGCAAGACATTTATCCTCATAGTTCCAAGTTCCTACTCCGCAGAAAGGAAAAAGTGTATAAAGTACTTAGGATAATGCCTGGAACATGCTAAGTGTTCAGTACTTTTTAATGAATAACACTGTTGTTCATTATCATCTTCTCATCATCCATCTCAGTAATAGTTAAAGATTTTGCACAAACTGATCCAGGAAAAGGAGGTGTCTCTTCAGTGTGACTCATTTAAAAACAAAAACAAAAACTGAGTACTCAAAAAACCAAGTGCTTTAGTATGTTGTAGCCTTTTATAAGCATTCATTCCTAGAAATAAAGTTAGTATAGTAAATATATAGCATAGATATTGCTAACAAATCAGACTTTTCCTAAGGTTGTATGGGATTATGGGAAAGTCCTGCTGCTGCTGCTGCTAAGGCACTTCAGTCATGTCCGACTCTGTGCGACCCCAGAGACGGCAGCCCACCAGGCTCCGCTCTCCTTGGGATTCTCCAGGCAAGAACACTGGAGTGGGTTGCCATTTCCTTCTCCAACGCGTGAAAAGTGAAAGTCAAGTCGCTCAGTTGTGTCCGACTCTATGCCACCCCATGGACTGCAGCCCACCAGGCTCCTCTGTCCATGGGATTTTCCAGGCAAGAGTACTGGAATGGGGTGCCATTGCCTTCTCCGGGGAAAGTCCTAGAAATGATCAAATTCTGTGGTTACTGTAACAGCAGCTTGCCCCATTTTTCTAATTTTTGAGCTTAACACAGGATTCTGAAACACAGTTAATAGTAGCTAGTTGTATGCACAATTTTTTTTTTTTTCCAGTGTGAGAGAAACTATTGTGTATTTGCTTTTTCCAGATATTCCACTAACTCAGTGACCCTTGACTGCCATGTGTCTGTTGTCAGCTGCCTTGTCCAGGTGGCCGGAAAGGACTGGTGTTGCCATTGGGTTGGGGCCAGAATGGGGGCTTTCAGTCTTACCCTGTTGGGTGACCAATAGAGGGCCCGTGGCTGCTTGGGGGTGGGGTTGTGGGCAGAGGTTTCAGGTTAGGCAGTTGCTCAGTGGCAAATGCATGGCCTTGTTGCCCTTTTCTACTTCCTAGATTTAGATGGGTGTCATGTCCTATGTAAATACTGTTTCCTTCCTCTGGGATTCTGCCCCACACACAGATCTTGCACCTCTGCGTGTTTCAGTGTATCTTCAGTAGGTGTCTGTGCTGCTCAGTTGTTGGCACCAGCCACAGGCTGCTGGGCGCTGAATGGACAGAGGACTCCAAGCAGAAACTCTATTGTGCTGTAACCCTGCATTGCCAAGTTCATGAAAACCCGTCCAAGGTCTGGAGAGCGCTAATTAGGTAACTAACTCCTCATTAGGTCACCCCGGACTCCCTTCTTTCTGCCGGGACATTTTTCTGTCATAATTAACATCAGATACGCTGCTACTAGTCATTGGACTGAGCGGCATACCCTGTTCTGGTTGGCTTTGAGCCTTTGGGATTGGAAAAGCCTCTCTGTTCTCCCCCTGGTTCGCCTTTCAGCTCCTCCTCTGAGACAGTGTCTAGAGAAGCGAGGGGTCAGAGACCCTTCCCTCTCTCACTGAGACAGCCCCTCCCACTCTGTTCCATCCCTGTTGGCTAGCGGCGGTCGGCTATTTGCCTCACACGTGCCCAGCGCCGTGCAGGTTGCGTCCTGTGTGGAGGGAACCAGTCCTGAGAGCTCTTGTTTAACTCTGGGGCGCTCAGCATGGCCCTGCTCTCGGTCATCCTGTCCAGGCTGTCTGAAAACGCTGTTGCGGCCATTGCACTAAGCAGTTCACAGGCCGTGTCTCTTCAGTCCTCATTTCAGGCCGGCGTTGTTTCACCTGAAGTGGGTACAACTTTTATTCATGTTTTACAAATTAGAATCCTGAAGTTTTAGAGTTTGTTTCCTGGGTTATAACACAGGAATGGGGTGTGTCTACTGCCTAATCTTGTCTCTCTACTACTCTGCTACCAAAGGCCATTCTACATCAGGAAGGCCACATTTAAGGCATGAGTAAGAAGCACTAGACAGAATGCCATCAAGTGCTGTATCAGGCACCTGTTGTTCAGTTGCTAAGTCATGTCGGACTCTTTGCACCTCTATAGACTGCAGCACGCCAGGCTTCCCTGTCCTTCACTGTCTCTCAGAGCTTGCTCAATTTCATGTCCATTTAGTTGGTGATGCCATCCAACCATCTCGTCCTCTGTCGTCCCCTTCTCCTGCCTTCAGTCTTCCCCAGCATTGAGATCTTTTCCATTGAGTCAGTTTTTCACACCAGGTGGCCAAAGTATTGGAGCTTCAGCTTCAGCATCAGTCCTTCCAGTGAATATTCAGGACTGATTTCCTTTAGGATTGACTGGTTTGATTTCCTTGCAGTCCCCAGGACTCTGAAGAGTTTTCTCCAGCACCACAATTAGAAAGCACCAATTCTTTGGTGCTCAGCCTTTTTTCTGGTCCAACTCTCAACATCCATACATGACTGCTGGAAAAATTGTAACTTTAACTGTATAGACCTTTGTCGTCAAAGTAATGCCTCTGCTTTTTAATATGCTGTCTAGGTTTGTCATAGCTTTTCTTCCAAGGAGCAAGCATCTTTTAATTACATGACTGCAGTCAACTATCCACAGTGATTTTGGAGCCCAAGAAAATAAAATCTGTTACTACTCCGACATTTTCCCATCTGTTTGCCATGACGTGATGGGACTGGAGGCTGTGAACTTAGTTTTTTGAATGTTGATTTTTAAGCCAGCTTTTTCACTCTTCTCTTTGAGCCTCATCAAGAAGCTCTTTAGTTCTTCTTCACTTTATACCATTAGAGTGGTATCATCTGCATATCCGAGGTTGTTATTTCTTCCAGCAGTCTTGATTCCAGCTTGTGATTGATCCAGCCTAGCATTTTGTAAGATGTATTCTGCATATAAGTTAAATAAGCAGGATGACAATATATAACCTTGTTGTGCTTCTTTCCCAGTTGCATGAAACAACCAGTCAGTTGTTCCATGCAAGGTTCTAACTGTTACTTCTTTACCCACATACCAGTTTCTCCGGAGACAGGTTAGGTGGTCTGGTATTCTCATCTCTTGAAGAATTTTCCACAGTTTGTTGTGATCCACTTAGTCAAAGGCTTTAGCATAGTCAATGAAGCAGAAGTAGATGTTTTTCTGGAATACCCTTAATATTTCTATGATCCAGCAAATGTTGGGATTTTGATCTCTGGTTCTGCTGCCTTTTCTAAATCCAGCTTGTACATCTGGAAGTTCTTGGTTTACATACTGCTGAAGCCTAGCCTGAAGGATTTTGAGCATAACCTGCTATATCAAGTAGATTATGACAAAAATAATTCTTGCTTGTGTGCATATTTCTACTCTGCTTGGTTCCAAAAAGGATTAAAAGTTGTCAACATACTTAATCCAATTATCCTTTGATTTCCGTAGTAAACCAGTGATAAAGGCATTATCCCCTCTATTTTGCAAATGACAAAACTGACTCATAGTGAGTCAGAGTCAGGGCTGGGCTCTAGTCAAATACAGAGAGCAGTCACCTACCTTGTCGGATTTTCCTGGTGGCATTGCTGATTAGTTTCCATAGTAAAGTGGTATCTGAGCCTCTCACGTCCCAGATAACAGAAATTTTATTGTTTCTGTCCCTACCCTTTTGCTCCCAGAATACCAGACATACTACTGTGGTTTGGCTGAGTTCTCTATCAGACAGGCCCTTGAATACGGAGTTAAAAGGCATATGCACCCTAAAGTACTCAGCACAGGGCACACCCCTAGTTAATAAAGGTATAAAAGCATGCCCTAGAGTGATGTTCACCAACTTTTCCTCCTCTGGAAAGGGGAAGGAGGAGGGTATAACTTTATATCTGTAATGTTTTATTTTTAAAATATATCCAAAGAAAACAAAAAAGACTATTGGGAGGAGGAGAGAAACATTGAATTTACTTTTCTATTGAGAGGCGATTTTCAGAAAATTGAGTACCATGTGTTATGAAGTAGTCATTGTTATGTAAATGAGGGATTGCAGTATGATCCTTATAAATTGCCTTCTGATGCTTGTTTTAGATGCTTACAAGATGCTTGGTTTTGGTAATCCCAGTCGAGCCTCTCTGAAGGCAAGAAGCCTCTTTGTTTATCTTTGTCACTCAGTGCCCAGCCAAGCATCCCCATTCTTTGTAGGCTGGTGAATGATCATATGCAGAAGAGAGCATTTTTGCCCTCACCACATGCCCTATTCTGTTGGAATAAGTGATTCTATATAGGTGCAGTAGTGAAACTATTCTCCCTAGTTTAACACTCAATTTTTCCTTACTTATTCTCCTTTAAAAAAAAAAAAAAATTTTTTTTTTAAACTAGCTCCCTTGCTTTTTTGCCACAAGCTGGAATCAAGACTGCTGGGAGAAATAACAACCTCAGATATGCAGATGATACCACTCTAATGGTATAAAGTGAAGAAGAACTAAAGAGCTTCTTGACGAGGCTCAAAGAGAAGAGTGAAAAAGCTGGCTTAAAAGTTAGTGAAAGAAAAACTGCGCCTGTTCACTGAAGGCTGCATGCACTGTAGCAGCCATGTCCCCGTGGATCGCCAACAGCTACTGCAGGTGAATTTGCATTTGATGTGCACTCGTAAAGGACAGGCTCCTGCCCCTTCCAGCTCACTGTAATTGTTCAACAGATGAGCTAATGACGTTTAGGAAACTAGGAAGCAACGATATTTTCTTAGGTTGTTTCCCTCTTCTGTCCCACAAAGCACAACAGCCACGATCTGGCACATGATCAAAAAAGGACCCAGCCCTTTTTAGGATGCGGGAGATGCTTCCCTGAGTCTGTGGCTCACAGTGGCAAACAATGGAGACTTCTGCAATGATATTTTGCCTCCCTGGTGTTCAAACTTCTCCAGTTAAGCCTGTCTGGAATCTATTTAACTGTTATCCATCAGAGCCTTTTTTTTTTTTAATAAGAGGGGGAGTGACTGGAACCAGAGGAAAGACTGTCTTTGCCAAGATGCGCTCTCCTGTCATGACTCATCCTTAGAGAAGCAGAGGGACTTTGAAAAGCTGTCTACAGTTGCATTGAGACAGCTCTCTCCTGGCACTTCGAGTTGTTTTAAAAAATTTTCTCAGGCAATAAAAGATGTTCAAATTGTTCATTCCCTCCTAGTGGGCCACCATAAGAGCTTTTGTTTAACTGCAGTGTGGTGGTTGTATGGATGGTTTGTTTTTGGAGTTTTATCAAGAAATTAGCTTCTCCCTGTTCAAAATTGGAAATCATTTTTATGATTGTTATCTTGTTGTATCTGGTCATTCTTATATCTAAGAATTTTCTTAGTATATTGTGTTTGTACAATTTCAAATGTTCCATTATTTAAAAGTTTGGTTTTATATATGGGAGTGCTGCTGCTGCTAAGTTGCTTCAGTCGTGTCTGACTCTGTGCGACCCCATAGACGGCAGCCCACCAGGCTCCCCCGTCCCTGGGATTCTCTAGGCAAGAACACTGGAGTGGGTTGCCATTTCCTTCTCCAGTGCATGAAAGTGAAAAGTGAAAGTGAAGTCGCTCAGTCGTGTCTGACTCTTAGCGACCCCACGGACTGCAGCCTACCAGGCTCCTCCATCCATGGGATTTTCCAGGCAAGAGTACTGGAGTGGGGTGCCATTGCCTTCTCCATGGGAGTGCTGCTGCTACTGCTGCTGCTAAGTCGCTTCAGTCGTGTCCGACTCGGTGCGACCCCATAGACGGAAGCCCACCAGGCTCCCCCATCCCTGGGATTCTCCAGGCAAGAACACTGGATTTGGTTGCCATTTCCTTCTCCAGTGCATGAAAGTGAAAAGTGAAAGTGAGTTGCTCAGTCGTGTCCAACTCTTAGCGACCCCATGGACTGCAGCCTACCAGGCTCCTCCATCCATGGGATTTTCCAGGCAAGAGTATTGGAGTGGGGTGCCATTGCCTTCTCCATGGGAGTGCTAGCTTGAGCTAAATAGAGTAGATGCTTATTAAATGCAGTCATTCTGATTTTTATTGTTTGGCAGCACAAGAAAGAAGGGACACTTTTATTCTCTTCCCTTCATATATAAATAAAGGTGTTTTAATAATTGGTAGATTAAGGCTTCCAGAAAACAGTTGGACTAACAAATCTAAACTTCTATTTTCAAATTTCCTTTTTTTTTTTTTGCTGCAAAAAGTGATTGTGTTCTTTTATGTTTCCAGAAACTGGCAAATAATTTCTTAATATCCCTGTAACCACTCCCAAATCACTCCCCCTTTTTTGAAGAGAAAAACTATTCAAAGAATTGCCACTTAACAGGGGTTTGAGACCAAAAATAAGTTATGGCGGTGAACTATTTGTATGTTTATGATGCTTAGCAAAGCAAAGATGCTTTCTTTGGGAAGGTAAAAGGAAGTAGCAACGTAGAAAAACAATTTGTGATTTATAGAAAAGTTACTTTGAATGGCTGACTCTTAGGTATAAATTGAATACAATGAAGTATTCGTTTGATTAAAAAAAATCCTTGAGTAAAAAAATCTCAATGCTGAAATTTTTATTATCCTACAAAACTTGATCTCCAGTTAAAATCTACTTTTAAAGACCTTGGCTTTAATTTAGTGATTGTATCCTTTCATCTTGAAATTTTAGATGCCAGTCTACAAGGTCTGCAGTCCTCATAATAGTCTGTGTACACTGCCAGAGCTGAGCGAAGTGATACTCACCTGGCAGGGGAACAAGGCTAGCAGAGTAGAGTTGAGTCAGGTGTGGGCTGAGTGGAAGCTTATATCTTTGAGTCTCTGTTCACTTATTTGTATCGCGGCCACTTCTCCAGTTAATAGAGATGTGTAAATACAGTATGATGTTTTAATAAGTGGATTAGGCATATTCTTCAGTCATTATAATGTGAGAGCTGGAAGGAGTTTCAGGGGTCTGGCCTGGTTGAGTTGCAGTGTATTTTGCTTGGCCCATACAGTTTTCAAAAACAGTACAGCTAGGAGGCTGCTTTGCTTGATAATAATACAAGCAGTTTTATACATATTGTCTTACACGATTCTTCGTGGACTTATATTGATAGTAACTGACTAGCCCCTGCAGACATGTGAGTTCATGCATGATCCAGATAATCCTGTCTCTTCATCTTACAATTATAAGAACTGAAACCCCAAGGATCGAGTGACTTTACAAAGTTAGACAGCTGGTTCAGGGCAGTTCCAGAACTGTTTCACAGCCTGAATATTTTATATTTTTAGTAGGTTAGAGACCCTTGTCACACTGCAGAGATGTTTCTGAAAGATGTCTTACAAATAAAAGAATTGAAAGGCAGTGGTAGAATGGTAAGTAAACAGCCTAGTTTATAGAACTGGAGTTATCTGGCTTATCTTGGAAAAATGATTTCATCCCATTGGACACCAAGATTCCTCATCTATAAAGTAGAGAAATTAGACTAGATTCACATTACACAGTACAGGACTTGATAAGTAGTGACTTCTCAATAAATAATTCAGTGAACAGGGGATATTGAAGGCACCCTAGATTCTCTAATTCTATATGAACTTTCCTTCCTTCCCCATCCCCAATTTACTTGGCCTAGAATGGCTTTCAGAGTCTCTTCCAATCTTGAGAGGAGTCTTAAGTTTTTTATTTAGAACATGTGTGTGTGTGTTGGGAAGGTCTTTGAGCCTGTGTATTCGTGTTTTGGTGTGTGTCTGTGTGTGTGTGTTTATGTCTGTTCGGAAGGTCTTTGAGTCTGTGTACTCCTGTTTTGGGCTTCCCCATTGGCTCAGTGGTAAAGAATCCACCTGCCATGCAGGAGACATGGGTTCGATCTCTGGGTCAGGAAGATCCCCTAGAGAAAGAAATGGCAGTCCACTCTAGAATTCTTGCCCGGGAAATCCCATGGACAGAGGAGCCTGGCGGACTACAGTCCACGGCGTCGTAGAGTCGGACACGACTTAGCAATTAAACTCACACACACACTCTCTCTCTTTTTCTCTTTCTCTCCCTCTCTCTCTCTCCCTCCTGTTTTTGGTTTCAATCTCCCATCAGCTTGTCTGTTCCCTGAACTTCTTGCAAGGAGACAGCAGGGGGCAGAAGTGAGGAGTAGGTGGCTTTCCAGAATGACTACATTTTATTCCACTTCTCTGCCATCTCTGAACTCCTCCTGCCTTGAATAAAAAGGCAGTATTTCCTCCTGGCTTCATCTGTTTATAGGCAGGATAATACTTCAAAACCAGAGGTGGATTATTGTTTCAAATGTAAATATTACTTATGAGTTTCAGCATACATTATTGGCATCCTAGAGGCCTAGTCACTATTGCTAAATCATCAAACACCTACAGCTGTCGAACACACAAAGAGAGAAAACTTGTCCTCTGCCTTTGCTTAAAGGTTTAATATTGAAGTCCGTAGAGCTACAGAAATAGAATCTAGCTATGAACTTGAGTTGTATAGCTGGAAGGAAATCCAGCCTTACCTTTTCCTATAAACAGAATCTTTTGAGATTCAACTTTTCCATGTGTTAGAGAATCAAAATGTTTAAAATACTGAGATGCTTTTCTTCTTTATTAAAATATATATATATGATTCTTAAGATACCCTGATTAGTGCTGAGCTTCTCTTCCATCAGAAATATCCCAGAAGAGATCCATAATCCCACACACAAAAAGATGTGTAAATCTGCTCAACATCAGCTTAACTCTTCTCTGCTTTTACGCTGGTGTGCACTGTCCCCTGGGCCAGGCCTCTCTGCCTGCTTATTTCTTTGGTGGCATACTTAATCCTGACACCTTCACTAAGCCTAAAAATACTCCAGAAATTCTAAATTCCGTATTTTGTTTGTTTTCCTCCTTTTGCTTCCACACCTCCCCCTCCCTCAGCACTCTTCAGATACACAGCCTACCCCTGGTGATTTTCCTGTCTTTCGTGATCATATTATTCACTATGATCTGAAGTTATGTCTGAAGTTCCTAGCCAGAACTTTAGAAGACATCAGGAAATGTTGACATCTTTTTAAAACTGGCTCATAGATTTCCTACTGAAAACCAAAAATACTTGCCATATCTCTGTCCAACTCAAGCCAGTTCCCACAACTCTGTGTGTTTTCATAAATAGGACTGGATCCAAAATCCAATTTTTCAGCTTCCTGCTGTTCTGAGAGAAAGGCCCTTTGCCTTTAGCTTCACCTTGCACTCCACCGTTTCAGGCGTAAAGCTAATCTGTGTGTCCAGCTTGCAAGTGGCTGGAGAAGCCCCACCAGACCCTTCTGGATGCAGTCTCACTGACGGGTCAGTTGTTGGCCACAAAGACGGACACTGAACGGTTTTAGGACCTTCGCCAGGAGGGCACATCAGCAATCACCGTGACTAATTTTTTCTTTTCCAGTTCTCCCTGCAAATAATCCTCACCTGTTAACCATATCCATCACCTTTTGGAGGCTGATAAAAACAGTAGGCTTCAGACAAAGAGCAGTTGGCTTCATCTGACTGGCTCCTGTGCTTTGTAAACCATGAGAGAAAGAGCAGCAAAGCATAGTCAGGCTATAGGTTTTTTTTTTTCTGTATCTGAAAGGGCTTCTCTGGTGGCCCAGTCAGTAAAGAATCTGCCTGCAATGTGGGAGACCTGGGTTTGACCCCTGGGTTGGGAAGATACCCTGGAGGAAAGCATGGCAGCCCTCACCAGTATTCTTGCCTGGAGAATCCCCATGGACAGAGGAGCCTGGCAGGCTGCAGTCCGTGGGGTTGCAAAGCGTCAGACTGAGCAACTAAGCACATCAGAAAGGAAGACCTGTCATCTTTAAGATTGTTTGAAACTTGAGGAAACTGGGTGGACCAACAGGGATAAAATACAAATCATATGGTACAGTGTAGCTACTTGCTAAATATTTACTTGGTGAATGAGAAATAGGTCTTTTATATTGAGTGATGTCAATCTGGCTAAACAACAGCCAGATCAGAGAGAAGACAGAATAATTTGGGGATATAGGTCCTATTTGTCCTTGCATGCCTGTGGAAAATAGAGTATTTCTCCTAGAGTAGTTTCTCAATGTGAAGTGTTATTTCATTATTATCGGGTGAAATACAGGTGACCTTGTTTTTAAGCTCTGGGTCTGACAAATTTAGACTTCGACTTTGATATCTAACAAGTCCTTCTGTTATCCATCTTCACTTTAAAAAAGTGTTATTATGCTGCATTTATTTAGCACTCCACATTTGTAAAATTCTATGCTTGTATTATTCTCTACCAAAAATCCACTTACTTTTTAGAATGGCAGACAGGGATATCAGCTGTCTAATGGCTGTGTATAGGACTCAGAGGAAACTACTTGTACACTGAGTTTTAATTTTTTCAAATTCTGTTTTGGAAATTGGCAGAATGCAAATTACAAACTAACAGGGATTGCTTTTCCTCATAAAATTAATACCTCTAGGGTCAGAAATTAATAACTCTTTACGAAGTATCTATATAAAATTTGCCTAAATTAACCAGCAAACCCCAAAAAGGCTGGCTCTAAGCGAGGCATTAAGAATTTTTCGGGGTAATAAAACTGTTCTTACAATGTGACCGTGGTGGTGGTTATGCAACTGGATGCATTTGTCAAAAGTCACAAATTCACTGAAAAGTGTGAATTTTACTGTTTGTATGTTATAGCTCTATAAACCTGTTTCTTAAGAAAAGTGTTAAAACTTTTTTTAAAAGGCATTTTTATCTGCCTCAGAGGTAGATAATAAATTCATTGAAAATGTACAAGTCCCAACTGATTCAACATTTGGCAGGGGAATGTTTTGGAGGAGATTCTTGCTCTTGATGCATCACTTCATGAACAGTCAGGAAATTTTTTGAAAGTTAAAATTGCCTGAAGTTCCCCTATGAAAGTAGGAATCTGGGATCTCAAGCAAGAAAGTAGTTTTAATCTAGAATATGGACGTCTCTGTTATCAATTCCTATATTAGACTCCTCTATTAACCTTGCAAACATTTGACAAAGATATAATAGTCATTAGAAAACTGTTGCATCAAAACTTGGTTTTATTTGTGGTAGTTGAGGCCAACTAATAATTGATGAAAGCAGGATTTCCATCAGGATGCAAAAGAAAGTAATTATCCTAGTAGAATTAGAAAGTGGATGGCCATGATTGAAACAGATTCTGGTTTGAATAGTCACAGGACACTCTCTTGCGCGTTGGTTCTAGTTCAGGGAAACTCTCAAAACCTTTCAATAGTACCCACTTTGCGTCATTGATGAGATTTCCAGTCGACGCTGAAAGCCCTGGAACCAGCTGTGTTTTCTTCCTGGCGTTCTTCCTGTCCTCCTTTTACACCAGCCCCCACCCCCCGCCCCCACCACCACCAAATCTCCATGTCTACCCAGCTCAGGGGCTGAGGTCTCCATCTGTAAAGCCTGTTGCCACAGGATGCAGAATTCACTCGGGAGGAGGGAGCTGCATATGTATGCTTAAGGGTGGTGGCTCTCATAATCAGATGAGTGTTGTGGAAAGCTTGCTCATGCATATGGAGGAGCCAGTGCTGCAGCTGAGTGGTGGGGCCGCCGAGCTCCAGGCTCTGGCATCTGTGCATTAGTCCTGCTCAGCCAGGAGCGCTTTTATCTGTGATACGGAAGGAGCTGAGGCGCATCACCACTGAGGCCTACAACAGTAACCTTCAGTTGGACCCATAGAAGGCAGTCTATGGCATTTTTTTTTTAATAATGAAATTGGTTACACATAGGAAATCCAGTGACTTGTACAAAAAGTGAAGTCCCTCCTATGTAAATCATAATAAGTGTCTGGTGTGTTTCTCTTCACTCTCAACTTCACTTACAGAACTGCTCTCCCCTTCTAAGGTATCTCAAAGGGCAGCAAAGACGTTTGCCCCATGTCATGCATGCAGTGTGACTCTGCTGTCCTTCCTTCCTGGTGACATCAGTCTTGAATGCGATGTAGTGATGGCAGATGCCCCGAAAAGTCCAGAATGTTGCTTGATTTTTGAGGACAGGAAGCTTCTCACTACCTGCTGTTTGACTGGCCTGGGCACATTCTGGCTTCACCTGGAAACCCCACTTAGCACTGTGACAGATGTCTCTTCAGCCATAGG
Source organism: Bubalus bubalis (assembly GCF_019923935.1). Lineage (NCBI taxonomy): Eukaryota > Metazoa > Chordata > Mammalia > Artiodactyla > Bovidae > Bubalus > Bubalus bubalis. The sequence goes on from NC_059175.1 coordinate 9,152,445, forward strand.
ATACCAGCTTTGGGAACTAATAGAGCCAGAGCTTGAGAGCACGCTTCATCCTCTCCTTCTCCTTCTTTGTGTCCCTTCTTGCTTCCAAGAAAATACTCACATCCATAGAATTGTCGAGTCTGCTTCTGTTTTATAACTGGGAAGCTCAGAAGGTCTCTTGTGTTTGTGAGCACAAGCCTTGTTGGGGTTATTTGGGTTGCATCTGTTTATCTTTTCCACACTCACACGGTTTGCCTAGCTTGGCAGCCTGCTGGCGTGGACAATAATAAAGCTTCTGTCGAGGTGAGCAAACAGCTGATGGCATGGGGCACAGAGGGGACTCCTACAGTGGCTGCCTGTAATCTGCCAGGCTGGTGGTCCCACCAGGCAAGAACAAAAGCCAGTCTGTTTGCAGGCAATTTGGAAAATCAATGTGTTAGTTGTGTTCTTGTCTCTTTGCCTTTCCCTTGGCTGAAAGGGAGCATGCTGGCCCGGCAGTTCGCAGAGTCGTTCCAGGCGAGTACCCATTCCAGAGACTTACCTGGCTATCATATTACCACTGGCAGGTCTGAAAAGAGCCTGAATGTTTCTGTCTGAACTGCTTAAAGAGTCACTGACAGAGAATTCTTAAACTCACCATCCAAAGTTGGACCCATCTCGGTGCTCTGAGTGGTTTGTATTCTAGACAGTTAGATAAGTTGTGTGCTTATTTTTTTTTTTTTTTAATGCTGATGAGGACTTAAAAGGAGTTTACTTGTTGCCTGGCTAGGAAATGTAGGAATGGCACTTTGAGCAGCATATGTCATAATATGTGTGTGCCTAATGTAATATATGTTTGCTTCTTTCTCCTAAATTGATTTCATGTTGTCACTTAGTTGAAAATACCCTGGTCACGGCTGTCTGGATTATTAGGACTCACAGAGCAGAGATCACACCAAGTAGCCCTGCTCCAGGATGGGAAAGGGAGTTAGCTTAGTGAAGACCCATGTGAGCCTGTTGACACACCTTCCAAAAGGAGATGATTATATTAGCTATGTGAGGTCTTGAGTAACTTTGCCTTTAGGCTTCTAAGAAGTAAAGTGTGACAAAAGATTTGAGAAGAAAAGACTTCTCTGTTTCTCCATGTGTTAAAAGGTAGCCTCAGAAGGTTAGCGAAAGGCTGTACACAAATTTTCATCTCAGCTTTAAAGGTCTGTACTAGATCCTGTCGATCTTTGGTACTCTTTCAAAGCCTGAAAATGGTCTGCTGATCGTGAATAAAAGAAAAGGGTGTTTGGTTGGGTATGGTCATGGTGCTCTTATTTTAAAGTCCATCAGAAAGAAAAGAAATAACTTTAGTGGTCAATGGAGACAACCTAAAGCAGAAGATTAGATTTAAATGAGATTTAAACAGTCTTGGGTGAAGGAGGTAATTGACAATTTTTTGTTTTTGAAGGAAAAATAGACTAAACCTAGCAACCACTATTATCAAAAACATCTGTAACATCTCGCAACACCCTTTCCATCTTTAGCATTCATCATGTCCCCGCCCCTTGTTTTATTGTTAAACTGGTTTATATGGGGTTGGCCAAAAAGTTCATTTGGATTAATGTGAAAGATGGTACAGAAAAACCTGAACAAACTTTCTTTTGCCAACCCAATATGTTATTTTTGTTGCTGTTGTTCAGTTGCTCAGTCCGACTCTTTGTGACCTCATGAACCGCAGCACACCAGGCCTCCCTGTCCATCACCAACTCCCAGAGTCCACCCAAACCCATGTCCTTGAGTCGGTGATGCCATCCAACCTTCTCATCCTCTGTCATCCCCTTCTCCTCCTGCCCTCAATCTTTCCCAGGATCAGGGCCTTTTCTAATGAGTCAGCTCTTTGCATACTTCAAAGTATTGGAGCTTCAGCATCAGTCCTTCCATTGAATATTCAGGGTTGAGTCCTTTAGGATTGACTGGTTGGATCTCCTTGCAGTCCAAGGGACTCTCAAGACTCTTCTCCAACACCACAGTTCAAAAGCATCCATTCTTCAGGTCGTAGCCATGGTCCAATTCACATCCATACATAACTACTGGAAAAACCATAGCTTTGACTAGACAGCCCTTTGTTGGCAAAGTAATGTCTCTGCTTTTTAATATGCTCTCCAGTTTTGTCATAGCTTTTCTTCCAAGGAGCAAGCGTCTGTGGTGATTCTGGAGCCCAAGAAAATAAAGTTTGTCACTGTTTCCATTGTTTCCACATCTATTTGTCATGGAGTGATGGGACCGGATGCCATGATCTTAGTTTTTTCTGAATGTTGAGTTTTAAGCCAGCTTTTTCACTCTTTTCTTTCACCATCAAGAGGCTCTTTAGTTCTTCTTCACTTTCTGCCTTAAGGGTGGTGTCATCTCCATATCTGAGGTTATTGATATTTCTCCTGACAGTCTTGATTGCGGCTTGTGCTTCATCCAGCCTGCATTTCGCATGATGTACTTTGCATATACGTTAAATAAGCAGGGTGACAGTATACAGCCTTGAGGTTCTCCTTTCCCGATTTGGAACCAGTCTGTTGTTCCATGTCCAGTTCTAACTGTTGCTTCTTGACTTGCATACAGTTTTTCCAGGAGATGAGTAAGGTGGTCTGGTATTCCCATCTCTTGAAGAATTTTCCACAGTTTGTTGTGATCCACACAGTCAAAGGCTTTGGCGTAATCAATAAAGCAGAAGTAGATGTTTTTCTGGAACTCTCTTTTTCAATGATCCAGTGGATGTTGGCAGTTTGATCTCTGGTTCCTCTGCCTTTTCTAAATCCAGCTTCAACATCTGGAAGTTTTCAGTTCATGTACTGTTGAACCTAGCTTGGAGAATTCTGAGCATTACTTTGCTACTGTGTGAGATGAGTGCAGTTGTGCGGTAGTTTGAACATTCTTTGGCATTGCCTTTCTTTGGGATTGGAATGAAAACTGACCTTATCTAGGCCTGTGGCCACTGCTGAGTTTTGCAAATTTGCTGGCATATTGAGTGCAGCACTTTCACAGCATCATCTTTTAGGATTTGAAATAGCTCAACTGGGATTCCATCACCTCTACTAGCTTTGTTCATAGTGATGCTTCCTAAGGCAATATTTTTGTAATAAGATTATAAATGCCCAAACAGGGAATTTATAATTCTAAAATATACCATAGAAGTTAGCATAGTGATCAGTGTTGATTAAAGCTCTTTTATTATTTGTTAAAAACCTATCATGGGCCACAAATTGTGTCAAGGACCAAGGAATCAGTGTTGAGCAAGGCAGTCACCCCCGCCCCCCTGATTGCTGTCCAGGAAGCCTTCAGGCTATCAAGGAAGCATCCCCATCTTTAGGCAATACAGCTGGTATTTCACTTGACTTTAAAAGTTATAATAATAATAAAATTAGCTTTTAATTGGTTGTTACACTTAAAATCTCAGATTTTTCAGAGTTACAAGGAAGGAAGCTCAATTAGCTCAGCTACTGATTTTAAAATGTGAGGGAATGCGTGAAATACTAAAAGATATGTTTTCATTTCTATGCAGGGGATCTCATTAGACCGTATCTAGGGCACTTATACAATGGCTTTTCTCTGGCCAGGTCACTCTCATCTTAAACACAATTTGACATATTTCTCTCTCTCTGCTTTTAAAGGGGTTAATTCTGTAAGGAAAGATCAAGTGAGAAAAACTTTTTCCAGCCAAATGAAAAGCATTCAAAAGACTAGACAGGGCTGCATGACTAAATTTGAAAAATATCTTCAAATCTTATTTTTGTCAAATCTCTCAACAGATCACTAATAAACAGCCAAAATTAAGTACTACTTCTCACTTGCTCTCTTTCTCTCAGCTTTTACTTTGGCAGAAAACCTGGTCAGCAGGAAACTATCCCAATACCAGATGGCAGGAAATAGCAGGTGGCAGATTGAATAACTGGCCTCTGAAAACCCCCAGTATTAGCCTGTAGCCCCAACTCTCAAATATGGCATAAAATTCTTTCACTTTAAGTTTTTGTCTTGCCTTTTGTTTTTACAATAAGAAGACAAATTGACTTTTTTAGTTTTGTGGGGTCCAGAGATTGACCTGCTTCCACTTCCTGAAGGTTCAAAGAAAAGGTGCAGACTTGAGCTGACATAACATGATGTTTGAGGAACCGTCCAGGTGTAAACAGATAAGCAGCTAGAGGACAGCACCGCCCTTTACGTGGCCTCCTCACGCCTGTCGCCCCTCTCCTCCCGTCACTCAGCCTCATGGCACAGACCCCAGGAGCAAGCAAAAGCTGCTCCAGCCAATGCGTGCCAACTCGTGGCAAGACTACCATTTGAATTCCCTTCCAAGTTCCATTCCTTTGTGGGAATACTGGTACTATATACACCTCAGTTTGGACAGCTTAGGCCTTTAAAAACCATGTGGGGAGCAGCAGGAAGCAAGAGGAGGTAGACTGAAGCACTGGAATGGAGTTGTGTGAAAGTCAGAATGACCGTGGGTCCTGGAGGGTCTGAATGTTAAATTTTGCTCATTTTTTTTTTCTTTTTTTTTACCCTTTCAATTCACTGAAGAGTGTCCCAATCTCCCCTAAGTGCATCAAGAAATAGCAGTGTAACTCACAGCTGATTTTCCTCTAAAATTGCTGTGCTGTTCTAGTTTTCATCTTTTACTTCATCTGTTTTAAACCTCTAAAGTATGAGCTTCCATTGTTGTTGTTATTCAGTCACACAGTTGTGTCCGACTGTCTGTGACCCCGCGGACCGACCACAGCCCACCAGGCTCCTCAGTCCATGGGATTCTCCAGGCAAGCATACTCGAGTGGGTTGCCATTTCCTTTTCCAATGAGCTTTCATATCTGTCTTCTAGTAGAGCATATTCCTGAAATCATTTTTCATAAATCTCATATTAAAACAAGATGTTGAATTAGGGAATATAAATAAGGAGTAAAATTTTTATAATATTTTTATTACTGTTATTTTGCCTTCTCTTTCCCATTTCAGATGTTAATGAGTTTTATCCTCAAGTTTTATTAGCTGTTGGCCTTCCTGACTTTAATGATCATCTGTAAATTCCTCAGAGGGGGACCTGCTGATGGAACATGGATTTTGGCATTGACATCTAAGAGTTAAAACCAGTTTTTTATCTTCTTGTGTTTTATTTAGATTTCGGCACAGTCCCAACTGCTGGTACTTGAGAAATTGGACTATCCACACCTGGATTAGACAGTGTCTGAAATACGGTGCACAAGACAAAGCCTTATATACCCTTGTAAATAAGGTGAGTGGTTTGCTGGCATTTGCAGCTTATTCTCCTCAGTTTAGGCAAAATGGTGCCTGTACCATTACATGTTCCATTATAGTACAGCAGAGAATAGTACAAGAAATAGCTTTTAAATTTATTTGCCCTCAGATAACAGAATGGGAAAGACTAGAGATCTCTTCAAGAAAATAAGAGATACCAAGGGAACATTTCATGCAAAGATGGGCTCGATAAAGGACAGAAATGGTATGGACCTAACAGAAGCAGAAGATATTAAGAAGAGGTGGCAAGAATACACAGAAGAACTGTACAAAAAAGATCTTTATGACCAAGATAATCACGATGGTGTGATCATTCACCTAGAGCCAGACATCCTGGAATGTGAAGTGAAGTGGGCCTTAGGAAGCATCACTATGAACAAAGCTAGTGGAGGTGATGGAATTCCAGTTGAGCTATTTCAAATCCTGAAAGATGACTCTGTGAAAGTGCTGCAGTCAATATGCCAGCAAATCTGGAACACTCAGCAGTGGCCACAGGACTGGAAAAGGTCAATTTTCATTCCAATCCCAAAGAAAGGCAATGCCAAAGAATGCTCAAACTACCGCACAGTTGCACTCATCTCACACACTAGTAAAGTAATGCTCAAAATTCTCCAAGCCAGGCTTCAGCAATGCGTGAACCATGAACTTCCAGATGTTCAAGCTGGTTTTAGAAAAGGCAGAGGAACCAGAGATCAAATTGCCAACATCCGCTGGATCATAGAAAAGCAAGAGAGTTCCAGAAAAACATCTATTTCTGCTTTATTGACTATCCCAAAGTCCTTGACTCTGTGGATCACAATAAACTGTGGAAAATTCTGAAAGAGATGGGAATACCAGAGCACCTGACCTGCCTCTTGAGAAACCTATATGCAGGTCAGGAAGCAACTGTTAGAATTGGACATGGAACAACAGACTGGTTCCAAATAGGAAAAGGAGTACATCAAGGCTGTATATTGTCACCCTGCTTATTTAACTTCTATGCAGAGTACATCATGAGAAATGCTGAGCTGGAAGAAGCACAAGCTGGAATCAAGATTGCCGGGAGAAATATCAATAACCTCAGATACGCAGATGACACCACACTTAAGGCAGAAAGTGAAGAGGAACTAAAAAGCCTCTTGATGAAAGTGAAAGAGGAGAGTGAAAAAGTTTGCTTAAAGCTCAATATTCAGAAAACGAAGATCATGGCGTCTGGTCCCATCACTTCATGGGAAATAGATGGGGAAACAGTGGAAACAGTGTCAGACTTTATTTTTTGGGCTCCAAAATCACTGCAGATAGTGATTGCAGCCATGAAATTAAAAGACGCTTACTCCTTGGAAGGAAAGTTATGGCCAACCTAGATAGCATATTTGAAAGCAGAGACATTACTTTGCCAATAAAGGTCCGTCTTGTCAAGGCTATGGTTTTTCCAGTGGTCATGTATGGATGTGAGAGTTGGACTGTAAAGAAAGCTGAGCACCAAAGAATTGGTGCTTTTGAACTGTGGTGTTGGAGAAGACTCTTGAGAGTCCCTTGGACTGCAAGGAGATCCAACCAGTCCATTCTAAAGGAGATCAGTCCTGGGTGTTCTTTGGAAGGACTGATGCTAAAGCTGAAACTGCAGTACTTTGGCCACCTCATGCAAAGAGTTGACTCATTGGAAAAGATTCTGATGCTGGGAAGGATTGGGGGCAGGAGGAGAAGGGGACGACAGAGGATGAGATGGCTGAATGGCATCACTGACTCGATGGACATGAGTTTGTGTGAACTCTGGGAGTTGGTGATGGACGGGGAGGCCTGGCGTGCTGCCATGGGGTTGCAAAGATTCGGACAGGACTGAGCAACTGAACTGAACTGAACTGAACTGAATCTTTTAGAATGGAGCTGGTATAAATTAATCAGCACATTAAAAATAAAGATTCCTGTAGCTGTGGCTTTTCAAAGCATAGTGATTTAAACATGGAGAGGTGAAAGGAAAAAGTAAACCAATCACAGAAACTGTTGGTGGTCATTTCATTCTTGATCCCTAAGTCTTGGGGTTTTTGCCTAGTTTCCTTTGGTGACGTTAGGGTAAAAGACATGACCATTTTTCTAGAGTACAGTCTCCAGAACATTCATATCTCTTACACATTTTTGAAAAGACAGACTTCCTAGATTATTCAGAGCATGTCTTCCTAAGTCCCTCAAGCCGCAGAAGCCCCTACAATTAGGTCTTTCTGAATGTTCACCCAACGGCTGACTCTTCATTCCCCTCTTAGTATGAAATAAGGACAAAATGAACAAAAGTTAGAACGTTGTTATTGTGAATCTCAAGCTACAATCCTGGTTTGACCCATAACAAGACTTTAATAATATTTCTCTGGAACTGTATTATATCTGTAGTGTCATTGAACCTTCTGTTTTTTAACTCAAAAAGAAATACTAAATTTGTTTTTGGAAGTCTTTGTTCCTATGACTTACTTGGTTACCAGCTTAACTTGATACACGTTGCAGACAGATTGTGTGTGAGATGTTGGGTTGGGTATGGCATTGTCACAAAAATGGGCAACATCCTATTCTTTTCCCTTGGGAAGCTTATAATTTGATAAAGTAGATAAGCAGGTTCACAAATAAATCTACTATTTCTATCTTATTTTTTATTGTTACTAGTCTTTTAGTGAAAAACACACCAGACAGAGTCAGAAGAACCAAGCTATAACAACATAAATTCTACCAATTGTTCTTAACTTTATGCAAATGGGCTTCCCTGGTATTTCAAATGGTAAAGAATCTGCTTGAAGTACAGGAGACCTGGGTTCAATCCATGAATTGGGAAGGATCCCATTGAGAAGGGAATGGCTTACCTACTGCAGTATTCTTGCCTGGAGAATTCCATGGACGAGGAGGCTGGTGAGCTACAGTCCATAGGGTCGCAGAGAGTCGTACACGAGTGATGAACTAACACTTTCACTTTAGGCAAATAGTAAGTTTATTCTTTGGAGTCTTAGTTTTTTCAGCTCTAAGTCAAGTGAGGTGTACCAAATCAGTGATTTCCAACCTTGGCTGCCCATTAGAGTCATGTAAGAAGCTTTTAAAAATTATAGATGCTTTCTCCACCCCCAGGATTCTAATTTAATTGGTCTTTCTGGAACCTAGGCATTGGTATTTTTTTTAATTGGTTAAAAAAAATTTTTTTTTTTAGATTTTATTTTTTTAGAGCAATTTTAGTTTCACAGCAAAATTGAACAGAAGGTACAGAAATTTTCCATATGTTCCCTGTCCTCGCACTTGCGGGGATGTGCCTCCCCCATTATCAGCATTTCTCATCCAAGTGAGCCATTTGTTACAGTGATGAACCTGCATTGAAACACAAATCACCCAAAGTCCATGTTTACATTAGGGTTTACTCTATGGCTTTGAACAAGGTATAATGACCCACATCTACCATTATTGTATCATACAGGCTAGTTTCATTGCCCCGCTCCCCAGCCCCTGCCCCCTTATCCTCTGTGCTCTGCCCATTCCTACCTCACTGGTGTCTTTTTAAAGCTTACATGTTGATTTTTGTAGCCAGGATTGAGAATCACTGACCAGTTGATTCCTAAGTTTCTTTTCTTCCAGCTTTAATGATTTATCATTCTAAAATATTTTGTTTTTACCCTGCCTTAGGGATTATTGCAGATTGAATGACTGCTTTGATCAAGTTAAACACTGCACATGGGCTGCAACTTTTAAAACAGTAGCTTCTGAACATCTTTTTTTTTTTTTTTTTTTTTTGTATTTCAGCACATTTGAGGCATTCTGTACAGTCTGCTAGTAATAGAGACTCAGTTCAGCAGAGACTGACAACTGGGGTTTAGGATTATCAGAATTTCTCAAGGAGAATGGGTGTAATTGGAAAAAAAATTCCTTGGATGTTTCTGGTGGTTGATGGGAGTGGGTAATCCTACCGAGATAGGAATTTTAAATAAATATATAACCACAGTTTAGATGATTAGTAGTCAGACTTCATTGTGCATGAAAATCACACAGGAAGGCACTAAAATCTCAGGTTTCTTGGGTCTTTAAAAATTCATAGACAAGAGATAACGGATGCTGGCAAGAAGAGGGCAAAAAGGGATCCCTTATGCACTGTTGGTGGGAATGTAAATGGGTACAGCCAGTATGGGAAATAGTATGGAGATCACTCAAGAAATTAAAAATAGAAATACCATATGATCCAGCAAATCCACTTCTGGTTATATATCCAAAGGAGGTGAAATCACTGTCTCAAAGAGACACCTGCAACTCCACGTTCACCGAAGCATTATTAACAACAGCCAAGCCATGGAAACCTAAGTGTCCATTTACAGGTGAATGGATAAAGAAAATGTGTGGGGTGGGGAGGTGGGGGGAACCTGGGTCTCCTGCATATGCAGGCAGATTCTTTACTATCTGAACTACCAGAGAAGCCTGTACATACACATACAGTGGGATATTTAGCCATTCAAAAGGAACTTCTGCCGTTTGAGATGATGTGGACAAACCTTAAGAGCATTATGCAAAGTAGAATAAGTCATTTAAAGAAAGACAGATAGCTCATGATCTCACTTATGTGTGAAATCTGAAAAGGCAGAACTCATAGAAACAGTGTAGAATAACGGATATCAGGGTCTGGGGAGGGAGGCTGGAAATGGGGAGATGTTGGTCAAAGGATACAAACTTCCAAAGATGAGTAAATTCTGAGGATCTAATGTATAGCGTGATGACTGTAGTTAAGAGTACTATATTATATTCTTGAAAGTTGCCAAGAGAGTAGATCTTAAATATTCTCATCACCACTGCCACCAAAAGATCGTTATGTGAGGCAATGAATGTGTTAACTAGCCTTATTGTAGTAATCATTTTGCAGTATATATGCATGTTAAATGATCATGTTGTGCACCTTAAAATCACACAATGTTACATGTGAATTATATTTTAATAAAGTTGGGAGAAGAGCACTCTAAGGACCAGAAAATGCTGCATAGTGTGATTAATGTGTGCCTTCTCTTGGGACTCCATTTTTGTGTTGATATTCATACTTTTTTAAAAGAATCACTGAACCAGTGGAATGTGGTTGTTTTTTATATCCTTGGTTTGGTTCAGGGTTTTTTAAGTTATGATGAGGTGTTAGAATTGAGCTTTATTTTTCACGTCAGTTGTCTTGTATCAGACACCCACTCACAACTTTCTCACCCTGACCAACAGTTCCAATTACCAAGCTGCATGAGTCACAGCTTTTATTTCACTGTCACAGATGCCGTAAAATGATAGTCAGATATTTTAAAGCTAATGGGAAGAAATTTTTTTCCTGAATAATACATAGGCATATATTATAAACTGAACTTAATGAGTTTTTTCTCTTATTTTACTTTTATTTTTATTTTCATTGCAGGTCCAATATGGTATTTTTCCAGATAACTATACATTTAACTTACTGATGGATCATTTCATAAAGAAAGAAAATTACAAAGGTATGAAATCAAACCAAGGTCCATTTATAATGGATCTACCGTTCCCAGAGGGAAGTAAATATAGGCACTTTTACCTTTTTTTAATTTCTTAATGACATCTGTATATCACTCTTTCAGTCAGAAATAGATGCGCAGTTGATTGACCTTATCAGGTGGCCAAATAGGAGACTCCTATCCAGGTCTTCTTTCCTCTGAGTTTCTCAAATTTATTTATTCATGTCTCTTTGGGCAAAGGACAGTGAATTTAGTTAATGCAATAAAGCTCCCTGAGCTTCCACAGCTAGTTAAGGTTATATTATAACCTTATATATTCAGCTATTAGCTTGACTTTGTTTTAAGCACAGTTTGCTAACTTTGTTTTACTTACATCACAGTTGTTACAGCATGTGAAGTGTATAAGCATAAAATCTTATACTGGAGAGAGTAGCATGCTCACTATGAAGGGAAGTCATTTTACCTCCATAGGCTTTTGTTTCCCTGTCTCTGACGTAAGTGCAGTGTTCAAACTGCCATACAGTTGTGCTCATTGCACATGCTAGCAAGATCATGCTCAAAATCCTTCGAGCTGGGCTTCAGCAGTATATGAACCAAGAACATCCAGATGTCCAAGCTGGATTTAGAAAGGCAGAGGGACCAGGGATCAAATTCCCAACATCTGTTGGATAATAGGAAAAGCAAGGGAATTCCAGAGAAACATATTTCTGTTCATTGACTACGCTAAAGCTTTTGACTGCGTGGATCACAACAAACTGTGGAAAATTCTTCAAGAGATGGGAATACCAGACCACCTTACCTGTCTCCTAAGAAGGCTGTATGCAGGTCAAAACGCAACAGTTAGAACTGGACATGGAACAACAGACTGGTTCCAAATTGGGAAAGGAGTATGACAAGGCTGTATATTGTCACCCTGCTATATAAGTTAAATATAATTTATATGCAGAGTACATCATACGAAATGCTGGGCTAGATGCATCATAAGCTAGAATCAGGATTGCTGGGAGAAATACCAACAACTTTAGATATACAGATGATACCACCCTAATGGATGGCAGAAAGTGAAGAGGAACTAAAGAGCCTCTTGATGAAAGTGAAAAAGTTGGCTTAAAATTCAACATTCAAAAAACTAAGATCATGGGATCTAGTCCCATCACTCCATGGCAAATAAATGAGGAAAAAGTGGGAACAGTGACAGATTTTATTTTCTAGGGCTCTAAAATCACTGCAGATGGTGACTGCAGCCATGACATTGAAAGATGCTTGCTCCTTGGAAGAAAAGCTCTGACAAACCTAGACAGCATATTAAAAAGCAGAGACATCACTTTGCCGATAAAGGTCCATCTAGTCAAAGTTACGGTTTTTCCAGTAGTCATGTATGGATGTGAGAGTTAGACCGTAAAGAAGGCTACACCCTGAAGAATGGATGCTTTTAAACTGTGGTGCTGCAGAAGAGTCTTGCGAGTCCCTTGGACTGCAAGGAGATCAAGCCAGTCAATCCTAAAGGGCTCCACCCTGAATATTCATTGGAAGGACTGATGCTGAAGCTCCAATACTTTGGCCCCCTGATCCAAAGAGCCAACTCATTGGAAAAGACCTTGATGCTGGGAAAGGTCGAGGGCAGAAGGAGAAGAGGGAGACAGGATGAGATGGTTAGATAGCATCATCAACTCAATGGACATGAGCTTGAACAAGCTCTAGGAGATGGAGATGAAGGACAGGGAAGTCTGGTGTGCTGTAGTCCATGAGGTTACAGAGAGTCAGACAGGACTTAGCGACTGAACAATAAGAACAAAGAAAGTGCATCGGTGATCTCTGGAGTTTTCTTTACCCCCAAATCCTGTGGCTCCATGGAACTAACCTGAAGTGGCTCTTACCTTCATCTACAATAAGGGGGGGACCAAGGAAAGAGGGGGATTGTGGCAGACCCTACAGAGCAGTCAGGTGGAGCCCTGCCAGTCTCCGTGGATGGGGAAGGATGGTACAGCACGCTTGTGCTCTCAGCTACACAGACAGTGAAGAAGGAAAGAGGAGGCTGTGCCATTGTATGAAGATACACCCTGGCTTCCCCTTCCACCATCTCATCCTCAGGCTTGGTTCTGAGCTTTGCCTGTGTTGTGGTAGTCACTACCTCAGGACACGGATATGGACTGGTGGTCCTTTTCCTTTTTGACGCCTTGCTTCCTGTCATTGAGTTACATCCCTCACCCTCAGCCTTTTCCATTGCATCGGGATGCAGTGGTTAGGCTGGGCACCCAGGACCTCTCTGCTTTCTCTTCTCTCTCGTAAAACTTGGAGCTGTTGACTGCCTAAAAATATTTGCTGTACATTATTTTTTTAAATGCTTATTGTCCCTTGTCCATTTTCATTCCATTTTAAACATGCATTTCCTAAATTGAACTAAAATTAAAGATAATTTTTAAAAGATAATTCTCTTTTGCATGTTTCATCTTCCATTCTCTGTGAACATCACATTTTAAAATTCTTACTAGTTTATCACTGGAAAATTATGTAGTAGCAGTTTTCTCTCCTCTCTCTTGTTAAAGGGAATGTTAGAAGGGTAAAAGGAGTTTGGGGGTTCCCCCCTAAATTCAGAGTAAATGATGTTGAGAATTTTTGTAAATAAACTTCTGATGAAAATTATTGTTGTTTATGGCAAGAAATTAGAAAATATTATACTTTTGTTGTTAAAATAGGAAATATCAAAATACATAAATAATTATGGATGAACAGGAAATCTTATATAGGTCAATCTAATTTCACTTCCCAAGCTGACTGAAATGAATATAAATTAGAGATGAATTTGATTTATTCATGTGTAATTTTGAATTCAGTATTGAACAGTTGGCAAAACATTTTTCTGAACTATATTTTTAGCTTTAACTTGTTCTTTTAAAATACTGGTTTGTTGGTAGGGTAGGGGACTGTTTGTTTATGTCTCTTTCAGGCTCTTTTTTGCTACTGACTTACTGGGTGACTCCTCCCTGGTCTGCCTGTCTGTCTCAGTTTACCCATTTACTAAAAGAATATAGCAATTCTTGCATTTGACCTCATTTAGAACCATGACAACACACAGAAAACCAGCTGGCTAGCAATAGCTACAAATGAGTGCTAACTCTTACAATTATGAGTATATGCAAAAACCGTTTAACAGAGCAGCTGTTATTCAAAACATTATATGCAGGCACTGTATTTTAAACAAATGTTAACATCTCTGATTTAACAACAAATAGTAAGGGAAAGAAATTATTTGAACTTGATTTTCTTGCCTTCCGCTTACGTTGTGGAATATTGAGGGGAAATAAATCAGATCTTGCTGAAGATCTGGTCTGTGATCAGCATTCATGTGGAAACAAGAATCTTCTGTGTTAAACTCAGGGACTTACAAGTTATGAATACGCATTTCCTTTCCATTCTTTCAACTCTTTTAAATTGAAGCTGATTGTCCTTTTCGTAGTCATCAGTTTTCTGTCTTTGAAGTAATACCTAGGATTTAAAATTACCTTTAGCATTCATCCTTTTTTCCCAAAACAGAAAGAAGGTTCCAGAACATACAGTGGGGCATTCCGCCCAGCCCTCTCCATCTCTTCTTACCAGGGTGACCTGGAAAATATACTTGCCTCCTTTCTGTATGCCTTAGCTCTTCCAGCTGGTGGACATGCTGCCTTAAATTTGCTCCACAGTTTATGAGGCATTTTCATATGTATTATGTTGTTGGACTATCCAACAATCTTGTGGAATCTATGGAACAAATGGTATTTTATCATCATGAAGGAGATACTGAGAAATCAAGTGGTTTATTCTGTGTCCTTGAGAACAGCGGCACAGTAGCATCTGATTTAATACCTAGCAGTATGTACAGTAGAAGCTAAAGACAGGGGAAAGACCTGCTTTACAGAAGAACTAGGACCACAGCCCACATTTAACGTCATGAGTCTTTGTATTTTTCTATCATGCCTCACTTTTTGAGTCTTATGGTTGTGCTAGTGGTAAAGAACCCACCTGCCAGCGCAGGAGACATAAGAGACGTGGGTTTGATCCCCAGGTCAAGAAGATCCCCTGGAGGAGGGGATGAAAACCCTCCTGGAGAGTATTTTGCCTGGAGAACCCCATGGACAGAGGAGCCTGGTGGACTACAGTCCATAGGGTCACAAAGAGTTGGACACAGTTAAAGTGACTTAGCATGCATGCATGCATAGCTAAATACAGATTTGATGATGTTACCTAATTTCCTAATTTTTGCCTTGATCTTCTTGTCAGATGCCTTATCTGTGGTTTTTGAGATCATGATGCAAGAAGCTTTCGAAGTTCCTTCCACCCAGCTCCTCTCCCTCTATGTTCTATACCAGTGCCTGGCAAAGAAGACAGACTTCAGTGTAAGTGACCTGTCTTGAAACAGTACTAAGAGCCTTAGAGAAGCAAGCAGCAGCTGCTCAGTAGGGATGTGGGGGCCAGAGGAAAGCCCTGCCCTCGGCATCTGGGAAAAGATACTTGCTGTCAAGCCCTGTGACCCTGCACGACCAGGTATGAGTGTTCACCCATACATTTTAGGTCCTGGGTTCTAACAAAGTGGAATTGAACGTTCTTCTGCTTGGAAGAATCTCCAGTGAAAGTCCTTATGTACATTATGAAACATGAGCTACGCTGAGTGCACTTCACACATTCAGAAATGGGTAATTGATGATCAGTGAGAGCTGGACGTGGCATGCCAATGAAGCAGTGAGGCAGCTAGCTTTAACCACAGCTTCAGGTATTAAATACTGGTTGTTTATTTTGTGTCAATATTTTCTTAAGGTTGCTCTGGGTCAGTCCAGAATACCAAATTTTGGTTTCATCTCTTCATTGTTATTGCTTAGTCACTAAGTTTTGTCCTACTGTGACCCATGGACTGTAGCCCTCCAGGCTCCTCTGTCCATGGGATTTTCCAGGCAAGAATACTGGAGTGGGTTGCCATTTCCTTCTCCAATTGTTTATTGCTCCCCTAAGAGTAACAGCAGTAATAACAGTAGCTAATACTTAAATAGCACTTACTTTACACTTCCTGTGTTCTTGGTGTTTTAGATTTGTTCATTTCATCCAATCCTCTCAACTCCGTGCAGATGAGAACACTAGGGCATAGAGATACTCCATAAAGTGGCCGAGCTCATAAGTGATGAAGCCAGGCAGTCTGGCCCTACAGACTTTGCCCTTAACCTCAAAGGTAACCTCAGAAAACACTGCTTTGGGTAGAAACTGGAAAGATCATCTGCCCTAGCTCCCATTGTAAAAAATTTATGGTGTGCTTTTGTTTTTCTGAAATGAATGTCATAGCCTGCAGCAAACCTCACATTCATTAGTTCATTAAATATATTTTGAGCAACTGCTGTATTCACTGTGTTTCAAGTGCTCGTTTTACAATAGTGAACAAACATTTCCTGCTTATAATCTAAGAAGAATATAGGCATTTAAAACAAAACATGGAATTCCCTGGTGGCCCAGTGGTTAGGACTCAGTGCTTTCACTGCCCTGGCCCAGGTTTAGTCCCTGTTTAGGGAACTAAGATCCTATAAGCCCCGCGGCGTGGCAGAAAAGAAAAATTTAATAAATAAAACACATGACTATACTGAGCACTATAAAGACTGTATGGTAGGGAGTTTTTATTTTTATTTTAAACGTAAGTTAGGGAAGACTTCCTTAAGGAAGTATTTCTTTAGTTAATATTTGGAGCATGAATAGGAATTAACAGACTGAAGAGGGGAAGAACAATCCAAAAAAAGGAAATGTCACATGCAAAAGCCCTGAAGCAGAAAGAACATGGTCAGCAGAAAGGGGATAGAAGAAGGTAGGAAGTTAGAAAGTCTAACTGCCACAGAGAGGATTGTAGGATGAGATAAAAGTTAGAGAAGGTGGGTCATGCGAAGCTGTTTCGTCTGCATCTTAAACATAGCAAGAAACTACTGGAAAGTTTGAAGCAGACGGGTAACATGATCAGTTTTGTGCTCTAATCTAAGCACTCTGACCACAGCCACCCTGGCCCCCATCCAGTCTTAGCCACAACTATCGTAGTCGTCTGAGCAAGAGATGCTGGTGGTGTGGGCACCAGAACGTGCTGGGAGCTAGAGAGGAGTTGGTTGCTGTATCTAGGAGGCAAAGAAGATGTTGGGGAGGGAAATAGATGTAGAGGTAAAGGGTGAAAGCTGACCTCAGTTTCTGACTTGTTTGTGTTAATCGCTCAGTCGGGGCCAACTCTTTGCGACCCCATGGACTCTAGCCCACCAAGCTCCTCTTATCCATGGGATTTTCCGGGCAAGAATGCTGGAGTGGGTTGCCAGTTGCTTCTCCAGGGGATCTTCCAGACCCAGGGGTCGAGTCCAGGTCTCCTGCATTGCAGGCAGACTCTTTTATGTCTGAGCCACCAGGGAGACCCAAAAGAGTTGCCGGGTGTTTAAAAAAGGCACTCTGGGAAAAAGCTTCATTTGATGAGGAAAATCACTGGTTTGACTCTGAATGTGTTACATTTTGAGATACCTTTGAGACAGTCAGATTTCCCAAGGGAAATTGACATCTGAATGGAAAAATCTGGACTGGAGATGTAATTTATAAATCCATATATAAATGTTTACAAGAATCAAGACTGTGTTGGGACAAACGCCATGGGAAGATGGTCTGCATGTAGAACGCTCCTGAGAAGGTGGGTGAGATGAGGACTTTGATGAAGAACATTTAATTCAGTGGTATGAGGGCACAGAATAATGGAGCCAGAAACCAAGTTGAAGTGGATTATGGAGTGAGTCAGAAGTGCAAAAGGAGACAGCGAGCAGATGTCTTGACAGTGAAGGGGAGTACAAGAGGGAGGGAGAGAAGGAGGGTTTGTTTTGTATTAATGGGAGAAGCAGAAGCATGAAATGAGGAAACCTTGAAAATAGCTCCTGTTTTAGTCCATAACAGTACATGTGGTAGAAGGCTTGGAAGAGATCTAATATCTTATGTTAACACATCAGTAGCCTTTCATATAAACAACAGTAGTTGAGTTATTTCCAGACAGTCGTCAGAAAATGTCTAACACATTCGTTTGTTTTCATTTACCTCTGTCAAAGGCCTTTTGGAAGCATCACCATTGCAGCCGCCCTCACCACCCCCGATCGGTTCTAGCAGAGCAAGGATGCTGTTCATTTGGCCTTCAGCCCCTGTTGCATCCTGATACTATGGATCATGTTTTTCCCTAAAGAAAAGGAAAAACATCTTTAAGGTTCCATATTTATTATTCCCTGAGCCCCTTTTCATGCAGTTTATGTGGAGGGAAGTCAAAGCTGTGAGTGATCTGCTTTTGAAAGTGAAATGACCTCCTTAATTACCAGCTCTCTTAACTTCTGTGTGCTGCAGAAGCGCCTGTGGAGGCTTTGTTTTTCTCCCAAGGTCCGCTTGTTTCAAAGGTTTAGTAAAACCTTAAGAAATTGCACTTGCATTGCACAAAGGTCATTCCCAAGAAAGGTTTTGGTGCCCATTAACACCAGGGGTGCCCCACTTACCCCTGGCTGCAGGGGTAGCTTGCACACCTTGTTCATTCTCTGACCAGTGCAGGGCCACCTGAGCTTTGTGTTCTGTATTTCTAAGCCAGAACAAAGACTCGAGCTGCTGTGTGCTCCTGCAGCGCCGGCACCGAGACGCTCAGGGCTCTCGTTGTCCGGGGAGTTGCCAAGGTGCTGCTCGGGCCTGCGGTCACAGTGAGCCCTGTCACCGCCATTGCACGTGTGCAGCAGCCTCAGCAGCGCTTGTGTTTTTGCCTCCCGTTTCCCCGTGTCTCAAAAGGCTTCAACTTTATTGAAGTGTAATGTTGCACCCTGGGTTGAAAGAAGTGATCACTAAGTGTTTCTGATTGCCTAATTTATTTTTAAGAGGCATTAATCTGTCTAA
The DNA here is from genome assembly GCF_019923935.1 of Bubalus bubalis. Taxonomy (NCBI): domain Eukaryota; kingdom Metazoa; phylum Chordata; class Mammalia; order Artiodactyla; family Bovidae; genus Bubalus; species Bubalus bubalis. The sequence goes on from NC_059175.1 coordinate 9,171,029, forward strand.
AAGCAGTCTAATAGTTGTATTTACTTGAACACTATGAAGTAGAAGGAGTCTTATTGCTGAATTGTTTAAAATTCAGAAAGCCTGCTCTATCGTGTCATAGCAGTGTGAGTACAGAGCCGACAGCGTGGGTAATCTTTATTGATTGCCTCAAGGCCGTGTTGATCCAGAGTAGGCTCTTTATTTTTGTTTTGCTTTTCTGATTATAAAAGGAGCTGTTATTCACTGCCCCAGATTCAGAAAGGAATGAAAAGCACAAAGAGGAAAACCAGAATTGCTTGTAATTTCACTGCCTAGAAATCTGTTAACATATTGGGCGTTTCTGTTTTGCATTTTTCATCAAACATAAATATCTTTTCTTTATAAAGTCAGAATTATGGAGCTTTAGTATGATTATTTTGTTTCTTTTACCTAATGTTATAGCATATTCTTTTTCCCTCTTGTGTCATTAATGCTCACATTTCTGCATACAGTAAGCATTGCTTGGCTACACCATGACCTGCTGTATTCTGTTTCAGTGGGAAGAGGAGAGGAACTTCGGTGCCTCCCTGTTACTCCCAGGCCTGAAGCAGAAGAACTCAGTGGGGTTGAGTTCCCAGTTGTACGGCTATGCACTTCTTGGTAAGCTGGAGGGCCTTACTAACATTGTTCTTCACGGATAGGAACTGATTCCTTCTTTTACTTCTTAATAAAATTATACTTCTTAATTATAATAAAATTATAATTTGATTTAGACTTGTGAAATTCCAGTACAGCTCTCATTTTTAGACATAAAACTGGACTTTGATGGCCTTACAGTTATTAGGTAAGACAACAAAGTGGGATTTAAAAACCTTTTGCCACTGGCAAGGTGAGAACTAGTTCTGATGGCTCTTGATTATACTCAGTGGTAAACAGTGTGAAGAAGCGATAAAGAAAGGAAAGTTCTGGTCCTCTGGGAGAACTAGCCAGTAGACTCTTCCCCGGTATTAAAACGATCTTCCTGTCTCTTTAAACCCAAGTCCAGGAGGAAGAACATTGAGTGCTTATTGTGGGTATTGTTTTCAGGTGGGGGAAGAGGACTGCAGAGAGCGGCCCTGTGGGAGCGCACAGAGGGACGCGCTAGTGCACTGTGAGTGTGCCACGCACAGGGCGGCGGGCTTTGCTTTAGAGCCCGACTGCATTGAATCAGACAGGCAGCAGGGGAGGGCCTTTTGAGGAGCGGCCTTGGCTCTCAGCAAATCTGAGCACGTAACATTCAACAAGTGTGCATCAAATGTGTCCTGATTTACAGAGTTAATTAAATTCATATTATTTCATTAGCCTTCCATGCTGTCTCCTAAGCAGATAGGCGTTTGGGAAAGTACCTTCTCCCAATCATGTACTGTGTCTGCCCTTTACCTTTGTTTTCTGAAAACCATCTAAGTTACAGCAGTTTGACTGCTTTTGGAGTTGATCTTCACCAAAGAAATGCAATGTGGCGTTCTCGGGTGCTGATCCTGGTAGAAACAGACTCAGAGGAGTTCACTGGGCGGCTCTCAGACTAACAAAAGAGTTGACCACTCTTTTTAAAAATCACTTTTTCCAGTGATCATGGGAGTGCCAGCATCTCTTCAGGATCTTGATTTCAGTTCTTCTGGATAAATACCCAAGAGTGCAGTTGCTGGCTCATATGACAGTTTATTTTGTTTCGAGGACACTCCCTATCGTTTTGCATGGCAGTTAGTGCCATTTTGCATTCCCACCAATAAGGCACAAAGGTTCACGTTTCTCCGTACTCTCACCAACACTTGTGTTTTGTTTCTTTGATAATAGCCATCCTGTCGAGTGTGAGATGATAATTGTGCTTTTGATTTTGGTTCTGATGGTTGATGACATTGCTCATCTTGTCACATGTCCACTGGCTATTCTGTGTCTTCTTTGGAAAAATGTCTATTCAAGTTCTTAGTCTGTTTTTAAATCAGTTTATTAGTTTTTTGTTGAGGCATAGGTGTTCCTTATATGATTTGGAGATTAAAATGTATTTTATAAGATATTATCAAATATATTGTGAAAACTAAAAGATAAATCATTTTCTCTTATCATCTACGTTTGATATTAATTACAAGTTTTTGCATTTACCTTCAGAGGAGCACTCAGGAATATATCACTGCATGAATTGTCCAGGAAGTTGTCAGGGCCAAGAAATGTACTTTGTTGTTCCTGATTCTGAGCAGAGGCCTGAGTGCTTTGAATCTGGCAGCATCAGATTCAGATCCCCCTGCTCTCAGCGTGTCATGTGCGATGTAGCCTCATTTACCTCCGACATAAGCAGCTTCCCAGAACGTGACTGCAGCCAGCCCCAAGTATCTTAAAGGTCTAAAATTAGCTGTCACCTGATGAGCTTTGTCTGTTTATGTTCCACTACAGCTTTCCCAAATCCTCCTTCCCGGGAAAGATAAGTGAAGGTAGATTTAAGACCCAGCAGCTCAAGGTGACTTTGGTCGTTAGTTCAGAGAACATCTCTATTCCCCCAGGAATCCCAAGACAGCCTCCCTCCTCACTGGGGGACCCTGCTGTCAGCCAGCCACATCTTCAGCTCTAGTTATGATTGTTCGAGGTTCCAAGAGAAACACTCATATCCTGAGACCCACAAGGATGATGAGGACTCTATAATTAAAATGCTGATGCAGCTCAACTAAAAGAAAGAGTAAAGTGAGATTTTCTTCTTTTTTTTTCATAAGGATAATCAGTGGACTGTTGCAGAGCATTTTTAAAAATGTCAAACATTTCCTGGCAAGGAAAGTTGTCAGATGTTGACACAATTTTTCAGTGTAAGAAAGTTGTAAAATTTCTTTTTTGGAGCAACATTTTGTCTTGAAACAAAAGTCGTATTTCAGTTGTTTGCTTTGTTGTATAAGGGTAGCTCCATTTAGAGGCGGGCTTCCCAGGTGGCGCTAGCATTCAGGAACCCACCTGCCAACACCGGAGACGTAAGAGACATGGGTTCATTCCCTGGGTTGGGCAGATCCGCTGGAGAATGGCATGGCAGCCCACTCCAGTATTCTTGCCTGGAGAATCCCATGAACAGAGGAGTCTGGTGGGCTACAGTCCATGGCGTCTCTCAAAGTTGGGCACGACTGAAGCGACCTACCATGCATGCACGCACACTACTTAGTTAGAGGCAGATATAGCGACCTCTGTAAATTTCCCTCAGCCCTCGCGATAGTCTCCAGCAGTCCAAATGAAAAAGTAAAAAAAATAATAATAAGTCCATACAAGTTTATATTGAAAAGTGTGTACATTGACTTTTACCACGTTTTTCATCATCTATCTGAAATGTCCTTATTCACTGAATGGGATGAGTCTTGGTAGAGATTTGAAATGATCCTCCATTTCTCAAGCTGCCAGCTGAGTATTCACTTGTGTCTTCAAGTCCTCAGTCTCAGACGTAGTGGGAAGCCACGGCTAAGCCTTCTTCATTGTTCTTTTTGGGCACAGGGAAGGTGGAGTTGCAGCAGGGGCTGCGGGCTGTGTACCATAACATGCCCCTTCTGTGGCGGCCAGGCTACCTCGACAGAGCCCTTCAAGTGATGGAGAAGGTGGCCTCCTCCCCAGAGGATGGGAAGCTGTGTAGGGAAGCGGTGAGTTACCCAGCCCTGATTCTGGGGGATTTAGCATCTCCTGTCCCTTATAAGTCAAGCTGTGGATTTGTTTTCCTTGTCTCCCCCAGCCCCACCTTCTTTATCTCTATAGATTCATGTATTTACTCAGTTGAAAAGGAATGAAAAAACCAGACATTCTCAGTGTTACTGACAAGCACTAGAAAATAAGATTCATGTTGATTGTATAGTTCACTGTCTGGGAGGAAAACTACTCTCCCAAGAAATTCAAGCTGAGTTCAATAAAATACCGTTTATTGCCCTCCACCACTACCATCACCAAAGTAAAATCTCAGTAGAAGCTCAAGAGACATGAAGATTTTATTTTTTACTTTTGGCATTTCTGTATCTTCGTGTAGTCCTGAGAGACTGACTACCTGTCAGAGTTTTCCTAAACTCTCAAGAAATGAGTTTAGGCAGTAGACATGGCGCCATCTTTCTTTCTTCCCAGTAAATCATTCTGTGGTGAATGCATGATGCAGAGGAGGTCTGGACCAGCTGTCCCTTTCAGAGTTCTAAGGCTTTCGGTTTGTCCAGACTAGGACCCTGTCCTCCCATCAGCCTCAAAGCTCATCCCCCTTGGTCACCTCCGGCTCTTCATTCTGCAGAGTTCCTAGACTTAGCTCAAGCCATGGGAAAACATGTGGCAAGCTTACGCACGATAGGGAGCCATAGTGCTCGCTTCTGTTTAAGCAGCTTTTGTAGCCAGAGTCAGGCCTCAAAGGACATCAGTTATTTCGTTAACAAAGTGTGAAAGTTGACTTTGAGCTGTTTGTTTAGCCTTGACCCTATCACTCAATCTCACCCCATGGCTTCCATTTTGGTCTCAGGATACAAAAGTCTGGTCCCTCTACTGGCTCCTTATACTGATGTCTAGTGAGTCATTATGTTCTCTGTGAGACATTTATACCAAAGCATACACATTTCTGAATATATATTCATGTTTTAACCCTACTATAGTCAGTACTAGTGATTGAAACACAAAATTAGACAAATGCTGTGCCAGGGAAATACTTACTGCATTTTGAGCCAGACTTGCATTCTTTGTGTTCTGACTTCATAGAAATGTGATTCAGATGTCAGCATTGAATGTGATATGTGTCAGGTTTGGGTATAATGTATTAGTGGCATTACAAAGCCTTGGAGTCTTTTCTGGCTTTTTGTTCTGAGTTGACGTGAACAGAATTCATTAGTATCATACGGGTGTTAATGCTGGCCTTGAGGCTGTTTCTGTCCCATCTCTGATGATCAGGCCCTCCTCAAAGGAGGTTGCCCCAAAATGAAGGAGGTAGGGGAGAGGGGTCAAAACAAAAAAGAAACCTTCTGTTTCATAATTTACTTACTTTCTAAGTCACAGAAATCCCCTCTTACAATAAATTTCGTATATGCTGTCTGGTCTTTATCAGCATATATACATATATAGATTGGCTGATCCCTAATCTCTGAATGTCCTGTGAGTTGAATTTTTCTCTGAAGGAGGCCCCCGCCTAGATTCAGAGGCTTTATCGTACTTTCAGAATGGCCGGTTATTGGTTGTGGTCTGTAGTGGTTTTTCTTTCCCGTTCTTCCAATTCCAAACCAATTAAGGAAGAAAGACATGGAAGGGGTGTTACTTCATTGCCCATCGGGCATAAGTCCTGGATTCCTACCTGGCTGATTAAAAGTGAAATCAAAAGCCACTCTGCTGATTCACTTACACAGATGATTCTGAGTTTGCTTATTGTTCCGTTTGTTTTGTACTAAGTGTTCCATGCCATGTGACAAGGTGTTTCTACTGTAAAATTACATAACCATTTCTGGTTTCTGTAATTTAATAAGAGAACTCTTCTCGCGATTTTTTAGGTCCCAGGCTTCCCCTCCCTTTCCCTTCTCCAGCCTCCCTCCCCAGTGCTCTCAGGGCCACGGGGTATTTAGTCTCTGCCCCTCTCTGCTCCGCAGCTGGGTGTGCTGGACAGGGCGCTGAAGGCTGTGACTGCTCCGGCCCAGGAGTCTCCAGAGGAGCAGCCCCAAGACGGCGAGGAGAGCCCGGCGTCAGAGGAGCTGACGGAGCAGCTGGACGTGGAGGAAACCGAGCGGTCCAAGCTTCCCCGATACCTGGAACGGTATGAGGTGAGTCAGGGCAGAGTCGAGGCCCCTCAGCTGTGTGTGAAATGTGCTTCTCTGCCGTGGTGACAGACGAGCAGTCCTGTCATGCATCAGTGTTGCACAGAAGGGCATTGAAAACTGTCATCAATAATCATACTTTTATCTCTTTACACAGGAAGTGGTCTGAAACAAATGGAATTTTTATACCCCTTTTTGTACTTGAGCGAATCGGTCACAGTTTTGTTCCCTAAGGCAGCATGTCATTACCTACCACTCATTTCTGACGGGCGGGTAATAGCCTTCCTTCCCATAGCAAGCACCTGACTGCAGCCCTGGGTGAAGAGGAGCTGGAGATTGAACCCTCTCGATCTCCAGAAACCCAGGTAGAAACCGAAAAGCCTCATTTGAGTCTGATGGAGATGAAATGCAGGTATCGTCTCTTGCTCGGCTTTGTGGCATGTGCTAAGGCCCCTGGAAATGCCCTCTGGGCTCCATGGACAGCGTCAGCAGGTTCCCGCTGCTGTTTTTCAAGGGGCTCTGGCACTTAGGCTGCCGTTAGTAACCTTCAACTGTGTGTCTCAAAATGCTCTGTGGTTGGAGTCAGGGAGGAAGAGCCATGTTCAGAGTTTAAACCCCTGGCCTCTTCCTTGCTGTGTTTCCCATCCGTCTAGAGCAAAGCAAAAAAACTGCTGCCTGAAGGAGAATTCATCATGTGAAGCAGAAAACCTTCCTCCCTCCCCGCTGACCCAAGGTGGTGTCCTTTTGGTCCAGACGGATATACACTTTGCCAGGCTGCCACATTTAAATCTTTGCAGGAATGGAGCCAGCTTTGGGAAATCTATTTCTGCATGTTCTAAGAAGGATTCTAGTACTTTTGGCTGTTTTTCCCAGTCTTCTCTAAGGTCATCGCTCAACTCCCCTCCAAACTGAAAAAGGAAGGTTAATCAGTGTTTTCAGGGCACACAGAGAATGAGCGGCCATGTTAAGAATTTACATACTTGTTGTTTCCTCTTAACTTTGCAGGTTTAGAAAAGCTAAAAAGCAAAAAACTCTGCTTAGCCCCATAGGTTATCATTCACCATATTCATATTGCCCACTCCTAAAACTTACAACCTTTTCCTTGTTTCTTATATCTTTAATTTCAGAAAATAGAGATCTGTGCCTGCATTAAATTCTTAGCCCTTGCTCTTCCACAATCCTTTTTTTTTTAATTCACGGAAAGAAAAGAGACCAGTATTTCTTGACTGCTTGCTGTGTGTTAGACACTTTCTTTTCTTCCTGGTGCCTGATTTTTGTTAGTCCCAGGTAATCTGGGGTTTATTTTTATATGACTGAACCATCACATGAGGCCTTTGGCTGCTGCTTGAAGCCCACGGACCCTTCCTACCTTTCAGCCCCTGCTGTTAGAGCAGGCCTCATCACATACGCCAGTAAATTGCGTTTATTTTGTGGAACATGGGATATGTGGTATATGCTAAATCTGGGGCCATAAGTGGGTCTCTGATCTACATCTTGAGGCACTTAAGTAGATTAGTGGTTTTAGTACTTTACTCCTCCAGAAATATTACAATAGCGACCAAATCGAGCTGCCATTTCAGATGGAGCCATAAGCAGTCAGAATGTCAAGGCTGACCTTTCATGAAGCACAGCACGGGGAGGCTTATAATAGTGAAAGCACTCACGGGAGCTGTTTAGTATGCCATTAGTAAGAAAGCCTTGACATGACTTCCGTCTTTTGAAAGGAAAACTGGTTAGGCAAACATTTATCCCAGTTCTAAAGGAAAAGCTATGGATGGGTTCACTCCATTTTATCAGCTGCTTCTACCATTTTGTTTGCATCTTAGGGTCCTTTTTCATGGTGTTTGCTACTTGGTGAGAAAGGAAATGGAGGTTCTTACACTTTTGCAGTCTTTGTGGTTTGAAACAAATTATACAGAGAATCACAGCATATGGAGTTCCATTTACTGTGTGTGAGTGAAGGGGAAGAAATCACATGTGGGGCATCTTAACAGAATTGCTGTGCTGAAAGCAAAGAGCAGAAGCTATCAGTGCCTGGATTAGAGGCAGCGTGACAGGCTTCCAGTAAAGTACCTTGTCCTGTGAGCAGAATATGTGCAGATTTTGCAATGACTTAATCTCTTCTCTCTTCCTCTCTGTATTTTTCATCTTCCTGCCCCTTCCACATCTCCTTGTTTTTGTTTTGTTTGTGCCCTTTGTTCCAACAGGCCTTACGTTCTAAGCTGCAGGCTCTGGGCAAAGTTGAGTCTGAAAGTCTTCTGACCCTGACCACCCAGCTTGTGAAGGAGCAGCTCCCCACCTGTGAAGCAGAGGATATCGCCACCTATGAACAGAAGCTGCAGGAGTGGCATCTGGAGCTGGTAAATCTGATTCAGAGAGAAAAGGAGATGAGAGAGAAAGCCAGGCTCGAGCACGAGGCTCGAAGGGCAGCAAAGGCAGCCGCCTAACCAGACCCCGCAGGACCTCCCCAGACCGCCTCCGGATTCGCGGTGATGGCAGCCTCAGTGTCCTCTGTCCACTGTCTCCTGTTCTTAAAGCACACCCCCATGGTACCGAAGCCACGTTGTTCACACATCAAGCCACGTAATCACCCACCCAGACGCCAGGAAGGCTGTGGAACCGCCAAAGTGGCAAGTGGTCAGACTGAAGCCACACCTAAGTACCTTATCTAAGGGCTCTTGAGGCTTGTCGTGGAATTCCTGGGAGACAGGTCAATTTTGAGCCTTGAAAGTCCCTGATACTTAGCGATGGTAGTGGGAGAAGACGTGACTGAAGAACCCAGTCTCAAGCACAAGCTTTTGAAGGTTTCTCTGTCCCCCACCGATGCCTCCTGCGTGCGCTGAGATCTCCCTCCCTGGTCTCCTTAAGTGCAGGCTCTCCTCCTGAGCTTGCCCTTCCCAGACCTGAACTGGGAGAAGTTCAGTACAGGAGCAGGCACAAGACCTTCTGGCTTTCGAATTTCAGAGACCCCAGTGGCATGTAAAAACTCTGGAGGAGAGAGCTAGGCCTGGCTCTGCAGCCTCCCTAGCTTGGCTCCCCACCACGCTGGGGTGACATACAGCTTGTTGTCTCAGCTTCCCATCCAGTAGGTAGAGTGAGTCTTCTGTACATACACGCACAACTTATGAACACACATTTCAGTTAGAGGCTGGAGAAAGTGAGAGGTGGGATGGGGCTTGCAGTGTGTTGGAAATGCGAATGATGATACAACTGTCAGGAGGTGGAGAGTTCCTCCTGGGGTTTCCCTGTGGAAGGTGTCAGTGCAGCCGTGGCTTGCTGTGTAATTTTGCCCTCGTGTGTACTGTATACTTTTATACAGGATTGTGCTCTTTTATCAAGAACCTGTGGAAATAAAATGTTCTAGGATCATGTGGTGTATTCTTTGTCTTCACAGTAAGGGAAGGGAGAGGTAGGGGATTTTGAGCTACTATGATTTTGAGCAACATATTTTCAATCTTCCTCTATCAGACTTGGCATTTATGGTAATAAAAACCACCACCACCACAACAAACATCCGTCAAGGAGGCCCTGAGCACCAACTCCAGCAGGCCTGTGAGGGAAGCACTGTTAGCCCATTTTTGAATGAGAAAACTACTCACTTACAAACTAACTAATGTGGGGTCAAGCTCGCTCATGTTCCCTCCATACATACCTGCAGTCAGCATCCGACACAGGGCCTGAGTCTTGCTCAGGTAGAGGATCATGACCTAAAGTCAGTGCTGACATTCCGATTTATCGGGGGACTTTTTCAGCCACTCCGTTACTTCATCAAGAGGCATGAAGCATCTGGTTGATAACTTCAGCTCGTAGGTTTGCCTCCATTTTCCTTCTTATCTATCCCTGTCCCTGTGGCACTTTACTTCCAATCTACAAGAAACCACGTCCCCGTAGTCAGAGCCGGCCCGCCAGCCTCCTATCACTGATCCAGGATCTTAGAGCTGGAAGTCCCATCTCCCTTTGATCACGTGACTCCTGCTGAACCAGCTCTTTCTTGTACTTCTTACCTGCAAACCCTTAACGCTGTCACTGATCACCACCTGGATCTCCAAAATTCACACGTTGCTTGCCCTCCCTCCAGTCTGGGTCCCCTGGGTTGGCCATCCCACTGATGCATCTCTATAATTTCTTCTCTTTCCCTTTATCCAGGCCCATTTGCCATGCACAGATCTCTATCCTTGGAGCCACATGTTACGGGGTTGAATTGTGGGGCCCCCCCCCCCACCACCACTATTGAAAAATATGTTGAAACCGTGACCCGAGTGCCTTAGAAACTAACCTTAATTAGAAATAGGGTCTTTATAAAGATATTCAAGTTAAAATTATAAAAAGAATTTTGGACAAAAGATAGAAGGAAGGCCGGGTAAAGACTCCCAGGGAGAAGATGGCGACATGAAAGGAGTGGTGCACCTACAAGCCGAGGATGGCAGGCCAATGCCGGAAGCCGGAAGCGGCGAGGAAGGCTTGTGTTCCGGAGCCGTCAGAGCGGGGCCCTAGCGTCACGTTGCTGTTGGACTTCAAGCCCCCAGTACTGTTCTGTTCTGTTAAGTCACTCAGTCTTTAGTCTTTTGTTACAACAGCCACAGGAGACTGACACACACCGTTTGTTTTCTGTCTGCTTCTGACCTACTGAGTTTGGTATACAAAGTTGTGAAATCAACCTGACTGGTTTCTCTACAGGTTTACAGATGTCCTCTCAGCTCAGTAGTCTTTTCATTTCTCTTACTAACTTTCATTTTTACCTCAATAGCTTTTCAACTGGGTCTGCTTAAACCCCAGACCCTTGCCCCACCAGAACTGTGAGCAGATGTTCTTGCCTCCTACTTTATCAAGAAGACATAGGTCGCACAGTACAACCTCACAGCTCCCTTATTTCTGCAAGTCTACAGTCTTATCCAGGACTTCCTTCCCTTCCAGAAACTAAAAAGCCGTTATCCTGCCATCAGTCAAAGCTACCACCCTGTCATTCTCCTTCCTTTTGTCTTCAGACTTCTTAAAAGGGTATCTCCACTTCCTGGTTCATTGCTGGCCTCAGACCCTGAGGATTTGGCTTTCACTCTGCTGCATCTTAGCTGCAGTGATCCTCTACCATCTGCTCTGTTTAGCGCCCCTGACCTTCCCCGTAGAGGCTCGGTGACTATAGCGGGCAGTCTGTCTCTGTTCTGACATGGCTTTCCCACACAAGCGTTTGTGTGGCACATGCTGTGTGCTGGGCATCATAAGTGAGAGCCATGGAGTCTTCACAGATGAGTCAGCATTGGACTCTACCCTCAGATAACTTATATTCTAACAGAGGAGGCCAGCGCAGAGGCCCTATCATGTTTGATGGATGATGGTGGTTAGTTTACTGAGCAAAAGTGCCTTTTGAAGTATCTTGGGTCTTCTGCTTGACATAATGAGGGAGAGGTTGAAAAAGCCCTGCCCTTGATAGACTAGTAAGTATCATTAGAAACACAGAGTGCTGTGGGTGTTCACAGGAAGAGTACTTCAAGCCCAGAGTTGGGAAAGCTCTAATGAAGGGAAATCACCATCATCTGCTTTGTGCTTTGATTAGTCACATAGGTCTGGCTCATGCTGTCCTGGGGCAGATATGGTCCTCATCTGCCCTGTGGAGTCATGTAAAGTAGATGTTCAACAGAAGTTAGTTTAAACTGGACTGAAATGAACAGCCCACACCTACCCTGCACCTCCCTACCGTCCCCACAAGCAAAAATAAGAAAAAATAGAAGAGAAAGGCAGATTGTTTGAGTAAGAAGAAGCAATAATGAGGTACAAATACCTTCGTCTCCTCTCCTTGGAAATGTGTTGCCTTGACTCCAAACTTTGCATTTTGTCTTCATCACTCCTGGCTGGCTGTGGATATCAGATATGCATATAGGAAAGTTGTCGATTTTCAGTTCAGTCGCACAGTCGTGTCTGACTTTTTGCAACCTCGTGGACTACAATACACCAGGCTTCCCTGTCCATCACCAACTCCTGGAGCTTGCTCAAATGCATGTCTGTCAAGTCGGTGATGCCATCCAACCATCTCATCCTCTGTCATCCCCTTCTGCCACCTTCAATCTTCAAGCATCAGGGTCTTTTCTAGTGAGTCAGTTCTTCACATCAGGTGGCCAAAGTCTTAGAGTTTCAGCTTTGGCATCAGTCATTCCAATGAATATTCAGGACTGATTTCCTTTAGGATGGATTGGTTGCATCTCCTTGAGGTCCAAGGGACTCTTAAGAGTCTTCCAACACCACAGTTCAAAAGCAACAATTCTTCTGTGCTTAGCTTTCTTTATAGTCCAACTCTCACATCCATACATGACTACTGGAAAAACCATAGCCTCGACTAGACAAACCTTTCTTGGAAAAGTAATGTCTCTGCTTTTTAATATGCTGTGTAGGTTGGTCATAGCTTTTCTTCCAAGAAGCAAACATCTTTTATTTTCATGGCTGCACTAACCATCTGCAGTGATTTTGGAGCCCGAAAAAATAAAGTCTGTCACTGTTTGCATTGTTTCCCCATCTGTTTTCCATGAAATGATGGGACTGGAAGCCATGATCTTAGTTTTTTCTGAATGTTGAGTTTTAAGCCAAATTTTTCACTCTCTTCTTTCACTTTTATCAAGAGGCTCTTTAGTCTTTGCTTTCTGCCTTAAGGGTGGTGTCATCTGCATATCTGAGGTTATTGGTATTTCTCCCGGCAGTCTTGATTCCAGCTTTTGCTTCATCCATCCCAGCATGTCGCATGATGTACTCTGCATATAAGTTAAATAAGCAAGGCTTTGACATACTTCTTTCCCAATTTGGAACCAGTCTGTTGTTCCATGTGCATGCCTAACTGTTGCTTCTTGACCTGCATACAGATTTCTCAGGATGCAGGTAAGGTGGTCTGGTATTCCCATCTCTTGAACTTTCCACAGTTTGTTGTGATCCACACAGTCAAAGGCTTTGGCGTAATCAGTAAAGCAGAAGTAGATGTTTTTCTGGAACTCTCTTTTTCAATGATCCAGTGGATGTTGGCAGTTTGATCTCTGGTCCCTCTGCCTTTTCTAAAACCAGCTTGAACATCTGAAGTTGTCAGTTCACGTATTGTTGAAGCCTGGCTTGGAGAATTTTGAGCATTACTTTGCTAGCGTGTGAGGTGAATATGATTGTGCGGTAGTTTGAAGATTCTTTGGCATTGCCTTTCTTTGGGATTGGAATGAAAACTGACGTTTTCCAGTCCTGGCAGCTCAGCAGTGGCCACTGCTGAGTTTTCTAGATTTGCTGGGATATTGAGTGCAACACTTTCACAGCATCATCTTTTAGGATTTGAAATAGCTCAACTGGAATTCCATCACCTCCACTAGCTTTGTTCATAGTGATGCTTCGTAAGGCCCACTTGACTTCGCATTCCAGGATGTCTGGCTCTAGGTGAGTGATCACACCATCGTGATTATCTGGGTCATTAAGATCTTTTTTGTACAGTTCTTCTGTGTATTGTTGCCACCTCTTAATATCTTTCTGCTTCTGTTAGGTCCGTATCATTTCTGTCCTGTATTGTGCCCATCTTTGTATGAAATGTTCCCTTAATATCTCTGATTTTCTTGAAGAGATCTCTAGTCTTTCCCATTCTGATGTTTTCCTCTATTTCTTTGCATTGATCACTGAGGAGGGCTTTCTTATCTCTCCTTGCTATTCTTTGGAACTCCGCATTCAAATGGGTGTATCTTGTCAATTTTACAAGTAATCAAACTAGTTTATCAAAGTTATTCTTTCACTCTGAATGAAATATTGGTAGCATATTACTGAGTCTAGGGACACTATACTGCTAAACTTCTTACAGCGCACAGGGCAGCCGCCATAACAAGAACTGTCCAGTCCACAATGTCAGTAATGTCCAGTTTACAAACCCTGCCATAAGGTATGCAAGCTGGGCATCCACAGGAATTTTTGCAGTGACATTGATGAGACCCAAGAATAATGTTTGTGTAAATGGTTCATTTACAAATGATGTTTCTTAGGCTAGAAAAATCATTATTTGTCTCTTATCTAACTGTATATGATTATAAAATGCAGTGTCAGAGGGTGGAGCCATTATCCCTTCAGATAAAAGTCCGTATGCTTCTGCTAAGTCACTTCAGTCGTGTCCAACTCTGTGCGACCCCATAGACGTCAGCCCACCAGGCTCTCCCGTCCCTGGGATTCTCCAGGCAAGAACACGAGTGGGTTGCCATTTCCTTCTCCAATGCATGAAAGTGAAAAGTGAAAGTGAAGTTGCTCAGTTGTGTCCGACTCTTCACGACCCCACGGACTGCAGCCTTCCAGGCTCCTCCGTCCATGGGATTTTCGAGGCAAGAGTACTGGAGTGGGGTGCCATTGCCTTCTCCAGAAGTCTGTATGGGCAAGGATAAATGGTAATTTACAATGTCATGGTAGTTTTGGGTGTACAGCAAAGTGATTCAGTTTTATATGTATATATGTATATTCTTTTTCATTATAAGATATTGAGTATAGTTCCCTGTACTATACAGTGGGACCTTGTTTATTTTATACATAGTAATTTGTATCTGCTACTCCCAAACTCCTAATTTATCCCCCTACCTCTTTTCCCTTTGGTAACCATCAATTTGTTTTCTATGTCTGTGAGTCTGTTTCTGTTTTGCTAGTAAGTTCACTTGTATCATATTTAAGATTCCACATAAAGATCCCACATATAAGTGATACCGTACAGTACTTGTCCTCTGACTTACTTAATATTGACAATCTCTAGGTCCATCCGTGTTGCTGCAGATGGCGTTATTTCATTCTCTTTTATGACTGAGCAATATTCCGCGGTGTGTGTATTTACCCCATCTTTATCCATTCATCTGTCAGTGGACATTTAGGTTGCTTCCATGTCTTGGCTGTTGTAGGTACTGCTGTGAACATTGGGGTGCATATATCTTTTCGAATTTGACTTTTCCTGGTTATATGTCCAGGAGTGGGATTGCTGGGATAATAGGGTAACTTTAGTTTTTTAAGGAGCCTCCACCCTATTCTCCATAGTGGCTACACCAATTTACAGCCCCACCAACAGTATAGGAAGGTTCCTTTTTCTCCACAACCCCTCCAGCATTTATTGTGTAGACATTTTGATGGTGGCCATTCTGAGTGGTGTGAGACGATACCTCACTGTAGTTTTTATTTTCATTTCTCTAATTAGTGATGTTGAGCATCTTTTCGTGTGCTTATTGGCCATCTGTATTGGAGAAATGTCTCTTCAGGCCTTCTGCCCATTTTTTTGATTGGGTTGTTTGGATTTTTGTTATTGAGCTGTACAAACTGTTGTATATTGGAAATTAATTCCTTGTTGGTTACATCATGTGTGAATGTTTTCTCCCAGCCCTTAGGTTGTCTGTGCTTTATATGATTTTGCTTTCTGGGTTCTGTACCTGGAACTAGGAGCCTTGAGTTCCATGAAGCTGCTTCCTCTCCGGAGTCAGCAGAACCTGACACCATTGCCGCCAGTTGTGTGGCTGAGAGGGGGATGAGTTTGGAAATGGGTTCAAGCAAGCTTTGGTTTCAGTGAATCATAAAATGTGGTGTGATTTTCTTCTCATTCAGAGGTTGTTAATGACCTTCAAAGATGAAATTTCAAACTGAAAATGATAAGTTTTGAATCTTACTTTAGAAAACATGGAGAAAAGTGCTTTTCAGCAAGCAAAGTGATGTTAGGAAAATCACCTTTTATTCCAAATAACAGCTTCTTCATTTAATAATAACCTTTTCTTCCCCCATTGATTTGGCCTTTTTGCTTACATTGCAGGCTGCCCTGAGGATGTTATTACTTGTATGGTAACAAGGAAGTCCAGACTAAGGATGGTAACAGTACCCCCTGAGATTGTGGCATTTATTACTGGGATCTTGGTTTAAAATAAAACTCTTAGGTTGTGTATTTATTATGCATAAACGTGAGAATTCCAGACCTGAGCTGGACATGTTTAGAAAGTGGTTTATCCTTAGAAAAAGCATCTGAAAATAAATTCCATTATGGGCTTTAAATGGTAGATCGAGGACTTAGGGGAAGGTTTATAAATGATTTATAAAAGGGACACTATATCCTCTGATATACCCAGGGGTAAGAGAACTTGCTTTGTGTTTTGGTTTCCAGGATGCTTCATCTCTGCAGAGTTCAACATTTCAGTTCTTAAAATGCTGAGGCTGATGTGCCTAAGATTGTGTGTGGAGTAAGCAAGAATGCTCGTCTCCTCAGGTGATAGTCTGCTGGGCCACTCTCGGGTGTCAGTGTCTCCAGGCTCCGAGTCACAAGCAGTCCTGTACCCATATCGATTACACAAATTGTACTTAATGACTCTTTGTGGATGCCTGTTCATACCTAATTAAATCCTCTCTAATCCTTATATAATCCTGCAAGGCAGAGATTATCAGCCTCATTTTGCAAAGGAGGAAACTGACTAATATGACTTGCCTAGGGCCACACAATTAACGAGTGGCAAGGACAGTGTTTGAACACAAGTTTGTCTAATTCCAAACCCCTTTCATACAACCACCCCATATAATCACTGCGCTGAGCTGAAACTAAGTGTCTTCTTTCATTCAGTCATTCAGCAAATATCTATTGAATATCTAGTGTGTGTCGGGAATGGCTAAAGTAGTCACTGAGGATATGGAAGGGAACAAAACAGACTAAGATCCCTTCCCCCGTGTTTCTAGTCTACGGAAGGAGACAGATAATGAGTGTATATGCCACATGGTGATACAGAGAAAGCAAGGAAGAGGGAAGGAGAGTTCAGGTTAAGTGGCAGAGCTTGCAGGCTAATGTAGAGTGGTGAGGGAAGGCCTTTTTGAGATGATGACATTTGAAAAGAGACCCATGCAGATGAGGTTGAGGATCTTGGAATCTGCTGGGCAAAAGCATAGTAGACAGACACCAGTACTAAGACCCTGGAGAGAAGTGTGCCTAGAGTGCATAAGGAAGAGCAAGGCCCATATGGCTGGAGCAGACCGTGGAAGTGGGGGAGCCAAGGGAGATGAGGCCAGGGAGACCAGGGGTAAATGAAGGGATGGGTGGTGAAGGCCTGCTGCCCGCTAGTAAGGACCTTGGCTTTTACTCCAAGATGAAAACCACAAAAATTTGAAGGTTTTGTGCACTGGATGGCATGATATAACCTAGCATTCTTAGAGGATTGCTCTACTCTAGGTGCAATGAAAAGCATAAGCTTGGAGGCCAAAAATAGGAAACAGGAGACCAGTCATCCAGGGGAGAAATGACTGGCCTGAACAAGGGTAGCAACAGTGAATGTGAGAAGGGGTTAGATTGGAAGTGTCTTGAAGGCAGAGCCCACGGAATTTCTAACGGGTTAAGATTTTTGACTTGAGCAACTGGAATGAAGTGTGTGCCATTTCCTGAGGTGGTAAAGCCTAGGAGGAGAAGCAGTTTGGGGAGACTGGGAATTTATTTGGGAGTATGTTAAATTTGATTTGGGATATTTTAAAGACCCTACTGGACACAGAATGGAGCTTTTAATTGGCAGCTGTATGTATGAGTTTGGAGATCAGAGAAGTACAGACTAGAGATAGAAATTATAAAAGCCATCAGTTGACACACAGCATTTAAATCCATGAGACTGCATTTAAGAGTAGCGTGCATGATTGGTATGAGTGGGGCATAGTCGAAGCTGAAACAGAACTGTGCCTGTTTTTCATGCCTTATGATGATGCGCAGCCATCTGTGAAACATTGCTGGTAACCCCCAGAGAATTAGCCAGAACTGCCTACATGGTTGGCGGGTAAAAGAATCCACCCACAATGCAGGAGACATAAGAGACAGAGGTTCGATCCCTGGGTGGGGAAGATCCCCTGGAGGAGGAAATGGCAACCCACTTCAGTATTCTTGCCTGAAAAATCCCATGGACAGAGAAACCTGGTGGGCTACAGTCCAAAGGGCTGCATAGTCAGACACGGCTGAGGGATTCAGCAGCAGCAGCTCATATTAAAGGAATGGACTGACCAAAACTCAGTCTGCCTGTGTGGCTCCAGTGAACTGCCAGGAGGTACAGTATAAGATCAAAGAGGAAATGGGATCCAGGATTACGCAGGAGACCAAGAATTCATGAGTCAAGAGTGTGTTGAAAGATGACTGATTATAAGGACAGAGAAGCATCTAAAATGAGCAATACATTTTTAAAGAGAAAGAAAATGTAGTCTTAGAACTGTAACAGAACTTTGTTAATTTGTCTGCAAAATAGGAGAACAGCAACTGAAGAAAAGCTCCCTTCAAGGTACGATAGAACAGGACCAGCTGGCCTGGTGGGGGCGGAGGGGCGGCATAGAAACACATGGAGGGGTTCGGGTTGGGTGGCCAGCACTGGGGGCTCTCTGGGAGGGAGGGGTCTCTTGGAGCTCAGGACTTCCTGTGCTTAAACCAGGGCAGTCCTGGGCAAAACGGGTTGCTTGGTCACTCTTAAGTTCAGGCCAGAAAGACTTCCTGGAACCGAGTCGTTTGGCAGTAGAATAGAAAACTTATCTTTGTTTAATCTGACAGATGTAATTAAAAATCTCTTGGTCATGATTTCCCACCCTGAGCGTTCACATGCTTAACCTTTTAATTTCTGGAGGGATTTCAGAATGCCTTCTGGCATACAGCAACTTCTACCCATCTACCAGCCTCATGACTTGGAGGCACAGTATAAGATTATAAGGAGTATTTGTGACAAAGGAACATCATTATGACTCCAGACAGGCTGCAGTGGGCTTTTGAGGCCAAAGGACCATCTCTGAAGACAGACAGGACCAAGTACTGGCATGTCCCTCTGTGGGCATGTCTTCTGTGGAGGGAGTTGAGGTGTTGGGGCCTCCCATCCTGCATCCTGCCATTCTAGGCAGTCTGTGCTTCCCAGCATCCCCTGAGCCTCCCTCTGAGCGGTTGGGCCTGGAATTTGCTTTGTCTAAAACACTGATACACGTGCACCTGGCCTCAGTTTAGCTTCACGTCTGCTGGTTTTCCTACGGTCACCTACACTCATCCTTGGATTTGGGGAGTCCCTGTCACTGAGACCAGTTAGGGAAGGACTTTACGTTTTGCTCACCTTTCAACAAACCCCATAGTCTTACCCACCGCTGGGTATGGAGTAAAGGTATAATAATCATTGAATGATTAAAGGGAGTCCTTCCTTTCTATTATTATTTATCATCACATTTCCTAAACGATTTCTAGTTCCAAGGTGTGAATCTTATTCACAGCATATTATGTTAGTTATACAGGGTTTATTCTGTAATTGAGCAACAAGCGAAGATACAATGACGGAGTGTGATGGCTTTGTAGAGCTCCAGAAAGTCAGCCCTTGGAGGAATCATCCAGTTTGACCATGTTGTCAAATCTTCTCATTTTTTACAGGTAAAGAAATTCAGGACAGATTAAGTGACTGAGGTCACACAGCCAGGTATGGCAAACCTAAGATAAGAACTTGGTTTTGGGGTTTATATTATAATTTAGTAGGAAACCCTCTCAATATCCTCCTTCAGCTACACTGCTCTATTTACTTTTTCTTTGTGAGCAATAATTTTAACTCTCTCTGATCTTCCAGTTTCTGTCCTTAGACCCCAAGGTCCTCTTGGGCTTAGCTATAAAAGATAACAGCAGTTGTCAGAGAAGGCAGTGGCACCCCACTTCAGTACTCTTGCCTGGAAAATCCCATGGACGGAGGAGCCTGGTGGGCTGCAGTCCATGGGGTCACTAAGAGTCGGACATGACTGAGCGACTTCACTTTCACTTTTCACTTTCACGCAGTGGAGAAGGAAATGGCAACCCACTCCAGTGTTCTTGCCTGGAGAATCCCAGGGACGGGGGAGCCTGGTGGGCTGCCGTCTATGGGGTCGCACAGAGTCGGACACGACTGAAGTGACTTAGCAACAGCAGTTGTAAAAATAGTAGCAGGGCCCTCTCAGAAGTTTACCCAAAACCAGGGAACCCACTCTTCAAAGAAAGAATATAATCACCCTCATAAAAGAACCCCCCCACACATGCACACCTCTGTGGGCAGCAGATCCCAACTCTCCGACGCGCCCAACAGCAATACACAACCAAAGACAGCACAGCACACACACCCACTTTTGTATTTTTATTGTGGAACTGATTTTCTTTTTTCTTTTACATCAAATATCCTCAATGGAAGAGGGGATATTGCACACAAATATCATAAAAGCACTACATATTACTTTCACTGGAAACTAATTTTCTACATTAGATATGACTGGATAGGATAGAAGTGATGCAGGATTATATAAGACGTAATACCATACACAGCTGCGGACCGACACAAACACCATTCAGGACGAGAGAGAGAGGAGTGGGAGGTGCTTCTCGGCAGGGCCCAGGCCCCACCCTCCCGGGGGAAGGGCCGCGGGGCCTTCTGCTGGGCAGCCTGGTCTTGAGGCCCCATCTCAATGGCTCCTTTTTTGGGGGAGCGCCAAATGAGTACAGAGAAGCTGTTTATTTTTCCCTTCCTTTTCAGTTTTTGATGGTGCCTTTTAAAATGAATAAAGTCACAGATTTTTTTTTTCCATAGTAAATAGTTTTAATACCAGGTGAATAACCTAATCGCCTTCAAAGAAGTGCTCATCCCTAGGCTGCTTTTGGTGTGTTCAGTTGGTTAAATGATAAAAAAGCTTTACAGTTCCTTTCAAATGGAAACAGGATCGTTTCTTCTAAATCTGAAGTGCAAAAAAAAGTTATTAATCTAACTCACCATATCATTACTGAGCAAGAACCTCCTGTGACAAGTGACTAAAGAGGCAAGAAAAGCAATTTCAGAATTGCAGAACAGCTCCTGAGAGCTGAAATTTGGTAACAGGGAAAATGGGAAGTGGTAAAATTTCCATTAGCAAATGATTAAACCTTATTAAATGAGTATTGGAAAGCTCCTAAACTGTGTAAGCTATTGGAGACACTTAAAACATTCATATACACTGGGGAAACCATTCACTATGATATGTAAGGTTAAAAAAAAATTTTTTTTTGAACTCCATGGGAAATGGCATTTAAGGGTTGGGGGAGGGGCAAAGGGGAAGGTCAGTCATTGTATCCAGTCCCACCACAAGACTGAGAAAAGCATGCACAAGGATTGGGTTTTGAGAAATGGGATAGAATTAGTTAAAATCGAAAATGGAGGATCATCTCTAACATTTAGTCTCTGTAGAATTTTAAGAATACTACCAAAAAGGTCATGATCATGAGTGCTATATCTCTATGGAATCCCATCATTTAAACAGAATGTAAATTCCTTCCACTCAAATATTCAATCTATACAACTGGATTACATAATCAGTATGAATAAAGCTCCTAGAAGTCTGTGTCAATCTTTAGCTCTCACCATGAATGTACATGGTACATTGTGATGGCTGTTTCTAAACTAATTGTGTATTTATGGAACTAGCAAAATTAGGTTAGTCACACAGGTAGGAAAGGTGTCTGGAAGGACAGGAACAACCTATAATGTAAATATTGGTTTTCCTGTGATATTTGGGCTCTGTGGTCATCACTGAGAATAATGGATGGAGAAAGGTACTTATCTATTTAAAGAGCCAGCTGATCAGTGACAGCTTTTGTGTATTTTTTCCACTAAATTCCAAAGCAAAAAAAGAAAGAAAGAAAAAGAGTGGGATAGAATGGTTATATTTGAAGACTGGCTATAATTCTCCTAAAATGTTTGGTTTTTTTCTTAAAGCAAAATTATGTACATGGTAAATTAATGTGGGAAATTAGAAAACAATTCCATCTTCTATCAAAGAAAAATCAACCAGAGGTCTGAATTTGGCAAGAAGGCTGGAAGTCTCTTTCTCTTCCAATGAATTTTGTGAACCAACTTAACAACTAGTTATTAAGAATTATCATGAGTATCGTAGGTTGGCTCTTAAAACACCTTTGAAGTAGATGAGTTTATACTCATTGAAATCCATTTTTGTCAATGAGTTTCCTATCGTGTGTTCACTTTTTGTACCCTTAATCAATGCATTGCTCTTAAGGACTTCCAAGAAATAGGGTAATAAATAAAAGCTGCATTTCTAGAGAAGCCTAAAAAAAATAGATTAATTTTTTTAAAAAATTAAACATTTGAAAAATGTAATTCACAGCATTAAGTAGACTGCATTAGGTCCTCAGTGAAGGGACCCAGAAGAAGCATTGTTTAAACCCTCATAGTAGTTAGCAGTGCAAAACACACACTTATCAGACAAAAATAAACTAAAATGTTAATTCTGAAATAAATAACTACATAGAAAATAAAACGAGGTGATTGTTGACTACTCCGTAGGTCTTAAGAGTCTGCAGGAGACACAACGCGACAGAGCCCAGAACGGCTGTCACCAAAAAGTCTGCCACATCTGAACACTGGGTGCGTTGATCTGCAACTTGAAACTTGACGTCAGTTCTAATCATGAACTGGCTTCCCAGGTTCACAGTTCAGTGATAACAATGATGAACATGATCTCTGAACTCTACATAATAAACCATAGGAGCTGGAAATTCATTTGCTTTCAATGAATTTTTTTTCCCAGAAAAGAAAATCCCAAAGCAAATTTTTGCTAGGGTCCTTTGAACTTGTCTTGGTTCTTTTACCTCATGGTTGAAGATCTTGAAAGAAGTATGCAGGATACCACTGGGTGATGTACTTGTAAAGGCCTAGAAAAGTTTAGCCATTCTCCCCCACTCTCAAATAGCACATACCCAGATTTTTGTTATGGGACTCAAGGGGTGGGAGGTATTACTACTCCTGGTAGGATGGACTTTTAATAAATATTACTGCAATATCAGACTTCAGTTTTCACCAGAACTTCAAAAAACACTACTCATTTTTTTGTCTTACAAAACACTTAAAAAAAAAAAAAAGGACTGTCACTTGAAAATTTTCTGTGCATTTTCCTGTAAATGAAAACATCTGTTAAAAAGTCATCTATGAAAAGTTCCCACATATCTTAAAAAAAAAAATTCTTCTGTACACTTGTTCCCATAATTATGCTGAAATTAATGGAAAATTAAAAAAAAAAACCACTGTAAGACAAAGGAAGCTAAATACTGTACACTTGCTGAGAACCTCTTCCACCATTAAGATTCATTGTTTTCCCAGTTCTGATCATAGTAGCCATTTTAGTCTTGAACTTGCAGTAGTAAAGAAGCTAAGACAGGCTCAACTTGTTTGGCTGAGGGGCCTGAGGTGGTATTCAACACAATGCTCAGCATCAGACTGTTGCACCAATCAGGTAAGCTCCAAGTACCCCTCCCACATGCACACACATGCTCCTGTAACTGGAGTATCTATAATCCTACACGGATGTTTTATAAACTTGCTGTCTCACATTAAAAAATAAGTGCATCAAGTATCTTTGTACATTCAAGTCACTTCCTAAGGCAAATTGTCTACCTATGTACTCCCAACTGCTTTGGTATTTGCTTGTTAATTGGGGTGGACTCGGGTGTCTCCGCATGCAGGTTAATTGACTCAGAGTGGACTAGCTGTGTGCACAGATGCTGGGAACATGCCTTAGATCAATCTACTTGTGTGTTTGAAGAGTCTGAGAGTTCTGAATGGGGTTCAAACCACTTGTATGTCCAGTCTACACTCCCTACACTATGTCAGTGTGCAGCCTTCAAACTGAAGGAGCTTAATTAAGGCGTGAAAAATCTCACATGCCCTCATAACAAGTGTTGTTCTTTTCTGTTTTCTTCCAGCCAACTTGTTTTAGGAAATTAAGACCCTTTTTGATGACTCAGACTGACACAAGTTGCAAACTTTGCAGACAACAGAATAGACAGAAAATGCAGACGTGACTGTTGGTTATTTTCTCCTCCCTGCCCCACCCTGCTCTCTTTCTCTCTGGTATCTCACCAGCACTCTCTACCATTACATCTCCTTCTCTTGCATTCTTTTTTCCTTCTCATTCTCTCTCTCTCTCTCTATCCTGTGTTCCCTCTCTTGTGCACGCGCACTCTCTCTCTCTCTCTTTCTCTCTAAGACAAATGCCTCTACCTTAGCAGAAGTCAGTTGGGTTTGCTAGTGCATGGTTTCCAAATGTTCAGCAGAGATGAACTGGGGTAGGTAATTTTGCAGTAACTTGAACCCTAGTGTGGGAAGACTACTACTTCCCTTAGCAATCAGCAAAAACTGAGAAATATTAGTGACTTGTATCACCATGACACAGTATAGTGTTTGGCAGGTAACAGTTCAGCGACTTATTTAGATGAATTGACTTTTTTTTTTTTAGAAAAGGTGGTTTCAAATCGAAGAATTTCTGGAAACAAAGTTCAAATCCTGTGGTGCGGCTGACCTTGGTTGTTACAGTTCGATCTTGCATGCAGGGAAGGATTCATCTTGCATAACCACTGTGCTGCTGCTTGCTAAAACCATGATATTGAGGTCCTGCTGTTTCTCATGGGTCTCCTGGTACCATTCCCTCATCACTTCTGAGTCATGAGTCGGGATCAGGGTCACCTGCAGGGAGGGAGAAAACAGCTGCTGAAGAGCAGAACCAGAAATGGGGTGGGGAAAAAATAGAACAGCAGTAAGGTATTAACTAGACCATTAGAAAAAGAAAGGGAAAGAGAAAAATATTCTATTGTCCTTAGAAAATCCACAGGACTTTCCAACTTACATTTTCTAGGAACCAGAATAAAGCTGCTAAAAAATTAGTTTTCCTGGGGCAGTTGAAGACTAGAACCAAAAGCAAGTCATGACTAGCCAGTTAGTTCATCTGTATCAGTTTTCAATTCTTTAGCATTATGAGAAGTTCTTCAGTTAAGGTGGAATTTCTTGTATTTTCTTTAACACAACTGATATGTTTTAAAGATATTGCATATTTAAAACAAAGGGGCTTTAGTTATTAATGCAGCCGAAAACCTTCTAATTGTATGTTAACTAACATTTCATCATGAGAGCAAAGATTTATGTCTCTGTGTGTGTGTTTGGGGACAGAGGAGTGGGGTGGGTAAGTGATTACTAGCTTAAATTCTACCTAGTATTCAGTAAGAGGCCACTGAGTGCTTCTCATTAGATTTCATATGATGAAATAACCAGGATTTCTATTTAACGTTATGCAAATACAGTTTCCTAGATCACTATACAAAACCATAAGTAAAACTTAGATAAAATCCATAGCTGAAATAATGAGTGGTTTGTGGCTCATTACGATGTTTGGGTGTTCGGAGTGTCCTGCTGAGGACCATTTTCAGCAGTGCTCCTCCTGCAGAATCTCATGTGGACAGCTGGTTTTCTAAATGGCCATATCTCTAGCTTTTGTCTACTTGGGAAAGACAAGTAAAGGCTAATCTTTATCCATCTCACATGGAAATACGACACTTGGTTATGCTGGTTAATTTTCTTGGTATATGAACGGTGTGTAATCTTGGGCCCACTCTGCAGATTATACTTTAGGGTGGTAAAGTGGCCTTCCTCCAAGTCCATGTTAGACCAGCTTCTGTGTGTGAAATCCACTTTGTCCAAGTGCAGCAGGCCCCCTGGGCACCTCATGCGGATCCACAGTGGTGTCTCATTAAACATGATCCCTTCCCGCTGCCTCTGGACACAGCTCCACGTGTTGTACAGACATCGTCCTGGAACTCTTACCTGCATGTTGCTGCCCCACTGGGCTTTCCCTTCCAGCAAGGCATCCAGGACAGCCCGGCTGGGCTCCTCAGCAGCAGGGTCGTTCCCACTCACCACGTAGTAGGATGACCTCACTCTCTTGAAAAATTCAACGTCGACATTCTTACTATTGCTATGGTTGGGAATATAGCATAGGTCCAGGTACACAGGGGGGCCTGGGGGCACAGCTGAGGGCTTGGACGTCTTGGTGGTTCCTGGCCCTTCAGTAAACAAATAAAAACAAAGAGAAGGCCAGGGTCACAAAAATGCAAAGAGACTCATCTGTCCAGCAGACCTTCCCTACTTATTCCCCAGAAGGTGCTCTGGGACATGGGAGCAGGTGTGGGCACTCCCCTCTCTCACAGAGGGCATTTGACAATGGCAGTCTGAGACAGCATCACCTGGCTGTTTACCATCTCAGGAGAAATGAAGAATGGGGCATTGCCCTTAAACTCATTAGCAATTAAGAAGAGTTGCCAAGGCTTTCCCCAAAGATAGAACTAGACGCTAACACTCCTAAAAGAGCTGCTAGTGTGTCTTTTTAAAGGACAAAGGAAAGCATCTGCATTTGGTAAAGCATAGTTAAGCCATCTTAGTAATTCATGTTAGGATTTCATTTAAAAGCAGTTTGGCCCACAGCTGAATATTATCCCCTCACATTTGATCTAGCCAGTAGTCAGATCTTAATGTCATATGACCTCCAAGACCCTCAGCACCTCAGTCTCATGCATAAACTGATGAAAACTCTGTATTCTCTCCTTAGGACAGTCCTGTAAATGGTAGACGTCTCTCCTTAGACAAGACTAGATACCAAACTTTAGCAACAGGAAGGTTCGGAAAGACTCTGCTTTCTCTAGCCAATCAGAACATACCGGACTGAGGTAAGGGGTAGGTATGTCACAGCCAAAATTCCCCCCAAGTCAGAAAGCCTGGGCAAAATGAAGGTTCAGATTAATCTCAGTTTCTGGCTACCTTGTTTCTAGAATTGGCTTTCTGATTTGTTCTAATTAGAAGGCTGAAACATTAACAGAACTAGCATTGTAAGGCAGTGGTTCTTCCTCCTGGCCACATGATTAGAATCATTTAGCATGCTTAATACAGATGCCCTGGCTCCAGTGGGCTATGGTAGGGCTTCACTGGCCAGGGTACCATCACTTTTTAAAAGCATCCCAGCCAATGCTAATGTGTATCTGGTTTGAGACCACTGCTGTGAAACCACTTAAAATACTAGCAAGATCCTCTATATTTAATTCTCTTGCCTTTCTCCATGGGATGTATAGAAACTGCCATCCCACACAGTCAAAACCAGCCATGAACTGGTTTATTTTTATTTTGGAGGGCAGGGGGTAGTGAGAATCGGCCAAACTGGTATTTGGATAAACTGAATCATTTCATGAATAGATTAACCAGCCATTATAATGAACCTAAGCTAAAAGTCCTAA
Source organism: Bubalus bubalis (assembly GCF_019923935.1). NCBI lineage: Eukaryota > Metazoa > Chordata > Mammalia > Artiodactyla > Bovidae > Bubalus > Bubalus bubalis. Next base: position 9,197,789 of record NC_059175.1, read on the forward strand.
ACATATTCATGTGTATATCTCCCAAAGAATTCTGACTTGTAGCAGAGGTTTGTGAGTTACAGTTCATCTAATATTTTTAAATGCCTGCAGTTTCCACTTGCACCTTGAATCACTCCCATTGACACCAAATGAACATTGCTCATAGAAGCCCAAACTGAGAGAACCACTAGAAGTTGACCCAGGTTTGTTTTAAAATTAATAGTGCAGTTTTGTCTTTTAAAAAAATCTGTTGAAAAAAAAAAAAAAAAATCTGTTGGGAAAGCATCCTCAATGTAAATTCAAATTAACTCACTTTCCCTCAAAATTATCTTTAAATGACCAAAAAAAAAAAAAAAAAAAAAGTGATAAAATCAATTGTGTGGGCTATAGTGTAAGTTTCATGAGTTTGGTAGCAAATTTCAGTTGGGTTTATATCTGTTTGAATTGATTTCATGTTTTCTCCTAAGTGCAAGGTCACTGTCAAGTCCTTTAGATCAAGATTTATTATCTGGTGGCTCTATACTAATTCTGAGCATGAACAAATTCAGTTTGTTTTCTATGTGCAAATAAAAAGAGGAAATCTGACATGAGTCTTGAAATTGATGCTTCACATTGCTTAAAAGTAAAAACTTGTACCTGTAACTAGTACTTCCTAAAGTATACTGAATTTCAGAGTCTCAAAGATTCGTCTATCAGATTTTCCATAATAAATCAAGAAAGTGTTGCTTATTTTTTGCTTTACATGTTTGTGAACTGTGATCTAAAACCCTCAAGTAACTATGTAAAGCAAATAAAATATATGAATTCAAATCCCTGTGATTGTTTTGAAGCAACAAAATGAAGCTGGGTCATCAGAAACCCAGATTCATCAAAAACCCAGATCACTGCCGAGAACTTGATAAGTCTAAGAACCTGAAGTCAGGGATGCTTGCTCCTGCCAAGTTGAATTTCAACCTAAAACAAGACGTTGAGTCTGTATTAGTGAGGCAGTGTGGTCAGAATGGAATAAGTAGTCTTGGATGCTCTTTTCTCAATCTGTACTGGGTACCCAGTGGTCAGTTGACCTCACTGGTTGATTAACCAGAGCACTGCCTTGAATGACGATGCATCTCCAGCCAGGTGATTTTTTTTAATTTAAAAAATGTTATCATTTTAATTAAAATATTTTTACTTTTAAAAATGGAACCTAAACCTTGGACCAATGATGTTTATTCCAGGCTTGCCTTGGAACTCTAGTTCTCCCTAGGCCTGTGGGAGCTCCTGGCTCATGGCACCTCAGCTTGATTCTGGGGCCAGCATGGCTGAAGCCAGCGTCAACAGAATCTTCCCGAGGAGCCTGAAACACACATCCTTGGTTCTGAAGATTCGGACAAGGCTGCACTTTTGCAAAAGGGAGCAAACCCAGGGGTTGCATCTGGGAAATCAGAGCTGCCCTGGGCTATATGCTGAGCCCCCCCAAGGCCTGTGGGCTACACTGGGCGGGGCTCCCTACCTTGTGGCAAAAGAAAATGGTGAAAGGAAGGAAGGGCACTAAGCTGTGCTCTCTCACCTCCCCAGTACAAAGTCAGGTAGAAAGGCAGAGGCCGTAGCTAAAAGTAGAATTGCAGTGTCCTGTTCCAGGATGCCAACACCTCCCACCTACCTGCAGTTGCCGTCTTCACCGATTTGGATGTGGAGGCATTGGCGGCATTCTTGGTCTCCTTGTCTTTCTCTTCCCCACGTGCAGCTTTGACCTCAGGATTGGTGGTAGTTTTGGTCGCTTTTTCCACAGATTCTTTCTTCTTAGGAGAAGCCACTCTGGACACCTTATCTGAGGATTCCTTCAAGGCCCCTGGCTTGGGTGAAGCCGCAGAGGGCTTGGACTTCCCATCACCCTTCTTGACAGGTGAGGACGACTTGGTCTTGGTACCAGGCTTTTTGGTCTTGGTCTTCTCTTTCAGGTCTTTCTTCAGAGCTTTGCCCAGGTTCTGCTCGATGGCCAAGGCCTCCGGGTCCATCATGGACACATCAGGGTGGCGTGGAGAAGGGCTACGGTCCTGCAAAGGGGCCGGAGGTGGATCCATGTGTTTGTAGGTGACGGTTTTATCTGTGGGGATGGTTTCCGACTCATCTTCAGAGTCAATGTTGGCATCAGCTGTGATGGAGGGGCACTCCTCAGTCTCTGGAGGGACGTCAGAGTCAGTCTGGGACGGGGCGGACTCGCTGACTGAGGTGGGAGGGGTTTCGTCACATTGTCGGCCCTGGGGCTTCCCTCCAGGGGGTGGCGGGGCTCCTCCTGACTGGGTGAGGGGCTTTTCCGATTCTTCAGTTGGCTCTTCACTGGCAAACCACTCGAGAGGATTGGGATTAATGAAGGAGGGTGACAGCTCCGTCTTGGGATGCTTGTATTCGCAGGACGACACGAGGCATAAGTCCACATCCTGGCGAGCCTCGGAGGGGGACTTCTTTTCTGCCGTGTACTGGTCTGAAGTCTCATAGGCATACGAAGACACCTGGGGGGCTCGAGTGATTTTCTCCGGGGTCTCATAACAGTATGCGGAGGCATCTGGGGATCGAGTGGTTGTTGTTGATGTCTCGTAGGAGTAACTTTCAGACTCAGGGAAACCGGCAGTCTTCTCAGTGGTCTCATAAGAGTAGCTGGAATCCCCAAGTGTGTGGCCGCCCTCTTCAGAATCGTCATAGCCATTGCTGATGTCATCCAGGAGCCTTCGAGACCGCTCAGCCTTTTCGTAGCTGTAGGCACTCACTTCAGGGGTCCTTATGGTCTTCTCACTTATCTCATATGCGTACCCAGACTCTTCCGGGCTCTGGGTTGTCTTCTCAGTAATCTCATAGGCATAGCCGCTGTCTTCAGGAGTCTTACTGGTCTTCTCCATCGCCTCATAGGAGTAGCTGCTGTCACATGGGGATTTGGTGGCGCTCTCGGTCTTCTCATAGTAATAGCCACTCACATCTGGGGTCCGGGTGGTTTTCTCATAAGCCTCATAGTCGTAACCTTCTTCATCTGGGGACCTGGTCGTTGTCTCAGGCTTCTGATAAGCATAGCTGAAGTCTCCAGGTGTCTTTCCTCCACTATCCTTCTCCATGCCAGGTGTGGTCAAATCTCTATTCAAGGCTAGATGGTGCGGCATCGTATCAAATAACATGGAGGCACGGAAGCCATAGGGCTCTGCGGACGCTGCATCCATCAATGGGGGAGAGGCAGTGTGGCACGCTGCTGTGCTCTCTTTGACTGCAGAGGTAGAATCTGAAAGACTAGGGGAATACAAAGGAGAGGATTCTCTTGGGGTGAGTGGAGAGATATCAGATTTAGGAGAGAGCTTCTCAGCATCCAGACTTTGCACTTTTTCAGAGGTGAGTGAGGCATACAAGGATATGTCTCTGGGAGGAACAACATCGGACAGAGTATCTTCTTGGAGAGGAGATGCTATCTGAGAAGGGGTGTGAGCAGAAGAGGTGGATGGGGAAGCCTCCACCTGAGACACCGAGATGAGCTCAGAGAGATCATTATCTTGGGTGTAGGACGGCTCCTCTGTTGGTGGGATCTTATGGGATAAACTAGAGTCCTGCATGTCAGAAGGACTGTAGTCCACCTCAGTGGGCCCGTTTTCAGTGATATGAAGCATGCCTGCACCCACTGTAGGGTGATCGGGAGACTGACGACTGAAGTCCATAGCAAGGGAGTGCTCAGGGGACTCCTGGCCAAATTCAATAGACATTGAGGATTGTTCTGATCTGTGATCTTGAACTGGAGTCTGAGACTTGGCTGTTTTAGGGGAGAAGTCTGGTGGAGAAATTGACATTGGTCGTGGGCATTCTTCTTTTGATGGAGACATTTCTGTTTCCTGGAAAGTGGTAGGCGTTTGCACAACAGACACTGAAAGAGAGTCATCTACTTCAGTGGAGTGTGGGGATCCAACCTCAGCGTGCAGTGAGGGAGACACGTCATCAGTCGTTGGCTCTGGGAATGAGCTGGTAGCCACAGAAGCTGTGGAGACGGAGGCCACCCCCTCCATATGAGAGTATGTGTCTTCAACTACCCCCTCATCGACAGGGGTAGCTGACTTGTCTGAGACGGTGCCTTCAGAAATGGACATCTTAGTGTCTTCTTTAAGAGATCCAAACTGACTGACATCTATTTGTGTAGGAGAAACATCTCCTCCTAACTTCCTTTCATCTAAGGTCAGTCCTGCTTGAGAACTCATGTCTTCAACATCATCAGTTTTCTTTTCTTGACCAAAGTCTTCCTTTATTGGTATAAAATCTGTGCTTTTCCCTTCCTGTTTGTCTTGGAAAAGGCCAGTGGAAGTCACGTCAGAAACTGGACTTATTTGGTCTGGAGAGGCTTCTTTTCCATCCTTTCCTTCAAAGGGGCTTTCAGTACCTCTGCCAGGAGCCTTGTCATCTGCACTTAGGAAACTTTCATATGCAGACTCGGATCCAATTAGGGGAGGGCTCCGTAATGGAGACAAAACTTTTTCAATAGGAGATTCTGAGTCAGGCACAGGTTCATCCATGGGGCTTATGGAAGCCCTTTCACTTTCATCTTTGGCATCACTGAATTCAAAGCTCACCGGGACTGCTGCTGGTTTTTCAATGACCTCTGTGGGAAGATGACTAGATTTCTCTTCAGTTGGAGATTGGTAGTATGGTGTGTGGCCAGCACTGCCAGTCACAGACTGAGATGGAGACACCACTTCCAGGGTCTTATCCTCAGGACTGGCACAGTGTTCTTCCACTACTTCTTGGGTCACCTCAGGAGACACTGGGACAACTTCTGCCTCTGCTGAGACTTTAATCTCATTGGGTGTCAGGGAAAAGTTCACGCTACGTTCACCCAGGGGGGTCTTTTCTATGGGTGATGGCGGAGATGGACTGAGGGATGGGCTCTTGGGTGGACTGAGTTTTTCATCCAAAACTGGTGAGATGGTGTCTTTGATCTCCAGCGTGGCACCAGCTCTCACATCTTTCTCTTCAGAGTAGTAGGCCTCACGTAGAGCAGATCTGCTGAATTTGTCTTCCTCCATGGAGGAAGGTGGTGAGATGGTGGAGGCTGAAGCATTGTAGTCCCTCCCATCAGTGGCATCTGTTTTTGACCCATCAGAAAGTCCATTGAGAGATGTCACAGCAGGTTTGGCATATTCCTGAGAATACAGTGAAGACTCGTATTTGGTGAGGTTTACAAATTCTTGAGACGGGGACTCGGTCTCTTCATTGTTGGTCTCGTCACTCATCACGTCTCGGGGAGTAGACATCTCATCCATGGGGGTGGGCTCGCTGGATATCTCAATGGTAGACTGGGTGTAGCCGGAGGTGGCCGTGAATTCTTCAGGCTGGTCTTCCCGATTCTCCTCGTCAGAGGCAGTGGCCTCACTCTCCGAGCCTCCGGGTAAAGTCTCGTCGTGAATGGAAGAGGCAGGTTCTTGGACGGGAGACTGGGCTCCCACCGGCTTGGGGGCCGTGGTGAGGAACCCGTACTGGGCCTCGGCGGCCTTGTCCACCACAGCCCTCACGTAGTCTTCCGCTTCCGCCTTTTCGGGCTCATAGTCTTCCTCCCTGGCATCCTCGGCTCTGTCCTCCTCTTCCACCTCCTCCTCAGACAGCTCGGCCTCTCCTTTCTCCAGGGCCTCGTCCATGTCTTCTTCGGCTCGGTCGTCACCACTGGCTACAGACTCCCTCTTCTCCTTGACGCGCGCATCCGCCTCAGCCTTGGCACTCTCCTCCTCCTCCTCCAGGCTGTGCTTGGAGGTGCTCACACGCACGTGGTCCTCTGTGTCCTCTTCCGGTTCCTCCGCCTCTTCGGTTTCTGCCTTCTCTTCATAGTCTCCGGTCTCAGAGGACTCCTCGAAACCTGCTCCCTCGTCTTCAAATTTTTCAGTGTCCTCCACCCCCTGCTTCTCGACGGGCTCCAGCTCCTCGGGGGTCTGCTCACACTCCCCCTCTCCTTCAGTGGTGGTGATTCCCTCATCAGGGGACTCGGCGGGGCCTTTGATGACTTCGGTCTCTTTCTGGATGACATAGGCTTCGACGGGCTCAGTTTGCTTCAGTTTCTCTTCATCTTCGATCAGCTCCAGCTGAGGCTTGATGTCTTTCGCGACGTCGACCTCTTCAGCCTTCAGCTCCTCAAAGTCCTTGGTCAGATCCTCGGGGGAGGACATGAGGGACCTCTCGGCCTCAAGTTCTTTGGCGGGGCCGGTGGTTGCTAACCCAGCCACGGCTGCTGCGGCGGCCATGGTGCCAAGGGCTGCAGCCGCAGCCTCTGCAGTCTTGCCTTCCTTCTTGACCACTTTAATCTTCCCCTTCTCCTTTGGCTTCCCAGCAGCCACAGCCTCTTTCTTGACAGGCTCTTCCTTCTTGGGTACTTTTGGTTTTAATGCAGCCGGTTTTTTTGCTTCAGCTACTGGAGTAGGTGATTTCTTTGTGTCTTTAGGAAGTTTCTTAATTTCTTTTTTGGGTTCCTTTTCCTCCTTTTTAATTTCCTTCTTTTCCTCCTTCTTCACTTCCTTCTTGGCTTCCTTGAGTGGGGTTTCTTTCTTAACCTCTTTTTTGATTTCTTTTTTCTCTTCTTTCTTGATTTCTTTTTTGACTTCCTTTTTCACCTCTTCCTTTTTTGGTTTTTCCTCCTTCTTGACAGGTGTTTTGTCCTCCTTCTTAGCCACTTCTTTCTTTGGCTTTTCCTTTTCCTTCTCCTCTTTCTTCTCCTCGGCTTTTGGCTTTGTCTCCTTCTTCACCGTCTTCTCCTTGGCGACTTTGGGTTTGACATCTGTGCCCTGCTTCTCGGCACCCTCAGCTTTGGCCGGGGGCAGCTCTTCTTTGCTGGGCGTCTCCTTTTCTGTCACTGGAGGTTTGGTCTCGGTTTTCACAGGTTTGTCTTTTTTCACCGTCACCTTTTCTTTGCTTTCAACTTTGGGTGCCTTTTCCAGCCCTTTTGTGACTTCAGGGGTTTCTTCTTTTGACTCCTTTCGCACGGTTTTGCTGGGGAGTGGTTTTGCGGCTGGTTTCAAACTCTCGCGGCTGTCAGCCCTCTGTTTCAGTTTTACTTGTTTCACGGCAGGGGTGGCCACCTGGCCCGTGAGGTCCTTCTGGGTGGCCAGTGGCTGTTTGAGGAAGTCCAAATGTTTGAGCTTTTCCAGTCCTTCCAGGATATTGTATTGGGTACTGTTGCCAGGAAAGAGAACTCGGATGATCTTCTCTGCAGGGTTTGCTGGATGCCACACGATCAAAGATGAGACTGATGTTAAGTAGGAAATTGGGATGTCTATTTCTTGACCATTAGGCAGGATTAGTTCAGCCTTGTCTTTGTTGGTGCCAGTCCACTGCTGCATGAAATACTGCATCTCCTTGCTGCTCTTGACTGGGTTAAGCACATACATCTCCAGTTTACCAACTCCCATTTTTTGGAAAAGAATGACAGGATCGATGGTATTGCCTACGCTTCTGAACAGAGGTTCTGGCTTCATGGACAATTTGTTTAGGTACTGGAGAGTGAAGCAGGCTTCTTCTATGCTTCTCTTCATCTTGATGTTTGGCTCTGGGTTTTTCAGATTTTCAGGTACATTGAGAAATACAACTCCTAAGTCAGGAGAGATGAGGTTTTTCATCCAGTCACTATTGGTGGTGGAGCCCTGGGACTGTTCCTCCTCGAGCTCTGCGATTTTCCGTTGGAGCATGCTGTTTATTCCAGGCAAATTGTCGTCCCCAATGTGGGTGAGCAGGATGGAGTCCACTCGGTCCAAGTGTCGGATGAGCTTCCAAAAGCAGGATTTTCTTTCTGAGCCTCCGTTGATGAGCATATTGAATCCATTCACTGCAAACAGTGCAGAATCGCCCCTCCCTCCTGGAAAAATGTAACAGCAGGGCTTGGAGAGCTTTAGAAATCCACCTGATGTGGGGGGTTCTAGGATGTCAAAGGGAGATGGGACTTCCACAGATTCTGAGAGATACTCAGTAAATTCAGAAAGTCCTTCCATTTCTGGCAATATAGATGCTGAGTTGAGTTTAATATTGATGAAGTCTTGGAGATTGTGTCTGTCAAGATTGGAGTTTTTCCAGTCCCCTTCTTCGGGACAGAAAAGGGTTAAGCTGGCTTTGTTGGCAGGATGGGTGGTACTCAGTAATTCCCCAATCTGGGATTTAAAAAAAAAAATCATAAGAAAAAAAGAAAAGGTTTAAGTGACTGTCATCACTGATCCAGCCCCTCCATCTATTACTAGGTATTACAGGATCATCGGATGCACACAGGGCAAATATCAGGTGTTGGTAGGTAAATATTTCCATACTGGTAAGCTAACAGCCTCTGTCCTGACCGCTCCTTCCATTCCCTTCTTCCTTCTCCCTGCCCCCTCCACCACCTCAGACCTCGCCACCATCTGTTCTTGCCCCGCAGGGGATCTTCAGAATTCTGCTCCACTTCTAAGGCCAGTGACCGTCTGGATGATCAGTGCCTATGTGGTTATGAAACACTTTGCACAGCACCCCTGGGTACTTGCCATGCAAAAATGCCCTTTAAAAAGCAATAAACTATCACAGGAGAAGGCTAGGTGAGTCATTTCACCACTGATACAAAAGTTTCTTTTATTCCACTGGGCCTGGCTAAAAGGACTGATGACACATTAAAAGAATTTAGATATAGTGCACATGGTGTCTCTATTTAGAATTTGGTAGGTAGAGAAGAAAAAAGTTTAGTGGCTTCTTTTTGCACCTTGGAGATAGGAAGTTATAGACCGCACATTAATACAAAAAACTACTGGTTCTGGCATCAGTTTACACTGTGTAAAGCATGAGTGGTTCATCCAGCAGACCTTCTGCAAATACAGATACTCTGAAACCATGATGGTTAGAGCAGTTGGGTATTACATGAGCAAGTAGCCAGATTTGTCCCCCATTTGCTCCCGTTTGAATCCAAGGTAGGATGTTCTGCTCCATTCTAACTCAGGGCAAGCTGGGCCTGAGTGGCTAAAATCAAATTCGGCTAAGAGGTACGGCAGGTAAGAATATGATCCAGCTGTGTACAGGTGGTATTCAGTCACTGACTCTTTTTATGTGAAGCAGATAATCACCAAGCTCAAGTGGAAGGTAAAAGGATTTAAGGAATACCTCTGTACCCTTCGGCTTTTCACCTCTGCCCAGAGAGCTTCTGTGAAACAAAGGAAATGACTCCCAAAGAAAACAAGGCTGCACAGAATTCTTAGGAAGTCAAGGGCCTTAAAAAACAGCCAAGAGGCTGGTGAATGTAAAACTATGATGTACAAGAGAAAGCACAAAAGAAAGTCAGCAGTGCCCAGAGACAGACAATCCACTTTCTTGGGAGAAGCAACAGCGCACATGCACAAGACAAGAAGCTAGCCCGCCAAGGAGGTGGAGAGGGCCCAGGAGGGGGAGGAGGAGCGAGTGCTCTGGCCCTGGACCAGCCCCCAGAGCTGACTTCCAGACCTGTGCCAGCACGCACACTGGAGAGGGGGGACCTCGGGGCAAAGACTGGGTGTCACAAGTGCCCATTCAACCAAGGAACAGATGAGAGCAACGAAGAAGAGCCAACAACATGTGAAGTGACAAGGAAACCTGTGAATATGTCTTAGACTTGGAAACTGAGGCTTTCTCTGAAAGGATTTGGCAATCATCATCATAGTAAATGGCAGCTAGTAGGGCCCATTATACCAGAAGTTCCTGAACAGGAGGAAACATCTTCTCTCTCTCTGTGTCTCTTTATCTTTGTTTCCCCAGTATAACATCAGGTTCAATAGATGCTTGCTGAACTGTGCTGAACTTGGCCAATTCAGTACATGCTGTCCTCCTGAAGTGGACATTTGGGAAGTGACCACAATCCAAGAGTACTTCTCAAGAACATTGGTTGCTACCCCCCAACCTTGTTCTTACAAAAATGGATGGGAGACAGGACTGGAAGAAATACTGCTCAGAGTAAAGATAGTCTTTTTTGTTAATTGCCTTTTCTAATTAAGTGCAGGCATACTGGAAGAGGAAGGAAGATACAGGAAATAAGTGACTACGCAGATAATATTAATGAAATAAGAGTGCAATTTCTAAGCCATACCCTACTAACTACATTTCCTTTTGATTAGATTATGTGCTTGGCTAATGAGGAAATACAGCAGACAGCATATCTCTGGGATTTAGCAAGATGTTTCAAAGGATCTCTGAACATTGTTGACAGTAGCTGAACTTATAGCTGCTGGTTTGCATCAACCTGGAAAGGGGTCTGTGGTGGGCTCATTTATGTCCTGTTGGTACTGACTTAAATGGTGGAGGCAGGCTTATCAGATCTGTGGATAGCATGAAAACAGGAGGCCTTGGAAATGTGGGATGGCAGAATTAAGACATTTAGAAAAGCTCTTGACTTTGGAGTGATGATGGCTAAGTCAACTCTTAATGGAGGCATTCTAAGGGATAAATGTAAAGTCCAATAAACCAGCTGGGAAAGCAGGATTGGGAGAGGGGGGCGTATCAACAATATCCATAGAAAATACTCAGGGATTTTAGTTGATAGTAAAGTGCCTTTATCATAAGGCTTAAAGCACCTTAAATTTCAAGGCTCCTCAGTGGTCTGGTCCCCTCCCAAAGTCCTGTACTTAACTGTGTATCAATAATTTTCTTCTTTTCCTTAAAGGGAGCTCCCCCTCCCCAAAAAATTATGTTAATTACAGAGCTCCTCAGAGCCTCCCTTCTTCATTGACATTTAATTGTGGATGGTGATGGTCAAAAGTTACTTTTAGACTTATTGAAGATTGTATTGAAAACTATAGAAGTCACTAACTCTCACAATCCCCGGAGTTTGGTATCCAGTGTGAGTCATAATGTTTTAGAGAAACTGGACAAAAACAAACTAAAATTGCTCGTTCCTTCTCCTTGGCCTCAGCCTCTAAATGCTAGACCTGGGCCCCTTTCTCTGCTCACACATTTCTCCCTTTAGATTATGTCATCTGTTTCTAACGTGCTGATGGCTTCCATATTAACATCTCCAGCCCACTCTTCATTCCCCAAGCTCTGGGCCCCTGTATGTTATTGTCTGGTAACAGTGCCAAGACTGAGCTCCTGAATTTCACCCATCTCCACCCCTGTGCCTCCTTCTTACCACTGGACAGTGATCAGAGAATATAAGGAACTTTTAATATCTTGTTTTATGAAGAACCCTGAGTAGAACTGAGAATGATAAATCTGGAGGGCGAAAAAATTGGCAGTAAAGGGTGTCTAAGATCTAAGACACTGTCAGGTGGAAAAGGGATCACATTCCTTCCTTGAAGATAGGATGAGACATATAAGGAAAAACTTTCCAACAGAGAGACTGAAAAATGTCCCCAGGAGATGGTGACTTCACCATCCTCAGTTTGCGGGAAGGGATGGATTAGCCAGATGACTGTTCTATCTGTAGGTTCTGGTTTTGTAGTTGATCTCCAATGACTAAGACTCCCCAAAGCTGAAGCTTAAAATGTACCGATAATTCTGTTATTCAGCCCATTTATTTTTAGCTATTCTTGTTTTTTTTGTTTTTTTTTTTAATGTGTCATTTTTGTTTTTGCCAAATTGTGTTTCTGGTTTCTCTGGAGTGACTGGTATGTTTCAAGGACTAAGTAAAAGGAACAAAAGTAGACACCAAATGGCCTTTAAGATCCATTAGTTATTGAGTCATTCTGGCCTCAAAACCTTTTCCCAAGGCAACAATAAGGATCAGAGCTCTAAAAAGCTGCTAACCATTGGCCTAGTCCCAAGGTTTCCAATCCACTTTGGCTATGGCATCCTTCCTCCAAAGCCCAGAATGCAAAAAAAGATAAAGGCCCAGGTGCTCTGGTTGGAACAAGGGGAAGAAACTAAATTCAACCCTATGTATTCCCCTTTTCCTGTCTTCCTGCAGCACCCCGATACCACTGACCTAGTCTGTAAGGGAAAATCCTAGAGATCTTTTCATGTGTGTTAAGCAGCAATATTCACAACACTGTGCCTTATTTAAAGACATTTGGGGTCCAGATGGGTGGGTTGTGATGCCTCCGGATTTAAAATTCCAGCAGTGACAAACCCTTTCCTTTACATATGTCCCCAATTCTATTTTACTGCCAAAAAGACAAACCCATGACACAGGGGTAGAAACTGACCTGAAACAGGAATGCAGGAGCGGCACCCACAGGCACATAAATAAGCTAAGGGTGCAGGCCTGAACCCAACATGGGGAAGCCAGTCAATGGCCCGCCTGCACGTGGCACTGGGCCCCGGGGCTGGCTCCAGGCCCCAGCCCTCTCTCTTGCCAAGGTGCTGACGGCCTGTGTGACCTCTTAGCTACCAGACAAATCCACAACATGAACCTGGGGACACAATCCTGCAAAAGATTCTGACGTTACGGTGCTCACCCACCCATCTCAGGGCAGTGGGCAGAGGGAGACAGTGCCCTGCCTTGGGCTTCTCAATGCCATGGAACAAGGTTGTGCCGGGCCTTTCCTAGGTGTGGACACCACAGATACAAGATGATCAAGACACGCAGCCTGAACTCCAGCAGCCCTGGAGGAAGACAGAGAACAGCTCTGCAGAGACACAGGGCGCAGGCCTCCCTTGTGAGGTGGTAATGGTGGGACCAGCTCTGCGGGCGCCTGGAGCCCTGACTTGCCATGGGGAGAGCCTGGGCTATCTGCCTTGGGACCCAGATGACATCACAGCTTCTGAAAGCCGGAGCTTCAAATCCCAAGTAAAATGTTCCTTTTTATTCCTCCCCAGTGAGCGGAGAAACACAGTGATGTCATCCCACCAGTCTTTTTACAAAAAGCCTCCAGGTGAGCCTAATGAAGCTGGGCAGTTTATTTACAGCTCTTGCCAGTGATGGAAAGTACACAGAGACCTCTCTGATTTGCAGGGCCAAGGAAGATTAAATGCAGAAAGACAGATGGCCCTTCCCAACACCCCTGAGACTAAGAGGCCACCCTCTCAGGAAGTTCTCAGGAAGATGGTTTTAAATAGATGCTGTAACTCCTCCTGTCAGCACATCCCTCGACCTCTCCCTGTAGCAGTCTGCAATCAGCTATGGGCAGCCCCAAGCGGCTATGCTGACAGCCCCGAGTTGTTGCTCTAACTATGAGACAGAGGTGCGTTATTTTGGAAAGAGAAGTTTCCCAACCAGATAAAATTCTCAAGCAGAAATAACCAAATTAAAATCTTTGATCTGATTTGACCAAATAATACTATCATCCTGTTAGTTTCAATGCTTCATTGTGTATCACCTTGAGTAAGATATACTCGTTAGAAGTGTTAATGATCAGGCTTCAGTCCAGCTACTCTAACACTCTTTCTCTTGGGGCATGGACGTGTGCTATGGACGCACCCCATTTTCCTACCTGCCTCTTTTCTTGGGCTACTCAAGCAGCCCAAGCTCAAATACTGGAGCCAGGCATTAAGAGAAATCAGAAATAATTTGACCAGGAGAAGTAAGTTACATGCACTGAAACAAGGCAGTTAAATACTACCCCTAAAGAGATCTTTGGAGTATTCTTTCAGAAAACAGGCAACCTGGGCTCTCCTGTGGACTCTGTCATTTAGAGTTCCTCCATCATCTCTGCCATCTGTAAAATGATGACTGTTCCAACCCCCACCTCCATCGGGCAATCAGAATGGTTCCAATTAATTATATAGATGAGTGCTCTAAATTCCTCTGGTGATGAGCCACAGGACCCTGCACCACGTGGTTTTGCTTATTTCAAAGGAGTAGGACACCCCATCCCCTCCTCCTATCTCCCGTGAATGCTTTCAAAGATCAGCCTAAGGCGACAACAATAACCGAGCAACTGTAAAGCGTGGATACTCCCAGACAGGAGCCTACCTCTTGATCGGTGAAAATCTCTATGAAGTTCTGGAAGGAGAAAGAGCCGGACTGGAGAATGAGCTCTCCGGTGTTCTCAAAGCACTGCCCCGTCAGCACGAGCAGCTTGTGTCGGGCGGCGTCCGTGATCATTAAGCGCACCTGAAACAAAGCAGGGGCGTGCTGAGCTGTGCTGGGCACTGGCCTCCCACCCGCAGGACCGGGTCGGCCCTTTGAGCGCTTCAGGTTCCTAACCAACAAGAATCCCTCACTTCCCAGTCTTCACACTGCCCCGGGGTGTTGGACAGAGCCAGCGCCTGCGATCACCAGCTGCCCACGAATGCCCTTTTCCAAGTCTGGCTACAACTGAGACAGTAGCAGTAGCTGACTTTATCCCCTTGGTTTCCGTGTCTTTTCAAAGCAGCCTCCACAGCTGGCAATCGTTTGTTGCACGGTCGTGCCTGCTGGCAGCGTGCGATCTGTGAGACACGACATCTCACAGGGCAGGTCCCCCAGCTGCTGCCTCAGGAATCAGAGGGCTCCAAGGAAGGCCCCAAGGCAGCCCCTCCCACCCAGGACCCCTTTCCTGCCAAGCCGAACACCAGACACACAGCTCCAAAAGCAGTCTCCACTGGCATCAGGAAGGTGCCTGACACTGAACTTGAACATAGACAAAAGGCCACCCTGATTGGGAATCTTTTAAACAGACTTGTGAACCATTTGCACGAAAGGACTCTCTGTTCTTTTAAATGGCAGGGAGCCAGCCTGTCCTTCAGCAGAACCACTGCTCAAAGCACCAAGGTTATGCGTTCTAAGCCTGACTCAGTTCAGCACAAAGTGACTGCCAGGCATCATGCAAGGCACTACGGGAGCGATGGAAAGTAAACAGGACGTGACCCACTGTCCCCACGAACCCCACAGTCCAAGGAACTGCACATGTACCGAAGTCATTGTTCCAGCCCCATCTGCTCCACAGGTAAACCTGGGCTCTGCAAAGAAATTCCTTATTTTTTCCTTCTCCATTTCTCACAGGCGATGTGCCTGTACATACATTCAGCCTCCAGCTTTTTTCCAAGTTGTATCTACTTTCTGATGCTAATAGCCAGGGAGACCACAAGAGCATCATTTGCCTCAATCTTGTACCTTCATGGGTTGTCAAAGAGGTCCTGCTCAACCAGAGAAGATGACATGGGATCAAAGCAGGCTATGTGACAACAGCCAAAAGGGCAAACAACTCAAATGTCCATCAACTGATGCATGGATAAATAAACGTGGTGTACCTATACACTGGTATAGTATTCTGTCATAAAAAGGAAGGAGGTACTGATATAGGCTGCACGTGGATGACTCTGGAAAATACTATATTAATTAAGTAAACCCAACACAAAAGGCCACAGATCGTATGATTCCATTATTTGAAATATTCAGAACAGGAAAATCCATAGAGGTAAAAAGTAGATTAACGGTTGCCAGAGGTTATGGGGGGCTGGTGACTGCTAATGGGCTTGGGATTTTGGGGGGTGATGGATATGTTCAGGAATTAGATGCTGATGACAGTCCCCCAATATTAGGACTATACTAAACTCCAGTGAACTGCATACTTTAAAAGGATGGATTTTATGGGTGTGAACTGTATCTCAATCTAAAAAAAAGAAAACGATCTACAGTCACAGAGATGCTCAGTGTGTGCAGAGGAAAGGCCGTGGATAGAGGAGGTGCCTGCGTCTGTGGCTATTCTGACATCCAAGAAGCAGTTCAACCTCAAAGGTGCCAAACTGCAGGAAAGGCCCTGGGAAATGGAGATGCATCAATTCCTCTGGGCCGGGGGACCTAAGATTCTTGGTATTAGCCTACTGATCTTACAGTAGGCTCTGAAATACCCAGTTACTCTCTCTGGCAAAAGTTTTATATGGTGGTAATAAAAACAAGAAGAACGGCCAGCATTGATGTTTTGGTTGCCATGTGCTATGCCATGTTCTAATCACGTGACACTTCTGGACACATCACTAAATGCAAGCGCTATTATCATCTCCATTTCACAAAGGCAGAACGGAGACAAAGAGATGGTCAATAACTTGCCCGTGGCTACTTGCTAGTGGGTGGCAGAACCCAGGCAGTCTGGTGGCAGAGCCCATATTCCTGACCGCTGTGCTATCCTGCCTTTCAACCGTGACCAGGGGGTGGGCAGGATGTGCTGAGAAAGCTTGTGTCTGAGAAACCTTTTTTCTCCACATTTGGGTCACAGCCGTATCAGCCTGAAGGCTTGCGTCTAATCACCCTGAGACATCCCAGCCAGACTCCGTACCAGCAGCACACCCTCTGGGTACCCCCAGCATTCCATACCCCTCACCTCTACAGAACCCTACGGTCTGGCCAGCATCCTCCACTCTGTCCTGATTGAAAGGGGCAGTCTCAGGTGGTGCTGATGCAGAGAACCAGCCTCTGGCCAGGGACACAGACGCATCCCTGGACCCAGCACTTGCTTCCCCCCGCCTTGTCCCTCTTCACCAACTGCCCCATCCCCTCTCATCAGCTGGGACTCTGTCCACTGTGTGAGGCTCCACAGATCCACATGCTTACCTCAGTGCTGACAGCTTCATCTGAGGGGTTGATCAGGACCACTGTTTCTAAAACGTCACTTCGGTGATGAAGGATCTTTTGTCCTGCAGGCATAGAAACACAGACAAAAGAAGAGACCTTTAGCTTTTTCCGGATTAAAACCACCCCGCCTGCCTCTGGGACAGCAGAGGCATTGCCGCTCAGGGCACCAGGATTCTCCGCTGTCCTGGGAAACACAATGGGTGCTACTAAACAAGAGCGTAGGCCCGGCAGGCTCCTCCCGAGCTGGGTCTGTGTGGTCTGAGGCTCTGCCGGCTCTCACAACCCTCTAGTTGTCAGGCTTGATCGCCAGGCTGCCTGTGTGTGAAGGGCGGGTTTCATCTGAGACAAGGGGTGGATGCCAGGAAACCTCAACAGGGCTCTCCACATCCCCTTTCTCATGGTAATTGGGGATGTTTCTCCGTATCAGCCTTTCTTCTGGTGAGAACAGTGCTGAGATTAATTAGGAGCCTTACTGTGAAATGAATGACATCCAGAAACCCAAGCTAACAATTAGCCCAACAAGCAGAATGGCTGTCTGAGGCGGGTTATAGTCTGCTGCAGTATTTATTCATTAATTCACTCCTAGAAAACTACAGGAACTGTGAGCAAATAAAGATGGAAGAACAACTCTCCCTCGGGACAGGGTGGACAAAAAAAAAAAGCAAAGTGGACGGAAAACATGAGACCAAGGTGATGGGAGAATGAAGGAGCCTGTCTAAGAAGGGCTGAAATCCTTGCAGGACTTTTGGCTCCACATCCCTGGCTCCCCACACCTGAAAGGTGTTAGGAACAGCACGTGGCTGAAACCCCTTCCAGCAGGGGTGGTCTGGGACCTACGGATGACCTCCTACAAGCCTGTCCTTCCTCAGACAATGAGATGAAAGGGATCAGGCGGATGTGTGGTCAGGGTGGCTGATACACGCACTGCCGGTGGGTGACGGAGCAGAAGGGTGTCCCTCAGCCAGCCAGCTGGGAGACGTGGCTGGGGGTAGACAAGGGAGGACAACAAAACTCTGGTGGCAGGAGGAGATGGGGTGGAGTCTGAGGGAGACAGACGCCAGAGGACAGGATGACCGAAAAGCAGCTGCTTTCCAGGAAAACATCAACCGTTCCTCAAAAAGCTAACACAGAATCTCTACATGGCCTAACAGTTCCATTTTTCGGTGGATTGAAGTATTAGGTTGGCCAAAAAGTTTGTTTGGATTTTTCTGGATTTTTCTGCACCACCTTATGGGAAATCCCAAATGAACTTTTTGGCCAATCCAATAAGAACTTGAAAAGGTACTTGTATATTGATGTTCATTGCAGCCTTATTCAAGATAGCCAAAAGGTGGGGCCAACCCACGTGTCCACCAGTGGATGACTGGATAAGCAAACAAATTATGGTCTCTCCATTCAAATGGAGTATAACTCGGCCATAAAAAGGAATGAAGTTCTGATCGTTGAACCAATATGAACCTTGAAAACATGCCAAGTGAAATTCACTAAAGGACAAATAACTATATGATTCCATTTACATGAACTACCTAGAACAGGCTAATTCAGTCAGAGAGCAAATCAGAGATTACCAGAGGCAGAGGAGGTGGGGGATGTGGAGTTACCGCTTCATGGGTACAAGTGTCTCTTTGGAGTGATGAAAAAGTTTGGGGAATAGCAATGATGTTGCATAACACTATGAATGTAACTAATGCCATCTAGAAATGGTTAAAATGACAAATTTTATATTTTTTATATATTTTACCAGATATTCTTAAAAAATAATTCAGTGTATCAAAACCATTGAAGAGCACACTTTAAAGGGGTGAATTGTATGGTGTATGAATTGAATCTCAACAAAGAGGTTAAGAAAAACAGAAAGCAGCTTTAGTTAGGGCTTTTTTGCTTTATATCATCAAGTACCAGAAGTACAACAGAAATAGAACATGTTGAAATACTTATTACTATCACACTGAAGTCCATCCTCTTCCAGGGTCTTATCGTTGCTAACAGCTAATATTTACCAATAAACCCCACATTAAAAACGGAAGCCCAAACTAAACAATAATGGTGTCAGGCACTGTGTCAAGCACTTCACAAGTACAAACTCATTTAGTCCGCAGACGAGCTCTGTGACATAGGTGCCACGCTTATCTCCTTGTACCGTTGAGGACGATGAAGCCTACAGAACTAGCCCCAGGTCACAGAACTAGGACGTGGTGAAGCCGAGCCCTGCACCCAGGCTACTGAGTCCTCCTGGAAGTCTGCCGTTTGGAAGAACAGACATGGCACAGACACTGAATGCCAGGGGAGAGCTTGGCCCTCAATGCCAAGTGGAAAATCCAGAGGAATAAAATCAGAGATGTGCTGAAAGAAGCAAGCGTTCAAAAAGTATTAGGAGAAGAACACTGGCAAAAAGAAGGGGGGGAAGGGCGAAGACAGAACACCCACAAAAAAGGGTAAAGTTAAGGAAAAGTATATGATGTTTCACTCCAAACGCATGAACATGAAGAAACAATGTCACACAGTTTGAACAGGTGAAGGACTGAGCCTCAAGAAAAATAATTCAATTAAGCCATGGGAAAGAACATTTGTTTATCATGAATGCTCAAGTCTGTAATTTTCTGGACATGGCTTTCTGGCTTAGTTGTTTTTGCTTTTGACAAGCATGTGCATTTCAAGCTAAAGCAAAAGAACATCAAACTGAATAAACAAATCATAAAATAACCAGAAAAACATAAAAACCCCTCCCTTTTCCAGGTCCTTCCATCAGTGGCCTCCTTGAAACAAAGACTTCAGGAGCTTCAGGGACACTTAAGTGGAGATAAAACTAGGCAAAAACTTAAGACTAAGGAGAAGTGAGTGTTCTCTCCTTGATCAGACTTTTTGACTCTTTTCTGCACCCACAGCCTCAGAAAGCATGTTACCAGGGTAGGACAGTGGTCATGGCTATGTTCTGCAGGTGCCCATAAAAGCAGATCGAGCAAGGCACCCAGAAGCAGCTCCCCCTGCAGAACTCCTCTCTCTCCTAAGCGATCTACACAATACCCAGACCCTGCAGAGCACGCCCTTCCCAGGGCAAGTCTAGGCACAGCCCAGCGCCACCCCCTCCCGCCGTGAAGACTTGATGCTGAGCTCCCCGGAAGCAGGTTCTTACCATCCTCAAGATGCTCCTCTCCTCTTTGGCTTCATCACTTGCAAACAAAACAAATGCCATGTGACAGCTGCCATTTACCTCTACTCAGTCCAAGTCAGTTTGGGGGCCTGTTAGCTCAGGAATTCAACCCAGGAAGGTTTTTCTGCCCATCTCTGGAAATACTGGCAGCGATGACACAGACACGCACAAGATGCCATGGCTGCTGCTTCAACAAAAGCCTTTTTATAGCATCAGACTTGAACGAAGGAGGGGGTTTAGAGAGAGAAAGCTTCGAGCTCTTGTCACGGCCAACTGTTGGCCAGATTCTCGCCCCAGACGACCGGTGACGTCACCGGGGGCCGGGCCTTCCTGGCATCTGGCGAACCCGGCCCGCGCTGCGCCCCCACCCCATGCCAGCTCTCCTGGCGGCAGGCGGCTCTGGGCTCAGGCTGCTGGGCCGCTCACAAAGTTGCATATTTGGGGAGTGTTTCACCCTGGGAAACAGGCCAGGCATTCTGAAGGAGAGGCCACCACCCTCGCCTGCAAAGGTCTCATTCAGCTGCTTCAGAAAAGAAGTTCCCAGGAAAGAGAGACAGCAGGGTGGCAGCCTCTTTCAGCCCCCAGAGCCGAGGCGGCATTCTCCAGCAGCGGCTCCCAGGGGGACCGTCAGGGGCCCAGATGGATGGTTAGGTCTCCTCAGCCCTCGTCTCGGGGAAGCAAAAGCAGGGGTTGGAGATGGACCGATGGGGTCACTTATTACTGTGATAAGGAAAAGTCTTTGAGGGCTTCCCTATGAAACTCAGGGCAATTGTGAAGGCTCCGTCTGGGCGGCAGGGAGGGGCTGTTATGCGACAAAAAGGGGTCTGCTCCACCTTGGAACCAAAAGAGGAGGGCCCAGGGACCCCCGAAGCTGCAGGGCCCTCACACACAACCAGGCTTTTGTCTGTGGGCTCCCAAAGGCTCTGCTTAAGCTCAGTAGGCCTGTATGTTTCAGCTATTGTGGGGCCTTTCTTTAATTACTGAAATTCTGACTGATTATGTCTTTTAAGGATGGGCTGTTTCAGTCGTTTGCATTTGACTATATCCAGGTGATGCTGAAATCTTTGAAAGCAAAATGTCATTTTCTAGATATATGATTTTTAGGATGGTTATAGGGTCTCGTCTCCACAGAACTAATATTCATCTAAAGACACACACACACACAGGCTCTCTCCTGGTTTCAGAAAGGGCCGACTATGGCTAAATTTTAAAACACACGCACCATCCATCGAGGCACAGCCACTACCAAGCCCCATAAAACCCGAGAGCCCTTTTACCTGCACACAGCTGGCCCTTCTCTCCCACACACCTCAAATGTTGGCCCCAAAACAGCGGCCTAGGAGGCTGCAGCATCCCTGATGCCAGAGCAACACCAGCAACAGTCTCAGCAGCTGCTTAATGAAACAGCCAAGCACAAAGGATGGAGTGCCGGCCGAGCTGCAGGAGCTCTGGGGGGGAAACCCTTGTCAAAATAACAACTTGCAATGCTAAAACCTCTCAAACTGTCTTTAAGAGCATGACAACTGCATGTCTTGAGGGTGAATATGTTAATTTCCACTTCCATTAATGTTCACAATGCAGAACCTTATCCTGACAACTTGCTTTTCCTAGAAAACGAACATTTGCAAACATAACCAAGAAATGGGTGTGAATAATCAAGACTGCTTCCATACCCTTTCACCCATGGAGTGGGTGACGAGGAGGGCCCTGCATCCCTGATACAGGTGGGCCAGTGATGGGGACGGGCCCTGCATCCCCGATACAGGTGGGCCAGTGATGGGGACAGGAGGAGAAGAGGCCTCTGCCCGCAAGCCCTGCCGTTTCCACCCGCAAGTCCTCCAGCTCCTGGCCCTGGGGAAAACCAGAATGGACTCTTGGGTTACTGATACTGGCACTTCTGCAAGGCCATGAGAAATGATGCCTATCACAGGGGTGCCCATGAGAGGACTCAAGCATTTTGTCCTTTGGGTGCTGGTGCCTTGTCCACTAAAGTGATGGGAGCAGACACCCTGCTCCCCTCTTGAGGGACCAAACATTCGCGGTCTCCTGACTTGCCCATGGCCTCACAGACAGTACAGGAGAGCAGGCCTGGGACCCGTGTCACACGCTGTGCTGCCTCACAGCCAAGGCTGGACACAATCCTCTTCTCCCTCTCTTCCCAATCCACCTTGTCCAAAATAAAGGTTTTCAAGTCGTGATGCCAAGACTCTGGTTTGTGAGCGGTAAACAGGGAGCCTGGGTCAGCCCCTGGCCAGCCAGCGCCTGCCCACTCGCCCTGCGGAGGGCACACTGGGTCCCACACACACAGCCCCCGGCCAATCCCCTCTTTGTTTCCTCTGAACAATCGGAGCCCAGTTCTCTCCCACCTTCTCCCTGATATTCCTGGAAATGGCCTTTCTTTTCTGTTGGAAATAAATTTGTTTTGTTTCTGCATTTGTTTCAGCTCTGATATATGCTCCTGAGTGTTGTGTCCCTCTCTAGATTTTCAGTGTCTTTTTAAGGGAAGAAGAACTCCAATTCCATTATAAACGAGAGTTCAGGAGACTTCATAAATATTAAAATTTAAGTTAATCATTGCTTGGGAGCTTTTCTTTTTCAGAACCTTAGATATCTTTTACATTACAGAGAATTCAGTTATTACAGAATGTGAATCTATTCCCGTTTTTCTCTACATTTTCTGGACTGAACTGATTTTCTTTCTTGTTGTCATTTGGTTTTTCTTAAGTCTGCTGGTCCTTCCACCCCATCATTCTCTTGGATTCTCTGCCATCTTCTGTTGCATGTTTCTCTGTCCTTTAGATGCCCAGAAAAGCAAACAACCCAAACTGCCCAGATTTCAGAGGCTCTCACATCCCAAATGTGTTCACCACGCAAAGATGTGTGCACCCCTGCTCCTGGGGACAAGGGGTGCCTTCGTTTGCATTTCCACCCCATCCTGTCCCAGCTGCTCACGCCAGGAGCACAGCTTGTGGGGAAACGGGGTACCAGGGACCACAGGTCCGATCCTTTTGCAGGGTTCTCAGTGAGCCCTTTTTCTAAATCCCCCCTTCAAGGTTTTCTCCTACCCAGTCCCGTTCTCCTCGGTAATCTTCCCTTTCCCCACTCCCTTTTCTAAAAGGTCTCAAGCCAGAGAGATGAGAATCCTGGCTATCAAGGCTTAGAAGTGGAAGAAAGGCATTTGTCTACTTTTTCTTTTTCTCTACTTTATGCTCCAGCTAAAAGTAGAAATAAATCTTAGAGATGGTGTTGATGAAAAGCCACTATAATATTGTAAAGTAATGAGCCTCCAATTAAAATAAATTAATAAAAATTTTTTTTTTAAAAAGAGAGAGATGGTGTTGATGAAAGTCTGCTGGCTTCCTGGAAAACATCCATAGAGAAAACAGGAGTGCCCAATATTGCCACCAGCTGAGGGTGATAAGATAACCTGAAAGTTGTTTCTTCACAATGTAGAGATGCTACAGATTAAAAAAAAAAAAGCACACCTTGTGAAGGGCAATGTAGTAACCCGTTCGGGGTGCCAACTCCAGAGATCAACATCTGCCTAACATTCTACCATTTGCGAAGTGCTTTCCTTCGTGTTTGCACATTTAAACCTCGAGGAAGATGTTCCAAGTCTATGGACCCAGTTCTCTGGGCTACCAGAGAAGGCAATGGCACCCCACTCCAGTACTCTTGCCTGGAAAATCCCATGGATGGAGGAGCCTAGTGGGCTGCAGTCCATGGGGTCGCACAGAGTCGGACACGACTGAGGGACTTCACTTTCATTTTTCAGTTTCATGTATTGGAGAAGGAAATGGCAACCCACTCCAGTGTTCTTGCCTGGAGAATCCCAGGGACGGCAGAAGCTGGTGGGCTGCTGTCTGGGGTCGCACAGAGTCATACACGACTTAGCAGCAGCAGCAGCAGCTCTGGGCTATAACAAGGTAGGAGGTTTGAGTGCCCTGTTCTCAACAAAACCTGCTACAGATGAGAAAAGTGCACATGCTCCTCATGCATGAGACAGGAGTCCCTTCTGCCTCTAAGATGCAAGGCTGTGTGCTGTGCTTAGTTGCTCAGTCGTGTCTGACTCTTTGTGACCCCAGGGACTGTAGCCCGCCAGGCTCATCTGTCCATGGGGATTCTCCAGGCAAGAATACTGGAGTGGGTTGCCATGCCCTCCTCCATGGGATCTTCCCAACCCCGGGATCGAACCCAGGTCTCCCGCACTGCAGGAGGATTCTTTACCATCTGAGCCACCAGGAAGATGCAAGGAGTCAAGGAGAAAACCTCCTACTCATGAGCCTTGAGAACTTGCCAGTCCTGTGGTAGAAGGAATCAAAATGTCCTCTTCTCACAGAATGGGGGGTACTGAAGGAGTCCTGGTGATGTTCCACCTACTCCTCCCTCTAGGGGAGAGAAAGCTGAGCCTCAGCCCCGCAGCCGACTATCATGGGTGACTGATGTGTTCGTACAGCCCCCAAAGGCAATTCCTCTGCATACTCCAGACAGTTGTTCTAGCTGGTGTGTATGGTAGATGCTAAAAAATTAACACTCCCTTTCACTGTGATGCACTTCATGGCTTATAAAATCTTTTTATTTGACTTATCTCAGAGCATCACAAAGATCAGTTCATTCGCTCAGTCGTGTCTGACGCTTTGCGACCCCAATCACAAAGATCAACTGTTATAATTATTCCTTTTCTTACAGATTAGGAAATTGAAGCTGATGAAGCAAGTTGTTTAATAAGAGTTAGCTGTCGTATCCAGCATCACAGAGATAAAATAAGCTGTTGAACGAGGCTTTCAGTCTGGCCTGTCTGATCCCCACTCCTGTCACTGCCTCCCAGTGCTTTCCAGATTTTTCTGGGGGGTTACAAGGTCTGAAACCTTGCTGTTTAAAAATAAGGTACTCCCAGAACTTTAGATCTAGTCATCTAAATCTGGGAATTATTTTTGTATTCAGGGATACCTGTCATGTGCCAGGTACCCCACCAAGAATTAGGTTCAACCGTAAGATAGTTAAAATCAGGTACTTCTTAACTAAATGACACTTTTCTACAGTTCAACAATTAGACCTCACTTTCTTGAGGTCAGAGGAGGTTTTGGAGAATGTTTTTTAATCTCACTGGTTCTTTTCTTTCCTTTGTAAGAGATGTTCTATTCCCTGTTTAAGACAACGTGAATTACTTAGAGAACACACCTTTCTAAAGTTTAATTTGGGCAAATTAGTGCTAACTCCATAAACTAGCATTGAGATTAAAACATGGATGAGACCTGCCCTGAAGGGAAAATAGTTTAATGGGGAGACTTTGAGTTTTGACAGTGTGTAATTTGGGAAATGCAAGTCAGGAGAAGTGTCTGATACACAGCAGGAGCTCTATCAATATTTGATAAAGGAATGAATAATAAAAATGGCTAAGATATATTGAATACCCGCCCTGGGCCCAGCCCTGACCTAAGTTATTTATGTGCAGTTATCGCACTTAATCTGCACCTTAACCCTAGGAGGAAGTCATTACTCCCATTTTACAGATCAGAAAAATGAGGCACAAGGCATTCATGCAATAGCCCAAGGGAGTATTAATGAAGGATGGAAACCTGGGTAGTTAGTGTCCAGAGCCCAGGGTATTAGCCAAAAAGCCATTTTAAGAGTCAGGAGGGAAGACGGAAGACATTGAGTTAGATTTGAGGTACGCTGAGTTTGAGGTCTCTCCTATGGGTGGCTCTCAGGTGGCTCTGTCCAGTGGAGAGCAGAAACGTGGATCTGATACTGCAGAAATGTGGATCTGATGCTAAAGCCATAGGTGGGGTCAGAAGCACAGATCTGGGAGGCATCAGTATATTTCAAGTGATGCTGTGGAAGAACACAGAAAGAGCCTTTTTCTGAAAGTGGTCCTGGGAACTGTCACTATTTAAAGGGCAGGTAAAATCAGGAAAGAGCTGGTGAAGGCGATGGAGAAAAGCCCCTCATGGGACCCGTAGCTACAGTGCTGTCCTGATTTGCAAACTCCAACCACCCCCACACAAAGGCGAGTCAAGGCAGAATATTCCAAAGATGTTAAAATAATCCAGTAGTAACTAACACCTGTTTTACAAATTCAACCCAAAACACACTACGTATCCACTGCCGTGATACTCGGCCTAGTCTGTGGGCATGGCTTTATTTTCTGTCTGGGGGACATCCGCCTGTAGGCTGACAGCTCTCAGAATCTAATATTCCTCAGTCGCCTGAGACTTAATAAAAGGCAGGTTTGCAGGGCCCACACTCAGGCAGTCTGATGCAGGAGGCATGGGTGGAGCCTGGGCCTCTAATGCAATCTCTCAGGTGATCTGACGGTTGGTTATGTGGTCCCTTGAGAAACAGACAGTGCAGATGCTGAATATGCTATCGATCAATAACAACGTAAGTGATCTTATGTTAAATCATCCTCACATTGTTTTTATGTATTACTATCCTAAGGTCTGAAAAGACTCTAGAATTATTTCTCTTGGGAGTCAATGTGATCATTAAAGGTTCAAATAACTTTTCCCATGAAGCATCGATTCTCAGAATCATTTGACAGTTTTATCTAGCATTTAATTTGCCATCAAACTCCTGCCATTGATCAGATCCAGGGAAATGGTTGACCTTTCACCCTCTTCTGTTACTGTTCAGAACCAAATCATCACAGGACTCAACCTCAAAGCCAGCTGCCTTAAAAATGAAAATCAAATCAGTCCTTTGGGTTATTGGCTATTGAAAAGGAAACAGAAGAAGAAAAATACAAGTAGCTGAGACAACCACAGCTACTACCTAATAATCACTAATCCCTTGGAAGCTCTTAGCCATACACCAGAGAGAAACAGCACGAGCTGAATGTTTCCCAGCAACATCCCAAGGGGCAACGTCTGCAGTGGCAGAGTCAGGCTGGGGACAGCAACCAGCTTGGTGATCAGCCAGGAAGGGACTTCCGAGGCCCTGACCTGGACGTATGAGGCTCAAGGGACCTGAGATCTGGTCTTAGCTAAGCGGTGCCTCGGCTGCCACCATGTGTAATGGGAAGGCGGGTACGCTGGTCGTGTGTTGCAGCTGCTATGAGCAAAGCTGGTCATATCTGTTAGGGGTATGAAGACTTAGCCCAACCCAAAGGAGCTGTAATTTTGTTGTTTGTGTTAGTTCCATTTATGTATACACTGACTGCCTCACTCAGAAGCTGCCCAGGGAGAAGTACACTCCTGATTGACCTGGGTCTTCCCGCTCCTGGGGCTGAAGGGCAGTGCTCAGCATGCCAGGACCAGAGCTCTGTGGCCTCTCTGCCTTCCTGTTCTCTGCTCTCAGTTACGTGCCGCGTCTACTGAGCCAGGACATGAAGGTTCACACACAGCCTGGCCCTCAGCCTCTCTCCCTCAGATGCTCTGCTCACATGTCACTGGCTCCAGAGCACACTCTTTCCACTTGCAAAGGTCTTTAAACCCGTGGATCCTAGCCAGGCTTTCATGACCTCTGCTGCACCTTGATCCCTTACCATGCTCTGCCAAATGGCCCCAGACCACCACCTTGGCTCACATGTGTCTCCCCTTAGTTTGTTCCTTTTCCCGTTCTAAGCAAGAGAGAGGCAAGTCTTCTCAGACCCCTCCCATGTTATTCCTTCTACTCTAGTGTGTTGTTCCAACCGGCAGTAGCAGGAGAAGAATGTCAGAAGTTGCTTTTGTCTGTATTTTTCACAAGCGCACTCAATTTAGCCTCAGGTCTTTCGGCCACCCTCTCATGATTCCTTAAGTAATTAAAATAGGGGATCACTGGGAAGATTTCACCTTGATTCTCTACTCATCTACTAAGTCTTCACAAGGTCACCATCAACGGGATACCACAGCATGTCCCCAAACCACACTCGACCTTCTAGGGGAGAGTGAAGGTGAATGACTACATCTGTGGACTTAGAAAAGTTTAACGTAGGAAACAAGCAGTAAATTCAGGGCCATATAATTAAATATTTACTTAGCAGAGATTTGTTTTTGACATGACTCAATTAAATCTGGCTAAGGGGCATTTTCGAGGCATTGTTAAGTGTATTCTGAGCCAGTGGAGGCAGCTCTCCTGAAAAACAGTCCAAACCTTATAAAGCAGAAGTGAATCCAACAGGTAGTCAGTCAAGCCGTTCTACCCTCTTCAATCATCTTTTAAGAAAGACTGAAATTCCAGTTTAGAATAAGTTCAAAGAGGAAGTCAGGTAAACCGGGGACTTTAAGAAAACTTGCTCTTAAGAAAATCTCCAGATTTTAATTTTGGTGAGAAGTAACAGATTCTCATAAGAAAATTAGCATGCATAAAAATCACCTTCTACATGCCTATCTTGTATTATTCTCTACTGGTTAATTTTAACGTATTTATACACATGGAATATATGTAATTTCCACATGTACACTAAGCAAAGTTCTTAGAATACACTACTCTCTGTCCTTTCACAGATAAAATACTATAAGTTGGGAGTATGTTTTGACCCTAGTGACCCGATCAAAACATACTCTCTGGGCTCAGACGGTAAAGCAGCTGCCTACAATGCGGGAGACCCAGGTTCGATCCCTGGGTTGGGAAGATCTCCTAGAGAAGGAAATGGCACCCCACTCCAGTACTCTTGCCTGGAAAATCCCATGGATGGAGGAGCCTGGTAGGCTACAGTCCATGGGGTCGCAAACAGTCGGACAAGGCTGAGTGACTTCACTTTCACCCTAGTGAAAAGTCCCAACAAGTAAGCCAGCTCTTGGAGAAGGGACAGAATCGGGCTCTCCAGAACGTCCTCTGCTGGAGCTCCAAGGGTATAACTGAAAGAAAGAAAGCTCAGATCCTGCTCCAGAAAACAACACACTGAACGCCTTTGTTTTGGAGTAGAGACTGTCCCTGGAGAAGCTAGAAAGGTGAGACGGGCACACGACGGTTGCAGCAGGCACCGTGGACCGGACGTAAACTCAGATATTGGGGGAAAATGCAAGGATTGAAAATTAAGGGTTGGAAAGGCAGAAGCCAAGAACCCCCGGGCCCTCCTTTGCTCACGGCCAAGTGGAGCAGCCTAAGCTAGACAGGGATGAGGGCCAAAGTGAGTGAACAGTGCTTGACGCTTTCTGAGGGTGAGCAGTCCGATGAGAGGAGAGTCTAACCTTGTTTCCGGTGGCTCCAGCTCCTTCGAGGACAAAAGGACTCCAGAACCGAGGAAATTTGTGATGTGGGTCCTGACTAGGATTGGAGGCTTGGGAACCTTTTCTAAAAGAGACCAGAGCATTCTGGCACACTCCTAAGTGTGAGGCTGGAGTGTGCTGGTTGTTAACAGGGGCTGCACAGTACACATGAAGGTTCCTGGCTCTCCCACAACTCAGGTTCCAGAATCTTCAGTACAAGCCTGGTCCTACATGGAGGGCAAGGGCCAGTGAGTTTACTGCAATCTGGACAGTTATTCTGCCAACTACACTGAAGAAGAGACCACTGTTCATCCAGCCTCCGGGCAGACCCGATACCCTCCCTCTAAGCCTGGATCCGCTGGTGTCTTCCCTCTTTCAGAGAAAACTCTTCTGGATCAGCATGTGGATGCGGCTCTAGAAGCGGGTTCCTAGCTGTGTTCAGACTAGATACAGCCCCGGATGAAGAGGATGCTCTTTCTCTTACATTTAGACTTTGTGAAAGGAATCTGCCCTCAGACAACCAGGACTTGGGGAGGGGGAAATGGGCCAGAAGAGATTTCTGTACAGAGGCCTGCCCACCCTGGCACACGACTATGCAGCCAGTATCTTCTGTGCCATGTGGCTAAATGTTTGCTCTTGGGACAAAAAGCCATAGAGGGAGCTTAAAACATCTGAAAAAGAAGCTTAAATTTATGTCACTTCTTCCTCACAACTCTTAAAGAATAAATGATGCTTTAATGTGTTTTCTATACTGTTCTGGAAAGTATCTACATTGCCTTGTTTGTCAGAGCAATCGATTCATTATGAAATTTCCTAAATGTCTCATGTTTCCAACACTAAAGAATAAATTATATCTTTTTATAATAAAAAATTAAGGATTATTGGGGTAAAGATAAGAGGTCTACTTATCAGTACTTCAACCCTTGGGATTTTGATGTCACTGATGAAGAAAATATATTTCTCTTCCCTAGTCTATTTTTTTCCAACATAAAATGTCTGTGCACTCTGATAAGCTTCATTAGAAAAACCATTATTTTATTATGTTGGTTTGTTCTTACTTGATTTAATGAATGACCATCACCCAAGGGTATCTAATGCAACACCAGAGTTACATGGTTTGACATGTGGAAAAAGATACTGGGAGTCTTTCCTATTAATGGATAATTAGTTAAGTGAGTTCGATCGCAGGCCCTCCTCAGTTCACGTCTCAGTCTTGTGGTCTACAGAGAGGTGCCTTGAAAAGTTGCAGAGAGAGAACCAGCTCACACTTACTTATTCACATTTGCTGGAAGCCACGAGAACTATTCCAGAGCCTCATCTCACTAACTACATATTCTTTCCATCTAACAGATTTCAGGCTCTGGGAGAGATGCTGCCAAGAACATCACACATAGGCAGTCTGTGTTCTTCTCCATCAGGTTGAAGGAAGAGGGCGGTGCTGAGAGAGCAGAATGCTAAGCCATTTTGTAAATTCAGATCCCTGTTTCCCTTTGTTCCTTCTCTCCTTTATGTAATGTCGACATTGGGGCATTTCTGCACTGCCTCTTTGGTTTCAGAGCTTTCCAACTGAGCATTTCCCGTGGAAAAAAAAAGGAAATACAGCAATTAGCATATTTATGTGTCTGTACCAAACAAGCACACTCACAAGCATGCCTGTGTGACACACAAGTCGGCCCTGTTTTGTCTCGGTTCCTGGACCGCCCTGCCCTGCTCACAACCTGCCATTTGCCAACAAAGATGCCCACCCCTTCCCCTCCCCTGCTCCCAGCTTTCCCGGCCGCTGCACAGCCCAGCCAGCCTAACTGGCTCGAAGTATTTAATGAGTTTCTAATTCAGCTTTGGCTCTGGAAGTTGGCCAACTACTGATGCCAGGGACTTGCATTTCTCTCTCTATGTTATCAGAGGGTAGTCACAGAGACAAGTCTTGGCACCATAGGGCTTCCAAGGCCTCACGTTATCATAAGGCCTTGCTGGCTGTGAACAATAAAGGAGCTAAAGACAGTCACCCCAGAGAGTCCAGGAAGGGGGAGGACGTGGGAGATACCTCCAGGAGCCTGGAAGTGATTTCTAGGGGGTGGACGCTGCTCCGTTATTACTGGACCCTAGTCCAGCAGGAGAGAGACAAGTCCACACTGAACACTTTGGGCCAAAATCACATGATCACATGCTTTTTATACACAGATGCCTATCATAGAGCAGGCCCCTGGAACACTCTACTATGGCCACCTAATGGGAAGAACTGACTCACCAGAAAAGACCCTGATGCTGGGAAAGATTGAAGGCAGAAGGAGAAGGGGACAATGGAGGATGAGGTTGTTGGATGGCATCACCAACTCGATGGACATGAGTTTGACCAAGCTCCAGGAGTTGGTGATGGACAGGGAAGCCTGGCGTGCTGCAGTCCATGGGGCTGCAAAGAGTCAGGTATGACTAAGTGACTGAACTGAACCACTCCAGTGGCCAAGTCTCTGAAAAGCCAGAAATGTGTCGGCAGGCTTCTTGTCCCCTGGACGCCCATGTGGGCCATGAAACAGCAGCACTGCTCAGAGTGAGGTTCTGGGGGAGCCGTAAGCGCCAGGACTCTGGGAGGGACTTGGGAAAAGGCCCTGAGTCTCAAAGTGCTTGGACGTACCTCATAAACTGTGCAGTTTTTACATCATAGTTCCGCAGACCACAGCTAGGATGTTTCAACCTATTCTACCCCATCTTTCTGGGTTTTTTCTGTTGTGAAGACTTGTCTGCTCCTATTTACAGGGGAGCCGCCTATGCTCCTCCAGGTCTTGGTGACACACCACCACCTTTGGGGAGTCTTCCCTGAAAGGCCTAAGCCCCAAAGAATGGAAACTCATGCCTTCCATCATAAACACCATACTTAGCTTCCCCACGTGGCCGACACAGAGGCCCGCTCTGATGTCAGAAATCTGGTTTCAAGATGGGAGCCCGAGCTTTCTTACAGATGGATGCTCGGCATTTATTTTTCATCAGTGGAGATGACGGTGCCCCAAAAAAAGCTTCCTTAATGGAAATCATAGTTCACAGACTACAGTGGTATTGATTGAATAATGGCTGTAGAATCATTAAAAAGAGGCT
Organism: Bubalus bubalis; assembly: GCF_019923935.1. Taxonomy (NCBI): domain Eukaryota; kingdom Metazoa; phylum Chordata; class Mammalia; order Artiodactyla; family Bovidae; genus Bubalus; species Bubalus bubalis. The sequence goes on from NC_059175.1 coordinate 9,229,536, forward strand.
TTCCAAATGACACAGCTAGGAACAGAGAGAGATTTAGACCACAAGCTATAATCAGATATTTTTAAATAGCCACATAAAGGTGTCCCACATAAGCTATGATTCCACCTATTCATAAATACCCAAGAAGTTGTTAAAAATTGGAACCTGATTTAATCTAGTCATTAAATAAATGACTTTTTATTTTACCTATAAATATGGGTTTTAGATACAAGTAACTGATCATTTCAAGCATTTTAGAGTCAAGGCACATTTCCAGAGTCTGACTGAAAGAGGGTGGTTATCTCAAGAGGTAGTGAGACCCCCACTGTAGAGATGGATGTGAAGCCAGGACTGATGGTCCACCAGTCAGCAGCTCTAGAGCGGCGCTTCCTGGTGCTGGCTGACCATGAGGAGCACACAAGGAGTTTGTGAACATTACACACGGCGGGCCCCACTCGTTCATTCGCTTGGTCGTGTCTGACTCTTGGCGACCCCATGAACAGCAGCATGCCAGGCTTCCCTGTCCTTCACTATCTCCCTGGGTTTGCTCAAACTCACGTCCATTAAGTCAGCAATGCCATCCAACCATCTCATCCTCTGTCCCCACCTAGACTTACTAAACCAGAATCTCTAGAGCCAGGGTTGAAATCTGTGATTTAAAAGCACTGGGTGGAGACTTCCCTGGTGGTCCAGTGGCTAAGACACCACACTCCCAGTGCAGGAGCCTGGGTTTAATCCCTGGTCAGGAAACTAGATCCCACATGTTGCAACTAAAGATCCCTCACGCCACAACTAAGACCTAATATAGCCAAAAAAAAAATTTTTTTAATAAATATTAAAATAATAATAAAACACTGGGTGATGATTCTGCTCACCAGGCAGATTTGGGAGACTCTGCTCTAGGGACTGTTCTAGTGCTGGGGTGGGGAGAGGGCTGACCTCCCTAAAAGCTTCTCTTATTGTTGTTGTTGTTGTTTAGTCACTAAGTCATGTCCAATTTTTTGGTGACACCACAGACTGTAGCCTCCAGGTTCCTCTGTCCATGGGATTCTCCAGGCAAGAATACTGGCATGGATAGCCATTCCCTTCTTCAGCGGATCTTCCTGACCCAGGGATCAAACTTGTGTCTCCTGCTTGGCAGACAGATCCTTAAGTTCTAGTGATTTATAACTACATTTGACACTGTAACAAGAAACTCCTCTGAGAAAGTTCACTTCCTATCAACATATCAGGATAGTCATCTCTAAGGGTTTGAAATGGGAGATGATCTATGGGGCTTTTACAAGTTAGACAATAAAAAAGGGGTGGCATTCTAGAAGGAAAGGAAAAGATGTAAAGCCATCAGGAGGCCAGGAGAGCAGAGAGTGAGAGTCTAGAAAAGAGCTGGAAGCCAGTGTGGGAACAGGAACAAATGACTGGGCAGAGGCCATGTGTTTACATCATGATCAGGTATAAACTCAACCCACCACATCCTGACAGAGTGCCGACCCTGGCATGAGACCAGAACCATGGGGCAGTGGCCAGCAAAAATGGCAGGATGGCCCCTGGCTCCTGGGCACACACCCCAGCAGGGAGAGGAAGGGCTCAAGGGAGTCACTGGACAGTTTAGGAAGGCTTCCATACTACACAGAAGATGGCATCCAGATGGGAGCTAAAAGATGGTGGGAAATGAAGCAAGACAGTGCACAGCAGGGAGCCCCATGCCCTGGAAATAGGTTATCAGGGATGAGGCGATCCAGTCCAATTACAGCCCTACAGCCAGTAACCCAGGTCTGCAGAAATGTGAATTTGCACGGATCTATTCCAAACCCTTGTCTTAACAGATACAGACATTAAGGTTCAGAGAGGCTAAGTGACTTGTCCAGAGTCACAGGGCAAGATAACAGGAGAACCAGGAGTTGAGCATGGGTATCCCGACACCCAAGCACCTTCCTCTCCTGGAAGGACCACTGCACAGGCTGAGGATGCTCCCACGGGACCTCCTGACGCCACAACTCTGGGATCCAAACGCCTCCCTCCTGCACCTGCGTTCTATCACACGGCAAATGGAAGCACCCTGTAAAGTGACGGTAAAGGTGTCTGATTCTCAGTCTAATGTTGCTCAGATTCCTTACTGAAAGCCAAAGATGGGCTGCAAGAGAAGCAACTGAAGCTCAGCTCTTAGGTTACCTACTTGAACCAGTGATGGCCAAAACACAGAATCTCATTCGTGAAGGCTAACACTGCTGGTCACACGCCCTCCATTTTTGTAGAAAAATAACAGACTAGAAACCATAACTGCCTTAGTTACAAAACAATATGGCGCAGAGCCGGGGACTATCAGAAAATGTCCAGAAGTCTCCTCTCCTCAGACTCCTCTTTTCCTGTCTTCAGAGACCCCTCGTGGCCAACACAGGAGGATGGATGAAATGAAAATCCTCTCACCCGGCCCTGAAGGCTTCAAGCCGGGTGATGTCACCACCCTCAAGCCGCACTCGCTGCGCTGTCATTAATCCTCCCCCACCACAAGCAGTCATAAACGGAAGGGTCTCAGAGTGAAGCGGGAAGTGTTTTTTAATGACAATGATTTGATATTTATGAAGTCCCCACTGTGTTGGGCCCCTCACAATGCACGTGAACAGCAAAGCCTTTGGGCTCCACTGACGCCTTGAGGAGGGAGTTACATGATCATCCTAACATTTCTTTAGAAATCTTTCATAATCACGACTGTAAGATAATGCATGTAACCACAGGAAGTAAGGTGGTAAGCTGTTTACAAAGAGCTATTACCTTTTGTTTTTTTATTAACTTTATTTTTTTTTTAAGAATTTTTTTTTTTTTCCTTAGAGCCCTTTTATTTTCATCTCTTCTCCAAGGACTAAAAGAAAAGAAAAAGAAGATGCCTTCCTCCATCATGTCCTGGACCACACATCAAAGATTTTTCAGGTTAGTCACTTTGAAAAGATCTGAGAGGAAACGAAAAGGTCCTTAAATGGCCAGATCAAGAATAATCTTCCTAGGAGGGAACAAACTTCTGCCTCTGTATTTGGTTCTACCCTTTCTTTCATTGCAGACACATAAGGAATCTGCCTGCAAAGCCGGAGACCTGGGTTGGGAAGATCTGGAGGAGGAAATGGCAACCCGCTCCATTATTCTTGCCTGGAAAAATCCCATGGACAGAGGAGCCTAGAGGAGCTGCAGGTCATGGAGTCGGACACGACTAAATGACTTTCACTTCACTTTTTCTTCCTAACTCAGTCATCTTGTCATCGTACCAGCTGTGGCCAAGACAGACCACATTCTCAGTCACAGAACGTTAGGTCTTAAACGCCACAGAAAGTCCACTGCCATCCACCTTGGAGGGACTGATGCTGCCTAGGGTATGGTCTCAAGCCTGAAGACCCAGAGGGTCCCTGAACTGCTGTCAATTCTGGTTCTTTCAACACCTACGTTTTCACCATACCATCAACAAAGAGCCACGTGTGACGTGAAGTGCAGAAATCCCCAGGGGTAGGTCAGAGGAAGTCAGGAACATCACCAATCACATCCACCACCACTTTCTCAGTCCGTCCGTCTGCTGGACTCCTGGCTATTATGCGGCAAAAGGCCCGTTTAGTTTGAAAAGACTCTCAGAGATGGAAGCATTTCAGTCCATTCATCCCTTCACTGCAGCACCAGCGCTAGCACTTAATTGAGAGATTTCTTCCAAAGCTTTGTGATGTTGCCTGCATAACTGACGAGCCCTACGCCCTCTGCAACAGAGTTATAATAATATATTCTAGAAGACCACCTCATTATGAGGGCACTGAACTGATATAAAAGCAAGCACCATGGAACAACCAGCCACAGGGACCTTTATGAACCATTCTCACCAGAAGAGACTGCCAACAAAGGGGTTTATTTCTAAACAGTGTAATCAGCCAGTCTATTCCCAGCCCACATCCAACTCCTAGACAATAGTCATGGCTGCTGGAATAACTTCAGCTATTTCTAGCCCGGTAAAATAAATATAGGCTCAAAGAAAAGTATAACTTATAGTAAAAGAGCTAATACTATTGCTCTTGATTAAAGACGTTATTCTCCTTTCAGAGTCTTTTCAAAACCGGCTGGGAAACGGCTTCAGGAAGTGGGGTTCAGTTGCAACCCCTCACCCGCCTTTTCCTCCGTCTCTAATTCACAGTAACATCTTCCCCCTCCTGCTTCCCCAACCTGCTTTGTGCTCAAAGTGAAAATGGAAGTATACAAGGAAGACAAAAGAATGGGTTCAAACCTTACCTTGTCCAGTTCAAAAACACATTTTTGCCCCTCACAAAAGCTAAACAGTCCTTACATTCTGACTCGACGTGAAACCACGGGAAGATGAAGAAGTAGCAAAGGAACAAACTGGGTATGATTTGGATGGAGCCCACCCTCTACCAGGCGAAAAGCAGGGTTTCCTCTGGACAAAGACGGTATGCACCCCACTTCTCAAGTTCAAACATCCACGAGGACAGGCTGGATCTCACACTACTCATGAAAAACGGCGTTCCTGAAAATTGGACTCAGGCTCAGACATGAATTTGGTATGAAATGCTAGTTCCTACAGGGCCTTGAAATCCCTATTGACTCTTCATAAATGCTCCTTTCATTTCCATCATTCAATGACAGGAGGGCTCCCTTGAAAAGCCATCAATGCCAACATTAAGAGAGGCTGGAAGGCACTTCTTCCCTCCAGGACGTTAACTAAATCACTGGTATACTGATGTTTATCAACAACATAACACAATATGTCAACTTAAAACAAAGAATTTCATACACACAGCCACGCTCAAAGATGGCCTGTTGTTAATTACTTACCAGCCCTCAGAAGGTGAGCACCGAGCAATACTCTTCACTGTGTTAACATATCCCACCCACCTATCCAGGAACTCCCAGGTGATGAGAAGACGTGGACTAGAAGGTTCTCCAGCAATGAACCATTAGGGGGTGACCATGAATCCCAGGTACAGGTAGAGAGCAGGTACAGGCTCTCGAGTCATTTTTTTCCAAGTTGAGGGAATGAATCATTGATTCCTTTTCAGGCTGGTTGTCCACTTGCTCCCAGAGCCTCCCAACTTGCCTGCAATCAAAGCCCTCCTCTCCCCAGTCAGCGCCTGGGAGGGTGTGGGAGCCCACGGGGCCGTCCCGGGGGCCGTCCCGGGGGCTGTCCTGGGATTCCATCTCCGGCTTGGCCCTTGCCTCCCGCTATCTTCAACCCACAGCTGCAGCTGTTGACCTGCGTTTTGCTACTATTTGCATTTCAAATGCGTTAATAAAAAAACAAGAAATTAAATAACAAATTGGAGATTTGTGTTTAAAACAACAATGACAAAGGCTTTTGATTAACCCACAGTACCACAGAAAAGCAGCCTGGTGGGCTGCCGTCTATGGGGTCGCACAGAGTCAGACACGACTGAAGCGACTTAGCAGCAGCAGCTCAGTAGCATTCCTGATGGTACGTGATGCACATACAGCGCCTCTCAGCTGATTGTCGTGGGATTTTTATGAACATCACCCTCTTAATTCAGAGTGAAAAAAATCACATCTTTGGGTAGGAAAACTAGCTCAAGGCAGATAAAGAAATGTACTGATTTGAATCCAGTTACAACTGAAGTCAGTCAATCACTCATACATCTATTCAACACACATTTACTAAGCACTGACCAAGTACTCTGGGCTTCCCTGGTGGCTCAGTGGTAAAGAACCCACCTGCCAGTGCAGGAGACGTGGGTTCAGTCCCTGGGTCAGGACGATCCCCTGGAGGAGGAAATGGCAACCTGTTCTAATGCTTTTACCTGGAAAATCCCATGGACAGGGAAGCCTGGTGGGCTACTGTCACGAAAGAGTCAGCTACAACTTGGCTACTAAACACCACCAAAGTGCTGGTCACTTGGCCCTCGTCAATCAGGGTGGGTGTGGGGAACCTACATTACCCAGTACAATAAGCCTAGAGCGAAGCGATGAGGAGCCAGGAAGGCGGAAGGTCTGCTCTATAAGATGCAGCTGATTTTCTGTTCTGACTCACTAGGTCTCTCTGGCCTTGGCTTCCTCATCTGTAAAATGGGAGTGGGTGGGGAGGGTGTCTGTCCTGGCTGCTCTCAAGAGTCCCTTTCTGCTCTAACACACTAGAGGAGCAGAGGAGCTCAGGAACTCTGGTCTTGCTGTGTCCCTGTGTGCGTCAGAGAAACACTGTTTCCCATATTATGCACGGAGCACAGCAACAGAAGCTGGGACCAGAAGAGCCAGAAAGGCCCTAAAATCTTACCAGGTCCTGGTTTCCTGGTATACAAAATGGAAACAATGACAATTCTTATCAGAGTCATTCCAAGATTGGTAACATGAGCACCAGGTTGGAAAGCACTGCAGGAATACAAGCGACCACTCGCATCCCTGAAATGTGACAATCATCGACAGGGTCAGGAACTGACAGCTCATCTTTTCACTGTGCTTAAGCCTCTCTGCCATACTTTATGCTTATGCCTTTCAGTTAGCACACGGTGGCTCTCACCAAGCGGCCACGCCACATTCCACAAACAGGTGACCTTTCATTTTTAAGAAGGTCAATTTTTAAAAAATTCCCTGCCTTCATCTATTGTCTCCTTGGTCCACAAGTAAACGTGAGCCTAGCCAGACATATTTCTGTTTTGTCTCCTGAATTGAATGCGTCTCTCCAGAGGGGCTTAAGAAACTCCATAGAGAAGAAAGTTAGGCTGAGGAGCAGAAAGGGGTGGGATGTCATAAGGTCCCTGCTTCCCAGACTGGCACTTCCCGCTGCTGCCTTGGCACAACCTGGAGAGGTGAGTGTGGTAGCAGACGAAGGCCATAAAGAAAACGCAGTGTTTCAAAAGCAGAGGAAGTGATAATCAGTGTGTGTGTGTGTGTCTGTGTGCATTGGCGGGGAGGGTTGCAAGCCTGAAAATCCTCCAACAACCTCTGTACTCTTCCTATTGGATATTCTACTGAAAAGCTACTCAGCAGTGAGGGGGAAACTCGCAAGAAACAAGGTGATTCAGGACATGTTTCAAAAGGGCCACCTATAGAAAAACAAAGTTTCTGATTACCAAGGGAGAAAGTGGTAGGGAGAGATGAATTCGGAATTTGGGATTAACAGATACACATCACTATATATAAAACATAAACAACAAGGACCTACTGTACAACACAGGGGTCCATACTTGTATCTTGTAATAACCTATAATGGAAAGTAATCTGAAAAAGATATTTATACACACATATATATGTATAACTGAGTCACTTTGAGGTACATCTGAAACACTGTAAGTCAACTATACTTCAATAAATACACACACACACACATATGCTTTTAAAGGAAAAAAAAAGGCCACCATAGACCAGAGAACATCACTGCTCTCCCAAGTCTGCTGATGCTGGGAACAGAGTGGAGACCCTCAATGTGGCCTGTGAGCCTTGAAATGATGGCTTTGCAGTTTCTTGATGAGGGACATTGCCCTTTACAGACTTAAATACTCTGTCCTACTTACACAGTGGTTTTCACTGAATCCGTAACATATTTTTTGTTGTTAGCATAACTACCAGAAACTTCCAAGAACAGGAATACATAAAACCACAACCTCTGTTTTCAAGCCATCACACTCTCACTAAATCATATTCTCAATCACTGTTTTTGTTAAGTCAGTCCACAGTTCAAGAACCAACCACCAATGGCTCCCCAGTGCCCTCAGGATTAAATCCAAGCTCCTCAGCCTAGAATTTAAGCCCTTTCCCAAGCTGTACTCTGTCAGGAGCCACCTGAACAAGACATGGAATTAATTACCATGTTTGAGGAGTTTAATATCCTAGTTGGTGATGCCAGATTTTTGTATCTAAAATATTTAGAAAATAATACATGCTAGCATATAATCAAGTGCCAGGCCAGTGAAGAGACACGATGGGTAAGGACATGCATTCATCTCTAATTCACCAGACTGTCCAGCACTTCCGTTTTTATGCTTTCTAGAAAAATACCTAATCTATGGTCCAAGCTGGAGCCTAGAATAGTCTGGGTTTTGGACCCTGATGACATTCAAGAATTTGCACTGCAGCTGGATTTGTCAGGGCAAAACCTCCCCCGCTGAAAGATTCCCAGTTCAGAGGACACTCTCAAGACGTGTGGAGGCTGGTAGGAGCTGTTAAGAGGCCTGTCCACAGTGTGAGCAGGAGCACACAGAGGGCACAGTGAGAGCGCTCGGTCCTGCTGGGACCCCAGAACTGCGGGACCTGAGGCACAGAGGGCCCCCTGTGAAGAGAGGCCACCCCCCAGTTCCCCAAGCCTGGCCTCAGAGACTGGCACAACTGTGCCACACACACCCTTCCACCTGCTAGGGGCCCTGAGCTTGTTTCAGAAGGCCCTGGTCTGCAAAGCTCAGAGCTCCGGCGGGCAGGGCACTCAGCACAGCTGAAACCACAAGGCCCATGGCTCCCTGCTGCGTCTGTGCCCATCTGCATCGGCCAAATTAACTACAGGTTGTCAAACCTCCCTTCGTGTTGAAGGGACACCACCTCTACGTCTATTTACAAACAGATAAAGCTGTTAACAGCAAACTGGAATGGGACCAAAAACACTCAATTGATCCAAAAATATGTCAGCCTAACATACACTTGGAAGAAAGTCACTCCGTCTGTGTGGCATGACACACGGGCCCTGAGTGGGGATATCCCCATTCCCTGGCCCGAAACCCTGCCCCCTCGGCTCACGAGAACATGCCATGTACTCACTGTTTCTAGAGTATTCAATGGGGGGGTCAGGTCCACTGTGATGAACACCCCAGGATGAGTGAGGAAGAGGAAACAACAAAGAAAATGAACCCCCTAGACGAAATATGCACAATTTAAAAAGTAATAATTCCACACCAACATACTTGCTTTGGTTTTGCTTTTGTTCAACATATGAGAGACCTGCAGGACTTTAAACCAACAACTCCTTCATAACTATAGTTACAACCTGCAGTTTTAGTCAGGATTTGGGTTTTGAACATCATCTAAGGAAAAGTGTTATTTATTTTAAATTTGTATTATCGTGTAGTTAACTTACAATGTTGTCTTACTTGCTGCTGTACAGCAAAGTGAATCAGTTACACGTATACATATATCCACTCTTTTTTTAAGATTCCTTTCTCATCCAGGCCATTACAGAGTATTGAGTTCTCCGTGCTGTACAGTAGGTCCTAGTTTTTATTTATTTATTTGGCCTCACCATGCAGCACGCTGTATCTTAGTTCCCCACCCAGGGATCGAACCCGCAACCCTCTGCAGTGGAAGTGCAAACTCTTAACCGATGGACCACCAAGGGAGTCGCTGTGAACGGAAGGGAGTCCGTGCAGCACGCGGCGCTGCCCACAGGGTCCCACAGCTCAGAGCTGGTGATGTTCTGAGTGTTTCCATTCTCTTCTGCTAGCCAAAGTCTACCTGTGGTCTCTAAGCCTGGAGTAAAGGATATCCTCTCTCTCTCGTTTCACGACCCACAGAAAGGAACTCAGGGAATAAAGAAGGAAACTGATTCTGACATCTTCAAGGGTTTATATTCCTAATTGCCTATCTTGTTTATCCACCACCACCACCCAAAGCCACACACCACCCGCTTGTTGCGTGTGGTCCTGCCCAGATTCAATTTCAAATCGCTCAGATAAATCACCACCACGGCAGCCCTGAGGCCGCAGCTCTGCTTGTCTTCACTTCCCTTTTGAGTGAGACTATAATGGAAGACTGGCACCCACAGAAATGGCAAAATACGATTGCTTCTACCAAATATTTCCTGGCTTGAGCCAATTAAAAGTCCTCGTACCTTCCCAAGATCAAGGGGGTGATTCTGGTCAAGTCAAAGGTGGCCCCTGCTGACTTGTGAACTGGGGGGTGGGGTGGAGGGGGATGAAGGGTGGGCTTGGCACCCGCGCGCCTCCTGCCCCCTCCCTCCTGTGAGAACTCGAGGGATGTGCAGCCCAGCCTGTTGCCATGCGACAGAGCAGAGATGACACGTGATCCCATGTGTGTCAGTGGCACGGGAAGGAAGACCAATCTGTGAAAAAGACTCAGCAAATACCGGGTAACTGAACAAATACTTGTCTATCGTCTGGCCAGAATCTAGAGCCCTAGACGCCAGACACTGAGCCACAGCGCAATTTCCTGACTGATTTTGTTTTCTTATGCTCAGTCCCGGGACTCTGGACAGGCTTTCTTCACCCACTGCTGCATCAGAGTGCATCCAAGCTGTGGCCATTTGGTTAATACCACAGGGTTGGCTTAAGAGGGGGAAAAAAAAAAAAACAGTCTTTTTATTCAGTTCTCTCTAGGTTTAAGTTACTCCTCACTGGTATATTAAGCACAACAGGTTGTTCCAGAATGTTTGGGCTCATTTTGGCCTTGTGGTCACTTAATGATGCTTAGAATAAAACGCCACTGACCACCAGAGAAAAATCTCAGACCACAAGAACAGAGAATGCAAGTACCCTGAGTAACATGGGTATAAAATCTTAAATGGATTCTGAATCAGAAAATAGTAAATAATAAGATAAATAAAACAGCAAACATCAAGACCTAGAAAACCATGGTTGTGTTTTAACTGAGCCAGTATGCTTGTGTTACATACTAAGTCAACACACTCATTTTTGTAAAAAGCTAATTGGGAATAAATATCAGCCCGATACTAAGAAATGAGTGAAACCCTACATATGTGAAAGACACAAAAATGGCATACACTTAGTTCCTACTAGGGAAAATGAGACCCCATGTGATACACACACACATACAGCCAAATTCTAAAGTAAACTTAACCCTGCCCCGATTTCCCTCCCATGGTGCACTCAAGTGGCCATGTCAATGTTCAAGGGGAAAAAACCCACACATACAAAGAGAAGCTGCCTCTGAGGAACAAATTTAAATTCTTATTTTTGAATTTCACCTGTCCGACATCCTCCCTTCCGGCTGTGGGTATATGTAGGTTGCTCCCCATCTCCTGCCCCTACCCCCAGCCCACTTTCTGTCCCGAGCCACTTGTCTCTATGGCTCTTAATAACAGTTCAGAGGAGAGACAGAAGGGGACACAGCCATCCCCACTGAGCAAACTGCCTGGAGGACATCCTGGGAGACTTCCAACAATCTGTTTGGAAAATCAAGTTCTCCCATCTTAGGAAGCTGGACCAGAGTCTTGTTAACGAGTTAACAATCTTTTCAACAAAAGCAACAAATTACCAAACTCTTCTCCAGGAATGCAGTGTTCACCAGATATATGTCGAATGTAGCCAGTGAAGTAAATACAGTATTTTGAGAAGGGGAAATGGGATTTTGTTTACCAGCTCTGTTAACATGCTTAAGGAGTACATTTTCCCAAGAAGGAGGAAATCGCAGGGTTGGAAATAGAAAATTTCTTCCTTGTTAATTTGAAGGAACAGTGATGCTTAAGACCTCATGGATCTTAAGTTCCTTAAGACCATGCTGCTTGTTGAAGTCTAGGAAGAGCAGAAAATTGCTCTGATAAGCGCTGGAATCTGGTGAGCTTCAAATGCAGATTCCTGGGTCCCACTTGGAGGCTCAGGGACAAGACTCAGGAATCTGCAGTTGCATACCTGCATCCCCCTGCCAAGTGAGTGTGGTGAAAATTTTAGCTATCCTGGCCCTTCTGCAATTAATTTGAAGAAGGAAATATTGAAAACTAGCAGGGTAACACTGAGGTGGTAGTGGTGGTGATGTAGTGGCTAAATGGAGTCTGATTCTTTGTGACGCCATGGACTGTAGCCCACCAGGCCCCTCTGTCCATGGGATTCTCCAGGCAAGAATACTGGAGTGGGTTACCATTTCCTTCTCCAGGGGATATTCCTGACCCGGGGATCGAATCTGAGTCTCATGCATGGCAGATGGATTCTTTACCACTGAGCCACCTGGGAAGCAGGTGGCCAACTCCTTAGACAGTGCTGGCAAAGACCTCCTTGCCTGAATGCCCTTCTCTTACACACCTCCACCTGTCTCCCAGAACAGAGGGGCTGAGGAGATGGCCCCTGAATCCCCAGGGCACTAAAAGGCGAGAGGACTTTGAGGAGCTCTGTGCAGCCTCAGAAGACTCTTGAGAGTCCCTTGGACTGCAAGGAGATACAATCAGTGCATTCTGAAGGAGACCAGCCCTGGGATTCCTTTGGAAGGAATGATGCTAAAGCTGAAACTCCAGTACTTTGGCCACCTCATGCAAAGAGTTGACTCATTGGAAAAGACTCTGATGCTGGGAGGGATTGGGGGAAGGAGGAGAAGGGGACGACAGAGGATGAGATGGCTGGATGGCATCACCGACTCGATGGACGTGAGTTTGAGTGAACTCTGGGAGTTGGTGATGGACAGGGAGGCCTGGCATGCTGCGATTCATGGGGTCGCGAAGAGTCAGACACAACTGAGCAACTGAACTGAACTGAACTGAACTGCAGCCTCAGAGTGAAATGAAAAATTCCACAGAATAAAGCTTCGTAAGTGGCTTCACTCAGCTGGCTGTGTTCTTTGGTTCCCAGGGGCATTGCAAAAGAAATAAGTGTTTTACGAACCAATTCCTGTTTTTAAAATCTTCATACCCCTCATAACTCCCATAAAATTTATTTATAATTTAACATGGGTCACTTGCTATAAACTAGATAACATCTTAATAAGAAATCGTTCTTCTATGTAAGGAAACTTACCATTTCCCTAATTTGAGCAATTTCCCCCTCCTCTGTTCCCAGGAGACATTCAGGAAACCACTGTCCAGAACACCCCTTTTCATTCTCACGTTAACTTCCCACTGGGGTCCGGTAAGAAGGCTTTGTTTTTCAGTCTATAAATCTGCCAGCGAAGACAGCAAACTTGCTGCTCCTGGTCCACTCTGTGGTCAGCAGGGTCTCCAGGCAACAGCCACCAACCCCAGTCTCTCTCTTGTCATCACTCCCAAGTCCTCCCCTCCCGCTGGCCACTCCCACCCCACCACTGATCACCCGATGTGGTGGGAGGGGAGGACAGGCAGTCCTGGGAGGACACATCACGTGAACACCGGCCAATCCATCACTCTGCAGGGTGTCTCTGTGGGCCGCAGTCTGGGCTCTGGGCTTCCCGGGACTGAGCCTGCCTTTCCCTCCCTTCTCTTTTTTTAGTCACTAAAAGGGATCCTTCCAGTAATTCACCTAACCTGGACTTGAAACAACTACAGAGCCAGCGACAAGGCACACGTGTTCTTCAAGATGTTGACCCAAGGACAAAAGCCAGGCTTTTCTGCTACAACTTTACAGAGAAAGGGGCAGGCACTGCTGATCCCTGACTGTGCTCATTAAAGAGGATTTTGATACAATATATGCTTCCATCAGCTGTGTAGAAGAGTATCCTTTAGCACATCCCCTAACCTATTACACTCTGCTTTTAAAAAAGGGTTTTAGGTGACACAGAAAGGGGCTGATGCTGCATATCAAGTGTATGTACTTTCTGTGCTTGGAATCCACTTGCCCTTGACCGACAGGGTACTCAGAGGATCTGCCTTGGGATGCAGTTGTTTGTTTATTTTTACCAAGAAAATACTTTCCCCTGGTATTTGAAGGTTCTGAGAATTGAGGAGTAGGCCCTGGTGCCAAAGTACTGAAGTCTGAGCCCCATCTCCACCACTCACTGGCTGTGTGACCAGTATATGTGTGTGTGTGTGTGTGTATATATACATATGTATACTTATATTTAATACATATATACACAAATACATATATAAATGAATCTTTTTGCTACACACCTGAAACTAACACCTTATTATAAATCAACTATACTTCAATTGAAAAAAAAAGAAAAAAACGAGAAGCAAGGCAGGCTGACTTCGTGGAGGAAAGGGGAACACACACACACTCCAAAGCCACCAGCTCTGAGAAAGACAAGGATTCTTCCCTAGAACACGATTCACCACAGAAATCCCTAGAAAGGTGGCCTGCCTGGAAGTATTTTTAGATTTAATGAAAAAAGCAATCTAGTCCAAATTAGATGGGCGGGAGGACTGTGAGCTCCAACCCTGGGGCACTGTTCAGATTTTTGGGTTCTGGTGTCATACAGGGCTGACATAAATGGACTTAAATGAGTTAATGAAAAACTCAGCCTCCCTCTTTGCAACAGGCATTACAAGCCTTTATGAAACAGTTCAGCTGAACAAGCTCCTTCCTTGTAAATGACACCCTCGCCTTCAGAAAGACTACGCATCTAACTCATGTAGCTTTCCCCAAAATACTCCCAGTGAGTTTCTGATTTGGCCGATCTCTTTATTCAGCTTTTGCCTTTCTGTCAGGATTCCCGGCAAACTGACCGTATTTCAGGTCTAACTTAACTGAATAGAATTTAATGGACTTGCTTGGTCATTCCTCCCTGGACCCATGTGGTACCATTATCATGCTTCATGCATAATAAATAAATGACATTTCTAAAGCAATAGGGGTGAATATATCTGAGATTTAGAGCAAAACCCTCCAAGTCCTCACTGGGCATTATCATAATTAGCCCATGATTTATTGTCATTGTTTAGTCACTAGGTTATGTCCAACTCTTCTGTGGCCCCATGGACTGCAGCCCACCAGACTACTCCTCTGTCCATGGGATTTCCCAGGCAAGGATACTGGAGTGGATTGCTATTTTCTTCTCAAGGGGATCTTCCCGACCCAGGGATCAAACCTGCCTCTCCTGCATTGGCAGGTAGATTCTTTACCACTGAATCACCAGGGAAGCCCCAAGACAAATCAGTCTCCCATCATCGATGCCTTGTGCCTTAGGAGAGCTGCCGACACGTCACTGCTTCTTGAAGGAGATACTCGGAGTCTGAATGGAATACTGTAGGTGAAGTTAGGCCACTTCTGAGTTGCGCAACATTCTCTTCCAAAATCTTGCTGATGATGCAAACACTGAATAATGACTCCGATTCATGCATTATACTCCATCAAAATGACAGAACATTCGTACTGGCACCCCATTCCACTTTGCTAATGAAAAACAGCAAGCTTTTAAGACCACCATCCATCAAGAGTAAAAAAGAACTCATTCAGAGTAATGACAGGTGCATGACAACGGAAACAGGATTTTTCTTTTAATTCTTTTAAGTACATGGGCCGCTGCCAAAGATTAAAATCATTCTGTGTTTAATATCATTCTCTTTGTTTGTGTTCCTCTGACGTTCAGTATTTACTTTCGGTAGAGAAATAAAAAGGTTGGTTGCAAGGGCTCCCAAGTTCCCAGGAGGATCTTCCCATAATTTCATACTGTGTGGATGCCCCTTTTCCACTGAGGTTGTTCTCATTCTCCTTCGAGGCCAATGCCCCCACTGTCCACAGTCCAAAACTGCACAAGGGTAGTTCTCAAAGCATAGTAACAGATGCAGCTGAGGAGGGAGCTTGTCCCAGACAGTGTCCCCCACAGCTGTGCAGAACGTGACCTGCACTGACACAGAGAGTAATTCACAGGCGGCACTAGAGCGAGGCCGGGATGGGCCCTCCTCTAAAATCACACACAAGTCCCAACGGTCTCCAGCAACTCAGATGGCCAAGAGAAAGAGGCATCTGTGCTTCAGCTGTAAGAAGGAATGCATTCTAGGACCTCTCCCACATAGCCTCTTCTCGCCTGTTGCTGGTCATGGCCTTGACTACCTCTCAGAAGTATGACTTGGCTCATTTCCCCCTAGTACCCTACAAAGCTCGGTCTGAAAGATCCAAGCATAACCCATCACGTGTTCAGAAGGTCTTTATCCAGCCGTCTCCACTACAAGACATTCAGGCTAGAATCCAGAGGGGAAAAAAAAGAGCTCTAAAACAGACACCGCTAGTCAAAGCACTAAAGCTCAAGCGGGAAATTTATTCCAGGGAAATCCCTCACGGTTTAACACACAAGATCAAGTCTCTCCTCCTTTTTTCTCCTTTAGAGACAAGGTCTAATAGGCTTAGTTGCTGGGTTTTTAATCTACTGTAGAGTCAAAGGAACAAAATAGAAGGAAGAAGAGTGTTCCACCAAAATGCAAGTCTACCTGAAACCTCAGGATGTGACCTTATTTGGAAACAGGGTCTTTGCAGATATTATTAGTTATGATGAGGTAATATCAGATTAGGGTGGGTGGGCCCTAACCCAATGATTGATTTCCTGTTGAGAAGAGAAAACAGAGGCAGATGTTGGAGTGATCCATCTATAAGCCAAAGACTTCAAGGATTGCCAGCAACCACAAGAAGCCCAGGGAGAGACATGGGACAGATTCTTCCTCAGAGCCTCCAGAAGCAGCCAGCCTAGCTGATACCTTGATTTCACACTTCTGGCCTCCAGCAGTGTGAAAGAATAAACTTCTGTTGTTATAAGCCACCCAGTTTGTGAACCTTCCTTAGGGCAGTTGTAGAAAACTAACACGGAAGAGTGTTTAGAAACAGCCTACAGCATGATACCAGGGGAGCAGACCGGATGGGTACGTTTTCTAAAAGGCCGTGAATTAAAAAACCAGAGCTGAACCTATCTGGGTACAGAATCTAAAAAAGAATAGACAGATGTAAATGTATAACTAACTCACTTTACTGTACCCCTGAAATAAACACAACACTGTATATCACCTACACTCCAATAAAAAAAATTTAATAGAAAATAGGGCTTCCCTGATAGCTCGGTGGTAAAGAATCCACCTGCCAATGTAGGAGATGGGTTCAATCCCTGGTCCAGGAAGATCCCGCGTGCCGCAAAGCAACTAAGCCCGTGCACCACAACCGCTGAGCCTGTGCCCCAGAGCCCGAGAGCCGCAACCACTGAAGCCTGCGTGCCCTAGAGCCTGCGCTCCGCAACAAGAGAAGCCACCGCAGCGAGAAGCCCGAGGACCGCACTTAGACAGTAGCCCTCGCTTGCCACAACTAGAGAAAAGCCCACACAGCAACGAAGACCCAGCAGAGTCATAAGGAAATCAAAAAGCAAAAAATAAAAAACCATAGCTGAGACCATTTAGTGTGATGGAAAAACCAACAGGTCCTCTCCACTAGGACACTGAAGGCATAAAGACATGATCCAACTGTAGATGTTCAAAATGATCACCTTGAATTGCTATTTTAAAGGCTCAAATCTGTTCAGGATGTTCAAACAGGGCCTCACTGCTCTGCCTCACCCGAGTCCTAAAAAGGAAATGTATTTCTTTGCTCCTTGGATTGTATTGAATATTCTCTTTTATACGGCATCTCAACAAGGCCATGTATTCTTCCGTTACTAAATTCTCAGGACCAACAATTCACATTTTCTTGTCTAGGAATCCTGGTCAAACTATACAACTTATCTATAGCAACATTTTCCACATTTAGTCAACAATTTTGTTTCTACAGAAACCACACACACACACACACACACACACACACACACACACACACACCTCTAAGAACACAATAGAAGAAACCTTTATTAGAACACCAACATATTGACACCTAGACAACCAAACTTTTCACTATGGATTTCATACAATAACAAGAAAATCTTACTTCTGAGGGTGAACTATGCAGTTTGGCTTAAGATGATTTTATCCTTCCTTCAAATCACTTAAAAACTCTGGGCCTCAATCTACCTGCCTCCACCCTCCCAACCTATTAAGAAATAGAAAATAACTAGAAGTTAAAAATGTTTAGATATAGATTATAACCCATGTGATTACAGCCCATATAAAAATGGCCAATAACAGTTCTAATGTGTGCCTTTGATTCTTATGCTGGAAAATTTCTCTTGTTCCACTTGGAGAGAAACTCTTTTTTTTCCCCCTGGAAAATCTGTTTTCCTTTATTTCAAATCTCTTTTGACTTGAAAAATCTGTCTCTGCAAATCATCTTTGAAAATCAGAAATGCACAGCTTTAACTACATTTTTAACATTTAAGGTTGGATATTGTATTTGTTTACATGTTATTATTTGTCAATTAGCTCCAATATCCTGGCTTAGAAACCCCTACGTACAGTTCTCAGCTCTTGCTCCCCCATTTGTTAAAGGACATCGAGAGATCTGGCAGAAAGCCTGACCCTGTTCCTCCCAAACTAGAGGAGGAGGTAGATTCGAAAAGGCAGGCCCCACCCACTGGCGGGTATTAGAATCTCATGGGCATCATAAGCAGAGCCCTTCTTCCCTTGGAGAGACTTTAATCACAGCTCTTCACTGACTGGCCCTACACCCCCAGTCAACAGGGTAGCTAGGAGGGCTGGGGATCCACGGTGGGCACAGAGAGGGTGGCCCAGCCCCCTAAGCCAGCCCCCAGCTTGTCGCTGCCTTCTCTGGGCACAGAGCCAGGTTGGAGAGGGTCAGCAAACTGTAGCTGGTTAAGGCCCCCACACTCCTCCTTTGCTTTTGCCCTGTCAGCATTCTAAGATTTAGGGCTGGGGGCTGCGTTCCAGAAATAATAAAAACCGCCCATGTGCAGAAACACGTGGCAGGACTTCCCAGCCTCGCAGCCTCCCTGCAGCCGGCGCTGGAGACAGGGGCAGACAGTGTCTCATCAGGAAGGGCTTCCTTGGTCCAAGGCGTTCAAGATGCAGGGGAAGGTCAGCCAGAACCAGTGCAAGTGATGGATCTGCTGTCTTCCCCACGGTAATCCAGAATTAGGGTGGAACGGATTGCAAAGGGTAGTTTTTGTGTTTTTTTTTTCTTCTTTTTTAACCAAGCCTCTTAGTAATATGATATCATTGCCTTGCCTTAGGCTTTCCTTTCTTTTCTTTCTTTTTTAAAGCTATGATCCTCTTACAAACCAAACATAAAATAGAGTCTCAGAACCTCTCCATATAAGGAGTTTCAGACAGGCTGATCCTACACAATGTTTCTTGAGCTCAATGGAGAAAGTCATTTTAGGGCACCTTCAAGCTTTCTGAGTCATGTGGAGTGGGGAGTTGGGGGTGGCTCATACAGGAAAGAGCTTCACTTTTCCAAGCTCCAGGCAGGCCTCGGGTGGGAAACGTCAGTCTGGCTACTGGTCCCTGCTTGATGCATTAATGATTTCAAGAGACCCGTTTGGCCACAGACTGGGCTGGCCTGCTGATAAAATGACCCAGACAAGGACTCTGAATTCAGGACTTTTCACCTGTTTCTAACTGGGCATCAGAGACCATTAAAAACCTGCTGAAGCATTTGTATACATATATATAAACTGATGCTGTCAGTCACTCACTCATGTCCAACTCTTTGAGACCCCATGAACAGAAGCACACCAGGCTTCTCCGTCCATCACCTACTCCTGGAGTTCACTCAAACTCATGTCCATTGAGTCGGTGATGCCATCCAACCATCTCATCCTCTGTCACCCCCTTCTCCTCCTGCCCTCAATCTTTTCCAGCATCAGGGTCTTTTTCAACGAGTCAGCTCTTTACATCGTGGCCAAATAGTCAGTATAATATATATATTTTAGAAAATACTAGATTTCTAATTTAAAAAATAGGTATGCAACAAGCAACAAAGGTTTGCTGTATAGCACAGCGAACTCTAGTCAGTATCTCGTAATCTGAAAAATACTATGTGTATGTGGATATCTGCATCACCTTGCTCTGCACCTGAAAAATTGTAAGTCAACTATACTTCAATAAAATATATATTAAAAAAAAAAAGCTGGTGAAAAATCAAAGACTTGTGGCTACCAAGTCCTGTGCAAAGACCTCCAACCACTTACATCCTGCAGTCCTGGGTCACAAGTGCTCAGCCTTACTGGCCACGCTCTGAGCTATGTCACGGTCACCAGTGCCACTAGCAAATCAAAGGAAAAGATGAGAGGAAAGCAGGAAGAAAGTGAACGGACAGGAGGAGGGCGTACAGGAACAAAGGGCCGGGAGTTACATGGTGGGCGTGGATCCCTGGGATGTAGGGTACTCCCCACCACACTGGCCGAGGGTGCCCTGGGAGACACAGACACCAGAAAAGGCACGTGATGTCATGCGCGCCCCCAGTTCCTGAGTGGTCCAGAAGGCAGATGGAGGTCGGACAGTGTACTTCCCCCACCCCCAGGAGCGGCCGCCTAGAGCTGGTTAATTGTGTCACCCTTTCAATCACAAGGGCCCATACATTCCATTGGGATTGAGACAAAAAGCAAAAAGAACCAGACGGACACTAGAAACAAAGCCAGGACCACTTAGATCTCAGCCTTTTTCTTTTCCCTAGCTGTCTAAAGTTGGTGGCAATTTCTATCACCTGCACAGGTAAAAAGTCATCGCTTCCATAAGCACCATTTTAACCTCTTTTCAGATGCATTCTTCTCACCTGAAAATTACTGGATCTGTGCAAACTCCCTCTTTAACATGTTCTTCCATGTGATTTGTGTCCTTATTTCGTCACAAGGAGCTTAATACAGAAAGGATCTATTTTCCTTCCCTATTTTCTCTGCAAAGAAATTTGCTAGTGGTATTTAATAATTCTCAACGATAGTTAACAGTTTTTCTCTCCATCCTGGGCACCTCTTTAAAAAGTTCTATAATACCTGTGTTCTTCCAAATGAAGTTTGCAATACTTAAGTGTGGCAGGAAATCACATTTGTGATTCACCAACCAGTATTTTTTAATAGAATACAATAAAATACTAAATACCCTAACACACTGCAAATAGGAAGGACAGGTATTGTCTTGTGAGAATTTTATTATATTTAATTTTATATGTACTCGTCAGTCTCCACATATTTTTTATATTGTGGGTAAAGTAGAAGTCTATAGAACATTCCTCGATGTCTCTGAATATAAGTTTGTCTGGGTTAAACAATAAAATCTCCGGCACTGGGAGCTCCTTACGCACCAGTGTGCTTACTGCATGCAGATCTGCTGCCCCTAAAGTCTCGATTCTAAAACCACCTTGATCACTGTTGGGATGAATATTAACTTGATGATAATTGCAAACTTGAAAGTTTTCTTTTCCCTTATTGTTTATTACAGGATACTGAACATTGTTCCCTGCGCTATACAATAGGACCTTGTTCTTTATCCACTCTGTATGTAATAATTTGCATCTGCTAGTCCCAAACTCTCAGTCTATCCCTCCCCCGTTCCTTCTCCCCGCCTTCGCAACCACAAATCTCTTCTCTATGTCTTCCAGTCTGCAAACCTGAATTTTTATATAAGTAAAAATATATATCATTAAAGTATACCAGGTCGGTTCACATTCTGTGACATATCTCTGCTTTCAGTTTATGAGCTTCAAGAGAGAGTTAAACTGCCTTTTTTTTTTTATTGTTCAACTTCAACTTCAATCCTTCTGGGGGATTTATGTCATAGTAACTTATTCAAAAACGACAGGACCAGGATTACATCAGAGGCATCTGATTCAAGGGTGTGACCCTAAAGGGGCCTCAATCTGTCTCAGCATTGACCAGACACCACAAGAGACTCACCTTATGGGGCTCAAAACTGTATCACAAACTGCAAAACTGCCAAACTGCAAAAAGGAATCAATATCCAGCCCTGGAAGAAAACTCAAAAGTTCTCAAAGTCTGGTGACCTGCCCAAGGTTAAATACAAAATGCATTAGCAGAGCATCCAGAAGGAGAAGCCGGGCCTCCAGTTCCCAACCCAAGGGCCATGCACCTTGATACAGATTAAATACAGCGGCACAGACTGACCCTAGAGGTTGCCAGAGCAGGAGAGAAGAGATTAGTGAGTTTTTTCCTCTAGTGGCTGTTTTATGTATTTGCTCTAAACTCCTTAGCTCACACTGACATCTGTGGCTTTGCGTGCTATGTCATTATTCCACTACATACTCGTTTGAGGTTTCTGAGGTTAGTGTTTGTAAGAGCTTTCCAACCTCCAACTCAAATGAGCTCTATTTTCCCCAGACACATAACTTACTATTGAATCTCATTTCCGGAAGAATCACAAAAGCAAGTGATTCGTGTCTCTAATGCCAGGCTTACCATTTTTGAAAACTGTTTAGTGACTGTAAAATACCATGTGTCCATGGTGGAAAATGTAAAAAATACAGTAAAGGATAAAGAAGAAAATCAACATAATCTGTTGACCCATTATTCAGTGATTAACCATATTAAAAAACTGAGTGTATTTTGTCTATGGATATACAAAAATTCTTTCCACACAAAATTGTGATCAAACTGAAAAAAAGTTCATACATCCTGAACTCTTCTTCACTCACCATTACACATCACTAAAGATTCTTTAAACATATGCTTTATAAAATGGGCCAAGTGTTGCATCCTACTGATGACTCAATATTCATGACACCATTCGCTATTATTGAGAACTTTGGGAGTTTTTTTCCAGCTTTTCACATACATAATGTGGCAGTAAGCATCTTTTCACATAGGGTTTTTTTTTTTTTTTTTGTATGTATGTGTATGCCTATCTTCTCTGTTTATTTTCCATAGAAAAATTCCTATAGGGAATTACTAAGTAAAGGGTGTGAGCACTGTTAAGACTCCAGATACATATTAAAAAATTCCATTCCAGAAAGGTTATTTACATCCAAATAACTGAATATGAAGCCTATCTTATCGTCTTTGCCAATCATGAGTAAAGCCTTACAATTTATAGGTTAAAAAGTTGTACCTTGTGTTGGTTTGTATTTCTTAATTGATGGAGAGGTGGAGTATCTTTTTTACCTTATTTTATGTTACTGGTCTTTTTTTATCTCACTTTTTCTTGACCCTCGTCTACCCCTTGCTGTGTATCTGTGTACATGTGTTTAAACTGTTCTTATCTACCCATTTCTCTACTGAAATTTAAGGATTTACATTTAATTTGTAAAAGTTCTTTATATAATACGAATGTTAAATTTTGACTATTTCAAGCAAATAATTGGGAATCACTTTTAATTATTAAATAATTTAAAGTAACAAGACACATTGGTTTTTACACTGTCACCAGCATAGCAATAACTCATGCCACCTGCTGGTAAAAAACAAAACAAAATAGAGGGCAATTCTTCACATTTCCAAGATAGGATGCAGAGTTAATGCTTTTCCATGCTGATTCTATTAAAGGGTTGGAAACAAAAGGCAAATGGTGGACTGAAGTGATTTACGACACTTCATACATGTGGATCTTATGACTAAATCTTTGTTCACTAAATATTTTTAAAGTTACTTCACTTAGACAGAAAAGGCTTTGACTCATATTAGTTATTATTAAGAGAAAGCAAAGTTTAGTTCTCAATCATCTCAAAGCCATCTCTGGAGTCAATTTTAGACACATGTATATACCCCTTGTTTTACAACAAGGAATCATGATAACTGAAAACCCAAATTTAAATATTAGATGAATGGAAAGATGTGGCCTTATTATTTTTTCTCCTACACCATGATATGTACTAGTTCTAGATCACTTAAAATCAATATAGGCTTGATTTGGCCAAGTTAGTTAAGGGAAGATGCTGCTACTTTATTTTGGATAAACATGAGTCTTACCAATTCAAGATCAGAAGGTTTTCATGTAATTCAAATGGAAAATAAGATCAAATGTGTGCTTTTTGCAAAGCCACAGTTATGGAAGCACACTTTGTTGCCTGTAAGTTTCCCCAAGGAAATTGATCTGGGAAATACAATCCTCACCCAAGATTTTACAGAAACAGGCTGTCAAGATGATCAACTACTTAAATGAGAGGGCCAACAAGTCATTGATTTTACTCCTATGCATGGAGCTCAACAGCCAAGCTACGGGATCTATCACCAAATGGTCTGACACCCCTACGAAGATAAATGGAAAAGCTTCTTTGTAAAAAGACATCCTAATGAATGAACTGAACTGACTCTGTGGAACTGTGAACTATCATTCAATCCCTGAGAGTGCTGATGTAAACACAAATGCCAGTCAGTCTAAGAACCTCACTGATTTGGTGCGTCACAGACACAGCCTGCAGTAACAGCCAAAGTACTCAGTGCTTTGGATGGGAGAAGATGCAGAAATCTGCATCTCTCTACAATGTGTAATGACTGAATGTAAAATACTCAAAACCAAATTCACATATTTCTAAGAAAATAAATGTTTATTGCTTTTGCAAGAAACAAAAAAAATTATGTATTATTCACTCATCTTAGCAAACTATGGACAAGATTTTTCTTGTAGACTGACTTGGACTCAGTAGACAAAATCTGTAAGTTTGTAGTTTATAATCAGGTGAGAATGCAAAACAACTCAAGAACATCCTCTAATTGGAAGGGAAGGGAGTGTCTGGCCAACAATTAAGTACAGAGAACAAAACATTAGAGCAGGTCTGATTTGGGGTAACTGAGAATGTTTCCTTCCTCCTACCACCTCAGCTATGAGGTCTGGGGAGGTGGGGGCAGTGGGGTGGATAACAGCTATTTATCCTAGAGAACCAAACCCACAGATGAGTCTAGAGGACAGCACCATGCTGAGAGCTTGGAGAGGACAGACACCATGAGGCATTGGGAAGATGACCCAACTGCCCCGCCCAACCACCCAGGAAAGAGCATCTTGCCACCTAGAGAGAGGAATTTCAGCTTCCAAGGGCAACTGCCAATTTCCTACTTGTAATACGTCTCCTATGAATTCCATTTACATTCAGGTAACTTGTGGTAAGAGCACTGTCCTGCATTTCAGATAATCCAAGGAGTACTGGAGGTGGGGGGTGGAGGTAACAATGGCAAAGTTCCATAAATTCAGGAGAGCAACTCGGGAAATCGAGAGCACTGGTACCCAGGTACGTCTAGTGCAGTAACTGGTACTTTACACTGCAGGCAAAGTCGGTGTCCTCTCCCTTCCTCTCATTCCACACAAGGGCGATAGGACAGGTGACTTGATATTCTTCTAGAACACTCGCACAGAGCTTGGCACATCTAGATTCCCTTCCAATCAAGACAGTTGAACACACTGACCTTGAAGACTTTTGGTCCAACCCAGCGGTACTACTACTACATACATCTCAAAGTCAAGTGTGGTTCAGGATCTTGCTTCTAAAGTATCATTCTAACAAGCAACAATCAGCTAGGTAATTGAACCTAAAAAGTCCGATGAAAAAAGAGAATTAGTTTACCAGTGGCCTTTCAAAGCAAGATAAAAATGAAAATGGGAAGGCCCCAGGGCAACGTGGATGGAAAACTATCACTCGGCCAGCAGGCCTGATTTGGACTGGATTCAGCCTCCTTCACAGGAGGACTCTGTTCCAAAGAAAATGGATGCTAAGAAAATTCTGGTGTCCAAATATAGAAAACTGAAAAACACTCTAAGGGTTTGAAAAACTCCCAAGAAAAATCTGTGGGAACTTTTCAAAATTCTTCCAATGCTTTGGCAAAATTCAAAGACTGAAATTCCAGCGCCTATCTAATCCAGGGACCCTCGACCTCCTCAGTCTCACAGCTCCTGGGCCACGCTCCAGGGAGGGACTCGCGACTGAGGAGAATCTAAGTCTGGGTCTGAGGCACTGAGAGAATGGGTGAGACAGAGGAAAATAGGAGGCTGCCTCCTCTAGTCACTGGTGAATAAGGTCACCTCAGAACTATCTTCTGAAAGGAAATCATTCTTGGAGATAAAAAACAGCCGAAAGGTACCAGGCACAACTCTACAAGGTGTAGGCACTACTGCTGGGTAACCCCACTGTACAGATGAGCAAACTGAGGCTCAGAGCCAGTCAGTCACCCAAGGTCACACAGCTAAGTAAAAGCCAGAGCTGGCACTTGAACCCAGTTTTCCTGACGCAGATTATCGGCAGTTTGCTCCAAAAGAGGATTCTCAAGTCTGATCATGATTTTCTTCCTACACTTATTTTTGTTGGAGGCATTGGAAATGACTGATGTAAATTATGTTCTTCCATGGCCTCAGCTCTGGGACCAAAGCATCCTTCACAACAGGTCTCTCCCTGACTGATTTATTTATTTTTTCCACATGGGCCGGGAACTAAGCTTTCCCCTAAGATGTAAGGAACAAGACTTTAAGACATCCTCGATCAATGCCATCATGAAAAAGGGGAACATTTCAGAGGTGGGTGGGACCGGCCGCCCGCACACCCTTTCAGCTCCAGCCACAGTCTTTGCTTCCTTTTTTTCCAGGAACATTTTCTACAGCCAGGGCCAGGCCATTGTGAGCTTTGAGAAGAATGTTATTCTGCTTTGGTAAGAAAAGCAGCAGATTTCCCAGGCATGCTTTGTGTCCCAGACTCTTTCACTAATTGATAGAGCAGTGCTACTAAGCACACTCCCATTCATGCAGTCAGCCCGTGTCCGCTTCTACGGTCTCAAGTTTTTCTTTTTTTTTCCTCCTTTTAAAAAATTTCTCCTATGAAATAACAGTTCCTGTTAACAAAATAAAGTAAAACCAAATTCTTCTTAATGAAAATGAACATGTCAGTAGGATTTCTCTCTTCATGCTAATCCCCTGTTTGACAGGCAATGACATCATCCCACAGAAGCCGGGGACAAACGTACTGTCTGCTGTAATTACAGGCTTAATATGCAGAGTGAGGGAGGCGGCTGTTGAGGTGCAGGCAAGCCCTTCCCACTGGGCCCTCTCTGGGAATACAATGGGGACCACAAAGTCTTGCTGGGACAACAGTAAAAGCAGCAGAAATCAAAGCACTACCTGGGTTACGGATACAGGCTTGATTTTCTGATGCAAACTTTTTGTCCCCACATGAACCTTTAAAGAAAACTGCATTTTTCTGGTTCAGTCGAGTTATACTGGAGTGTCACAAAAGATAACATGTACAGACATAAAACTCTCACTCACAGACATGCGGAGTCTAAAGGTAAAAAAAGAAGCTGTAATTCACAAGGTTTTCATATAGTGACCAAAAAAAAAAAAAAAACCACCAAGATTTTGGCAGAAGCTAGAAATTGCAGGAAGGGATTGTCTACAAACTGAAGAGAGGGATTTATATAAATTTTTGAAGTGTATAAAGCCCTGATTAAAGAAGGATAAAAATATTTAGCTCTAGGGAACTTCAAGTATACAGAACTGATACTATTATAAAGAAACCATGTTGTTTAGTTGTACAGTCGTGTCCAACTCTGCGACCCCTGCCAGGCTTCTCTGTTCATAAGCCCAAACAAATCATGCTGGAATAATACTGTAGATTTTATAGAGTAGCAAATGTTACAGGCCATTTGAACATTACATAAAAACGAATCAGCTTTTCCTGCTAACATTTTTAGTTCGTTTCCTTAAACAGCAGATCAAAAGCATTAATCGTTAACAAAAATTTTACTTCCCCCCAGGCCATAGAAAAAGTTTATTAGGATTTGTGGAAGCATGAAAGGATTGGTTTCATGATAAACAGCATACCATTCTCATTCTAAATAACGTATATATATTTTGTACTCTAAACCAATATTTCACTTTACCAAATATGTTATACTAGTATTTTTTTAAAGTAATTTTCAACTAAAAGTGCTTAAAAAAAAACACAAAGAAAATCTTCCTAGGAGGGACCCAGTCAACTCACCTCGCCTGCCTGGAGGGGGCAGGCGGCAGTGGAGGACAGGAGACCTGCCCCGACCCCCGACCCCATACATAACGCACAGCAAGCACAAAGCAAGTTGACCAGAGAATATGTTTTGTACAAATGACATGTACAACTCGGTATTTAAAATATGATTTTGAAGTATCCAAGATAACAAAATGGTACCACATCCTGTATGCATTATAGATTTTCACAAATGAAGACTGTATCACTTAACTATTACTTTAAGTTGGAGTTAGGAAGCCTGGTGGGTTAATGTGGTAGCGAAAATGTCCGATATATCCTTATGCAAATTTATGAATTTTGGAAACATTCATGAAAATATATAAAATCAGAAAATTGGCCTTGGCGATTTAAAGAGATGGATGGCCATGTGCCGAAAGGCTGGGGGATAGAGGGGTTCAGTGGGAGGAGGGGAACTGCACCAAAGGGAACGGAAATGCACATTTTCGGACACTCTTGAACATACCTAAAGAATCCACCTGCCAATGCAGGAAACGCAAGAGATGTAGGTTCGATCCCTGGGTTGGGAAGATCCCCTGGAGAAGGAAATGGCAGCCCACTCCAGTATTCTTGTCTAAGAAATCCCATGGACAAAGGAGCCTGGCAGGCTACAGTAGATGGGGTTGCAAAGAGCTGGACATGACTGAGCTACTGAGCAGCACATATTAATATTATCAACAGTAGCTAACACTTGTAGAGCACTTAGTATATTCCATCCACCCTTTCAATGCTTTACATGCCCTAATACCACCAAATTTTCATAAATCGTCTTTATAGACGAAGAACATAAATCCTCTAAAGGTAGGTTTACAGATGAGGAAACTGGCACAAAGAACTAAAGCATGAGGTAGAGCTTGATTTGAACTTGGGCACTCCAGCTCCTGAGTTTCTGCTCTTCACCATTTTACTGGACTCGCTCTTTCAATATCTGCCCCTAAGTCTAGGAGGCAAAGACCAGTAAAAGGAGTCTCAGTCCCTTACTGCACGGTAACCGATACCTTCGTTTCCCCCCACTCCCTACACCTCCTCTAGCTCTTCACCTTCAGAACTCCAGAGGCTAGGGGAAGAAAACTATCACCAACCTGCATTACAACCTGAGCTGAAATGCTTCTAAGGAAAAGTGCTCACAAGTAGAAGCAAAGAGAGGAAGAACTCAGAGGAGCCCATGCTGTGCACGGTGGATCTCACATCTTACCTGTACAAAGCAGAACCGCAGGTCCCATCTAATTCTCGATCAGAGGCAGAAGCTCTGACAGCAAAGCCACATCATCACTTCCTAGGCCTGCATCCCACGTCACATGCTGGACCACAAACACAGAGTGGGAATATGCACTTGAACCCAACTTCCAGGGTCCAGTTATGGAAGGGCAACTGCCAGCACCCAAGTGGGCAGTGGGGATCACTGAGGAGTCCTGCAACCCTCTGTTAGCAAATGCTGTGCCTCGACAGACCCTTCTTTGTGTTATAAGAGGAAGAAAATAAACAGAAAAAAATGGGACCTTTGAGAAGACTACAGCACAAGAAAAAAGGAGCAGTGTCTTGAGGCTTGATGGAAAACATCTCTAAAAATGAATTTCCATAGGGAACCAAATAAAATTTTAGAAAATGACACTCGGCACAAAAGATGGCAGACACCATCTCTGTGAGATGACTGAGAACAGTAAAAATAAGAGTGGGCTGAATTATAGGTAGAGACTGAAAAAGCAGCCAGTGGAATTAACAAAAGAATTTTGGGAAAGATAAAATGCAACAGCAGAAATTAAATCGGCAATAAAGGGAAGAACAAATCCTGCAGGAACACTGACCGTGATGTACAAGGCAAATGTGAGGTGTTCTAGAACATGTGGGAAAAGATCAAAGAGAAAATTATGTGACAGAGGATAAGCAGAAGAATTATATATATTCTTAAGGCTGAAATCAGAATAGGAACAGAGACAATGACCAGGATATATGGAAAAGAACTTTGCACCTGAATAAAGACCAAAGTCTGCAGTCTGAAAGGGTTCAAGAGCATGTCAAAAAAAAAAAAAAAAAATTCTGTCTCAACATTTCTTTACAACATATCTTAATTTCAGATAGCATCAGACTAGCCAAGATTTGGGAGTAAACACATGACTAAGAGAGTTAATCTGCATGCAACTGAATTTTTAATACCTTCACAGAAAATCCTATATAAAAAAGAAAACCTGTTCTATACTAGACTTAATGAAAAAGTTAGGTTTTATTTTTCCCAATAAGGACACTGGTTTCAAGTAATACATGGATGATTTGCTATGGTCATATCCTCCAGGTTAAAGAAAAATTATTTTTATACATAAAAGTTGAGATTTTAGATACGTCATCAAGTAGGGCCAAGGGATAGTAATTGCCACGCAAGAGAAGTGGACATTGAAACCAGAAGGTAAAGGACAAATGATCAGATATGTGATGCAAGAAAGTTACTTATAACTGATCTAAAGAAAAAAAGATAAGAGAAGAAAACATCAGTAAGAGATGCCTGGCCTAACTCAGCCCTGCAAATTCTAGGTGAGCATCCCTCAAGGAAGCACAGGGAAGATGCTGGGAAGACGGTAGTGAGTGAACCTCTGAGCACCATGTATATGAAGGATGTTCCAGACGGACCCAGGAACCATAATTATTTTGTAACACAAATCTTCAAATTCTGATTCAGAAATTTTAGTTGCTTCAGTTTCCTCTCATGGGGATTTTTGCAGCCCAGCAAACCTGTAATTAAGCCCATGCTTTTAAGAGGTCTGTGAATATTCAGATAGTTTCCTCTTATTTTCATTCTTAACTCAAAGTAGTGGAATCCATATAAGAATGTTAATACTCTCATAGAAACGTTTTAAAATCATGTCTATTTAATTGTTCCTATTCTTAACAAATGTGTTATGGTAACCTCACATTGTTAAAAAATATCTGTATACTCTAGAACCTGTAAAACTAGGCTCAATTGCTAATGTTGCATTCAAATGGAAAGATAAATACAGTGTCTAATGTTTAATATAAAATAAAGAGCATTCATCACAAATCTTAGCCCTACAGTTCTCTCACTTTCCCCTTATAGGTCAATTTCCTCTTTTATATCCTTATATAGCACCATCTTCTCTTCCCTGGTACTTAGCACAGATTGTGATACATGTTTATACAACTGATTAATATCTGCTTCCCTACCTTGACTGAGAGCTCCATGGGAGACCCTGTAGGAGATGCGGATTTATTTATTTTGCTTACTATTGTTAACCTTAGTATCTGACACAGAACCAGCCCCATCAGACAAGCAACATCTGCTTGTGAAATGAATACACTGAGGGTGTCCCAGATGGCTCCGCGGTAAAGAACCTGCCTGTCAATGCAGGAGATGTGGGTTCGATCCCAGGGTCAGGAAGATCCCCTGGAGAAGGAAATGGCAACTCACCCCAGTATTCTTGCCTGGAAAATTCCATGGACCAGAGGAGCCTGGCAGGCTATAGTCCATGGAGTTACAAAAGAGTAGGACACAACTTAGTGACTAAACAATATGTTTTCTTGCACTGCTCAGCCAAGCAAGTTATTGTATCCTAAGAATTCCAAAGGACTTTATACTAACAACACATCTTGGCTTTACACATTAGCTATGTATATCAACTTTGCAGGTACACCATTTTTTAAAATATGTATATCACTCTTTTTAACTATGGGTTGGTATTATATTACAAGCACTGAGCATAAAAGTAATCTTAGAGATAATGAAACTGAAGTTCATAAATGCTAAAGAACTTGTCCACAATAGTACAATCTACTTAGCAGTAAAACTGGGATTGGAACACATTTTCTGTCCCCCACTTCCATCCTCCAAGGATTCTGTCTGTTGCTTCTCAAGACACTGTTAACCAGAGCTTCTAGGCTACCAAGGTTCTGAAAGCAATCAATAGCTCGTAAATAAACGTTTTGCCATACCTCAATATTTACAGGAAATCTGTAATAAACTGCAATCACTACAAATTTTCAGATTGCTTACACAGCTTATTCTTCAAACCTAAGAGCTAATTATAGGTTCTCAAACCCATGACCCCTCTTCATCACCGTCACACTAAGCCAGTACAATGTGCCAGGCACTGTTTCGTGGTTCTTTACTAAGGGACATGAGCGTAAGGCCGCCTTAGTTCTGAGGTTATGACATAATTGCATTCCTTTTCTCTTATCAGTCAGTTGTAATTGGGAAAAAGCCATCTCTGAAAAGTTAGAATTCTGAAAGATTAAAAATCTAGCCCTACAATTACTTGGTTCAAGGCCTTTGGTCTCCATTTTTTTCAGTCAAAGTAGGTTTTTGCTTGGTTGGTTTTCTTTTCATTCTTCTTAAGTTGTAAGTTGAAGCTTGGGTTTTTTTGTTTGTTTTGTTTTTTAACAACTGGTTTTGTATTTTTGATGAGTCTGCTTACTAAGCATAGAAAATCCATTTGCTGGCTAAAGGATTCCAACAACAGAAATTTCCATCTGAAGACAGAATCATATTTCTAGATGACCCCAGAGTAAGTTAATTTGCCAAATTATTTCATTTATATTTATCTGCTGGAATGTTATTCCAAAGACTCCAAATAGTCTCTGTTCTACATATAAAATAATTTTAAAAAAAGACATGTTATAATAATATGTATAACGAATACACAATGCTTTTTTTCAAGACAATGATCTTGTTAGATGTTTTAAAATAACTCATACCAGCATTATTGGTAGAAAAGAAGACTGTGATTGGAGACTGGGGAGGGGCATATTAGGAAAAAGGGAAACTGGGGAAACAGATGATATTAGATTGGGAAAAAAGGCTTGAGTGATACAGATGATAAAACAATAGAAGTTGATAAAATAGAAGTGAAGAAGGTGAACCCCCATGAAATAGTCACTTTTTCACTAAAAGGCATTTATTTGGCTGTTGGCATGTGTCTTTAAATGGAAAAGATGAAAAAAAAATGGAAAAGATGTTTTTCAAATAATACAAAAGCAAAATCATTCCTGTGTGCATGCTTAGTCACCTTAGTCGTGTCCAGCTCTTTGTGACTCCGTGGACTACAGCATGCCACACTCCTCTGTCCATGGAATTCTCCAGTCAAAAATACTGGAGTGAATTGCCACGCCCTTCTCTAGGGGACCTTCCCAACCCCGGGACTGAACCCACATCTCTTACGTCTTCTGCGTTGGCAGGCGGGTTCTTTACCACTAGTACCACCTGGGAAGCCGCACACATGTAATTAATTACAGGCGTGCATATAAATGCTACACAACCTTAGCTGCGCAACCTATTCCCGGGATCTAAAGCTATTTTGGATAACCTTAAAGCACAGGCATTAAGCCTTTAAAAATAACCTCACTTCTCATTCCCTTTACTTGGTTGGGTTTTTGTGTTTATTAGCTCATTAGGAGGAAAATGGTATAATGGAGAAGACAGTTCTCTATTTAAAAAATCATGTTTTTGAATCATGAGACACAGGAAGCAGAAAGGAAAAATGGTTAGGACTTAGGAGTGGAGTGGTTGTATATGTAACAGGACAATGCAAATGCAGTGGGCTAACGCGTATTTTGCAAAATCACATTTTTTTAAAGCTACCTCAAGTTTGCCATCCTCTCTTTCTCCACCTCCCCTTCTTTATAGCAGTTCGGAGTTCCACTTCAATATTTAGAATCAACGACTCTTTTCAAGAATCAGTATAACTTCCAGGGAAATCGCTGTTTTATATTAGTATTGAGGTGTCCATTTGGACAACTCAACGTAAAAGGTCTGCTCACTAATGTTTCAGTAACAAGAACTTGCTTCTTATCAGCACACCCTATGCAGACAGTGCAGTGACCGCTACTGTTTTCCTCCCAAATCATCTAAGGAAAGCTCACCTGGAGTGTTTGGAGTTTGGTTTCCAAGTAGGAGGCAAAGTGTGTTCTCTTGTGTAAGTGCAACTCTCTTGGCCTTTGCTTCAGTAAAATACTAATATATGCCCCCAAAGTACAATAGTTATTTAAAACTCCCTTTGAAAATATCACCATAATCAGAAGGAAAAGGGAACAACAGATTTCTAAGTGCATGTTTTTAATGAATAGTTTAAAAATATCCTGAGCTAAGGAAACAAATTTGGTTTAGGAATTCTAAGTCAATTCTAGATACATTGCAGGGTATATATTAAAGAAAGGACTGTATAATTAGATTCTAAAATTTGCAACAAAAAAAAAGTATAATCTTTGCTTATTATTGGAATATAAGGAATTATTGGCAAGTCTCTCTTACCTAGAATATTTGATTAACCACACCACCATTCTTCTCATCCATAGAGATATTATCAATAATGTTTTTGGTACAAAGACTATTTCATTTGGGTTTAGAACACTCTATAAGGTTTGTTGTAAAAATAATAATTACATGTAGGTCATAGGGAGTGAATTAAACATGTTTTGCAAACATGATCGAATTAGGGAGAGGTTAAAACTGAAATTGTTACCTCAAAGGTATTAGATACCAAGAGTCAACCACATGACACATTACCATAAAAATCACTTCTCCTTCTGGATAATCATGGCTTTCTGATCATGATTACCTGTATGCAAGCTGTACACTGTCAGTAATGATTTGAGCATTGCTTCCCAAGGGTGTTCGTATCTGCATGCACTGACTTGTGAAATTGTGTTGTGCTAATTGATGGTTCACAGGACAAGATATGCATAGCTGATTATGCGTATTAAAATGCAGGCCATCCTCAATTATCCAGAACAAACAAGGTCCCTGGTGCTTTTAACACACACAACCTAGAGATGATCTCCAGAACTCAGGAGGTTCAGTCTTCAGCCTCCTCCCAAAGATGTGCGAATAAGAAAATAATCTGAAGCTCAATACAGTACCAAACATCAATGTGGAAATTCTAATTTTAATGGGAAAAAATGCAGCTATTTCCCATTTGGCATTACGTAGACAACACACTCAAGAATTTGACTTTTGAAATACTTTCCATGCAGGTGTTTGGCACTGTGCAAACACAATTAAGTTCCGTCTTATTGGGTCTGTCTGGCAAGGTACAGACAGATGGGAAAAACCAAGGGCCAAAAATTCACAAACTGGGAAATTAGTTGAAGTGTCATAAAGCTGTGCATCTTCACCTAAAAATGAATAATCCTAGCAGATGCGACAGGCAGATTTTCTAAACTAAATTCTTTCACTGACATTTTAAAACCTGGATTAAAAACCATTTTAAGCTAAACAGCGAATAGGACAAGTTCCCTTCTACATTTCAGAGTAGAGACAATTTAGTAAAAGTTCATGAGTCACAGAATACGAAATCTGGAAGGGACTCAGAGATCACTTAGTCCATCCTTTCCCAAATTGTGTTCTACAGAAATCAAGATCCCTGGGAGACAGTCATAGCAGAAGTGACAGGTCAGACAGGAAAGGACATTTATGGTTATACAAAACTGAACAAGTTTATTGACATGCAGCTACATACTTTATGGCTCCTCAAAAAATAAGATCTGCTATAAATTCTCAGGCTTATTTCACCTTGAAATTCTTTCCTGCTGGCTCTCTATTCAAGTTTTACAGAACTAACGGCAGACAGAACAAAGCTTCAGATTCCCTAATCTAGTCTTTGTTGTTTCATCGCCAAGCCGTGTCAGACTCTCTTGTGACCCATGGACTGTAGCCCACCAGGCTGCTCTGTCCATGGGATTCTCCAGGCAAGAATACTGGAATGGGTTGCCATTTCCTTCTCCAGGGGATCTTCCAACCCAGGGACTGA
The DNA here is from genome assembly GCF_019923935.1 of Bubalus bubalis. Classification (NCBI taxonomy): domain Eukaryota; kingdom Metazoa; phylum Chordata; class Mammalia; order Artiodactyla; family Bovidae; genus Bubalus; species Bubalus bubalis. Next base: position 9,264,628 of record NC_059175.1, read on the forward strand.
ACCAGTGCCTCCTGCTTGGCAGGCAGATTCTTTACCACTGAGCCACCTGGAAAGTCCGTCTAGTCTGGCCCCTTAGCTTTGCGAGAAAGGGAAAGGCTGCACAGCAACTTTTCAGAGAGCTACTCGGGCAACGGTATCTTCAGGTGTGGCCCAGAACCGCTGACGCGGTCAAGCTTAGAGAACTCGGAGGTGGGGGGTCAGGGGTTGGTCCTGGGAAGCGGCTCACAACAGACATCCCCTCTCTGCTCTCTCCCTGCTCTCTCAGAACTGTCCATTCTGGCCTGGGGCAGTGAACCAATTACTTCAGATTTATTTCCATAAAACCTTTCACTTTCACAATCTCTCCCAAGTGGCTTGAGTCTGCCAATGGATAATTTTCCAGCTCTCAAAGATGAAGACAATCTTGAAATCAAGCCTTTACATTCTGTTCAGCAGTTCTGTTCTCACAGGATCTTTTTGAGGGGAAGGAAAAGAATCCTAAAACTTTCAATCTTTTCATAATTAACGGCCTTAAAATGTAGCTCCCAAATAGGGTATAATTAATTCAGTATGAATCCAAAATTCCTTGATCACAGAGGGAATCCACTGCATTAGATCTGTTGTACTTATGCCTCAATTTGTATAGGTAATATGATTTTAGTGCATATTTTTATGCACATATATTTTTTAAAATAGCTTGAACAAAATAATTTACAGAAGGGGTCTCACTTGCAAAAGTCTCATTTGCATATTATTATACTCTAGCTTGTTCTGTTTATCTTATTTTCATGCTCAGTTGTACACAAGTCCCAGGGACAGTCTTACACTTCTTATGGCCTGCAGAACTACAAACTGGAACTGCGTCTTGCTGCAGGAAATACCACGTAAATATTTAATGACAGATTGGCTGATACTAGGGCACCTTCTCAAAAGACATACCATATAATGTGAAAAGATTATCTCTTTTCCAATCAATTAGAATACATAAGGTATGCGTGCATGCTTCAGGATGCAACGTTACAGTATGCTAAGTTGCTTCAGTCCTGTCCAACTCTTTGAGACCCTACAGACTGTAGCCCGCCAGGCTCCTCTGTCCACGGGATTCTCCAGGCAACAATACTGGAGTGGGTTGCCATGCCCTCCTCCAGGGGATCTTCCCAACCCAGGGACTTAACTTGCCTCTCTTGTGTCTCCTGCATTGGCAAGTGGATTCTTTATCACTAGTGCCACCTGGAAAGCCCTATGAGAAGGTATCCCTCTCTCCACCTCTCTCCTCCTCTCATGCATTCACACAAACATTAAAAGGGAGGAGTTCCATCAGTCAGTTTTCACGCCTATTTTGCTGGTCTTTTACACAGGTCTTAACCTCCAGATAAGAATTTAGAAAGCAGAAAACAACTGCTCAAAGGCTGAGGAGCTCTGTACCAAGAGAGTGTCATCAGCCTGAGATGCAGAATTTATTAAATATCTCATCTTCAGTTTTATTGCTATCTAGTACTTCTCCAAATGTGACATTTCCATTGACTGACACTTCAACAACCAAAAAGCATCATCTATATGGAGGAGCATCCTAGGGGCAAACCAAGATGCAATGCCCCCTGAGGGGAGCAGTTGTCCCTTCCCCAAACTATTCATGGGAGACGCAAACAGGGAATCTAAGAATTTGATCCAAAATGCTCCACTGTGCTTCACTTACTCAGACTCCAATGAGAATCAGTTTGATTAAGAAAGAAAGGGCCAGCAAAGGGCAGGTTTAGAGGGCTTTCCAAATGCAGGCAGCCCTCGGGATGTTCATATTTTAACTCAACCCCTCCGGCTGCACAAAGTAATTTTTTTTCAGAGGCAATTCAGTTGGTGTCTTTAAAATGACGTACGCTTTAACTGGGGAAACTGCTGTAATCTCCCACAAAATGCCACCTTCCCTGGGCCTTAGTGTTCATTATTAATTAGATAATTTTATTTTTAAATCATAGGTAGGGTTGCATTTTCGGTCAGCAGTCCCCTTACCAGTCCTGACTGGAGGCGAGTCTTTGACACTGGTTGAAACAGCTTATTAAAACCTTATTTTCGTCTCGTGTTGATGTTCATCTCTCCCAATCCCGTGGTCCGTTTTTAAGGGCTCCTCCCCAGGGACACTTCTTACTTGCTCACATTTCTCGAGGACCAAGGAAATCTGACTTCACATGCAATAGAAATCATCCAGAGACCGCAGCTGAGAAAACCAAAGGCCTCAGCCCTGGGCACAACGTTTGGATGCTTGCTGTTGCCCGGGTAACATTTAATTAGGCTCGGGCTGCGGCTGGGGTGGGGGTGCTGGTACCTGGGTAACCTTTGTCACTGTGACTAAACCATGGTTGAACAATCAAAATGCAATGCCTACTATGATCTCCATTTCTCACCCTCTCTCTTCTTTAGGAACTGGACTAAATCTGCCCTCACACTCCTCCGTGTGTGTGTCTCTCACACACACACACACAGGTCTTAAATGAAGGAAGCACTGTTTGTGTTCTTTTTAAGCTGTGAATGACTTATTTTCCTAACTAAATTATGACCAGTGGGGATACCTAATTCTTCCGTGGATCCCGTTAAAATTCCTGGCTTCTTAATAAACACTCAAAAATATGACTTGACGTCTTAAAAAAAAAAGATGTTCTTCTTAAAAAAAGCTTAAAAAGCTTATGCTTTATTCCTCATCTTCCACCATTCTTTCTAGCCTGTTTTCATAGATGCTGAACAAAATACCCTACGGAGAACACACAAAAGCAAGCAGTAAAAAAGTAAAGGGGCTTGAGCCGCCGGCTGTGGGGGCCAGCTTTAAAATACAAACGAACACCCATCCACCACAACAACAAACCTAGCAAAACACCAGGGCTCTCTGGTCTCTGGGAATGAAGACAAAAGCACTGACTTTCAGCGTTAAGATGCCGTCCTTGGTGGGCGACAGGAGCAGCTGTTCTCGGATGCACTTAGTCGGATTTAATGGCGGGGTTATTGACGATCCCCCAAATGGTTACTGGGCCCAGGCAGCCAATTTTCTGCTCCCCTCCTGCCTGTGTTTGCCTGTGTTGAATGGCTCCACATTGCTCATGAGGAACCGCTTGGGAGCCATTACAGCCAGCAGAGTAAAGCATTCTTTTGACTTAAAAAAAAGTGAGATGAATGGGTATTTCTAGGATGGTCTGAATAAGCCTTCTTTAACAACCCTGGGGAATGAAGGTGCCTGCACAGGGCAAGAGAACATCATTTTATTCCTCTGACCACACCTGCACCAGAAAGAGAAAATCATGTGCACTATAAGGATCTATGAATATAAATGATTGCTAAATCTCAAAGCTGAGCCAATTGTAAACCTCACAGGAATTAGCACCTAGTGTTGCATACACTACCAAATTCTGGATCTTCTCCTCGGAACGTCTGGACCTCTCACGGTTCCAAAGGAATGCGAGTCGGGGGCAAGCAGGCAAGGTTTGCTGCAGCGTGTGAATGGGAGCACTGGGGCGGGAGCATAGAGCAGGAGGGGCTGGGAAGGCTGAGGGCAGAGGGTGAGCAGAGAAAGGCGAGCAATTTGCATTAAAATGGGAGTCCCCTTCCCAGGCGGGCGGCAATGACCTCAAGGGATGTTAAACAGAGGTCTGGTCACTTCCACAAAAATAAGGCTCTTTATTTGCCAGGTTTCTTCTAAGACCAGGATTCCTCCTATAATCTCGAATGATGATGCAATGAGAAAAGATGAGCCCGATGGGCCTGTGGGCAAGTGCCTGAACCTGTGTGTGTGCTGAGAGGGAAAACAGGAGGATAAAGCGTCTGCTTTCCCTCAGAAATCACAGGGTCCCTGAAGGTTAAGTCAGCCTCTCAAATGCAAGTGAAAGTATAGTTGTGTGCTTTATCTTTCAAAGGTTAGGAGCAGGGCTGAAAACACATTCATTACTGGCTGTCATAGAGGGCTGATGTATTCTAGGCACATACTATTAGGCTATAATTCTGTACAATGACAGACTAAACATACAAGTCTAGACAGAGAAAGAAGATGACTGCAAACATTCTTAGACCATTTCTAAGAGCATCTTAGTATTTTCTTATCAGTCTACCGGCAAATGTAAATCCTTGCCTCATTAATGTCAAAGGGAGGAGGGGATTTGCATGAGTTAAATTCAAAGGGCTTGATTTCAATTCTCCATCAAAAAGCAATCTTGAGGCCAGATATTTTTAGCAGTCACTCAGCACAAATTTGTGGTTTATTTACCTTCCAGAGAAAAGGCATGGATTCTTAAACAGAACCACCCATACACCCATCACAAGGTCAATCACACCACATAAAGCTTTTTGTGAATGTGATCTAGGAGTTGTAAAACTAGTGACAAAAGGTAAACATGCCAAGGTCTCACTATTTATTCAGTTGACTAAGAAAATAAACCACAAGAAATCTCAGTTTCTTAACACTGGCAAAATCTATAGTCATTTGTTGTTTGGAGAGAAGAGAGAAACAGCAATAGGAAGGATCAGAAGATGTTACCCATGGAGGCATTATCACAGCAGGAAAGCCAGCTAGCACCTTTGCTCACATCAGCATAGGCAGGGACAGGACCATTTGGCAAACAGTCTTCAACCATGCCCTGAGGTCCTGCTATGTCAGCACCTTAATGCATCTCCTCCATTTTGCTTTACTGCAGCCCACCAGGCTCCTCCGTCCATGGGATTTTCCAGGCAAGAGTACTGGAGTGGGGTGCCATTGCCTTCTCCCTCACACCCAAAGGACTTTCCTAAACTCAGCCATGCAAGGTTAATAATTGCATGAGGTTAATAAACTCGGCCATGCTGCCCCCTACATATAACCAGGGCCAGCCATGTGCCTTCTGATAATGCTGAAGGCAACTGTTTCTCTAAGAAACACCTTAAAATAATTTTTTAATTATTACAAAAAGGAAGCCAGCCAATATATAAAGCCACCACTTCCCCTAGATAATACTAATCAGCAAATATACAAGTCTGATTGATTTTCACTAAGGGAGACAATTTTAATACTAGTTTACATGTATTGTTTTACTGTGTGATAAGCACTGTTTCAAGATCTTGACACAAATTAAGTCATTCTACCTTCATAAAAACTATGAGGTAGAAGTGATCATCACTGTTTCACAAACAACAGACTGGGGCACAGGATGGTTAGATAACTTGTCAGAGATCCTACAGCAAGTAACTTTTAGAGCTAGGATCTAGACTCTGCATTATGTTGCTGGTGAGAATCTGGGTTAACAAAAATGTTTAATTATTATAGCAGACAGATGTAGCAAAATGATGGGGAAAAAAAGAGACTGAAATTAATTTTCATTCTGGTATCCCTCGTCCTAGGAATCATTTGTATTTGTTTGTTGTTTTGAAATGATGTCTAACCCAGGCAATCATGGGACACTTTCCATGTCCCCTCTCTGCTGTTAGGGGCAGATAGATCTAAAGTTAAGTTAGGGAGAGAAACAAACAGGAATGGAGAGTGAAATAAATGCCATTCAGCATGGTAAACCTAGCTCAATTCTCATGAGAAGATTTATCAAAATGGTTCTCATTCAGCATGATTAAGGTACAAAAAAATACACAGAAAAATTAAAAAAAATTTTATGACAGTATTTGAATTTGGACACATAAGGAAATATAAGACTGTTGCTCTATTGTGAAAAGACTCAATTGTTGAACTTTGGCTTGAGTGAGAACATTGGGGCATGTTCATCAGACAATACCTAACCTTTTCTCTCAAGAGAACTCATCTCACTTGAGTCCACCTTAGATGTGGCCAGGAGTGGTGGTATACCAGGGCTAATCAGCAGGGACCAGCCCCTGCCACACAGACATCTGTTGAAGGATTTTTAGGGAGTCGATGCTGCAACAGCTCTGAGAGAGTAAGATGGCCCTAGATGACTGGCCACTCCAAGAAATAGAGTATGCCAGAGGTGGACAACACTTGGTGACCCCAGGGCTCACACTCTGGGGAACCGGAGAACTCATGACCTCACCATTCAGTAGATGACCCTCACCTTCTGCAGAGAAAGTAACACATTCCAGCATCCTGCTCAAAGGATATTTGTTCAAGATGACTAAACCATTCCACAAGACCTGCAATCTTCAAGAAACAGGCCAACTGAATCTCAAAACCATATTTAAAAACTAGTACATGGGTTGAACGAGTATACGAGCACAAATCTGGTTGTGCTACCGCACAATCTATTACCTGCCCTGGAGGCTATCACTAGTCTTTTATAAGGGATCTCCAATTCTTAAAAATAGCAATAGAGGTATAATAACATGAGTGTAAAGCAGGCAGAAGAGCTATCCCAGTTCTCCATCTACAGCTGGGCCTTCATATCCACAGGATCCTTCTCTACAGATTCAACCAACTGAGGATTGAAAATATACACTTAATTCTAGAAAGTTCCAAAAAGCAATACTGGAATTTGCCACAGGCTGGCAACTATTTGCATAGCTTTTAGGTATTACACATTGTATTAGGTATTATAAGTAACCTAGAGATGACTTAAAGAATACGAGGACGTGCATAGGTCACACACAAATATGAAGCCATTTCATATAAGAGCCTTGAGCATTCACTGACTTTGGTATCCACGGGTGTCCTGAATCAAGTCTCTGCAGGTTCCCATTGCCACTACATGGTGTCAGAGAGGACAATGAATATAATAACTCCGCTAGCCTAAACAAAAGCAAACAAAAACTGTTTGGACATGATGCAGAGTGCAATTTTATGCTAGTCTGTATGTGACTGTTAAACGCCTGCTCTTCTCACAAGAAGATAAGAGTAAGCAAAGTAGTGACTGGTTTTTTTTGTTGTTCATCACTGTGTGTTCACCCTTCCCATCCCACAGTGCCTGGCACACTGTAGGTGCTATCTAGGTTTTTTTTTTTTAAACTAGCTGAAGAAACAACTTTTTTTCCCCTCTATTTTTTTTTCCATGCAGCATGAGGAATCTTAGTTCCCCGACCAGGGATTGAACCTATGCCCCCTGCAGTGGAAATGTGGTGTCTTAATCACTGGACCACAAGGAAGTCCCAAAGAAGAGCTTTATTTACTTTTTTTTAAAGATTTGTGACCTTCCTCTTGTTCTGTGCCTAAACTCAGTTAACTTAGATTCTTGCAACTCGAAATGCAGAGGTTCAGCTGACTCCACTTATGGGTTTGAGGTTCATGCTTCAGCTTCTACAAGTACTAGGAGTGGGGAAGAGACACTAGATGTGGAGCCACTTAAAAACAGATCTCAAAATTTCCCTTGAAACCCTTCAACCAGTTCAGGAAAAGCTAAAGGCTTCCTTGGGTCCATCCAGCGATCACTCACCCTATTGATCTCTGCTCAACCCAATTTTGCATCCTCCTCCAAGATAACATCTCTTCTCTCTAAAACACACTCACTTACCTGAACTGAACCCGAAGTGTGCTCTTATCATCTGTGGAAGTCTGAGTTAGAAACCTTCACCCCACGCTGAAGGGGAAGGTTCACAGGGCCTCATCCTCACAGGCTGCATTCTAGATGCTTGGCCCTCGGGGAAAGGCCCAGCCCTGCACCGTGCTCTCTTAGGCTGGGGAGCGAAGCTCGTAACATCTTCTGAGTTGGCAAGAATGGGAAGGTGCTGTGTGTCCAGGGGCCAACCTCTGGACACACAGCCTAGCGTAGCACTGCTACAACTAGGCAGGTAACCAATCCTTACTGGAGGTTTCAGCAGGAAAAAGAGGGATAATGGGGTACATAGGCTAAAGCAGCGGTTTGGGGGACCAGAACTTCCTAGGCCACAAGAGTAACGCCAGGTCTCTGGTTCAAAAACGGTTCATTCTTTAGCAATTCTTGCAGCCTTTCATTTTGCAATACACTGTCATTCTATAAAGTCAATCCAAGTATGAATGAACACAATGAGCATCATAGGATTCATTTACCAAAAAAAAAAAAAAGTCATAGTAAGAAAACCAGAACAACCTACAGAGAGAGGATAAAAGCTTGAATTTTACATTTTGAAACATACTTGTTGGAAAAGGGTACTTTCCTTATTTTTCTTTTCATAAGATGATTTTAAAGTCATGGAAATATGCAAGACATAAAAATACAACATAACAACAAGATAAACAACCACATACTATACCTTAATTTCAGCAAATCACGTGCTGTCTGATAGGCTCTGAACCATTCTCTTTTTTTCTCAATGCAAAGTTACTTAAGAGCAGGTTTTCACATGGCTTTGCAGCAATTTTAACTTTTAATGAACCAGCTCTTGTTAAGTTTTTCTTAACACATTTACTCAACTCCATGCTTGAAAGCTATGATTCATTTGATAACTGGAAAGTATGGGATTTTATTCTAAGATCAAACTCAAAGAGAAGAATGATTCCAGTCTCATGGGCACACTGCTGCAGTCAAGTGTGATGTGTGAAGAGGCTGACATTCTGTACGTGGCTTCAAATCTCTCGAAGCACAAGGCTAGAAGAATACGATACTGCTGTGCTGTACTTAGTAACTCAGTCATGTCCGAGTCTTTGTGACCTCAATGGATTGCAGCCCACCAGGCTCCTCTGTCCACAGCAATTCTCCAGGCAAGAATACTGGAGTGGCTTGCCATGCCCTCCTCCAGGGATCTTCCCAACCCAGGGATTGAAACCAGGTCTCCCACACTACAGGCAGATTCTTTATCATCTGAGCCACCAGGGAAAACCAAGAATACTGGAGTGGGTAGCCTATCCCTTCTCAAGGGGATCTTCCACACCCAGGAATCAAACTGGGGTCTCCTGCATTGCAGATGCATTTTTTACTAGCTGAGCTATCAGAGAAGCCCAATGGAATATGAAGTAATCAGTCAAAAAGGCTGAACTTCATTGCTGATTTTATCAATGCCAAAAAAATGTGCAATCATACAACAAAATCATAGAGACAGAAAAGAGTAGTCTCTATTTTACATAAAGTGTAGGTCATATTCAAAAAATAAAATGCCAAATGGCAACTGCGATATGGCAATGGCAGAACTTTTGAGAGACACACCCCAGGTTGAGTCTTTACAGACCAGGAACTGTTCATAATCCTCAAATGTGCCCAAGTGGGAGAAGCATGGGTCACCCTCACAAGAGGAAGACAAGGTGGGTGAGTCTGACTACCTCCTCAGTGAAGTAGCTGGTTAGCAGCAGAATCTTCATAAATGACAAATTTTTGTGTCCTTACCTTTAATTATCCAGTAGTATTCATTTTCATCTCTGAAAGAAAGGCTATCTTAACAGTAGTTTGGAATTCCCGACTCTTTTACCCACACTAAGTGGGAGATAATGCAATGATGAAATGATGATACATACTTCATTGAGATAGATAATACAGAAATGCATATATTTCATTTTCTTGAGAGGGAGGGTGCTTACGGAATTCTGGGAGCATCCAATTTGTATTCATAACTTCATGTGAGTAAAATTCACATTTAAATAGACTACAATCTATTAAGCTCAGAGTATAGTGAGATAAGTATGAAATTTTTAAATTTACCCTGGAACTTAAAATCTTCTAAGACTCCACAAAATAGAAACCCACACAATGACAACTTAAGAGTTAGCTGACTTTCTTAAAAGGTGGCTTCTTGCTCACCTAGTTGATAATAACAAACACAGGAGAATCCTTTAGCAATAAAAGGAAGTCTTTTCCATGCCCCAGGCAAAGCTTTCCAGCCAAGCGCCTGTTTCTTTCGAATTCTAGATTGACTACTACAGAACTGAAAGCCTCACCTGGAACTTCAGGAGAGAACCTTGCTGAGTGTCGGGATACAAAAAGTTTCAGTTCTTGATCCAGATTGCATTCAATCAGGTTTGTGTCCCATGATCGGATTCCTAAGGAAGGAAAGGAAGACAGATGACAGACCACCAGTTAGTCACTTCACTGTGGTTTGGAAAACATCACTGTAGCATTTCTCAGGCTTGCAGGAAGGGAGTGGAGACTCTTGCTGAAGAGCTTGGTGACCAGCAGTGGATGCCCACAAAATGGGAGGGCGGGGGAGGTCTCTCTACCAGGCCACAGGGGAAGGATAACTAGCAGTGTGGACTGAACTTCTGCCCCTCGTAACATGTAAATGCAGCTCTTCTGGAAGAGTAAAAGAAAACAGCTATTAGGGAAGTGACAGGCTTTACTCCTGAGAGGGAGCAGAAAAGGACAGGAAGATGGTGAGCTCCGTAGCAGTTAGGGGGCTACTAGACAATCGCTGGCTTTCCCATGGTCCACTTGTACGTGGCTAGAAAACGGAGAATGAGGGTGGGAAGTAAATATGGGGGCTGGCATTCATGTCCACATGTCTGTTTTTAAAGGTTTTCGCAGTGTGCATGCGCATTTTGTATGCGTATCTGGTTACTATTCTTTACTCCTCCCATTTTTGACCTTGATTTCTCAGCCCCTGGATATCAATCAAAATGTGTGTGATCTTTGCTAAGAAGGCAGATCTGGCCTATCTGTCCTCCCAGGCGTTTACCTGACTAGCTTGGCAGACAGCTCTTTCATTCACAATTGTTAGTTGTCCCGCATTTTCTTATCCAGAGGCAAAGAGATGTGGCAACTTTTTATACTTTATAAACTTCTACAGAGTTGGGGGCCGTGAACTATTCCCATAAAAGTTCACAAGGCTGGAAGCTGGAGTGAGGGGTGCTGATGCCCTACCTCCCTCCTCTCTCCTGACCTTCCAAAAGAGGGGGCTAGAGGGGAACCCAGAGAACAGCAGAGAAGGGAGGGCCAGTCATCACAGAACTCTGGAGTATATTTTTATATCTTCCCAAATAGATGACTCATGGGAGAACCATTATGTAGACTGTATCCTTGACTCTACCCCTGCATGGAGCATCCTCAACCGCCAGAAACAAACCTCTGAAGAGCAATCATTTACTCTCTACTAAAGGCAGGGACTTAAACATGTAGGTGTATCACACAGGTGAACTATCTCTAAATAAACACTTGATCATTTAATCATTTTTGCTGGTCATTAGTCATGCATCCAGACTTGGGAGTATAAATGGCAGTATGTTACTTAAACATACCTCTTAAATCCTTAAAGTATATCTGCATTTTACCCCTATTTAAATCTTGTTCAGTTTTCCTATTCTGCAAAGAATCAATGTATATACACAAACTACAAAGATTCTGTAAACTGAGTTGACTATACATCTAAAATATCTTCAGATGATGCACCAAACAGCACTCCAAATTATGAGAAATATTTTCAAGCAGATGTACATCCACTAAATAGATGTAGATATTTCTCATACAATCCATGCGAAGGATTCAGGTGTGCAAGAGTTAACATTGCTAAAGAGAGGCTAAATTATAAGGGAGAATTTTATGGGTCTCCCTGGAAACATTAACAGCCTCAGTTTGCATTTGTGCTAATGGAACACTTAGGTTTTAACAAGAAAGGCATGTTGTGATTTTGTGAATCTTTTTCATGCAGAATTGATAAAGAGGTTTCCTTTTTGTTCCACAGAAAGCTTGACAGGTGAAGAGGTCTGAATTCATTAAAATATTTGACTTCCACATATATATTCTATATATTCAGCTAGCGTGGAAAATCATCAAGCCCCTGTCTGAACTGCTTAATTGGAAATTGGTGACTGGATTATCTATGCTCCAGGTCTGAGCTCCACTTTGTCTTCTGGCTTGTCAAGTAGGGTCAATAAGTTAATAATGAGACATACATATTTAAATTAAATTCACACGATTTTTCTGCCTTTGTTCTAAGTAATGTCTAAATTGCTACATTATTTGAATGGCTTCATCTAGGGCTATACATAGACTTGTTCTAGATTGTTGTTTGCCATTGTTCCCTTGGCTTCAATTAACTTGTCATGACACAGGCAATTAAACGTTTGCTTTTTCTTTCATAAACTTCTGCTTCTATGATTTGCAATTTAAAAGTGGAAAAAGTATGAAACAGTAGAAAAAGCATTCAGTAATTTTTTAAGTTCCATTAGCAAACAACTGATAAAATGATTCTTTCTCTTTTTTATACTTCCAGTGAAATTAAAAATTCAGGTTCTCTTTTTCAAGGGAGCAATTTCCAGCCAAATTACATCTTAAGAATGCATAATCACTACTACCACTTATAAAATAAAGGTTACAATGGATTTACCGGTTATTTTAGTTGAAAACGAAAATTTTGGAACCAGGCCACTTTCTATACCAATTTTAGAAAGAAAATACTGTGTAATTACTTTGTACCTTCTACTGGATAATGTTAGTAAAGGGAAATAGTACCTCTCAAGGAAAGCTGTTACAGCATTCCATTGGTTTATATATCTCCCCTTTGTGCCTAAGAGGAAGCCAGCAGTGGACCCTCTAAAGCTCACAGGACCAAAATAAAGTCTTCTTCGGCCCTTCTCACATTGACCCCTCCCTGAGTTCATGACTGGAGGGGACAGTGGGGTGCTGGTAAAGAGGTTCCAAAGAGGCTTTCAGAAGGAGGTCATCCTGGGCTCTGGTGAGAAGTAGAAAAGCCACGGAATTTTCTGGCCCGTTTTTTGACTGTCCCCCCAAACAACGCCAGGTCAAGTTCTTCCCTGGGCCTTTGCTTCTCCAGCAAATCTCTGTCATGACTATGCCCTTATTGGCTTTCTCAGATGGGGGCAAAATAACTCCACCAGTTGGAGGAAATCAACCTGCACTTCCCTCTTTGCCCAGCCATCCCCCACATCATGAGGCATGAGGGAATCTTAGCTCCCCCACCAGGGATCGAACCTGTTACCCCCTGCATTGGAAGCATGGAGTCTTAACCACTGGACCACTAGGAAGTCCTTACCTCCACTTTTTAAACTGGGCCCAGAGAGCACCTGCCACGCCTGGGCAGTTGGCCTATGGTGAGGCACCCTGAGAACTCCCCTGCATGAGCCAGGGCTGGAAGCTAGTACCATCTCTCTCTAGCCTGATGACCAGTGGGGAACAAAGGACCTTTCCATCTCAGTTCTGATTCCAGGGGGAGCAATGCACAAAGGGAAGGCTAAGTGCATGTGAAGTTGACGGATGAAAGAAAGAGGGAAAAAAGGTGCGTGTGGCAGGAGGGTAGGGGGCAGGAAGCCCAGGACAAGTCAGGGTGAACCATAAGAGCCACGTCCTCTTACTTTGTACAGGTTAGACTTCACCAAGTTTACTGATGATGCAAGCATTTTATAGGATTATTTAATAAAAGCAACATTTGTTTTAAAAGCCTCTCATTTAAAGGCTAAAATCTATATCCTGAAAGAAACAACAGATAGAAAGCATGAGGAAACGGCCAGCGTCCATTGCGTGTTGAAATGGTACCCGGTTTCAATCTGCTACTGGGACCTACAACAAGTTGATGTTTTTCCATGAGCTTTAGTTGCTCCCTCTCAGAAATAGACTTTTGACTATTTTTTGCCCAACTTCCTAAATTATTTAACTACAACCATAAAATTATATTTGTAAAACTATATTAAATAGTGATCTGAAGTCAGATTAGACTCATAAAGAAATAATTAAAACAAAGGAAATGCTAAATTCAGTAAGGTTTTATTTTTTAGAGAAAAATTTTCCTATTTTTTCCCCCTTGACCTAACCTTCAATTTGCTTTCCCCCTTTGTTTTAAGCCAACAAGTTGATGTTCATAATTTATGTGTTCTGTGTAATGCAGGCAAGGGAGGCCCATCTTACACAGAGTTCATCATTTCAAAGCATTGATGATAAATAACTTAGGTCTTGGCTGGCATCTTACATAAGAAACAAGCAAAAGAAGTGATTTATAATAAGTTATTTATTGGCAGTAAAAGTTGGAACTTATTTAAAAGGTAAACCTTGACAGAAAATTAACAATGACTCATCAATTTAACGACCTTAAGTTTGGGGACTGGCTTATATTTGGATCATAGAACTCTTTGAGTAGATAATACCAATTAAGCAGCGCAAGCAGAAATCCATCTGCCTTTTGATTTTGAAACGTATGAAGATAGATGGATAGAATAAATATATCATTCCCCAACATTTCTTTTCATTCCCACCACCCCGTTGTTTTCCTGTTAAAACAAAATGGAAACAAAGCCCTAACTCTTTCCTGGGTTCTTAATTCTCTTAACCAATTTACACTGAAAGTATTCAATAAATGACAATGTAATTAGCAAAACTTACATCTAAAAATCCAGGGCAGTAGATGTTACACACATCTATCTTTCTGATGAACAAATCCTGCTGATTCCCAATGTTAACCAGAGGAAAGTTACACTCTAACAGCAAGTGAAATCAAACTGACACTTAGTGTTTTTTACATGTTTTAGTTTAAAAAATAAAATAAAATAAAACGAAGCAATGAAAACTCTTCACAAGGCTCTAGAATTAGTTTTGCAAAACATGAGTGTATGTAGTCTATGTCCCAAAATAAATTGGAGGAGGGGAGACTCTGCTAAAAACGGGGATGACTGTTAAGTCTATGTTGGAAACTAATTAGGAAGGGGGCAAAGGAGGTGCCAAGGAGTGACAATGGTTTGGCATGGAGTCCTGCATAACTAACTAAATAAAGCTAGACCAGTCTGAGCAAAGACTGTTGTTTCAGACTTAAGAAATGACCAGACCCTACATTATGCATTTTGAATGCAGCTGAAGAAACAAACGATGGTCTTCTGTCCTTGTGTAACCAAGCAGGACCTTATGGGACATTCCTGGGACAGACCCCTCCCCTATACCCTCTGCTTTAGTTCCTCTCTGAAATAGCTAGATATTAGTATCTGAAGCATATTTCCTGAGTTATTTTTCAGATGCTAAAATCACCATCAAATGGAAGAAATTAACTACTTGATGACCATCCGCACATAGTCCTGTTTAACGTAGTCTTGTGCTGTGCCTAGTCACTCGGTCATGTCCAACTCTTTGCAACCCCATGGACTGTACCCACCAGGCTCCTCTGTCCATGGGGATTTTCCAGGCAAGAATACTGGAGTGTGTTGTCATGCCCTTCACCAAGGGATCTCAACCCAGGGATCCGAACCAAGCTCTCCTGCATTGTAGGCGGATTCTTTACCATCTGAGCCAGCAAGAAAGCCCATCGTAGTCTTGTTACCTCATCATCAATCTAATTCTTAATTAGAATATGGTGTCTGAGCTGATCACACACTCTGGGACACCCTCCCTTACACTGCCCTTAAAAATGCTTTGTTGAAACCCTTGGGGGATTTCGGGGGTCTTGAGCACGAGCTCCCCATTCTCCTTACATCAGCATCTTACAATAAAGCTGCACTTTCCTTCACCACAACCTGGGGTCAGTAGATTGGCTTTACTGCGTGCAAGTGAGCTGCCTCGAGTTTGATTCAGTAACACTAGGTTTCAAGAAGCATGTACTCAGCCTCCATGGTGGGCTGATTCAGGCCTATTGATGTACTTGCATTTCCGCCATCTTCCTACAGATTTATTTTCTGGGTTTCCCGTAGAGCCTTAAATCATCAAATGGCAAAAATCCAAGTCGCTAGGGTCTCCAGACTCAGAGGGCCTCATCCGGATGAGAGGGGAGACAAGCAAGAGGGGCAGAAGATGAACCGCTTTCCCTGCGGAAAGGCTGCGGCACACAACCAGGGCCGAACCCCCGGAGTACCTCCATCTTGCTTCACACAACCGGTCCCATGGGCACCAGCCACCGCAGCCATGGTATCAGAGTGACCTCTGGAGGAGGAGGCCTTGCTGGAACCTGAGAGCTGAGGAAGCATCACATCAGGCCAGGGCAACAGCCAGCCTGCCCTGTTACTAAGTCATCTCTGTCTGTCAGAAAAGCTACGGGAGCAGTATTTCCCCTTAGCACTGGAAGGCCCTCTGGTTTGAGCTGCATCCAAGACCCCAGGACCCAAGAGAGTTGATCTCCAGAGGAAAAGCAGCATCTGTTACTGTGCCTTAGGAAATGGCTTTGCTCATTCACTTGGTTGATTCTTAATGGGATCAATACTGCTATTTCAGAGTTCCCTGCAAAAAGCTGACTAAATCAGGGCACTAAAAAATCAGGAAGGCATGCTGACTGAAAAGGACACCTGAGGGGGTTTCTGGGGGTCCCAGGAATGTCCATTTCTTGATCGGGATCACACAGCTATGTCTTTTTGTGAAAATTCACCAAGCTCCTCATTTATGATTTGAGCCTTTCCCTCACTACATAATACGTCAATAAATTTTAAAAAAGAAAAGGGGCAAGAAGACAAAATTGAACTCGATCACTAAGTTCCAGTAGCGTGAAAAATAGTCGAGACCACGTCACAGTGAACGATAACTTGGGTGAATCTAGTTTATCCTCAAACAGAAGCAGCTTCAATAAACCCCCTGAGAAATAGGGCACTAAAAGGGTGATCAGCAGAGTAACAAAGCAGGAAGATAATTACACGGAAGGTGATTGCTGAGCCACCTCCCTGCATGGGGTGCTGCCCACAAGTGGATGACTACTGCCTTTGTATAAAGGCGAGCTCGAGAAATTGCTCTTTGATCTCCCTGTGATGTTCGCCTGGCCTGCACTAACATCATGACGGGGCCAAAAATTAGTGATGCTGCAGAGCCGGCATTCTGTCACTTATGAGTGCTGTGACCTTGAGCTGGTCTCCCTATCGCTTCCTGCCTCTCTGGGCCCCCGTCTCCAAAATGGGGATGAGGGTCCCTCTCCTCACACCACATCGGGTGGTTATGCACCTTTTATACATAGAAACACACCTGCTTTATTATTACTTCCCAGCAAAAGTGCTGACAAATAATATTTTTTTAAAAACCCGAAGTCATAGATTCATACAGCAGCCACACCCAAAGTCAGTACGTGTGAAATTTTTCAAGGAGAAAATGTGCAAATAAACTAAATTAGCACTGATCAAATTCAAAGGACTATAGTTTGACAAATGAAGGGTTATTAGATGCTCAAATGAGGCATTTCACTATTGACCTAGCCTATTCTTCCATTTTTTCTTTCCGAATAAAATAACAAGTCTGCTTTCTGCTCACATTTTTTTCTTTTTTTAAGCCAAAAAGTAACACCAGTGCTTTAAAGTTAAACAAAAGAACCAGGTCTGCAACTCGAGTCTCCACCCTGCAGCCTTTTGTTCTGGGCACAGGCGACCGTTTCCAAATGCAGAGGCAGACCACTAGAGTTTAATTTTTTTCCATCTAAAACAAGGTTTTCTCGCGTCTTTCATGGGGAGTGGGGGGCGGGCGCGGGGAACGAGGGCTGCGTGAACGCCCTTTGTCCGCCTCGGGCTGCCGTAGAGACCGCAGTGCGGACTGCACCACGCCCACTAGCCGGTGTCTCGGGGCACACGCGCTTCAGCACCACCCCGAGAGAATAGAGCGCGGGCTGGGGTTGTGGAGAGACCGGCGACCTCGGTCAGGGAGAAGGGGAGGTCTGCGATGCCGGGGGGAAAGGGAAAGGCAGAGGACAGAGCTGCCCACCTGGGGACTTCGCGCGCAACAAAGCCGGGTTGAGGCAGACGAGGGGGCACACAGCACCCCCAAGCCCCGGCGGAACGCACGCCCGGCCGGCCGCGCCCAGTGGGGGCGCCGCAGTGCGGGGGGCAGGTGCATCGGGCGGGGGCACTGCGGCAGCCCGGGTGGGGCTGCGGGGCGGGGCGGTCCGCGCGCCCGAGGCTGCGCCCGCTGGACCCTTACGGCCCCGCCCAGGGTTTCCCAGCGAACCGCTATTCGGCCTCTGCAGAGCGCGCTCCTACTGCCCGCACCGGGCCAGGCGCCGGTCCTATCCACCACCCCACCCCCAAGCCATCACTCCCGAGGCAAAGACTTTTAAAAGGAGAAGCCCCACCCCGCAACTTGGGGGTCCCATTGTCCTTGCTGAAAGCTGCAACCGAGGCCCCAGGGGCAGTAGAGAGGCAGGCGCCGTCTGGGAACGAGGCGCAGGCGGTTCTCCATCTCTGCGTCCCGGGGGGCGGGGGGGGGGGGGGGGGGGCGGGCGTGGCCCTAGGACTAGCCTAGTCATTCCGAGGGAAGAAAAGATGGAGAGGTTTTAAGCCAGCAAAGGCACTTCTCGGGGCTGAGGTGGTTGTGGCTAGAGGGATTCCCACGCGCTCCCTGGCACATGGTACTTCAGCCTCGGGTCTGCTGACGAGGGGCAATCCCAGCACTTTGCCGGGGGTGGGGGGAGATGAAAGAGGTAATTGCAACGTCCCCCCGGCCCCCCCCACACACCTTTGGTGTCCTGCGGTTGCGGCTTTATTGCAGCCTCTGCCCCTTTGACACCTGCATCTCATTTAGCGGGAGAGGCGGTAGCCAGCTGGAATCTGTAGACCCAGCCTGGTGACGGATCCCTCAAGGTTAGGAGACTCTCCCACTGGGTCGCAAATCTAATAATTTGCATTATTCTCCGAAATGAACCTGGGGGGGGGGCGGGGAAGGAATCTGGACAGAGTGCGGGAAGTGGCGGGGAAAGGCCTGGGTGCGGGGCGTGCCGGAGGAGAAAGGTGGCCGCCGTGCCCTGGGTGGGGTCGCGTTTGCGCGTCTCCCCGAACGCGTCCCCTGGGGGCGCAGGGCCTCTTACCAAGCTCGATGTTGCCGATGGCGCGTCGCAGGTGCTCCTCGGTCACAATCTCGCCGACGACCACCAGCAGGTAGAATTTGCTGTCGAGGAAGCGATGCGACAGGCTGGGCGAGGTGGTCGCCGCTGGGTTGGCAATGCTGCCGGAGGGCTCAGGCTCGGCGGCTTCTACCACCACGGTCGCCATCCTGCCGGCCCGTTAAGCCTCGGCCAAGTGCCCGGCTCCAGCCGCTCCGCTCGTCTGCGGCAGGAGAAAGGATTATATCCGAAGGTGCTGTCTTCGCTCCGCCCCCTGCGTCTCCCCTCCTCCTGGCGCTACGCGCCGCCTCCCCCTCCGCCCTCTCTGAGAGCGCGCGGCGGAGAGGAGCCAGGAGTGAGAGAGGGCGGGGAGGCGGCGCCTCTTTTATATGGAGACTAGGCAGAGCGCCGGGGAGGAGGAGGGGGAGGAGGAGGAAGAGGAGGAGGGAAGGACCACCCGGCACATCCTCGCGGGGTGGCTGCCTCCGCTCTTCCAACCGTTGGCCCAGGGCTGATGTCATCTGCAGCAAATCATCTCGCCCGCGGCCCGGAAGCTGGAGGGCCGAGGTGTGCGGACAATGGTCAGGGCAGGGCCGCGAGTCAAGGGGCTGGAGGACTCGACGAGGGGAAAACACTCCCAACCTACACCCGCACCCACGGCCACTGCCGGCTCCAAACCCTCACCCCGCCTGTGCAGGAGAAGTGGATGGGTTTCCATTTTCAGAGTCGGGATATTTACCTTGTTCTAGGTCCACAGGCCAGGCCTCTGCCTTGGGTGCCGTCTGCGATGAAGCCAGGTCTTCAGGGTCTGTGTTAGCACAGCGGACGTGGGGCTGAGGGTACCCCGCCCAGGAAGATGGAACCTGTCTTTTCTCTGATGTTGTGGATTTCGGAAGACATATTTACCAGTATTCACCACCTACACATGAAGAATACACCAAAAATGCAAAACCTCAGCTTACCATTGTTCAGGCTTTGGAACTTATTCTGCAAGACCCACTGATGAAAAAGTACTGGCTTTGTAGTGCTCATGGGAAATGAGAAGAATACAGATCCATTATTCCAGATACAGATTTCTGGTCTTAATAATATGCTGAACAGATAGTATCAGGCATAACAATAAAGAGAAGATACTGTCTCTATCCAGCGGGATTATAGTGACTATAGTGTACTTTTCAGTTCCTTGGGGAACACACAAGCAAAATTATTTCATGCAACAGTGACGTCTTTTAAAATACATGTAGCATTGGGGATTTTATTGCCTTTGTCTATGTTTAGAAGAACTCATAAAAACGTTTAAAGGCAACCCATCTACAACCATTTCTCACAAACATATTGAATATAATGAATATAACTTATGTCCCAGGAAGGGAGTGGTGGTGGTGAAGAAGGAACAAAATGGTCAAACATGGTACTATCATAAAAGCCTGGAGAACTAGAGTCTTAGGAAAGAGGAATGAATGGAAACTAGAGCAGCCAATATAGTTTTAATACTAGATTGCATATAAATTTTAAAAAATCACCTGGATATACTAAGATTTCCAAAAAGCCTATCGTCTTAGCTGCTAACCACCACGACTTATTGGTAATGTACGCTTTGCTCTTATCTCCTTCCTGAAACCCTGACATGGTTTTGGCCCCATCATATATGCCAGACTGATCAATGGGGACTAAAGTTACTGGTGAGCTACTTTCACCAGTGATCAGTGACAATGAGTTTTCAGGTAAGATGGTAACAGAGAAAGCATTCAATTTCTGTTAGAGAGGTGAGGCCAACACCAAGGCCATAATAGGGGGAGGAGATGTAGTAAGGAGCAGTGTTTTCCAATTTCCGCCATTGAAATCAGTGTCAGCTACTGATGGTCTTCCATTTCTCTGAACCATTTTTATTTTTCTTTATGTAACAGTTTTCATGAGCTCCATTTCTTTTCTTAAATTTATTTTAAATGAAATTACTGCTCTATAGGTGGAAACACTAATTACTATAAATAGAAGGCATCCCTAAAATAAACATAATGAAAATAAGTACCATGACAAAAATTCCTGCTATACACTATTGTTATTTGCTCAAGACTCTGACCCTGAGGCATACCCTAAGTTAAAAACAGAAAGTGTTAGAAAGGTATTGAAGATATTACTAGCACCTGAGTTGTCCTCCATTGTCATAACAGAAGGTTGGATGAAAACATCAGAAGAGCTTTCCTACTGTGTGAATTGGTGCAATTAAATACTATGACAATGAACCACTTAGGTCATTATCCACACTTTGAAAAAGAGACGAAATGGAAGAACACAGACTAGAGATGCTGACTGCTACTGTCCAACTTTGTAGCCTTGGGCAAGTGACTTATTCTTCAGTCTCTTCATCTACTTACTGAGTAGAAGAATGCATTTTTAACAGTGTGAGTACCTCTGTAAAAGAAGAGTACATGATAAGAATGTAAATGCCTAATACAGTGATTGGAAGATAGTAAGCACTCAAGACATGATTGATGACCTGTTTTGACCAAGTTTCTTGGATACTAGAGTGAAAGCATCTTACAAAATGTGTAGGTGACATCACGTTGGATGCAACTACCAACACCTCTGAAACAAGAACTGAATGTTGACACTACAAACTAGAAAAGTAGTTGCTCCCATCCCCATCTCAAGAAAAAAAAGATAGCAGTTGTAAGGAGGAAGGGGAAAACTTAACATATAAGAGTGCCGGTATTTACCTGCTGCCACTTGACATTACCTGGGTATCCCAAAGGCCCTTCAGGGTCAACATGCTCCAAACCCAAATCATCTTTGACCTCCAAACCTGGTCCCCTCTCACTTTCCCTATTTCATCAAACATTATCACCACCTATCCTACAGTCAAACCAGAAACCTCACCGGCATCTCGGACACCTCACAGGCTTTAGCCCCATATACAATTTAGCATGGATCTGGTCAATTTTACTTCCTAAGTATCTCTTCAATCCTTCTACTTCTTTCGACTATACCCAACCTAGTCCAAGCTACCACCTTCATGAGAGGTAGTAGGGTATAGGTTAGAAATTGGGTTCTGTAGTCACACTGCCTGCTTTCAAGTCCCAGCACCAAAGTTTGTTAGCTGTGTGACCTTGGGCAAGATGCTTAACCAGTCTGTGCCTTAATTTCATCATTCACATCATAGAGATGAGTGCCCACCTCCCAGACAGGGGAACAGCTAAAATATGCAAAGTGCTTAAAATAGGACCATGCATATAATAAGTACTCAGAAGCTGTTCCTTCTATTACTATTTAACACGTTACTGTGGAAAATTTCAAACATGTATAAAAGCAGAGAGAATAGTATAAGAAACTTCTATGTACCCATCATTCTAATCAGATGATTTTTACAGTTTGTTTAAATCAAGATCCAAATGAGATCTATATGTTTTGATTGACTGGATATGTCTTAAATCTCTTAATCTATGTGTTCCTATTCTTTTTTTCTTTTAAAATTTCTTGTTGAATTATAGAAACATTTTTTTCTGCAGAATTTCACAGTCTGATTTTTGCTGATTGACTCTGTTGTATTTAACATGTTCTTCCATCTCCTGAATTATCTGTATACTGATAGCTGAATGTAAATGCTTCATCAGTTTCAGGTGGTTTTTTTTTTTTTTTTTTTTTTTTTTTTGGCAATTATACCTCTTGGGTGATATTGTGTTCTTCCATCAGAAAGTACATAAAGACTGGCTGACCTTGTCCTGAGATCTTGGCAACCACTGATGATCATTACCTAGATCCTTAATTTCATTAAATGTCAGAAAATAATATTCTGATTTTATTATCCTTTCTTCATTTGACAGCTGGAAGACTTCTGTTAGGAGAAATATCACCCTGTCACTTGGTTAGCCCGAGGTACACTTATGGAGGAAGGAAAGGATAAACACATGATTCTTTCTCTTTATTTACTAATTTTGAAAATAACTCTTTCATCCATAACATCCTCCAATGGTGATTAATAACTTTTTGTATCATTAAGAATATAACTTGAAGTTATATTCATATTAATATTTTGATTCGTATTAATATTATTCATATTGATATTTTAACTTTTCCATCATTGGGCAGTGATATGATGAGATATTTCCAGCTCACCTTGAATATACCTGGCCTCAGAACATAAAGTTAGCCACTTCTCTAATGAGGAACTAAGGTTCCTTAAGAGGGAAATGGTACCTAGAGACCATAGTCCTAATAATAGGAGTTGCTTGTTGCTACTACCTTAGTCATGGCTTCTAGATATTTTCAGTGGACAGAAATAGAAAATAACATTTTTTTCAAGATCAAATATAAGTTCATACCAATATTGCCATTTCAGGAAGGACTAGAGATTTTGCTTAACCTCAATTTTACATCTGCAATTCCTTTGTCTTACACCAAAAATTTCAGTTCTCAAAGATACCAAAGGTGATAGAATTAGACAAGCAGATAATTTCTCATTTCTTTATCTGGAAATACATACAAATTATACTCACAGTAATGCTGGGTCAAAATGGAACATTTTTCCCAACAATGATTACTAAAGGCAATTTAAGTTTTTTGCAATTACTTTTTTCTTAGAATATATCATACTAGAGAACCAAAATTCCCAGTTGCCAAAAGCACAGAAATGTTTTTTTTTGTTGTTGTTTTATTTTATAATTTGTAGACCACACTCTCAGAATAACAATAAAAATTCTCCTAATATCAATGGGATTACTGAAAGCAATTTAGGATTTTTTTTTTTTTTTTGCAATTTTCTTGTTATTAGATATATGCCACAGGGATACAGTTTTAAAGTCACTTGAATTAATTCCTTTTAATATATTATGCCACTAAATACATAGGTAAGTTCCATTGTTACATTTTGTTTTCAGCTTTTATGAACTAATTTAAAATTTTTCTCTTATTATAAGAGAGATGGACCATCTTTTCACATGTTTAAGGGTCTTCTGCATTTCATTGTCTATGAACTGTCTCCTTATACCCTTTGCTGATTTTTCTATTGTATGGTTGGTGTTTTTCTTATTGATTTGTGTGTATTCTTTTGCACATTAAGGAATTTTGCTTTTTTCTATAATATGATTTATAAATATCTTTTTATCAGTTTGACACTTGTTTTTTTGACTCTATGTATTGAAGCCCTTGGCCATGGAGAATATTTTTTATGTAGTTAAATTTAACTATTTTTTTCATTTATACTTTATGAGTCCTATGTTATATTTAGAATGGCCTTTGCTCTGAGATTATATAAGAAAAATTCTCCCAGGGATTTTCTAGTACTCTAAGACTTTATTCTTAATGATTCGGATTTATCCAGATAAAGACTTGGGAGATATATATCCACTTATTTTTCCTCAACTCCACAGCATTTTACTGAGAGAAGATTTTGCAGAATTTTGTAATGACTTGGTAACCTCTCTTTCGTCCCAATAGATTCTGAGTATGTAACAGCAGAAAGTTTGATTTCACGCTTTTATTCCCTCATCTGCCCTGCCCTTTAACCCACTTCAACCTCAGCCCCAAGTTTTACCTAGCTACTGTATGACAAGTAAACAGTTCTTACTTATGCATTTCTTGATGGCTGGAGGTAGGATTCTGCCTGTGCTGAGGTAAGGCCTACCCAGGGAGTGGCTGAAAAGGAGGCTGGGAAGTTCTCGTCCGGTGCCTTTTCATTAAGCTCAGGCTCTTACCAATTACAAGCGCCAAGTGAGTCATACCAACACACGCAGAGGATGGCATCTTGAGGGGAACAGAATTATAGTGGAAATAGCCAAGGCTGCCTGGAGACAGAGCTCCTCAGCTGGCACTGCAGAAAAACCACCGGGCTCATAGCAAACAGCAAAGCAATAAGAAGCCGGCTTGCGCAAGGTGGGAAGCTGCAGACAGACGTAAATGCATATGCCCTTCCTGGGCCACAGGCAGAGACCCCTCCTCAGAGACAACTGTCATCTCTACAGCTGTACCCAAGCAGCTTACAGTCAGGGAACCTATGCCTCCCTGGCAGAGGTGCTCTGGGGTAGGGGTGAGCGGTGCTGTCTGCGGACTGTGGGGGAAACCTCCAGACGGCCCCAGGCCCACAAGAAGTGGCTCACGTGTCCTCTGCTGAACACCATCAGCTACAGCTGAGCACCCACAATCTGCCGCAGTATTCTAGGCCCTAGGAGGGCACAGGATTGGCTCCTGACTCAGGTCAGTCAGGAAAGGAACAAATGAACACTCCAACGTGGTGAAAGGAAGCAGAAAGGAATGCTGTTGCTCTCTGTGTGTTAGCTTAAGGCTACAGAATAAAGAAGAGAGTTAATCGTAGCATCCACTACCCTCCAAGCAGTCTCCTGTACAAAACGCATGCCCCCTTTCAGCATATGCGATAGGGTCACAGACTCTAAGAAGGTCCAGGTTGCTCCAAGGAACGTGAAGGGAGAAGAAGGCATCCAGATGGGAGGACTAGGAAAACTCAGAAGAAGGAGGTGGCAGGAGGCCTCCAGAAGCCTGTGAATGTGCTCAGCCTTGGGAGCTGGGAGGCCCTGAAGGCCACTTAGGAACAAAGCAGGTGGGGTGGGGGCAGTCAGCAGAATAATGCCCCCCACCACCAAAACATTCACATCTTAATTCCCAGAATGGGTGACTATATTACTTTTCCTGGCAAAAAAGACTTTGCAGATGGTGATTACGTTCAGAATTTTGAGATGGGGACATGATCCTGAATTATCTGGGTGTGTAAATGCTCAGTCACATCTGACTCTTTGTGACTCCATGCACTGTAGCCCGCCAGGCTCCTCTGTCCCTGGAATTTTCCAGGCAAAAATATTGGCGCCATTTCCTTCTCCAGGGGATCTTCCCAACCCAGGGGTTGAACCTGGTTCTCTTGCGTCTCCTGCATTGGCAGAAGCATTCTTTACTGCTAGCGCCGCCTGGGAAGCCCAAGTGGGCCCAGTATAATCACAAAGGTCTTTATAAGAGGGAGACAGGAGTGTCTGAGTTAGAGAAGAAGATGTAATGACGGAAGAGAGATGTGATGAGCTGAGAGAGCAAGTGAGAGAGACAGTTTGAGACGTGAAGGTCTCTGCTAGTTTTGAAGATGGAGGAAGAGGACCACAAGCCAAGAAACATGGTAGCCTCTAGAAGCTGGAAAAGGCAAGGAAGTAGATTTTCCTCTTTGAGTCTCCAGAAGGAACAAACCTCTGCTTGACACCTTGATGTTAGGGCTTCTGACCCCTAAAGCTGTAAAATAATACGTGCGTGTTGTTTCAAGCCACTAAACTTGTGGTCATTGGTTAGCACAAGTGACACTGTGGGAACCTAATTCCTGGTGCCACGCCTGTCTGGAAGCTCCCATGTAGTCTGGCATCCTGGATGGTGGTGCCCCAGTCCTGCCCCACGCTGTGGGCTGGCTCATGGGGAGAACGGGGCTGCTTATGAAACTGTCTGACCCAGTATCACTCATCTTCGTGCTTCTCAGAGAGTACAGTCAGGGTACACGGTGTTCACCCTCTAAATAGGTTGGAGCTGGACAAGAACACCTGAAAACCACTGGGATTTAAAATAGCAATACAATCAAAATTGCCCTTTGGAAAACCATGGGCCATCTCTCTCAAATCCCCAGTCAGCAAGTATCCAATTTCCCAATAGATGGTATTCAAGTTTTGCCATTTCTAAAAGGAGTTTGGTTCTGTTCAGAATTCCATTGTTGCTTATGGATTTGTTACTTCAGAGATGGGTTCTTTCTGTGTGTATGTATAAGACGTTTTTAAAAGTGATAGGGGAAAAAGGCAAATTATATACAGACAAGCAGCACAAAAGAAAGTTTTCCAAGTTGTGATATCAGTGCAGAAAAGGGTTAACCCTTTATTAAGTCACTCATACATTCATTCAGTCAGCATGCCTTTAATAACCATCTACCATGTGCTAGATACTGTTGTAGATCCCCAGGAGGCCAGGATGAGAAAAGCATGCTTGGTCCCTACCTTCAGAGAGCTTACTTTCCAGATGGGAAGAAGTGCAGATACAGAAGTCCAGGGAAAGGAGAGAAATGGCATCTTAAACACTTTTTAGAGGATAAGGAAGGTTCCCTGGACAAAAGGCAGCTGAAAGAACTGTGAATGGCACAGGTTCAGTGTGGAGTGAGATGGCATCTTGAATGCCCTTGAACCACCGTGTCTTCATCCATACCAGGGAGTGAGAAGATGGACGTGACATAAAAAATATCCAACTGGCAGTAAAAAGTGTGGAGAATCTGCCAGAACCAAAGGAGCATGGGATGCAAACCCGAGTCAAAACAGCCCCCATGTAACCTGGCATTTGTACTCCCTTCACGGTTTGTAGCAGGCTTCAGAAACATTGTCTCTCTGAATCTCCATCCTTCTGTTTTCCAGGATGCAAAGCTGTGGCACAGGAAGGTCACTGGGACTACCACTAATAGATATTATTATAACCTGGGGCATCATGACTATACTGTCGTTTCGCAACCCTTTAAACCGAATGCCCTCCTGTGGCAAATACAAAAATCGACTGCTTTTTAAGCATTTGAAATTTCAAAATGTATTAATCATCAGGATTACAAATAAACCAAACCAAGGCGTAACTGTAAAAGAAGGTTCTGATTTGATCTGGAAAAGCATGTTACCTTAATCATGACAGTTGCATGAAACAGGGGCACACAGTGAGCAAGAGGGGACTACTTAGGTCAGGTTAACATTCTCAAGGCCAATGTGCTAATCTTTGAGCCACATGTGCTGCCCCCTGAGTTTTTGATCCACCATTCCTCTCACCATCACCAATGAGATGATTCCAATAAGTGATTACTGAGAGTGAGGAAGATAGACCAATATTTGGAATCTGATTTCTCATCCTAAAAAATAATTATTAAATATTCAATCATCATATTTGATGGAAAAATGTCATGTTACCTAAATATATATCATCTCCAGAAACTTCACTAACATTATGTCCAAGTGTGGCATAGAGGTTAATCCTGTGAGTTTATGTTAAGTTGCCTGACTTCCATCCAATCCCACCTTTTATTAGCTGTGTGTATTAGACAAGCTACCTTACCTCATTTTGTCTCAATTTGCCTGCCAATGCAGGAGACTCTGGAGATTCCGGTTCAATCCTTGGGTTGGGGAGATACTCTAGAGGAGGAAATGGTAACCCACTCTGGTATTCTTGCCTGGAAAATCCAATGGACGGAGGATACTGGTGAGCTACAGTCTATGGGGTCGCAAAGAGTCGAACACAACCTAGTGACTGAGCATGCACACACCACAGTTTCAGAGTTGATCTTACTTTGAAATTACTTAGTTTTGCTGATTTGACATATTTTTGTTGCTTTTTGTTTTTTTAGGGCAGCCAGCAGTAGTGGAGAGGCCAAGGGGGGCCCTCCGCCCCTGAGTAGCGGGTTGGCTTTTTTGGTTTGTTTTTGATAATACCTTAAAGTATTGCTGTTGTTTAGTCGCTAAGTCATGTCTGACTCTTTGCAACCCCATGGACTGGAGCCTGCCAGGCTCCTCTGACCAGGGGATGTGCTAGACAGGAATACTGGAGTGGGTTGCCATTTCCTTCTCCAGGGGATCTTCCCAACCCAGAGATTGAACACATGTCTCCTGCATTGGCAGGCAGATTCTTTACCACTGAGCCACCTGGGAAGCCCTTCCTTAAAGTATAATACACTATAAAAAATGTCACAGTATAAACTACCCGTGGTTGTATTATTTTGTCCTTTAAGATTCTGAGGAGCCACAAAAGATAGACAAATAAACAAAACAATATGCAACATATAACGCAGAAGACATATGGATAAAGCAACCTGCGAGTAGACTAACAAACAGAAGCTAACTAAATATTTTCTGGAGTGCCCCAGAAATGTGTCTAAATAAATAGAGCCCTTCGAACAAGGTTTGTGAAGTGTAGCAATACAGGCTTGGCCACTGCATTTTCCTGACAGCGAATCCTAATTCTATAATACGTAACAGCAGCCTGCCATCCAAAGATGGCAGTCATGTGATTGCGGGTGGCTTTCTGTTCCAAGATACCAGTTATACTGAGCCTAACCTCTGAGCCAGAAATATTTGTTTCTGCTTCTTCTGAACTCCTACAAAAAAGAGAAAAATCTACTCTCAGAAGCTCTCTTCCAGCTCATGAATAACCCATGGGATAGACCAGGGGCTTTGAGTGTGAACATACGTCTTAGAGTTGCTGATTAACTGGTCTTCGGGACACACGCCTACCTTGGCTTCTGCCAAAACCTCACTCCTGGGGAAGTTTCCAGGGCATTTGATTGAAAGGCTTTCTTTAGTGTGATGTGAAGACAGTATTAGAGAGAACAGAATGGAAAAACAGGAAACCATGACCATATGCAAAGAAGCCACCAAGATGTAGAGAAGCTGACATTACAATCTATGACTCTTATAGAGGAAATTACTGTTGGATATGATCCGAGCTCATGAGAGAACCACCACTGATCTGGATGAAAATAGTATTTCTAAAGAACATAAGACTTTAAACTTAAACATGTAATATTTCAAAATCAAATCAGACTTTAAAATTAATCTCTCATTAGAATTCTTTTAAACACAAAAAACTTTAAAAAATAGTCTGAATTTTGGCTTATGTTTAGAGACATTATGGAATGTAGATTATGACTTCTAATTAAATATTTGTGCCAATTTATTCAGGTGGTTCTTTTAAACTTTCCATAAATATTTAGTATGCCAGAGACTATTTCCAGCTTTCCCACCTTTCTTAGGATTATGTGTCTTGAGAGAGTTCATTTTTAACCCTTCACTGTACATATATGCTTGTTTAACTGAAATGATAATATAAGCAAAACAGTCTTCTGGGTTAGGGTTAGGGGCTTCCCAGGTGGTGCCGTGGTTAAGAACCTGCCTGCCCTAGCAGAAGACCCAGGTTCAATCCCTGGGTCAGGAAGATGCCCTCGAGTAGGAAATGGCAACCCACTCCAGTATTCTTGCCTGGGAAATCCCATGGACAGAGGAGCCTGGTGGGCTACAGTCCATGGGGTCACAAAGAGTTGGATATGACTGAGTGACTGAGGACAGCACATCCTGAAAGAGTTCATTTTTAATCCTTCACTGTACATAAATGCTCATTTTATTGAAATGATAATATAAGCAGAAGAATCAGGGTTCTCACAAACTAGTCTCTAGCTCCACCAAGCAACTTTGATATTCATAAATGAGCTATACTCTCACTTACTCTGGACCTTTGCAAAAGCTCCTCCTTCTATCCTGAACATCGTACCCCTCTTACTATGCTAACTTTTCACCCATCAAGTCCTAGCATACAGATAACCTTCTCAAGGGAGCTTTCCCTGACTCTCCAAGACTGGACTGGATCCTCTAGCCCCCCATGTTATCTTGTGTTTCTTCCTATCAGAGTCCTTATAGTAGTAGGTTAGAATTAGTGACTTATAAGTCTGTGTCTTCTTCTTAGACCACTGGTTCTTTTTTAAAAAATGATTTAATTAATTAATTAGTTTTTGGCTGTACTGGGCCTTTGTTGCTGCCTGGGCTTTTCTCTAGTTGCAGCAAACAGGGGCTAATCTCTGGTTGTGGTGCACAGGTTTCTCATCACGGTAACTTCTCCTGATGTGGAGCCTGGGCTCTAGGGCACGCAGGCTTCAGTAGCTGTGGCTCCCCAGCCCTAGAGCACAGGCTCAGTAGTTGTAAAACATGGGCTTAGTTGCTCCAAGGCAGGTAGCATATTGCATCTTCCCAGATCAGGGATTGAACACACATCTCCTGCACTGGCAGGTGGATTCTTTACCACTGAGCCACCAGGGAAACCCCTAGACCATTGATTCTTAAGGTTTTTGGACTGAGGCTGATTTTTACTCTTAAAAATTATTAAGGACCCTGAAGAGCTTCTGTAAATGTGGAGATCAGTATTGATATTTATTGTATTAGAAATTAAAATTGGGAAATTATTAAAATATTTTTACCAGTTCATTTAAAATAATAATAATAAACATTAGATGTTAATGTCTAAGAACATATTTTTATGAAAATTATATTTTTCAAAACAAATATTTCAGAGAGAAAATGGCATTATTATACATTTTTACAGTGGACTCTCCTATATGCCTTTGCATTTGGTATGTTGCAATAAATTGTTTTGGCTTGAAGTATATGAGGAGAATCCAGTTTCACATAGATAGTTGGAAAAGGGAGAGCTATTTTTATAACCTTTTCAGGTAATTGTGGATATTCTTCTTTGATACTATGCTAAAACTTGACAAATGGTAGATTCTCAAAGTTTACTTTCAATGTGTAATCTGAAAGCAAATCAATGAAATTTTTGTATTTTGTTACCTACAAGACCACTTGGTTTATTCTTCACTTTGAGTGAATTTTTTTAATCATGTATGATTTTGTAACATACATTTTGATAATTTGGAAAAGATAGGTTCACGGATAGGTAGGTACACATCATTCTAATCTGATGATTTCATTATATAATATATATATATTAAAAGACCCAACTTCCTAATACCATTCTCATCAGACAAGTCTTTTATTCTTGGGAAGCTGCGAATTCTAGTTTTCCAGAGCTCAAAGCTTCATCTGAAAGCTCAAATCGCATTACTGGCAACCAACACTATAGTTAGTTTTGTTGAAGTGATAAGCACACGTTTCTCACTTCTGACAAAGCTTCTGCCAAATACCCAACTTTGTACAATTTGTATGTCAATCACCAAGTGAAAATTTTGTACCACTAAAAAAGGAGCTATTTCAGCCTGTAACTCCAGCAATCACACAAGTGTTTTTCCTCTAGACAGCCATCATACTTCGACAGGCAGCAAAAGTAATTCATGCATAACTTCCGTTTCATAACACAGAATATTAAAAAGATATATTCCAAGTTGAAATGTAATAAAATCATTTGTTCCTCCTTGTCAAGGACATTCTACAGTGGGTTTCATTTGTTTTTGTTTTTTA
The DNA here is from genome assembly GCF_019923935.1 of Bubalus bubalis. Taxonomy (NCBI): domain Eukaryota; kingdom Metazoa; phylum Chordata; class Mammalia; order Artiodactyla; family Bovidae; genus Bubalus; species Bubalus bubalis. The sequence goes on from NC_059175.1 coordinate 9,296,079, forward strand.
CTGCGCCTGTGTTTTTCTTCCGTGATGACTAGTACGGTTGGTGCCACTGTCTTGATTCGTGCTAAGGAACCAGCAACCATTTCAGTTACAAGCTGAAATAGCAGTCGTACTCACCATTACTGTTGCATTATAAGTGAAAGTGCCAAACAGTGGGAAATAAGCAAATGCCATCTTAGTATGTATTAATAATAAAACAATTTTGACCTTGAACATAGCCTGGAAGGATGTTATGGACCTAGGGGTTCCCTGACCACACTTAGAAACCTGACTTAGAATGTGAGTTTCTTGCGAGTCAGAACTGCTGTGTGTTCCCAAGACCTACCTAGCACGGTATTTGGCACATAAATAAAAACATTCAGTAAAGACTCGCTGAATGAATAACTCCGAATAGCTTAATTTTCTGTTTGGCTAAACACTTCTCTCCATTTGTACACAGAGTGTTCTGAACCTAACTTATCTTTCTTTGATGACTCAGCTTTCTCATTGTGAAGATTAGCTGAAACACAGTGACAGCTCTTGGGATGTTGTCCTTGCAATGAATTGTCAAGTATCTACTTCATATAGGCAATTTTACTGATTGGTTCTTGGTTCTTGGTTTGGTTGCCTCCTTCAGGGCTGATGAGCTGTTGGGCATCACTTAATGATGACATTAATATTATAACTTTGAAGAAATATCTCAAACTCCCTCCTCTTTATGTAACATTTAATCAGTAAGTTTAGAATGCTAAATCAACAAGGCCAAAATAGATTCTGAGTTGCCACTTAAATAAAGTGTATGACCTTTAGTGCATACATTTTCCAAAATTTATTTGGCTAACCAGAGGCCTCTTTTAATTTTTTTTTTTTCTGATGGTCTTGAGCCAACACCCCTTGTCTCCCTGAGATTTCAGGATAGCTGAGTTTTGTATAGAAGTTTTGCTGTATGTGTGATTGAAAAATTCCAAAATACACTAACTTATAATTTAAGGTAAATAAATTGTGTCTGCTATTACAGAGATGAAGGTCAGCTCTTACTTTGAGAACTCTTCAAATTGCTATAATTAAAACAAATTCAAATTATCTGAACAGGAGAAGAGGAGCAGAAGTACCAGAGTACCAGAAGATACAGAAGATCTCTTAAACAGAACTTGAACTTCACGGCTTGCTTCATCTTTAATTTTAACGTCTTTAATTTCAAACTTGTGAACTCAGCTTGTATTGTATTACTTTAAATCTAGCCATATTGTTTTGTCAGGTGGTTACAAATTAATAAAACTTCAAACTCATTTTAAAATGCCACTTTTAAAAGTGAACTCAAGGTCTCCCCGGTGGTTCAGGGGTAAAGAATCTGCCTGCCAATGCAAGACACACAGGTTTGAGCTGCACCTAGAGAGTAGCCTCCACTCACTGCAATTAGAGAAAAGCCCTCGTAGCCACAAAGACCCAGCCAGCCTCCCCCCAACAAAAAAAGCAATCAGATTTCCAAGGGCTGGGGGGCTATTAGCTGGTGGGAAATGCTCAACCCTAGATTTTGATGTAATTTAACAGAGCATTTGACAGTTGAACTTCAATACTCCAGGTTGACTCAACAAAAAAGATGTGTTTTACCATGAAAGAATAATAAAGAGATTATTTCCTAGATCAGGATAATGTTTAAGGGGCCCCATCTTGCCTGAACTCCTGTAAACCAGAAGCTGATGCAAATTCTTAGGGTACAAATATGACATGTCCTGGGTTCTGAAGCCCAAATCAAGAAAGCACAAGAGTTTGTATGGGTTTGATGCCAAAAGCTCACTTTTTAATAGTAATCACATCTTAATTTTTACCAAACTATTACAATGTGCATGACACTTGTGTCAAGTTTATGGGGATTATCTCATTTGAATCTTCAAATATCCCTATGAAGTGGGTGCCACTCATGAAGTGAACAAAATTTTCTTGAGTGCCCTTATGGAGTTGTGACGTGCAACAGTGAACAGGGGATAAAATGCCTGGTCAAGTAGTGTTGACCAGCTGGTGAAGACGGACAGACAATTAGCAAATTGAAGAGGGACCTACAATTAGCAAATAGATCCTGCTCTCCAGTAAACATTGTTGACGGCCTACTATGTGTCAAGTGTCCGCTAGGCACTCAGGATACAGCAGTAACCCAAATAAGCAAAAATGTCTGCCTCCACAGAGCTATTTTCTAGTGCGGAAAAGACAGACAAACTAAAGAAAGAAGTGGATTAAATAGTATATTACACTTTAAGTATCAGTAAGAAAAATAAAGCAGGGAAGAAAAATAGGCGAGAGATGGGGTACACTTTTAGATAAGGAGGAAGGAAAATGCTTACTGAGTGAGCACCAAATCAATGTGTAAACAAGATAGTTTCAAAGAGCAGCAAATTTTGGGAAGACAATAGCTCAGAATGAAAACGCAACCCTGAATTTGGGGGAGAAGCTCCTTGAGATTGTCTGGCCAAGGAGGGTATAACTGTATGGCTAAGGGGGATATTTGAGTTAAGACTACAGGGTGGAAAGAATGGTGGGGAGAGCCTTCCAGAAGTCTGAGACAGGACTGAGTTCAGGGTGTAGGAGAAACAGATACAGGGTCAGAGTAGCGCGCACAACGCACACGGGAGGAGCGCGACGCACATGGGGAGGAGGAGCATGACCTACGATAAGGCTGAGGAACACAACGCACACAGGGAGGAGGAGCGCGACGTACGATAAAGCTGAGGAGGAACACGACGCACACAGGGAGGAGGAACACGATGCACACGGGGAGGAGGGGAACGACGCACACAGGGAGGAGGAGCACGACACACGATAAAGCTGAGGAGGTAGCACGGAGCATACGCTCTCCTGAGCTCGTCTTCTGGGTGAAGAAAATGAGGCTCAGAGAAGTGCCGTCAAGGTCAACAGCGCTGGGATCCTGCTGACTCTGAGGCTCTGTTTATAACCATCCGCATATGCTCACCCTGTCCTGGCAGCACACGGCTAGTCAACAGCTATAGGCTACAGAATAGCTGTGTAAGCCAAGACTACATGCCAGGCCAGTTGCCCCACGGGGAATCTCAAACAGAAATACACCCAAGTCAGTGGTTCCCATGCAGGCTTACCCAGGGGAGGGCTGAGGGGAGGCCTGGGTGTCTAGTCTCTCACCTTGAACAGGGTCCTTCCTTGCTAGTCTGGCCTTCTCAGCGCCTGAAACCCCAGTCAGGAGGAGAGATCACTGTGAATCTGGTCATGTCTAGTCCCAGGCCAGGAGCCCTCTAGCTCTCTGTTCAATGACTTGTGCACACGGTATTAACAGGAGGTACAAGAAGGACATCCGGCAGCCCCCAGGCCCTGTCTGATCATCCCAAGTGGGGCTGCCCTGGTGCTGTACGTATGTGCTAAGGAGAATGAGCCTCAGAGGGCTGGAGGAACCACCTTTTGAACCCCTGCCTCCCTCTGGACCACTCTGCACTCTAAGAGCTTTCCCTGGAAAAAGTCCTCCTATAGACATTGAGTAAATGAAAACACTTTTTTTTTTGCTCCAAAATGGAGGCTTCAGTTCTCTGTTGTTACTCATTTCCTTCTGCCTTACCCCTCTCTACTGAGTGTAAGACACTGTGTAACCCTGCATGTATGCTTCGGGGGCAGTCTGGCTACTGCAGGCAATTCCAAGTCTTGAATAGAAGACAGAATTTTCGGCCCCTTTATCTAAATCCCAGCTCCTCCTGGTGATGCTAGTTATCTGTAGGCTCCCCACTCTCCCTGAATCAGGCAGTGGAATTGGTAGAGATGCCAATCCTGTAGAAAGACTGTTCGTCAGGTGCAGCTGCCCCAGGAAGGCTAGGCTTCTTGCCTGACCTGGCTGATATATTTCTCTGGGGCACTGGTTACACCCAGTCCTTTCTCCTTTTGCAAGCTATGTATCCAGGAGGAGTCCCTGATGTCCTTTTGTACCTTTCTTCCCAACCTTGAGCCCTGAGCACACTCTCTGAAATGACCTCTTTTCTCAACAGGTCTCTGTGAGTCTGTGATTCGAAAGTGGGCCCATGTCACCCTCCTCTCTGAATCTCCCTTTGGCCCTAGTGCACTGGGAATTTGGCCCACTGGCCATGCCAATCAAACATGACTGCCTTGTTGATTCCTGATCACCCCTTTTCTGAGGGGCTGTGCCTCAGCCCATGTTTTTATCCTTCTTTCATTTGGCTTCTGATAAAACTTACCCTGACCCTACACTTACCCAGCTGTAGCTCCACTTTGGGAGAGAGAATGGATACATTTTATTTTACATTATCTTTCAAACACAATGGCAACCTAATCTCAGAAATGTTCACATCCGTAGAACAGAGTAAATAATTCAAGAAATGTCTCTTTCATGCTATGATGAAAAATACAGTCTTTGAAAGGGAACAACCACCCCTTGCAGGTCAGAGGTTATAAACAGAGGCTCTGAATTCATTCTGGCTCATGGATCCATGGCAGAAATGGCCATGGGCAAGTTGATTAACATCTCTGTGCCTTTTCTTATCCCTTAAAAGGGGTGACAGTAACTTATTCCAAAGGAGTATTGAATGACATTAAAAAAAACAATCAAGTGCTTGTCACAGTGTCAGACACATAGTAGGTACTCAATAGGTATCACTATAGCTACAAGAAGCACTGAGAGCATCTCTCCTGTTATCACCTTAGGACCTTCTGCAAGCCTCAGGCAGTAGGGCCTATTTCTCCTCATCCTATTTTCACTGGACTGAGTCCCCACTACACCTTGATGATGAGCTCATCATGGACGTATGAGTGTACCTTTGAGTTTCCTATCACTTAGCCCATACTTGGAAGTTATTTCTAGACTGTCATGTCCGACTCTTTACAATCCCATGGACTGCAGCCCAGCAAGTTCCTCTGTCCATGGGATTTCCCAGGCAAAAATACTGGAGTGAGTTCCCATTTCCTTCTCCAGGGCATCTTCCCAACCCAGGGATCAAACATGGGTCTCCTGCATTGGCAGGCAGATTCTTTACCATCTGAGCCACCAGGGAAGCCCATCTTTTAGCCCATGCTGCTGCTAAGTCACTTCAGTCATGTCCGACTCTGTGCAACCCCATAGACGGCGGCCACCAGGCTCCCCCGTCTCTGGGATTCTCCAGGCAAGAACACTGGAGTGGGTTGCCATTTCCTTCTCCAATGCATGAAAGTGAAAAGTGAAAGTGAAGTCGCTCAGTCATGTCCAACTCTTAGCGACCCCATGGACTGCAGCCTACCAGGCTCCTACATCCATGGGATTTTCCAGGCAAAGTACTGGAGTGGGGTGCCATTGCCTTCTCCGAATACTTGGAAGTAATTTCTAGACTGCATATCCCAGCCATCTACATTTCCAGGCTTCCGTGTTGGTCACAGTTGAGTAGAGCCTGACGTGTTCCATAAATTTCCAGCCACCTTAAGTTTCTCATGGGTTCTATGTTTGGATCCTTCGTTAAACCCAGCACTCATGGTCATTGCTGATTTTCTCCCTGAAATGACCCTAACTTATCCATGCTCCATTTTTCTACATCCCCATTTTTGACCTTCAGTGTTTGTTTTTACTTTCTTGGCAGGCTATTAAGTAGTACAGGAATTCAGTCCAAACGATTTGCTATTTTTCGGACAGGTTGCACCCCAAAGAAAAGCAAAAAGTATCTTTTGCCTCAAGGGTTTATTTGCATTTTAAATAGAACTTGAATTTTAGAACATGTGTTTGGCTTGAGCCTATTTATTCTGTCCTTGTAAAATAACCTTGTGTGCAGGCATGCTCAGTCCCTTCAGTCACGTCTGACTCTTTGTGACCCCATGGACTGTAGCCTGCCAGGCTCCTCTGTCCATGGGATTCTCCAGGTGAGAATACTGGATTGGGTTGCCATTTTCTTCTCCAGGGGATCTTCCCCACCCAGGGATCAAACCTTCATCTTCTACATTGCAGGTGGATTCTTACTGCTGAGCCACTGGGGAAGCGCAAAATAAGCTTATCTATTGTTACTTTCTCTATGCTCCTGAAAGCAATCTAAAAAGCTTTTTGAAAGCCTGTCTGCCCCATTAGTGTATAAACATTGGGAGGCTAGGGGATCTGCAGACAGTATCTGGCTGATTCAATTTGTATCTGTGGAGCTGGAACAGAGTCTGGCCCATAGGAGGCTCCCAGTAAGTGTTTGTTGAATGAATGTGTGGCAATTTTAAAGACTGATTCTTCTATTAAAAAAAATCCTATACTTGAATATTTTGCATTATTTAATCTTCTGGTAACCCTGTGAACGGAGGGTCAATACGAAGTTTTTTTAGTTGAAGTGGTTTTCCCAAGGTCTGGTATGGCAGAGACAGTCAATGTTTCTGCCGGGGGCTTCATGTTTGTCTGATTTGTTGGATTCCAGATGCACGTTCACTGGGGAAATCATTCAGTGCAGAAGTGTTGGAAGCTATAAATATATAGACTCTAGTCAAGTCCAGAGAAATTGCAAATCTAACACCAAATAAGTAAAGCCTCCACTGAAAAGCCGATAGGTCACTTAGGATAAATTTACAAGAGACGAGAAAAGATGATTAAATCAGAGCTAATAATACATTTGACATTCTTATAGAAATAGCCTGTGTACATGACAAAGGAGTTCACTGGTTTTATTAACCTCATTATTCAGTGTGTTGAGTTTACAAAAATCTGGAAAGTTGATAACAGTAATTAACTGGAGAAACAAGACAAACTGGAGCATCTAGGTGAACTGCAAGGCCTTGGGCCAAGGGCTTTTAACCACCTGGCAGAGATACTTGTTAGTAGACAAAAAGAAAGGAAAGTAGAGAGGAAGGGAGGGAGGGAAGGATGGAGGGAAGAAGGGAGGAAGGAAGAAAATGAGGGAGAATAATTTGATTTGCAGGGCTTCCCTGGTGGCTCAGACAGTAAAGAATCTGCCTGTAATACAGGAGACCTGGGTTTGACCTCTGGGTTAAGGAGATCCCCTGGAGAAGGGAATGGCAATCCAATCCAGTATTCTTGCCTGGAGAATTCCATGGACAAAGGAGCCTGGCAGGCTACAGTACGTGGGGTTGCAAAGAGTTGGACACGACTTAGCGACTAAACCACCACCACCAATATGATTTGCTTTCAGCAAATTTCCTTTCACCCATCTTATCTCCAACCTGCAGCCTAATGACTGGATTAGCCCTTATTACATTGAAAGAGATCCTGGACTGGCCATTTCCTTGGCCTCAGTGATCAGCCTGGTGGGCTGCAGTGTGGCTGTAGCCTCCAGCCTGCCCTTGCCACTCATCTCTTGCCTCATTCTCCAGAGGACCCCAGGCTCCCTTCATCAGAAACTCAAGCAGATCAGAGTGGTGGGGATGTGGTAGAGCACTCCCTGGGGTCTGGTTCCAAATCTTTGCATTGTGTTTGCTAAAGTATTTTCTACAGGGTACTCATCCCAAAAGATCTTCCATAGAAGAAAGACTTCAGAGAGCATATGATTGCACCAAGAAACAGACCAGTGCACGGGATCATAAAAGATCCTCATAGGAAATATAAAGTGAGGTTCAGAGATGGCAGAAGACACAACCTATTGGGAATCTTCAAAGAAGAAAAGACTTCAAAGAGGAGGTAGCTTGAAGAAGAGCTTTAAAAGGTGCATAGATTCTAAATGATGGAGAAGGGAGGATGTTGAAAGCAAGAAGGCATTTGGAAGCAAGAGGCTGCATGTGGCTGGATATAGAGGTTATGCATGCTCAGTTGCTTCAATCACTTCCAACTCTGCAACCCTATGGACTGCAGCCCCCCAGGCTCCTCTCTCCATGGGATCTCCAGGCAAGAATACTGGAGTGGGTTGCCATTTCCCCCTCCAGGGCATCTTCCCAACCCAGGGATTGAACCCGTGTCTCTTAATGTCTCCTGAATTGGCAGGTGGGTTCTTTACCACTAGTGCCACCTGGGAAGGCCATAGAGGTCACACAGAGGATGGTAAAAGAGAACCCTGGACAGATTAGCTGCAGCCCTAGTCCAGCGATGCTTGCATGTCACATTGAGACAGCTGGCTGGATTCCGTGGACAATGGGCAACCACTGCAGGTTTGTAAGTATGAGAATGATCCATTGGGAGCCTTGTTTTAGGCATGATGGGAAACTATGAGAGCTATGACCAGGATATGGCAACAAAGGTAAAGGGGAAGCAGAGATGTCGAGTAATATTTCATCTGAGCAGAAGTCCAGGGGATGGTAATAATAGCCTACTTAGGGGAGAGGGAGGTAGAGGACACCGAGAACGCATTGGTTGCTCCCCGGGGCCAACATTCCCCACGGTCTGTCCCCTGCCTGTCTGTCCAGTCCAGTACCTCACCAGACTGAGGCTGATCACAAGTTTCTTTAAACTCCTTGACACGCCATGCTGTCTCTCTTCCCTCCAAACCTTTGTGTGTCCTGTCTCTTTTGTCTAAAACAATGATGAAGACAATGATGATAACTGACACCAGGTGCTCACTATATGCCTATCTAAGTGTTTTCTTTTCCAGAAAAAAAAAAAACCCTCATTTCTTGGAATAGTGCTATCCTTCTCTCATCTCTCACTGGGAGCTGGTACCACTATGGAGCACTAAATTGAGACTGCAAGGAGGGGGTTTCCAGTCATGCTAATGTTTTTGAGGTACAGATTTACTTGTAATTGAATTTTACTAGAAAGGTAGAAGATTGCTAGCCTGTATAATTGGGTGTATGTTTCCATGTCTGCCTATTTTTAGAAAAGTTACAACTAAACTAAAAATGACCAGGAAATGATCTCACCGTATTATGAATATCTAAATGCAATGTTTCTTTCTGCTTCATCTCCATTTGTCTGTATCCACAGCATATAAGTTTCTGGCACATAGTAAGAACATAATATGTATTTGTTGAATGCTTGAAAAACTGAATGAGAGAGCAAATGAATAAATGAATGAAATTCTATAGACATATGCTGTGGTCCCCAAGCCAGCTCTTAACCCTCAGCTCTGCTTTTTTTCCTCTCCTCGTCAAATCCCCCAAGACAACAGCCACCCACTCACACTGTGGTCTTCTTTTGGGGTCACAGAGAATACAGCAGGACAAGGGTAGTGACCTCAGGACAACATAACTGTGACTGCCTCCTGCCCACTTCTGTTTGCTGGCCCAGGATGTAGAGACGGCTGAAAAGGTCTACAGGTCGAGCTCTGAGAGTGAGGGTATGGAAGAGAGGGAAAGAGCAGTGCTCGACATAATGTGTCACCCATTCTTATCGATGAAGATAATTCTAGGATTCTCATTCTCAGACATTCTAATAGAGACTTGAACTCAGCCTCTGCAGTCCTGAGTTTTGTGGATAAAGACTTGAAGGCCAGATGTCCCCTCTATGACCCCAGAGTTTCAGATTTCAAGTTCCTTACCAGGTGATGCTGAGAGATGTGAGTTGGCAGGGCTGAAGGCACTTGGCATTGAAGACAGAGCATGACCAGGTGGGTGAGGGGCTCAGAGACAAAACCAAGGCAAGTGGGAAACAGAAGCTCTTGACTCTTATCAGCTTCCTGCAAAAATCTGCCAAATAGCAACGTTTATCCTTCCGTGAATATGAAGATGTTAACCCAGAGGGAGCCAGTTTCGCTCGTATATTTTCATTTCATTTCCCCAAGTTAGAGTTATGATTACAAGGAACCTGAAAAGGCAATTTTATTCCTAGTTTTGTATGAAGAGAAATATATTGCTAGACTGGAAGTAAAAGTTTAGTGGGAAAAGATTAGTGAGTTCAGAGAAGTACTTCTTTAATATGGGAGAAAAAACAAGTTTTAACGTGGCACTAATTCACTTGATCATTCCAGTAAAATAGAAAATAGCAGATTAATAAATAAATAGCCACTTTCAGAGAATACTGACTTGAACATTTTGGGGATATACCCTTCCTAACTTGTGGGTATGTTTGTGTGTGTGTGTGTGTGTGTTGCATATATATACGTTATTTTGTTTATGAATAGAATTTTTCATTATGAATGGAAATTAGAATTTTCACTTTGAAAATGGAATCATGTTTATATGCTATTTTGTACCCAGAAAAGATGTAGACCTCATGGATCTGAAGCTTATGAAATTTGAGGCCTTCTTTAAGAAAACATAACAAAATGATGGATATAAATATATTCACAGCACCTTGGAAGGGGCCGTGCACATGAACGGTCCTGAAATCTAAGCTTCATTAGCTTTTCAGTTAAACCTCCCTCTTTAAGGTCTTCCTGAGTGGTCCAGTGGTTAGGAATCCGCCTGCCAATGCAGGAGACACAGGTTGAATCTGTGGTCCGGGAAGATCCCACATACTGCCAGGCAACTAAGCTTGTATGTCACAGCCCCGAGCCTGTGCACCTTCGAACCTGTGCTCTACAAGAGAAGCTCACGCACTGCAACTAGAGAGAAGCCCCCGCTTGCCACAACTAGAGAAAATCCATGCCCAGCAGTGAAGACCTAGTGCAGCCAAAAGTAATAAAAATAAAATAAATAATAAAATTTAAAAACTCTTCTTCTTTATGCCCTGGTTGGTTGGTTTTGTTCCCCACTTGACAATACATGGTAAACACCCATAAACTCCTTTACTGTCTCATGCCCACAGTGAGGCCAGAGCACAGCTCCATGCAGTGAGCACACACTGAACACCAAGTGTGCCTGGCATGGGAGCTACAATGAAAGGAAACTGAGTCCTGGCCTCAGCTCTCATCCATAAAGGAATCGTGGCAATGTGGCCTCTTGGCTGAGTCTCTGAATGGCCCTGTGCACAATTCAGTTACTTCCCAGGCTCCTAAGAGTTGAGTCCTGGGAAGAGTACCACTCACCATGTTCTCACGTATAACCCAACCCAATCATTCATCCTGGTGATTTATTTCAAGTCAAACTCTTATTTCAGGAAGATAAGTTATCCTATCTGCTGTCATTTCTGCAGTCATATGGTCTTTTTCTTTCTTTCTTTTTTCTCAGCACATGTTCTGAGAGCCTTTGTTCTCACAATATGGTTGATGGAGCATGGTCCTGAGATCTATCAAAAATAGATGCTATTATGTCAGTGACATAAATAATGTAGTTTCAAAACTGGGGGAAATGGATTTGAAGGCTATAATTAAATATAGTTCAAATGTTGTTTAAAGTTAATCACTATAGCTTCAGTTTGAATCTTTGAAGCTGCAGATTAGAAGGCAATTAATCCTTTTCTGCTGTATTTGCAATACACACCATAAGGCAAAAGGAGTCTTACCCCAGTTAAGTGCAATGGCAGAATAGAGCAGATGTCAAATGTTTTCTATTTTAATATAGTAACTATAGTGGTTTCAAAGCAAACATTGGAATAACCCTCATTTAAGCACACATGGACATTTATCTATGTTATTATCAAATGCTATTGATTAATGTTTTGCACTCACTTTTTAAAAATGCTGTAAAAGTGGGTAAATCCTTCTTAGCAACCACCCAGTGCCTTATGGAGTGCTGTGGAGGATTCGCGAGTCCAAGTTCGCAGGAATCCTCAGCTGACACTAGTCAAAGGAAACTGTCTCATGGGTATCATTCAAACTGCTGTGTGATGAGAACTTACTTCAAAATACCTTCAAGTAGGTAGGTTTTCAATGCTTTCATTGATTAGTCAGATTTTAATGGTCAAAACAGAAAATTATTAATCAACATTGGGGGACAATATAAAAAATTAGTACATACACTGAGTGGAATACTATGTGGTCATAAAAAGATGGCTCTTTGTGTACTGATATCGAAGATCTTTAAAATACATTGTAAAATGAGAAACAAACAAACAAACAAACAAAAACCCCAAGGTGCTGAATACAACAGGTTATTATTTTGGGGGAAAAGTAACTAGATATATACATGTCTTGCTTGTACAATGACCCTCTGTATGTGTGGGCTCCACATCAGTAGATTCAACCAACATTAGATTGAAACTACTTGGAGAAAAGATATTCAGAAATTTTCAAAAGGCGCTACTTGAACTGGCCATGCACAGGCAACTATTTACATAGCACTTATATTAGGTATTATCAGCAATCTAGAGATGGTTTAAAGTTTACAGGAGGATTGCATAAGTAAGTTACATGCAAATACTACATCATTTTGTATAAGAGACTTGAGCATCAATGGATTTTGGTGTTCTTGAGGGTCCTGGAACCAATCCCCCATGGATACCGAAGGATGACTGTATACGCAAAGAATATCTCCAGAAAGATACACAGGACAGGAGAAAGCTCAATGGCTAAGGCACAGAGACGTGGGAAACATTTTGCTGTATACATATTTGAATTTTGACCCATATGACCATATGACCTATTTGAAAGTTAACCATAAAGTATGATTAACCATCACCTAGGGAGCACCTGCATTTGCTATGCTATAATTCAGATCTGGTCTCTGGGCTTCAAAGCCGGATGATTTCCCACGTTTTCTGTGCCTTCACTTGGAAAAACAGACCGTGGGGTAGGGTTCCGTCTTGATTTCCCCTTACAAACACGATCTATGAGAGAATTCTGTCTGATAGCAAAATGAGCAGGAAGAAAAATTAGGGCACATAGTGTCTTGACCCTTGAAAAGAGGACCTGTGGTTTTTGGATCACCCATTCAGTTTTCCCTGGAGAGGGGAGGACGGTGAGTGCAGGCTTCTCAGGCAGCGACTATAAGTTACCAGCAAGTGAAGTCCAGCCAGACCCCAGCTCGCCGTTCTGAGCTGCTGTCCTGACTGACAGCAGCTCACTGTCCCAGGGACGGCGACGGGAAGAGCAGTTGCTCTGTGACTTCCTCCAATGAGGGCTGAGGGGTTAACCGGGCCTGAACCTGTGAGTGTGGCTGGTCAACCCTTCTGGGCAGAAATCTTTGTCCTCTGGAGGAGTCAGGCCAGGAGGACACACAATTATAGCAGCTCACATAGCCCTGATGCTGAGCAGAATAGTTTCAAAATGTAAATCGCTACAATGCAGATGCAAACCACACACTCTTTTTTAAAAAACATCTGAGATCTTTGATATTGAAAAGTCCCACCCCAAAAAATCAAAATAGGACTGCAACCATCTGTATAAGTTAAGAAAAGATCTCCTTGAGAATAAATCAAAGAGCCTTATTATTATTCATATTCTCTTTAGTGGATGTGGTGGTGACATTTTGTTCTCATGATATCTTATTTACCTAAAATAAAGAGCAAAAGATGGCAGTATCAATGGAAAATAAAAGACATTTCAGTTCATCGATAACTGGACAGTGATAAAAATAGGCACTTAGAAGCCACGGCTAAAACGTGCTCTCAAAGTTCTATGCTTGTGGGAGGAAATGGATTCTCTGGGTGGTATCTGAAAACTCCTCGGAGATGGCTGTTCTTTAAAGAGGGCACCTCAGATCTCAGGCTTTTCTAAATATTCCCTTCTTTCAATGCATCTCAGCCTTGCTCAGAAGCTCAAATATGAAACCATTGTCGGCCAATAAACCAAAAAGTCCTGCTCCCTCCTCTCAGCATCAGCTGCTGACTAAGAAGACATCTGACCCCCAGATGTTGACACAAACCCAGAAACTGAAGTTCATGGCAATTAGTTGTTTGTCATTCCTTTCAATAAGAGTGTAAGCGCCAGCTCTAGAAAGTTGAAGTTGAGAGGGTTGAAGAGCAAGGCAAGGGCCTTGGGGAAGAAAAAGAACGTGCAAGGAGGAAAAGAAAGAAAAGCTCCAATATTCTGCTTCATGTGAGCACCAAACCTCCATTTTATCCCAGCCACTTCTTGAGCAAATTATCTAACCACTACACCTTGGACTGCTCCCTTGTAAAAGTGAGATAAAACTCACCCATGTCGCAGGGCAGTTATGAGGATGAGATGATCAAGGCCCATAAAACCCACAGATACCGCATGGCCCGGAGGAAATGCTCATAAATCGGGAGCCATTATTAGCATGGGGAGGTTGGGGAAGAAGCAAAGTGTCTAGGAGCCTTGCCTTGGAGTAGTCTGGCAACCAAATGGAAAAATCAGCAAGAGAATGGCTGTGTCTCCGACTTCCCTGGTGGTCCAGCAGTTAAGAATCCACTGTCCAAGTCAGGGGACGTGGGTTTGATCCCTGGTCAGAAAACTAAGATCCCACATGCTGCAGGGCAGCTAAGCTTGCACACTGCAACTAGAGTCTACACACCACAATGAAAGATCCTGCATGCTGCAACTAAGACCCAACATCCTGTCCCACCCGTTCTCTGCAAGACTGCCCCCACATGCAGGCCATAACTCCTGTGTGAGTCCCGGCACCCCCATCTAATAAACATCTTCCTTGTTTATCTGCAGCTCCTTCCCATGCTGTCATCCAGGTTATTCCAGACTTGATTTGTGTTCAACGCGAGGGTAATCGACACAGTTATCACACCATAAAACCCCAGGTCACATGGAGGTGAAGATGGGCTAAAGAATCTATTACACTCAATGTAAATAATCTGAATAAATCATCCTGATTTTAGAAAATGGTTATAGGAAAACACATAAACACAGGCAACAAACTCACCCTTCCGTGTGATCGGATGACTGGCTTCCCTCCCTTGAGGCACAGTGGCCTCCCCTTGACTGAGGCAGGGCTCCTCCTTTGTTGCCTTCCACAACAACAGTGGAGACAGCTGTTTCTGAGAAATATTTAGGGACCCATAACATGTATAATGAGAACATAGATGGATTGCAGTTAAATACCTTCTTAAAGGGAGCAGATTGCTGCCATCAGTTTCCTAGGCTACAAGTGTCTTCCCGAGAAAAGTGAAGATGGAACGTGATGATGCAGCAGAGGATGGCTTCCTGCCCTCGTCTGTGTGCACAGAGACACTGGACCAGGAAGGGGAAGAATCTGCCTGGACTTTGTAAAGGTCCTTAGGACAACTTGAGAGTAGTTTTAAGTTCAGCAGCAAATCCACAACTACTCTGTGTTTCGAGCACTCCATCTCTCTTGGACCTGATGAGGGTGATGTCTCGCAAAACAGAGCAGGACACGGAAACGAGAGTGGGGTAAATATTACAGGGATCTGGGTTGCCTGGACCATAAAGACGGCTCTTCAGCTCCAACAGGGTTAACTTGCTTTGTGAGTTCCTTAGACCGTCTGAATTACTTCAGACAGCTCAGACAAGTCAGAGTCATCCTGGTGGAGGTATTTCTTTACCTTCCTGTTGCCTAGAACTGGTCCACCTGTTCCAGGATTCCTTCCAACCTCAATCACTTTCACAAGGTTGGGCCTAATGATCTCCTATATGTCACCTAAATAGCAGCAATATAGAGAAAAATATCACTATTACATGTTTTATCCTGTTATATACATTATATATTTCTTTATTATATCTTTAGTATATTTTATATTAGTATATATTTACAGTATATCTTATATCTTATTATGAGTCTTTCATTGTGTACCAAGCATTTTCACATATAGTTAGAAGCATATTATTGTATTGTCCGCATTACTATTGCCCCTAAATATTTATACACATGGCTAGTTTAAAGGGCCCTATAGCTTATTTTACAAGCTGTTCTAAATTAATGCAGCAGAAGGCCAATATAATGAGATAAACAGATCCTCATCCACCTCTGGCCAGCCATGCTCCAGGAAACAACAGCTGCACAAATAAATACTTCACGCTGGCGTTCTACCACTTGTTCCGGCCTCGCATAGGGCTGCTTCAGCACTTTGACTTCATACGGCAATTTTTGTTGAATTGTTCAGCAAGGGGTTCAGATCTGTGGGCTTCTTTTAAGGGCCAGTATCAGTATAATCCCCCCCGACTACAGTCTTCCAGCTAATAGGGGACATTGGATAAAAGGTTTCCAGTCCTGAGGGAGCCAGGTAGTTCCATATTTTCAAATGGTTGGGGATCCAGCATCACTTACTGGATTGAAGGAATTTTCTTTTTTTTTCTTTCTTTTTTTCCCCCTGACATTGTGTTTCAGTGCCCAGCGATGTGTTTGGTTACAGGAACTTAAGATTCCTTTTTCCCTATTAGGAATGTAAGTGAGAAAAATGACGGGTGTGGCAGTTGTATCTGTGTGGCTGGACATCTGACAAAATGTCTCTCTGTGCATTTGCATTTGTGCAGGAATCTTCTTGAAAATGCAATATCCTTTAGGAGAGACAGAATCCATGACCTCTTATATAGCTATTATTTTTATATGAAAGCCCTCAGTTAGCTAAATTCAGTGAGACGTCTCTAATTTTGAGGAGGATCATTCCTGGAAATATTCTCGCAGGAAAAAAAATAGTCGTTTCTGCCTCCATTTCCTGAGCTTGTCTCCTCGTTGTCTTCATGGCTCTTAAAGGGCTACAGAACATTTGAAGCTTGAGCAGACAACCATTCCTCCCAACACAATTTAGAGAAGGAAGGCGCTGTTAGCAGAGAAGCTGACATTTGTGGCACAGCCAGGCACCTCTGCTCGCCACCAGGATGGGCCCTCCTCCATAGGAAGGTGGCAGCCACATCAGGAAAGCAGTTCCAGTTTGCCTAAGTTTTTATTCATGGCAATGGTGTTGTGCCTTCATTTAAGACAAAAATGGCCAAAAAAACAAAAAACACAAAAATATGTCTTGCAAAACACATTAAGCAAGTAATACATTTTGAATATAATAGTACACATTAATAGTATTTTGAAAAATAATGTTATTTACTTATTTTTGGCTTCGCTGGTCTTCTTTGCTGCAGGGCCTTTTCTCTGGTTGCGGCAAGTGGGCTTCTCATTACGGTGGCTCCTTTTGTGCGGAGCGCCGGTGCCAGGGCACGTGGGCTCAGCAGTTGTGGTTGCCGGGCTCCAGAGCACAGGCTCAGTGTTTGCGCACACGGCCTAGTAGCTCCACAGCATATGGGATCTTCCTGGATCAAGAAATGAACTCATGTCTCCTGTATTGGCAGGTGGATTCCTAACCACTGAGCCACCACGGAAGTCCCTAGTATTTTTCATTTTGAAAAAAAAAAAGCCACACAAATTGGCATCTGAGAACCTTACAACACAGTGAAAACTTCATGCAAATTTTAAGACTGAGTGTGTGTGTCCTACATGTATGTTTCATGTATATATTGACAGATGGGATTTTTATTATTTATGCAAACACTGCACACAAAGCATTACAAGTATTTAAAAGGCACATAGTTTACCTTCTTTAAAGCTATAGGTGAGCGAGGCAGAAGAACGTTCCATGTTCCAGTAGGATGGACCTCCTGACATTAGGCAAAGTCTACTTCACCTCTACAGCACAGCTGACATCCCGGATGTATCCACGATGAGCATTAGTACTCATATAACAATGTCCTCCGGAGAAGGCAATGGCACCCCACTCCAATACTCTTGCCTGGAAAATCCCATGGACGGAGGAGCCTGGTGGGCTGCAGTCCATGGGGTCTCAAAGAGTCGGACACGACTGAGCGACTTTCACTTTCACTTTTCACTTTCATGCATTGGAGAAGGAAATGGCAACCCACTCCAGTGTTCTTGCCTGGAGAATCCCAGGGACAGGGGAGCCTGGTGGGTTGCCGTCTATGGAGTCGCACAGAGTCGGACACGACTGAAGCGAGTTAGCAGCAGCAGCAGCAATGTCGTCAAGCGCAGGTGGTATTGATCTGCTTGGGTTCCAGCTCACTAACCCCAGCTGTTCCCAGCATCAGGGGAGAAGATGCTGAATAACCAAAGGAAAGAGGTGACAGGTGGAGGGGACCAATCCTTTCCTCTCACTTAGAACGGCTTATGTGACCCACAACTACAGCAACAACAAAAATCACAATGCAACCTGCCTGCAGTATTGATCGTGCCTTGGAGGTCACAGTAGGGCCCCAGAGCATCTGTACATGACCCAGGCCCTGCATTTATCTCTGGCCACTCCTCTTACCCTGGGATTCCAGAGAAAGTTATCTTGCCTTTGTTTTCTTACAGCCAGAAACTGATGGAAGTCACGCGTTTTGGAGACCTCTGTGTGTTGTTCTACCACTTCCCTACTGGTGTCTCAGTTTCCTCATCTGTAAAGTGGACAATGTCCAACTCACCAAGTGTGGTGATGATTCAGTGAGACACTGCCTACATAGCACGTGGTGTACTGCCCAGCACAGGGTTACTATTCATGCTGGGAGAAGTAGCAATAACCTCAGATATGCAGATGACACCACCCTAATGGCAGAAAGCAAAGAGAAGCTAAAGAGCCTCTTGATGAAGGTGAAAGAGGAGAGTGAAAAAGCTGGCTTAAAACTCAACATTCAAAAAAACTAAGATCATGGCATCCAGTCCCATCACTTCATGGCAAATAGGTGGGGAAAAAATGGAAACAGTGACAGATTTATTTTCTTGTACTCCAAAATCACTGCAGACAGTGACTGCAGCCAGGAAATTAAAAGACACTTGCTCCTTGGAAGAAAAGCTATGACCAACCTAGACAGCATATTAAAAAGCAGAGACATCACTTATTCAACAAAGGTTTGTATAGTCAAGGCTATGGTTTTACCAGTAATGGGAGTTAGACTATAAAGAAGGCTGAGTGCCAAAGAATTGATGATTTTGAACTGTGGTGCTGGAGAAGACTCTTGAGAGTCCCTTGGACAGCAAGGAGATCAAACCGGTCAATTCTAAAGGAAATCAACCCTAAATATTCATTGAAAGGAGTGATCCTGAAGCTGAAGCTCCTATATTTTGGCTACTGAATGCAAATTCCCTGATGCTGGGAAAGATTGAGGGCAGGAAGGAAGACAGGGTGAGAAGGTTGGATGGCATCATCGACTCAATGGACATGAGTCTGAGCAAATCTCTGGAAGATGGTGATGGAGAGGGGAACCTGGTGTGCTGCAGTCCATGGGGTCGCAAAGTCAGACAGGACTGAGTGACTGAACAACAATAACAACTAGTGTTGGCTGCTGCTGCTCTTACCTTTAGTCTCTGAGCTGATGATGTAGGGTGACATCCAGAGCTGATGGGGATTCCAAGGATGGAGAAAATATGAGCTCTGCAGATGGTCTTACTGATTTGCTTCCATTTCTCTGCACAGAAGTGAAAGAATGTCAGGGCTCCCTTCCAATTAGACTGGAAGCCTCCAAGGAAGGCCTGGAGTATCCATTGGTTAGTTTCCAAGGCCCTATTGGTTTTTTCAATCTGCCATGTTAAGCTTTATTATTTTATGTCTCACAAATTTTTTAAAAAATATTTTTAACTGAGGATTTGTTCTTCAAGCAGTTTTGTGTAGGACAGCATTAACAGTGGGGAAATACATGCATATGTATTCCCAAGCAATTAACTTGTGAAAATGGATATGAGCAAACCCAGAAATACAGTGCATTTTCCACTTAAAATGAGAAACTGATTTTTTGATTTAACATTGCCAACGCTGCCTTGTGGCCCAGTATCCAGAAGCCTAGAGACAAGCATCTAAAAATAGAACCGAGGTTTATTGGATGATTACTATCTGTATCCTACGTAAACATGAAAGTTTCTTTCCCTCTGAGTGGTTAAATATGGAGAGATGCCGAGATAGACGAGTTTGACGTCTTATTGATGTGACAGGCGCTATCTCGAGAGGTTACTTAATGCTATGGTAGATTAAGAGCACATTTCTTTAAATGTTCATAGCAGACCCAACAACTGGCTGTCTTCATCTTCCTTAAAAAAATTCGTGAAATCCAAAGCTAATGTCCTGAAGGCCAAAGGACCCACATGGATGTCTTGTTTCATAACTGGTGGCACGAAGCATGGTCTTCCCTGTGGCTCCCGCCTCTGTTCAGGCTAGGAGGCATTTAGTGCTCCCGGAGAATGGAGTGGGTAGTTTCTCCTCGACCAACCGTGCCTCTTGGTATCATGCCTTTCTCCTATTTCTCTTGTTACTTTTAACCCCTTCAGGAACTTCCCTGGCGGTCTAGTGGCTAGGACCTCATGCTTCTACTGCAGGGGGTGTGGGTTCAATCCCTGGTCGGGGAAATAAGATCCCACATGCTGCACCGTGTGACCGAAAAGTGAAAAGAAAGAATCCCTCCAGTCTACCCCATCCTCTGTAGCCCAGACACACTTATATGGAAATCACAGTTTTCCCTGCAGCAGGAGAATTGGGGCATTAAAACTTTCTGCTACTCCTTTAGTCAGGCATTGGATCTGGTGCTTCCCAAACAAGGGCATATAGTGAGGTCACAGAGTCATGTGGATGTGCTACGGTGCTTTCCATCATTTCCTGATCACGGCACCTTTAGTGAAAGAAGGCCAGCGGTGCCCTAACCACAACAGTCCATACAATGAAGGGGTGCTCCAATGCCCATAGAATCCTCATTGCTTCTAGACTCTTCTAAACCCTAAGGCATTTTGTGCCGACTATAGGCCTCTCTTCCCTTATCTATGACTGATCTGAAGGTCACTGACCCCTCTTTGAAGGCCCTCTGGCCCCAGAAACTCCCTCCTCACCCCATACCTACCAGAGATCTAGGGTGAGCTCCCGTGTGGTAGCGTCAACTCTATGTGTAACACTAGCTTCCAGTTTGGGCAAGAGCCAACTATTAACACCTGACCTCTTGCTGATGACATTATCATTTAGGGGCACAGAATGAAAACAGGACTGAGGTTGATAATCTATAGTAGCCAAGCCTTGAATTCTGTCTGGCTGGAGCAGTTACCTCTAATCCTTGATCTGTGACCTTCTTCCTGACTTGGTCAATGGCTTTGTCTGTGCAGTCCTTAGCTTGATTCTGACCGCTTGTCCCCAGTTCATTGGTGTGGCAGTCCTTCTTCTACTAGTGGAGACCTTCTGCCTGGACTCCAAAGGTACCATTCTGGGCCTGGGTAAGAAATGCTCCCCTAGTGAGGGTACCTCTGAGTGGAAGCATTCAGTTCAGTTCTGTTGCTAAGTTGTGTCCAACTCTTTGTGACCTCGTGAACTGCAGCACGCCAGGCTTGCCCGTCCTTCACCAACTCTCAGAGTTTGATCGAACTCATGTCCATTGAGTCAGTGATGCCATCCAACCATCTCATCCTCTGTTGTCCCCTTCTCCTGCCCTCAATCTTTCCCAGCATCAGGATCTTTTCCAATGAGTCAGCTCTTCTCATCAGATGGCCAAAGTATTGGAGCTGCAGCTTCAGCATTGGAATCATTATAAACAGTTTTTATTTTCTCTTAATAAAAGCCATTTTATTTTATTTCTTAACAATTTATATAGTCTTATACTCTCTCCTCATTGTCTTTTATTTTTGTCTTTAGTTACAGAAGGAATATATAAATATAGTTTTGTTACTAAAAAGAAATCTAATAACTTAGAGGTATTTAAAGTAGAAGGCAATCATTCCACTTCTCTCAACCCCCATTTAATTTTTTCCTCTCCAGAACTTGCTATCAGTTTGGTGTGTATTATTCCAGAACTTATCTGTGCTTTTACCTAAAAATATTCACACACATTAGTAATAAACTCAGAAAAAAAAAATGAATGTTAACAAATGGTCACTTCTTGGCAGCCATGTGGCTCACCATCTTGGTTAGTCTCCACTATAATCTGTCTATCCTGAGATTCCTTCTCTCTTGGTTCAGGTTCCTACTCTGCTTTCTCGGGGTCTGATTGCCCTTTTCTGGATCTGTTCTCCTGGCCACCTTCACATCCTTCAGAGCTACTGCTTCTCTCAACCTCACCCCTCCACCATATCAGCATGCTTGATAAATTGTTCCCTGTTCACGTGGGGTTCCTTTCTAAGGAGCAGGCCAGGAGTCAGATATTAGACAATAACAGGCAGGGAGGTGGCCACCATCCTTCTCCGGGAATGATGCCTTATAACATACTTTGCATTTCATCACATACTCCCTATAGGGTGATAGCTCAATCGTAACAAGTTTTAGGGGAGGTGAAAAACATTTTCACCACAACCTTCCACAGTTTACAAATAATAAGATACTACGGTCAGTTTTTCAGCCCCAAGGGAGATGCTGTCCCCTTGGACACATAGCTGAACATCTGATTTGTGGAAAAATCCAACTGAGAAGCAACAGCTAAAAATAGAATTTAGAGAAGCAATGAGTCACGGACTAAATGAACAAATATATTAAACGATATATTAAATAGAACAAACTTGCCGAAGGAACACTGAGGCTGCTTAAGCTGATCTTCCCTGTCTCAGAACTGTAGATGTTAGAGGGGCTCAGGAATATTGAGAATCAACAACAGTTTTGGGGTAACTTTATTATTTGCATCTTTTTTCCTTCTTAAAGATGTAATCTGTACTCCCCTCTCCTTAACCCCAACATATAATTATTTTAAAGATTGGCTCAGACTGATTTTTTTCCTCCCTTAAATGACCATAAACCTCTCTCAGAAATAGATAAACAAACTAGCTCTGTGGGCTTAGCAGGACAGTAACATCTATGCTAATCCCTGATCAGCCAGGTGCTTGCCCCCTGGGTGACCTTGAAGTAAAACCAGCTTCCCTACTCTTCCTGTTCTCCAGTTACTTCCCCAGACAGTAACACTAGCCTGCTCTTCTGCCCTCCCTGGCTGCTGGGTAGGCTGACAAATGCAGAAAGGAAGCCCTTAGTGACACAGGCATGATTAGAAGAGACAGGTCATTTCAGACAGGAAGCTCTAAATCCTGAGTCTGGCTCCATCCTCATCGCAGAACCCAATCACTGCAAGTTGGGTTTGAGGCTCTGTGCTTGCAGTTGGGAAAGAAACAAAGATAAAACCAATTGGTCTGGCTGGGCAGACCAGACTAAACCATGTGAAACATCAGACAATGGTACTAGAAAATAAATAATGCCATCACCAAGTGTCACAGGATGTGATTTCTGTACTTGGTGTTTAAAATATCTCCTCTGCAAGACTTCCCACCTCCGCAGGCTGTGTGCCTTCACAGGATGGCAGTTCTTATGTTTCAAAGCAACCTCTGATTCTGGCCCACTGGTATTGCTTATTATTTCATATATGCTTGTCTTCCCTATTGATGTGATAACTCCCTGTGGGAGAGAGCCACATTTGGATTGTTTTGACTTTGGGGCTTTTATGGAGAATGCTGCTAAGAACATTTGCATGCAAGTCTTTGCATGGACACATTTGCATTTCTCTTGGGTACATAGTCAGGAGTGGACTTGCTGGTCATATAGTAACTCTATGTCTAACATTTTGAGGGACTGTTAGACAATTTTTCAAAGTGGGCTGCTCCATTTTACACTCCCACTATCTGAGCATAAGAGTTCTGATTTCTCCATACCCTTGTAAACAATGACTATTATCTGACTCTTTGATTCTACCATCCTAGTGGGTGTAAAGAAGTATCTCATTCTGGTTTTGATTTACATCTTTCTGGTGGCTGATGATGTTCAGCATCCTTTCATTACAGCTATTTGCATATTTTCTTTAGAGAAACGTCTGTTCAAATCCTTTGCCCATTTTTAATTGGCTTCTATATCTTTTTAGTGTTGAGTTGTAAGTGTTCTTCATACATTCTATATACAAGTCCCCTGTTAGATAGATGATTTGCAAGTATTTTCCGCATTCTGCAAGTTGTCTTTTCACTTTCTTGATCATGCCCTTTGAAATACAAACATTTTTAATTTTGATGACACCCAATTAACCTATGTTTTCTTTCATCGTCTATACTTTTGATGTCAGATTTACACTTATATTTTCTCCTGAGAGCTTCATACTTTTCACTCTTATGTTTAGATCTTTGATCCATTTTGAGTTAATTTTTGTATATGGTTATAATGCTCTTTTGGAGAAGGTAATGGCACCCCACTCTAGTACTCTTGCCTGGAAAATCCCATGGACCGAGGAGCCTGGTAGGCTGCAGTCCATGGGGTGGCTAAGAGTCGGACACGACTGAGCAACTTCACTTTCACTTTTCACTTTCATGCATTGGAGAAGGAAATGGCAACCCACTCCAGTGTTCTTGCCTGGAGAATCCCAGGGACGGGGGAGCCTGGTGGGCTGCCGTCTATGGGGTCGCACAGAGTCGGACACGACTGAAGCGACTTAGCAGCAGCAGCAGCATAATGCTCTTTAACATGGCTGTTAACTATTACATAATTGAAAGAAAGCTCAAACTGAGTTTTATCATTGATTAATCATTCAACAAGTATGTGTTGAGGGCCTACTATGTGCCGGGTACTTGCGACACAAGAGTGGGCCAAACAGTTGAACTTTGCTCGCATGCAGTTCTAAATGTAGTGGGAGAGACAGTAGTAGCATTTCCCACAAACAGCAGTAAGCGCTCCGAAAGGAAAGTACAAGGTAGTTTAAAAGAGTTCAGCCTAGGGACCTGATCTGACCTGGAAGGCCAGGGGAGGCAGTGATCTCAGCAGCGAGGAAAAGGTAGATGGGCAAGCGTAAAGTGAAGCCTGTAAAGAATGTTCCTATCAGAAGCAGCAGCACTGGAAGTGGTGGGCGGGGCGATGGGAGGAGTCAAGATTAGAGAGACAGGCAGGGGACAGAGCAGCAAGACCCTTGATTCAACACTTCCTGGAGTAATATACCTTCCATATGCTGCATTCTTTCAAAGAGTTTTCATTCTAACCCTGGGAGACAGGGTCATTATGCATTTCTTAAATGAGGGAACCATAGCTCAGATAGGTTAGTTGACTAGTAAGTCAACCCAGCAAGCAAGTGGCAGAGCCAGGACATGAACCCAGCACAAGTCTGCACCTTGCTCTTACTGCCTCTGCTCAGGACTGGAGTCATCCTAATTCAGGCAACCTCCGAGGTTTGGTTTTAGGAAAGAGCGGCCTTCACTGAGATGTCTTAGCAAAGAATCTTGAAAGAATAGCCTGGGAGGAAGAGGCTACAGCACACGTGTATAGGGCCAGAGTCTCCTGGCCAATGAAAATGGGGAAATACCAGCTGCTCTACAGGGCCTTAGGGAAAAGCCTAGTCACTCTCAGGGTCAGTCACCCGAGCTTGAATGTCACTCACACATAGAAGACATGCTCTAAGATCCCTCTTAGAACCCTTCTGGGGTTTCATGGCCCCAGCTTGGAGATCAGAGTTTCTCTAGAGGAATTAGATCTGACTTCCTTCTCTGCTCACTCCAAGGACTTCAAAAACTGGACCACAACACTGAACCACCCCATGATGGCTCTTGTGTTGACCAGGGTGGCTGATTCTCCTGGTTAAAGAGAACCAATCAACTGTTTATACTCTCCTCTCACCACCACCTCTAAAAGGGCAGGACTGCCGGTGTGGCTACACAAGCCTGAACTCTGCAGGAGCCTGGAGAAGACTGATACAGCAGAAAACTCTAGACTCAGATGAAATTTCCCACCTGATCACCCAGAAGCAGGCAGGCTGGTGTGGCCATATAGCCATAGCGGCAGCCAAATGCCCTCCTTCTCTGCAAGTTGCAGGCTTTTAGCTTTCGGATTCTGTCCAGCTGGAAGCTCAGGCAGGAATGATAAAGCAGAGCTATGGCAAAGCTTTATGAAAAGCAATCAGTTAAAAGCAGACAAGGAAAGTTGCTTGTCTCAGAATACAGAGCTTCCTGAGATTTCTGTGCATCTGTCCCCCTCCCTGAACCAGCTTTTCTCTGCTTATCTGTGAAAATTAGATGAAGGACCAACTGGCCTCAGTGATGAGCTTTTGCTCTTTGAGTGTGTGGCTGAGCCCAAGGATGCTTGCTCATGTAACTGAGCCTCACCACCTCCTTCCTCTATTCCAGCTCTTCTTCTCATTTGATGTTTTTATTCTACTGCATTCTGGAAGCCAATGGCACAATCTCAAAATGCTAACAAGGGTCAGGCAAGTTCCACAAATGATTGAAATGAGCTAGGAGATAGGCAAGAGGGAGCAGTGTAAAAAAAAAAAGTCTCCAGGGAAATTGAAGAATTCCCTTTCTAGAAGGGGCAGGATTCACTCAATTTTATTGCCATGTAAAAAACTGGGCCATTGTTTGTAGATCTTATCTTTTTTTTTTTTTTAAGAAAATCGAAATTTCTAAATTTTAAGGGACATGTCCATTTTGTAAAGTAATGTGGGGATCAGACACATAGAAAAGCAGATCCAGGTTCATAAGCTACCAGCTTGCAACCTCTGCAAAGTAGCATGGGCCTTGAAGGCACAAACTCAGGATCCAATGAAGTAAATTTGCATTCTATGCTAACTGTATACCTGGAGTGAATTACTTAATCTTTTATCATCATCATCAATTTAAAATTCCCTCATTGAGGTGTTTTGAGAATTAAATGTGCTGAGCATAATATCTGGGTTTCCCTGGTAGCTCAGCTGGTAAAGAATCCATGTGCAATGCAGGAGACCTGGGTTCAGTCCCTGGGTTGGGAAGATCCCCTGGAGGAGGGCATGGAAACCCACTACAGCATTCTTGCCTGGAGAATCCCCATGGACAGAGGAGCCTGACAGTCCATGGGGTTGCAAAGAGTCGGACATGACCAAGCGACTAAGCACAGCACAACACAGCATAATATCTAACATATAGTAAGCTCTCAATAAAGACTGTTTCTACTCTGCCTTGATTTCCTTTGCAAAGACAATCCTCCATCCACGAACAGCAGCTTTGCAAAGACTCCTAGTGCTGAAAACTGCCCAGCAACAGGCCCTGCTGGGAGTGGCAGAGCGAGCAACAAGCTCAGTGGAGCAGACACTTGCTTTCCTGCAGCTCATCCAAGGCCAGACATCCAGCCCCTCCCCCACCAGGCATGCCCAGAAACTCTATAGATTCTGCCTTAATTACCAGCAATTAAGCCAGCTTCAACCTGCAATGCAGGATCAGGCCCAGGACCTCTGCCTCCTGAGGCTCTTATAGGAATATGGCTCAGCCCTTCCAGAGTCACCTCCTTCCACAACCATTTATTAAATCCTTGGGCCCCTCCCCCTACCCCATGCAAACCTCCCTGCTGTCAGAAACACCCTGAGCCACAGAAATCTGAAGACCTGGACAGGGGTCCTCCATTAGCTGCATTCTACATCGCCACATCCAGACAGTTCTCAAGGGCAACCACAGCTCACAAGGTCCTTTTTGGATTGCATAATGAAAGATGGCTGGAGAAGGGAATGGCTACCCACTCCAATATTCTTGCCTGAAGAATTCTATGGACAGAGGAACCTGGTGGACTATAGTCCATGGGGTTGCAAAAAAGTCATTAACAACTGAAGTGATTAACACACACAAACGCAATGAAAGATGGAGGCCCCTGTCCTTGCCAGAATATTTTCTTCATTTGCTAATTTTCTTACAACCAGGAAGAACTCATACATTCACTGGAGTGGAAAAGGAAATTGAAAAGAAAAATAAAAGATCTTCTGGTATGGCAGGAAAGCAGAGGAGCAAAGGTAAACACGTTTCTGTAGAGGAAGATCTTTTCCGCAGGAATTGAGAGAGTCAATTTGGGGAGTAAGAGATGGAGGGAAACACTAGCCATTTAGACCGTTCTTCAGACACACCCTCCCTGTCTCAGCTGACGCCTGTGCAGACTTTAAATAGCGTATTGGTGAGAACCTCGGGACTCAGGTTTAGAGACAGACGCTTTGGTGAAAGCATCTTCTGAATCTGAAGTGCTCTTGCACACAGGCAGGTAGTGGGTGTTTGAATAAGGCTTCCCTCCCCTGCCCCTTGGAGCCCTGCGCAGGCTGAAACAGCTAGGAAAGGCCTCTTTACTGGCTTTTGTTGGCAGTGTGGTTCTCCGAGCTGCTCTTCCTGGCCCCTGGGGAGACTAGGCATGGGACCCACACCTGCTCTTGGCTCTGGGGCCTTGAGGCAGATGAAGCTGGTGCTCAGGGCAGCTGAGCCACCTCCATCTGTGACCCAAGGTTATAATGAACCTCTGGAAGGGTGAAGTGGGAACTTCTGCGCTCTCCGATGCCACAGATGGCTTTGTTCTACTTACAGATCAGGAGTCAATGGCATTTTGCAATTCACTAGTTCAGTAGTTATTAATGTCAGCCCAATTAGAAACACACACACAATTAGCATTTAACAAATTTTAAAGTGAAGATTTAATATAGCTTCTTCAGGTATATATATAAATCTTATCTCTCAAGCACCTCTGTGTTTACCTAGATAATTTAAATAAGGAAACTCCCACCAGCTTAATCAGCATGATTATCCATCTCAGCAGATTCTAGGCCTGTCTCTTCTTTCGTAAAAGTTAATAGATCATGGCACAAGTTCTTACTTCACTGCAAGTCTGCACCACTGGTTACTGGGTGCTTTTCCCTCTGTTCTTTCCCCTGTCCTTCAACCTCATTAGCTATATTCAAATGGCAGATCTACAGCCTCACTGAGTACAAAATCAGCCACACAAGAACAAAAATAACATATAAAGGCACACCAAGCTCTTTCAATCTCTCAGAAATCAATTCAGACAAGTTAAAAGCTTGGAAAATAAATAAAAAGTAGTGGTCAGTTGCAGAAGCCCAGAAAGTTTGGGGTGGTACCAACCAGCTTCTGGGTACCAAACAGCAGCTCCTTTATACTTGCAGATATAAAGTCTAGATTGGGGGTGCCAGGTATAAATGCATTGCACAGGAAAATTCATGCATAAATGCACATTTCTGAGGATATTTTTTCATGGGGGTGTCACATGATAAGAGAGAATTAAGCTGGTAGAAAACTCCATCAGAAGTGTTAAGAACAATCCCACAGGACTAACCCTCTCTTGTTCTATCCCATCCTAGCTTACACTGGGCCATGGATCTCTACTACTAGGATCTATGTGCTTGTTCTCTATCTTTGTTTCCTCTGTGATGGGATAAGGTATTGGACTAGATACTTCCTAAAATTCTTTCCTGCTGTTATATCCCGAATTCTAAGACACTTTCTTTTTATTTGTTCTCAAACCTCCCCAGACCACCCCATCTATACCTCATGTGACTGCACAAGCCCAGTAACCTCACCTCCAAGGAGGATGAGACATCCATTTGAGAGAATACCATCCCTTAACTTCGGGGTTTCAGCACCATGGAGAGCAACATGCTCTAAACTAACCCCACCCACTACCTTCAAACCCTTTGAGGTAAATGTCTATGTCAAGTAAGTGTGTGAATATATATATATATACATACTTACATACATATATACACATATATACATACAGAATTATATTAAGCCCCCCTCAATAAGCATTAATATGTTATATATAATACTAGGTATTACATATACTGCTGCTACTGCTGCTAAGTCACTTCAGTCATGTCCGACTCTGTGCGACCCCATAGACAGCAGCCCACCAGGCTCCGCCATCCCTGGGGTTCTCCAGGCAAGAACACTGGAGTGGGTTGCCATTTCCTTCTCCAATGCATGAAAGTGAAAAATGAAAGTGAAGTCGCTCAGTCGTGTCCGACTCTCTGAGACCCCATGGACTGCAGCCTTCCAGGCTCCTCCATCCATGGGATTTTCCAGGCAAGAGTACTGGAGTGGGGTGCCATTGCCTTCTCCAACATATACTATATTATATCAAAATATAATTATATAATTTAATGTAATTTAAAATTTATATTGAATTAATCTAAGAAAAAACATCAACAGAAATGAAGCCATTTTAGTAGATATATCCAACCCTATTTGCTCCCTTAGCCTTAACTCAGTTGTCACATTAGAACAGACATTTTCTTGTGTAACCAAACCCCTATGCCATTGTAGAATATTAGAGGTCAGTGGATGTAAGCTTCTCCCAGCATAGAAAACTCTTCTACAGTATCTCTGTTGAGTGGCTATCAGGTTTCTTACTGATTATATCCAGGCCCAGAAAGCTTGGTACTTCGTTGGAGATTTTTAAATCTTTATATTAGGAAGGTCTGTCTTTATTACACTGAAAGCTGCCTGCTAATAACAATTCTACCACATTCATATCCAGAATACGACCACTTCTTATCCCTCCAGCAGCAGCCCTCTTATCCTAGTCACCACCATGTTTCATCTGGATTACTCCAATAGCCTCTTAATTGGTCTTTCTGTAACTGCCTTGACCCTTATTGGCCCCTAACAGTCTATCTTTACAAAGCACTCCTTTTAAAAGGAGTAAAACCTTTAAAAATCTAAGTTATATTTATGTCATTTTACTGCTCTATAGCCTCCAATGGCTCACCATTTTTCTCAAAGGAAAAGTCAAGTTCTTTATAATCACCTGAAAGGTCTTTCATGATTTGCCTCTCACCCCCTCATCCATCTCTGACCTCATTCCCTATGACTCTCTTCTTCACTCTGCTCCAGCCACACTATCCTTTTTTCCTGCCCCTTGAACTCCAAGCACACTCCTGCATCAGGTGCTTTGTGTTCGCTGTTTCCTGTGACAAGAATGCTTGCCCCTCAGATATCTACGTGATTCATTTTTACATGTCTTTCTAGTCTTTTCCTAAATGCCACCTTATTGGAATTCTTCCCTGACCTCCTATTTAAAGCCCCACACACTCCCTATCATTATCTCACTCTTAGCCAGTAACTGGTAAATGCTGGTAAATGTTTAACAACCCCTGGGTGGGGAGAGTCCCTGATTTGTAACATTTGCTCAGGTACGCCACCACGGTCAACTTCACGCTACCAATTGTGAAGTCACTGAAGGCAGAGTTGGGAAAGGCTAACAATGAGCTCTCACCATCTGGTACAAACCGGCTCAGCACACTACTGCAGGTGAAGGAGGGAGGAGATGCAACAGAGTCCTGGGCCCGAGTGCCCTGGTGGCTTTGGGGTTGATTCAGGAGAACCCCAAAGGAAGGGGAAACTCCCGGGGAAGGAATTTGGCTATAGAAACCGGGAGCTTTCAGCTTTCCTTCTTTCACCTGCTTCTGGACACCTGAACCTGCAAGTTCTGTCCACTCCTTGGCGGTCATTATGTTGAAAGGCAAACCCTTAAGTACCTTTCCAAACCAGCATTTGATTCTTTTTCTGTTTCTGTTCAGGCCTGGTCTTTGACCCCTTGTTCTTCTTTGCCCTAACACGTGTTCCCAGTAGCGCTGACCCTCCAGGCTGACAGGACCATCATGTCCTGAGATAATGTACCTTCAAAGCCCATGAGGACATGGGAATGCTCATAGACAGCTGAGGTGAGGAGCCCCTCATCGCCCCTTTCTCTGATCTGATTATACCTCATACTCCTGCTTTTGAGGGCTCTGGGAGCCATTGAATTCATGTCATCCTCAGGCAGGACAACTGGACTGTTCTGCATTTCCAAGACCATCTAACAGGGTTGCCAAGGCCCCCAGCATAATTGTTCTCATCCATCACTTCTATAGCACATTGATTTCTTAATCTTTTGAGGCTATGGGTTCTTACTCCAGAAAAACCTGCTTATGTACCTTCCCATAACATTTTGCATATAACTTAAAGGGTAGATAGACCACCCATGAAACCAACTCATTGACTCCCTAGATACTCATGCCCTCAAGGTTAACAGTCCTGGACCAGGTCATCTAAAAGTCTTCTGCCAGTTGTAACAGTATGATTATTTTAATTCTCTTATGCTCCCCATTCAAGGTTAGTCAGCTCCTGTCTTTCTTTCTGAGAAAAAGAGAGAGTTAAATACTTCTTACTTAATTGGCTCTCTCTAGCCAAATAATGGCTTGTGATTATCAAATTAATAAAGCATCTTTGTTATTCATAATGTGCTCACAAATAAATGGATACGATCTTGTAAATTGTGTTTCACTGAAGGTATGACTAATAAGTTAATGAATTAAAATGTTTCAGTTTTCACAAAAACTAAAAATGAATTATAATGTTATTACAACTTTTCTTCTATCATTCAGAATGCTTACTTGCAATATTTACTGCAAATAAAAAACGGCCCCAAATAAGATACTGTTTCATTTTTGAAAAGAGAAATGAGCTGTTGAAGTTGTTTTTAAGCACTCATTTTGGGTTTATTTTTCATATTGTGATATTTATGATATATATAAATGTATTACAAAATTCAGCAATTTTGTTAGATTATTTTTGCCTATCTTGACTAGCTCCTTCACAGCCTTCACAAAGAGACTTCACTATTAACTTCTGCTACTCAAAGACAATCCAGGATTTATTTAAAAAGAACAACAAAAACAATAGCAACCATACAAATTGTCATAGAGAGGCCCAGTGACAAGCAACTACTGGTTATTGACTTCTCAGTTATGGGAAACCGAAAGGTAAAAATAAATGATGTCCTCTGCTCCCTATCCTTACCCGCCCAACTTCCATAGGCTAGCAGGAAATAATGCTGACAAAGAATGGGCCATGGGACACAAGGGCTTGTTTACTGGCAAATATTTATTGAGCACATCTATTTGTCAGGTGAAAAGAAATTGGGATATGAAAGCAAAGAAGAGAAATGTAAATACAGGCCCTAAGCTCATGGCACCCCATTCCAGTACTCTTGCCTGGGAAATCCCATGGACGGAGGAGCCTGGTAGGCTGCAGTCCATGGGATCACTAAGAGTCGGACACGGCTGAGCAACTTCACTTTCACTTTTCACTTCCATGCATTGGAGAAGGAAATGGCAACCCACTCTAGTGTTCTTGCCTGGAGAATCCCAGGGACGGGGGAGCCTGGCGGGCTGCCGTCTATGGGGTCACACAGAGTCGGACATGACTGAAGCGACTTAGCAGCAGCAGCAGCAGCAAGCTCATGGAGCTCACATCAGACAGATGAATAAGTAAACATAGCTAAGACACAGCAAGTGGGGAAACCTTTAAGTCTTGTAAAACACACTCCTTTACCTCTCCCCTGTACACAGCGCCTAACCCCTGTGTATCTTGGTTTCTTTAGAGAGCTGAGAGACTGTGCTACATTCCAGAGTAGGCAGGTTTCAGTGTTAGCATGGGTGATGGTCTTTTATTTTACCTCTCAATATGTCAAAGGGCTAATAAGTATACCAACTCCTAACACGGTATTATCGGAGAAGGCAATGGCACCCCACTCCAGTACTCTTGCCTGGAAAATCCCATGGACGGAGGAGCCTGGAAGGCTGCAGTCCATGGGGTCGCTGAGGGTCGGACATGACTGAGCGACTTCACTTTCGCTTTTCACTTTCATGTATTGGAGAAGGAAATGGCAACCCACTCCAGTGTTCTTGCCTGGAGAATCCCAGGAATGGGGGAGCCTGGTGGGCTGCCGTCTATGGGGTCACACACAGTCGGACACGACTGAGGCGACTTAGCAGCAGCAGCAACATGGTATTATATGCTTATCTTACAAACAAGTTATATGAGACACTGTATTTTATGATTGGCCAAAGGAGGCAAGGAGGGGCAGAGGAAAGAAGAAGCTCTCACTCCTCGCTTATCTAAGGAATTAGAAATATATTTGGTCTTTCTTCTCACCCTGATCAAGACAGCCAATCTCTATGTATGATATGGTTTGGTTTTGGAGCAGTAACAATGCTCAGTTGAATGGGCAAAGAAATGCTACATGCATTAGTTTGGGCTGCCAAGAAGCAGATGCCAAGATGGGAGTAGATGTGCAAGAGATTTCCTGGAGGAGACAGCCTGAAAGGCAAGGAGCACTCTGAGACCACACTAACAGTCTAACACCTATAGAGGGAGAGGGGGAAGGAAGGATGGTTGGGTAAGAAGGGTCTCAGACTATAGCAAAGTTTCAAGAAAGATTCAAGCCTATGGAAAGTCTTTGAGATAAGGTTATCCGTAAAGGAGTCCTGCATCTCACAGAATGAGCCTACCTTAGTGCCTTTGCCATGGTGGCTATGAGCAGCTGGGGGACAGCATGGTCCAGAGGGCCAACAGCTGGAAATATCAGTCTCCTGCAGCAGGAGACCTGAGTGGTACATTTTCATGGCCACTGCAGTATGTCATCCTATTGATCTCTAGGCAGTCTCCTGCCTGCTCCAAGCTTCCATTTCCATTGCCGCAAGCTTGGTTCAGATCTATAAGTTGGTTCTGGGAAGCAATCTCCACTGGACATTTCAGCAGCAGCCCCGGGTCACATGTGATGCCAAGAAGCACAAATTCCCATCTCTTCTCCATACTCAGTTTAAGCATCAAGAGCATTTTTATTCTTTGTTTCTAACCACATTTCCTGATACTCTGAGTGGAATGGAAATGCCAACTGCAATGAATGGCCACCCTGGTCCCTTCCAATCACTAATTTAAAGTCCTGTGGGTGAAAAAGTTATCTGGTGACTGCAAAAGCCAAAGAACCACATTCAGCCAAGCGGCATCAGTTCCCAGAATCCACCCTCCCCTTGCCTCGTGTTTGGTAAAGAATTTATTTTAAAAACACTTGCCCCAGAAGAATGAATACAGCCTTTATTTGATACTACCTCGACCGCATCAGAGATGCTGGAGCCCGGAATCTAAAAAGCTAAAGCTACCCTTTGTTCTTAGAGGAGCTAAGTAAGCCCTCTAAGAACTCCTAGCCCCAGTTAGTTGCAAGGCAACTTTATTTGTATTTGGTTTTAACTTTGCTTAGATTGCCTTAATGAAAGAGTGCTGTTCTGCATTAGCCCTGGTTGTGGTTAGACATGTTAT
This sequence comes from Bubalus bubalis, assembly GCF_019923935.1. Lineage (NCBI taxonomy): Eukaryota > Metazoa > Chordata > Mammalia > Artiodactyla > Bovidae > Bubalus > Bubalus bubalis. The sequence continues at coordinate 9,330,417 of NC_059175.1, forward strand.
CAGGTTGGTCAAAAGTTCATGTGGATTTTTCCATAACATCCCAAATGGATTTTTTGACCAACCCAATACATACATCTGGATCTCCTAAGCACAATAGTAGCAAGGAAGACTCAGATTGGAGAAATCTGAGATCAGCTCCACACAGTAGCGGTGACTTTCACATTGACCATGGGTGTTTTTCTAGAAAATAATTATTATTAGAGGACAGATATGGAAGTACATACAGAAAGCAATTATTCATCATTCAGAGTCTGGTGAGTTCAGTTTATCAGGGCTCATTTTATCAGTCTGTCTGTGAGCTGAGAATTATTTATTTTATTTCTAGTACTGTGATCAAAACAGACATGCTCTCTATTACCTGGGTTCTTACTGTCTAATAAGGAAGAGGGACAATATTACAAATGAGCGTTCCACGTTAGCCTCCGTGCCTTTGCCAGACTGCTAGCCTAGGCAAATACTCTATGGATGGATTTAATAACGTATTTGACTAAGTGTCTCATGATAAATCTTGAAGGTGAAATAATGTGAGCTGGCTAATAGCACAGTCCCGTTTTATGCTTAGGTCTAAAACATTCGCTGTTCAAGAACAAAAATGAGGACATATGGGCCAAGAGAATATTTCTTGGAGGAGACCTGGAGAACGTGGGGGGGAGAAGCCAGCGTGACTCAGCACTTCTCCACGATGCCCAAAGCTGCTGCGTCTGGAGCTTACAGCACAGGACATAGAGGGTTAACAGCAGATCAGAGCCGCTGCAGCCAGGGACACTGTGGTCCAGGAGGAGGGCTGGTGTTGTCTAGGAGATGCCAACCACTCCGGTAGGTGTGGTCTGATCCACTGCCATAGACTAAGTCACCATCCAATCAGAAGGTTGTTATCAAAACACACCATAGCATATTTTTAAAACTGTACTTTCTTGGCAGAACACCAACAGAGAGAGATTAAAGATACAAGACATGCCTCAGAATGGATTAAACAGCAACAAAAAGGAGCTCGCAAATAAATTATTTGTTACAATTAGCAATTAATACTAGATCCAAAATAGTTTTATTTTACATAGGACAAAACCAAGAAAAATACGGAGCTAGGGAAATTGAGGGTTTAGTACATGTCTGGGATATGTTGTGTTTAATGTGTACCGGCTCCTTTAAGACTCTCAGCAGTCTGTGAAGTCAGTGTTATTATTATATCCCCCATTTTCAGGGAAGACAGGAGGGCTGACCAAGGCTAGCGAGTGAGAACTCAGAATATGAATCCAGGTCTGCCTGGCTCCAGAGTTTCCTCTTGCTGTCACCAAACACTGCTTCTTGCAAGTAAAATTTTTCCTCTTATAAATAATGACATGGAACAACATCAACCTTGTAAAAATGAGAAGTGTATTTTCATGAGATATTTGTATATTAGGGGAAAGATTGTCATGTATTCCCATCAGGTAAAGCATCAAGTCTATCCTTTTCATTTGTTGTTTTTAGAATAATAACAGAACTTTTGTTTTCAAAGATGTTTTATTGAAAAGTAGTAACAAGTGGCATGTCTGTGTTTAGTAATAGTCTGATACTCAACCCAATCTTTTCTGAACATCATTAATTTATTTATATTGGATACTTCAGTCTCAATTTTTTTGGAAATCTAAATCCACAGTGGTTTTTCTTTCCTGTGTAGAATTCTGGGTTTGTGTTGGTTTGATTCAGAAGCAGATTAAGACTTAAAGCTGACTTTTCATTTAAGGCTTTCTTTTCTTAGAATCCGATCCGTGGGCAGTGAGATTTTTTGGAACACACACTTGACATACAACAAATCACTGTGCTCCATCACTGTTGTTCACCTTGGGGGCCTTCATCCCTGCATCTTTTTGTCTCTGAGAGACATTGTGCTGAGCTTCCCTCTATGGACCTCAGTTTCTTTGAACCGGTTATTATCATCCTGTTCTCATTTGTCAGACACCCACTTTCCCAATGTCCTTTGCAGCCAGTGGTATTCACAGGGTCCTTTTTTTTCCCAATGAAACATATGGGTGAAGTCCACTAGGGGAGGCTTTAGAAAAGATTTTATTTTCTGATAAAAGGATAGACATAAGAGGAAAAGCTTACTCGAATCATGCCTTGTCAACCTTCTGCTCTATTTGCTGCCTATGTGAACATCTGCCTGGAAAGGCAGCCTGCACTGAGATGCCTGAGTAGGAAGGCCTGCATCTCTGGTCTGGTTACCAAGCAGCTGAAACAAGCCTGCCACTGCCTACTTCCCAGCTACTCAGAAGGTAAGAAAACCGAATTTTTAATTGTGTAAGCCACTATTAACCAACTTTCTGATTTCTTGGTATTAAAAGTCTTTTTATCTATTACACCTTACAAATATATGCTGAATTTATAAGACCCCAGTGACACGAGTCAATGCAGTGTTTGCTTGGCCAGTGCTATTGAGATTAAAAGTCACATGCTTTTGCAGTGGTGATTTCTCCACCTCGGGTATAACAGGTCACTCCCCAAAGGCTTGTTATCACATGAAAACAGCTATTTAAATACATAGTATTTTTCATCTGTGTTCAATACAAAATACATTTTGGAAGAACCCCTACTGCTGGCATTGATTTGTCCTCCAAGAACCACCTGTGAACATCTGCAGGCTCCTGAACTGGAAAAGGCTGGCCCTACAAGCTCCTCTCTTCCCACTTAGTCATCCCCTAGCTACAGCTCAGAGCGTTGGGTGTCGTGCTGATCACAGAGTGTAGCTGTGGTGGAGTGCTCTTTAAAGGAACCCAAACACAATCACGGAAGGTTGCCCTTGAGGAGTAAACTTGAAGCAATCACACACGTAATGCCTGCAAGTTCTCAGCAGTTGGTTTAAAGCCACCATGACCCTCAGACCAGTGCTCCAGACCCAGAACTGCATGATCCAGAAGGGAACAGGCAGGTGGTGCAGGCGTGGGATGATGAAAGGGCTGGGACACCAGCTGCCTCTGAGCTCACCCCAAGGGAAGGCCTTCAGTGACTCCCCAGTGAAGAAGGATTAGACGCTAATATCGGAGCTGAATGACTAGTTCCTTGCTATTAGGCCTAATCGTGCTTAGTAAACTCTTGAGCAAAACTACATTACTTCCTTTCTCGTAGTATACTACTTTATAGTTAGTCATCTTTTTCACCTTTGTAAGCTTTCAAGTGAAAGAGACCCTTCAGGGTGATGTCTGGAATGGATGGACCCAGTTGGTGATCTTAGGCAAAATTTCCATCCCTACGGTGAGCCCCAAAAGATGAGTAGAAATGCCCCTCCTCCTCCCACCCTGCTTAATGAGCATAATGGGCTAATACTTACAGAAAAACTCAGAGTCTGCCCATGGTAAACACCAAAGACAATCACTTTCTCTCCCTGCCCAGACAGAATTCCTTCTCATCACAGCTTATATTTCCCATGAATAATTGTCATTGCCACTAATGAGGAGGGTGATAGTCACAGCATGTTCGTCTCCAGTCAGATCATAAATTCAAGTGGGCAGCACACTGTAAGAGAGATGAGAACAAAACTCTTCCAGCCAAGACGGAAAATTCACGTCTTTAGAGGAATGGCTGATGTCCCGAGAATGCTCAGTCTGTACTAAAGAAGGCTTAGAAGAAATGTCTTCATGACAAATGTTTTCAGCTCTATAAGGGCTGTCATGTTGAAGAAGACTTTGACTTGTGCTGTCCCCAGAGGATAGAAATAGGATTCATGAGTAAAAGGAGTACAGAGTTTATTTTTTATGTCTATATCCTTTGGAAGTGTGGGACTCAGGAATCCTGGGCGAACTTCAGGGAGTGTTGACATGGTTGGCTTGAAAACTTAGGCAACACACAGAAAGAGGAACACAAACATTGTATATTAACACATATATATGGAGTCTAGAAAAATGGTGTTGAGGAACCTATTAGCAGGGTAGGAATAGAGATGCAGACACAGAGAACGGACGTGTGGGGAGGGCTGGGGAAGGAGAGGGTGATACAAACTGCCAGAGTAGCATGGACATGTATATACTACCACGCGTAAACAGATAGCTGGTCGGCAGCTGCCATATAATACAGGGAGCCCAGCCCAGTGCTCTGTGGCCACCTAGAGGGGTGGGGCTGTGGGGGGAGGGAGGCTCAAGAGGGAGGAGTATTCATACATACATTTATGGTTATTTGCTTTGTCCTACGGCAGAAACCAACACAACTTTGTAAAGCAATTATCCTCCAATTAAAAATAAAATCAGAAAAAAATAGATAAAAGAAAACTTAGGTGACATGGACACGAGGCATACCCTTGTTCTAGCCCAAATCAGACCATGAAGATTTCACCACATCTTGTGTGTGTGTGTGTGTGTGTGTGCTAAGTCACCTCACTCATGTCCAACTCTTTATGACCCCATGGACTGTAGCCCACCAGGCTCCTCTGTCCACAGGGGTTCTCCAGGCAAGAATACTGGAGTGGGTTGCCATGCCCTCCTCCAGGGGATCTTCCCGACTCAGGGATCGAACCCGCATCTCCGGCGGCTCCTGCATTGCAGGTGGATTCTTTACCGCTGAGCCACCAGGGAAGCCCCCAACACTTTACAAGCTACCAAGCAACTCTGCTCATAATCCCACCCACTTCCTCACCGTGACCTGTAGCAGAAGGGACAGAGGACATCTCTAATCCTAGTTTGTCTGGGGCCCTGTCTGAGCCCATGACAACCAAAGATTTGTAACACCAGCATGAGGCTCAGTGTTACGCTTTGAAGAAGCAAAAAACCCAAATATTACATATGCTTGGACCACTCCTAGGGGGACGGGTTTGCTGGAAATAATATTATTCTAAAGCAATTTGTTGGGGATAATAGGAAAAAACCTAGGAAAGCCATTAAGTAAATATGAGGTTATTCAAGGCAATTCAAAACCACCTGCCTTGAAGCAATAATGTCAGTAGAGGAGATGTGAAGGTTTTCTCCAGTCTGAATTATTACTCCTCCTTGCCATTAATAGTAGGCCTGTCTGATTATTGATGTTATTGCTGCACTGGGCTGCATGTCTTCTCTCCTACTGGAAGGTACACTTTCCTGGACATCCTTCATCCTTGAAACACCGAGACCTCCAACATCTGTCATGCCACCAATGCCCCTCTGGTCTTAGGGGAATGGCAACAGGCTCACAATGAGAGAGGAGGTACCACTTTTTTTAGGGTGACATAGTGAAGAGGGAGGCCATCCCTTTTCCTGACCTCTGGCCCGAGTGGCCTGAGAATACCAGGAGGCCAGCAGTTCTCTGTTAGCAATATCTGAGCACACCTTAGCTGCCTAAAAACATGAAGTAGCTGAAACCACACCCCAAAGGAAGACCAAGGAATTTATTTAAAGCCATAATAAACATAGCCTCATACATAGAGTCCATGAACAAGTAATAACAAAACAAAAATAATAAAGGAGACTATAGTCAGATAGCAATTGTTTAATTAACAGCCTTGTCAAGGTATAATTTTCATACCATATTGTAGAGAAAAAGGACCCCTCCTACACTGTTGGTGGGAATGTAAATTGGTGTAGTCTCTACAGAGAACAGTATGGAAGCTCCTTAAAAAAATAAGAAGAGAGTCACCATATGACCCTGAAATCCTACCTGGGTAAATATCCAGAGAAACTATAATTCAAAGAGATACCTGCATCCCAACATTTATATCATCACTATTGGACATGGACACTACCTAAATGTCCAGTGACAGGTGAATGGATAAAGAAGATGTGATATATATACATATATATATAAATATTCCATTATGTATGTAGTGGAATATTACTCAGCCACAAAATAGAATGAAACGATGCCATCTGTAGCAACATGGATGGATCTAGAGATTATCATACTAACTGAAGAAAGACAGGGAAAGACAAATATCATATGATATTGTTTATATTAATATGTGGAATCTAAAAAAATGATACAAATGAACTTATTTACAAAACAGAAAAGACTCACAGATGTAGAATACGAATTTATGGTTACCAAAGGGGAAGGTGGGGAGAGGGGAGGGATAAATTAGGAGTTTGGAATTAAGATATAGCTGCTGCTGCTGCTGCTGCTGCTGCTAAGTCACTTCAGTCGTGTCCGACTGTCGTGTCCGACTCTGTGCGACCCCATAGATAGCAGCCCACCAGGCTCCCCTGTCCCTGGGATTCTCCAGGCAAGAACACTGGAGTGGGTTGCCATTTCCTTCTCCAATGCAGGAAAGTGGAAAGTGAAAGTGAAGTCGCTCAGTCCTGTCCAACTCTTAGTGACCCCATGGACTGCAGCCTGTCAGGCTCCTCCATCCATGGGATTTTCCAGGCAAGAGTACTGGAGTGGGGTGCCATTGCCTTCTAAAATAGATAACCGACAAGGACCTTCTGTATAGCACAGGGAACTATACCTAATATTTTGGAATGACCTATAAGGGAAAAGAATCTAAAAAGAATATAGGTATGTATGTATGATGGAATCACTTTGCTATGTATCTGAAACTCGCACAACATTGTAAATCAACTCTTGCTCGTGCTCAGTCGCTCAGTCATGTCTGACTTTTTGCTGCCCTGTGTGCTGTAGCCTGCCAGGCTCCTCTGTCCATGGGATTTTCCAGGCAGGAATACTGGAGTGGCTTGCCATTTCCTCCTTCAGAGGATCTTCCTGACCCAGGGATCAAACCCAAGTCTCCCGTGTGTTCCATATGGGCAGGCGGATTCTTTACCACCAAGCCACCTGGAAAGTCCACATCAAGAACAACAAAAAATTATGAAAAAAAATGTTCCTAACATAAAATCACCCACTTTAAAACTACACGTCAGTGATTTTCAGTAAGGTACGTCCATCAGCACAATCTAATTTTATATTATTTCCATCATCCTCCAAAGAAATTTCCTGTCCATTTATAATTACTCTTTATTTCCACCCTCAGCTCTAGGCAATTGCCAATCTACCTTCTATGTCTATAAGTTTATTTATTTGGACATTTCATATAAATGGAATCATTCAGTATATGTTCTTTTGATCTGACTTCTTTCACTGAGCATAAATTTTTTGAGGTTCATCCATGTTGTAGTAAGTATCATCACTTTATTTTTTTTAATTGCCATTCTACTGTATGGATATATCCATATTTGTTTATCCATTCATCAGCTGAGGGCCATTTGGGCTGTTTCCACTTTTAGTCTGTCGTGAACAATGCTGCTATGAACATTCATGTACAATAATTTTGAATTTTAAGGGTTTATAGAAATTCGTATCCTATCTTTTCAATTGGCTAAAAATTTGTTATAAATACTTAGCTTCTTCCATCTGAGTGCCACAATTTGAACCTGTTTCCCTCTTTCTTTGTGTCTGCCCTTGCCCATTCTTTTTTGTTTGTTTAACTTTCTATCTTCTATAGGAGTATAGTCAATGAACAGTGTTGTGCTGGCTTCAGGTGGACAGCAAAGGGACTCAGCCACACAAACACATGTATCTATTCGCCCTCAAACTTCCTCCCACTCAGGTCGCCACATAACACTGGGCCCTTGCCCATTCTTCCCTTACAGCATCCAGTACCAAACTGCTTGCCCATTCTCCAGAAGGCTTTATAGATTCCACCAACATACCTATTTAAAACATCTTCTTTCAAACTGCATTTCAAGTACCAGAATGTTGTAATCAATTTCCTTTCATTCTATCCTGTGATCCACTACCAATTCCCATCCATCCCAGTCTTGTGAGGCGTGATATAAAGAATACTTTCAGGACATAGAGATGTAAATAAGGGCCTGGTTCTTGGTGATTTTAGGTGCAAAAATTAGTTTCCAGTTAGGGTCAGGCATTAGGTAAAATCAGCTACATCTTCTCTAATAGTTTGCCTTGTAACTATTAATAAGTAACTTGAATTATCCCAGCATTGTTGATTGGGTGTAGAAGATTCAATTCCACTTTAGAAAGGAAAATGCTCATTCATTTAAACTTGGAATAGGTTTACAATTGAGCAGTGCTTCTATAAAAATGGTGTAAAAATGTTACCCTTTTTATTCAGATCTCAAAATACAGTATATATTTATTTGTACCTATATTTCCTGCAAAGAGAGGCTAAGATTTCCACTTATTTTAATGAAGACTTTAGTTCATGATATCCAATTGGTAAACTTCATGATCTTAACATTTTAGGAAACTGGATTCCAATAGCTAGAGGGATGGATTTTTAATTTCATGTCTTGGCATGAACATGTACATAAACCCCCAAACTACTAAAATTCCTCAAGATGAGTACAATTACTGACTTTTCCTTAAAGAAGGCGTCCTTACAATTCTTTAACCCTAGCAACCAATTTAGCCTTCAACCTCAGGGATAATTTTTCAGGATTTTCACCTATATATGAAAGAAAAAGGTTAGCTACATTTGTAGATAAGAGTTACGAAAGTTGAGAAATAAAAAGCCTATGCGTAAGCCCCAAGCCTGGTCTGATCCCAGAACATTTTCTCCCAGGTTATCCTTGTCCCTGAAAGAATTCCATTTCTAGGAGTCAACAGGTATGTTCCAGAAAGTGAGGTTCCCAGCAACTCTCCACAGCCCAGTCTCTCCCATCAAAAAGGTGTGATGTCCCAAGGCCCTTTTCCCTTTAATTAGTTCATTCAAGCATTGAGGTCGGTTATTAAAAGTCAGTTTCCCCTTTCCAATATTGCTGGGGGTAGAGACCTTAGTGCCAAGGGAGGGAACAAAATCTAAGTTTTCCATCTAATCCTGCTCCCCTTTTGTGGCAAGAGAAAGTTATCCCTTTACTCACAATGAAAAGATAGTTTACTAGAAGAATTTAACCATCCTGTATTACAATCTGAAGGATGCTGTGAAGATTAGGATAGGCCATCCCAAAATATGCCATTTTGGTGTAAGGATTATTTTAAGCTGAAAGTGATGAAGATTCAGAGTCAACACCAAAACCAGTCTGTGCAAACAGACCTTTCTAAAGTAGCCCCTATCTTCCATTCATCATCCCAAGTATTTCCTAGTCACTTCCCCATAATCTACTCTCCCTTGAAGACCAAAGTCCCCTTCGTTTGTTAAAATGGTATAAAAGCCCCCAAGTCTAGCCACTTTGAGTTTTACTTCTTCCATTCATCATCCCAAGTATTTCCTAGTCACTTCCCCATAATCTACTCTCCCTTGAAGCCCAAAGTCCCCTTCGTTTATTAAAATGGTATAAAAGCCCCCAAGTCTAGCCACTTTGAGTTTTACTTAGTTTCTGTGAATTCCCTTGCATGTAAAACATTAATGAAAGTTGTATACCTTTTTTGTTGTTGTTAACCTGTCTTTCTGGGCTTCCCTGGTGGCTCAGTGGATAAAGAATCTGCCTTCAATGTGGGAGACCTGGGTTTGATCCCTGGGTTGGGAAGATTCCCTGGAGAAAGGAACAGCAACCCATTCCAGTATTTTGGCCTGGAGAATCCCCATGGACAGAGGAGCCTGGCGGGCTACAGTCCATGGGTTCACAAAGAGTCATACACTACTGAGAGACTAAGCACAAACCTTTTCTTAGTTTAATTCACAGATATCTAATTACAGAACATAAGAGGATAGAGCAAACGCTTTTCCTCCCAGGAAATCTCCAGTCTGGATTCTGAGCATTTGTTAGTCAAGTCAATGCAGCACCTGCACAAAGATGTGTCTAAATCCTGTGTCTCTTAAGAGATGTTCCCCAGTGAATTTTTAATGATGTGACCACACAGTGATCTGAACCCCTCCACAGGGCCCTGTGTGAAGAAGTCCTTTAAATTTACTTTTGAATGCCACCCACATGTCCAGGTTGGGCTTCCCTAGTAGTTCAGATGATAAAGAATCTGCCTGCTATGCAGGAGACCCTGATTTGATCCCTGGGTCAGGAAGATCCTCTGGAGAAGGGGCTACAGTTCATGGGGTTGCAAAGTGTTGGACACAACTGAGTGACTAACACACACACACACACACACACACACACACACACACGTGTCCAGAGTTTCCTGCCCCCGTCTGAGTTGACTCTGCCATAATTCAGTCCAAACAGATTGGTTCTCAGAACACACCATAACTGTTTTGGTAGTTGTGGCCCATCAGGGGTCCTGGGAAGTAACTGAAAGGAATATAGAAATGACCATCCCTTGTGACTTGGGAGTCAGGAAATTCCCTTCAAAAATTTTTTTATAAAGTGTTCAATTATAATATTTTCCAAGTCTTAGATAATTTTTTCATCAATCACTGTTTAGAATAACAGTTATTCTACAGCAATTAGTCTAGAGGATACAAAAACAAAAAATAAAAAGGATGCCATTATACCAATATGTGGCCAATTACAATTGCTCAATATTTTCTTGCCTTGAGAGATTCAAGTCAGATAATGAGGGAGGGTAGAGTATTTGAGAATTTTTTGCTTGGCTGAATTGCTAAATCTCTTGGAAGGATTATTTGGCTTCTTCAGGATTATTAACATTATTCCATAACAGTTTCAGGTCCAAAAAGGTGTGAACCATGTAGTAATTAGAACTGCCCTTTGAACAGAATTGGGGTCTTTCTTTGGGAGCTAGTGAATTTCCCATCAGTAGTGTTTGTTAACGGAGGGGATGAATGAACTGCTAGCAGCATCCACTTGAGGTGGTTATGGATGTTGTCTATGCCCATGCTCAGTGGCAACAAACAGCACAGGGGACCATGGGGTTGCTAATGTCAAAGGCTTTCTGAAACTCCATGCTTCCATGAGCCCTGGTTAACCTAAGGTGGCCAAAGAAAGGTAGCTATAAGCAATCAATATGTTTGATTTCACTTTCCATTCAATCTGGAAGTTCTTCAGGGAACTTAATGTGTTTTTCCTCAGTTTCATTGATTGTGCAATTCTGGTTCCTTTAGGAAGTCTCAGAATTTATCAATGCCTCTTACCTATTTCTTATAGATAAACTGCAATCCCAACAGAAAATATTGATGGAACAATATCTGTCCAAACCCTTTGATCAGGCTCTGATATAAATCCTGTGTTTTATTCTAGCCTGTTTTTTTTTTCTTTATTGCCGAATAAATAGAATTTGCTTTGGCAAGACACAGACTGTCATACTTTGATTTCATTTCAAGAATTCTGAGGCAGTTTCAGTTCTGGCACAGGGAGTTGCACTATTCTCTGGCTGGCCAAATCATGCTTTTGAAAAGGAACTCTGATCATTTATTTTGTAAAGTGTTTTTAATGCTTTCAGGCAATAGTCAATGAATAGCTAAAATTCAGAATAATGCAAATTTTTCTTTTATCTCATTCTATTGACCAAAGGCCTGTTTGGGGATTATCATCTGACTGACTGAGATGAAAACATATTAATTGTTCCCAAACTAAGATTGGGACAACACTGTGGATCTGGCAGTCGCTTCTGGGAAGTGACTATAGCAAGCCCCTGCTTTGTGTCTTTCTCAGTCATCACATGCCATATTTCTAGGCAAAGGAGAAGAATTGCCTGGAATGTGATCCTTTCCCTAGGGGCCATGGTCTTCTGGTTGTCTGGGATATGTTCCTGTGCTGGCCCAGGCTCCAGCCTTCCCAAGCAAAGGCATTTCCAATGACACTGGCTTAGATAATAGACCCCAAAATCTGTTTATTTGGCCTGAAGGGACCCAGGGGAGGGCACAGGGGCATCTTTATCCATTTTTAGGTCAAGTATTATTAAAAAGCAGACATCACTTTGTTGACAAAGGTTTATGCAGTCAAAGCTATGGTTTTTCCAGTAGTCATGTACGGATGTGAGAGTTGGACCATAAAGAAAGTTGATTGCCAAAGAATTGATGTTTTCGAACTGTGATACTGTAGAAGATTTTTGAGAGTCCCTTGGACAGCAAGGTGATCAAACCAGTCAATCCTAAAGGAAATCAACCCTTAATATTCATTGGAAGGACTGAAGCTGAAGCTCCAATACTTTGGCCACCTGATGCAAAGAGCTGACTCATTGGAAAAGACTCTGATGCTGGGAAAGATAGAAGGCAGGAGCAGAAGTGGGCAACAGAGGATGAGAAGGTTGGATAGCATCACCAACCCAATGGGCATGAGTTTGAGCAAACTCTGGGAGATGGTGAAGGACAAGGAAGTCTGGCATGCTGCAATCCATGGGGTCCCAAAGAGTAAGACATGACTGAGTATGACTGAACAACAGCAACTTGCTTTCTTGTTTTCCCAGATCTGACTAGAGAAGGCCTGTTAATCCTAAAATGAGAGCCATTTAGATAAAGTATAAGGAAGACCTTTCAGATATGAGATACTGAACTGCCTCCCACTCCGAATGGAGTTTTCCTGGGAGGGAAGATGAACTATATCACCGTTTACATTTGCTTCTGGCTGCAGAGGTCTATAATTTCTTTCTGGATATGGTTTCTATTTTTGTTGCAGCAGAAAGATTTGATTTCAAAGACATATAGGAAAACTCTGTGGGTGAATCTCTGGGGCACAAATTCTTAGCATGAGGTTCCTGGCCTCTAACTGATGAGCAACAGAGGCCTGTGAGGTCCCAAAATTGTATGTGAAATTATGTCTCCATGGATATTGGAGGAAGAACACTCATAACAGCCGTCAACTTTGCAAAGGAGTCCATGATTTAAACAAGAACAAAAACAAAACCAGTGAAGAATCATTGCTCTAAGGGAAGAATTTGTTTAGTGAGGATGGTTAACTAACTCTTATCCTGGCTGTTCCTTTGCGTGCCTTTGCATGCGGTGGGAAAGTGAGGAACAGGGCTGGGGAGGGTGGGACAGAGGAGCCTGAGGGAGGGCTGAGTTCAGGGTGCATCCACCCTTATTCATCACTTATTTGGTCAACAAATATTTACTGAGCACCTACTACTTGCCAGGCACTGTTACAGGCACTGTAGATACAGCAATGATCAAAACAGATGAGAATTCCTGCTTTATAAAGTTTACATTTGGGGAGGTGGCAGAGGATAAACAATAAATACAACGTGAGGTACTTTTCCCTGGTGGTCCAGTGGATGAGTTTGCCTGCCAGTGAAAGGACACAGGTTCAATTTTTGGCCTGGGAAGATGCCACACGCCGCAGAGCAACTGAGCCTGTGTGTTGTAACTGCTGAGCCTGTGCTCTAGAACCCATGGTCTGCAGCAAGAGAAACCACTGCAATGAGAAGCCAGCCAAACACAAATAAATAAAATTAAAAACAAAAAACACAACATGAGTATATTCTACAGTGGATCTGGACAAGGGGGACTCACTGTGGAGAGGGGAGGGGCAGGAAGGTGGAAGGTGGGCCATTTGCACTCTTGAACGTGAAAGTGAAAGTTGCTCAGTCATGTCAGACTCTTTGCGACCCCACAGGCTGTCCATGGAATTCTCCAGGCCAGAATACTGGAGTGGGAGCCTTGCCCTTCTCCAGGGGATCTTCTCACCCCAGGGATTGAACCCAGGTCTCCCACATTGCAGGAAGATTCTTTACCAGCTGAGTCACAAGGCAAGCCCAAGAATACTGGAGTGGGTAGTCTATCCCTTCTCCAGGGGATCTTCCCAACCCAGGAATTGAACCAGTGTCTCTTGCATTATAGGCGGATTCTTTACCAACTGAGCTATCAGGGAAGCCCTATTTATACTCTTACGTAGGGCAAAACTCAAAGAGAAGGTGTGATCAAGTTATTTGATCAAAAACTTAAAGGTGAAGGGGTTTGCCTTGAAGCTATCTTGTATCTGGGGGAAGACCAGTCTGTCAGAAAAAAAAAAAAAACCAAACAAACAGGAAGTATGTTCCTAAGATGGAAAGGAAAGGAATGATTGATGGAAGACCAGTCAGAGACTACCCAGGTGAGAGAGTTACTTGGACCATGGTGACAGCAGTGGAAGCGGTGAGAAGAGGCAGGATTCTGGACATATTTTGGAGGGTGAGTCAACAGGATTTCTTTATAGATCAGGCAGTTGCTGCTCCTGCTGCTTAGTCACTTCAGTCGTGTCCGACTCTGTGCGACCCCATAGACAGCAGCCCACCAGGCTCCTCTGTCCCTGGGATTCTCCAGGCAAGAACACTGGAGTGGGTTTCCATTGCCTTCTCCAATGGATCAGGTAGGGAAACATGCATTAATGCTTCTCAGCTTCCCTTCCATCATCTCCCCTCATCATTGGGTGTTCCACCATCTTTGGGTGTTCCTCCATCTTTGGGTGTTCCACCATCTTTGGGTGTTCCACCATCGTTGGGTGTTCCTCCATCTTTGGGTGTTCCACCATCGTTGGGTGTTCCACCATCGTTGGGTGTTCCTCCATCTTTGGGTGTTCCACCATCTTTGGGTGTTCCACCATCGTTGGGTGTTCCTCCATCTTTGGGTGTTCCTCCATCTTTGGGTGTTCCACCATCGTTGGGTGTTCCACCATCTTTGGGTGTTCCACCATTGTTGGGTGTTCCACCACCTTTGGGTGTTTCTCCATCTTTGGGTGTTCCTCCATCGTTAGGTGTTACACCATCGTTGGGTGTTCCTCCATAGTTGGGTGTTCCACCAACCTGTCCCAGGTTGACCCATGGTCTACGTTGCACAGTCCAGTCCAGTAGCCACCAGTCACATGTGGCTGCTGCGCACTTAAATGTGGCTAGTCCAAACTGAGATAGACTTTAAGTGTAAAATACACACTCAAATTTGAAGATTTAGGACAAAAAAGATGAAGTGTTACATTGGTCATTTTAAAAATATTGATTATATGTTGAAATGATACTTTGCATCTTGTTATTTTAGTCACTAAATCATGCCCAACTCTTTGCAATCTCATGGACTAGTCCCCCAGGCCCCTCTGTCCATGGGATTTTTCAGGCAAGAATACTGGAGTGGGTTGCCATTTCCTACTCCAGGGGATCTTTTTGACCCAGGGATGGAACCCGCATCTCCTGCATTGGTAGGTGGATTCTTTACCACTGAGCCACCTGGGAAGCCCCTAATACTTTGGATATATTGGGTTAAATATTAAAATCAATGTCATATCTTTCTTTATATATTCTTAATAAAATAGAAAAACTAACTACATGTGTTGGAGTAGGAAATGGCAACCCACTCCAGTGTTTTTGCCTAGAAAATTCCATGGACAGAGGAGCCTGGTGGGCGATAGTCCATGGGCTACAAAGAGGTGGACCCAAATGAGCGCACACACACAACTACATGTGTAGCTCACATTATATTTTATCTATCAATTGGACAGCACTGGTCTAGAAGATATTTGAGACACTGATGTTTACATTTGAATCAAGAATCCTCTGGGCTCATTCTTCCAAGAACAGAGATTATTTGAAACCGCCTAAGAGTGGGTTTTTTTGTGGGTTTTTTGTTTGTTTTTGCTTTTTTTTTAGTTGCAGCATGTGAACTGTTAGTTGTGACATGGAGAATCTGGTTCACTGACCGGGAATTGAACCCAGGCCCCCCAGTTGGGAACACAGTCTTAGCCACTTAGTCTTAGGGAAGTCCCAGTGAAACTGCCTAAGAGTGATAAAGGACAATAAATTTCCAAAATACTTGTTCTGTAGAATCTCACATGCTGCTTTATTTGGAAAAAAAAAAAAAATGAGCTATTTACGCATGTGCAGAAACCCTGCGGCTGGCCCACCCATACATCAACAACCAGTGACTAGATGCAGCTGTAGGCACCCTCAAGAGGTCACTGCTCAGACAGCCAGAGATAGATTTCCCCACAACATCTGCAGCAACACACCATGAAGCCCTGCAGTGGAGATTCTTTTGGTCCAGAGCCATGACCTGCAACTTGAAATATCACTTCATATCAACCTCATAGTCTCACATAAATGTCTAAACCCCTGAATGGTGTCTGAGCATCTCTGCTGAAGATGGGCGTGGCTGGAGCTGTGCATTTCTATATTTGTGCCCTCGCTTATCTTGTTGCTTAGCCTCATCTCTGCTTTATCACTCTTTTCTGTTTGATAGAGAGGGTAATGCTGAATACTCTGATTAGTAAAAATGGTTTTATAGCGTGGGTCAGAACCTCTGGTGAGGTGGACTGGGGATTCACATTTTTATCAAGCATTATAGATAAATTTTGGAGAAGAAAATGGCAACCCACTCCAGTATTCTTGCCTGGAGAATTCCATGGACAGAGGATTCTGGTGGAGTGCAGTCCATGGGGTCGCAGAGTCAGACATGACTAAGCGACTAACACACACACAGATAATTTTGATGCTCCCTGAAGTTAGAACGCTGCTAGAGAGAAAGGGCCACACACATGTATGTAAATGTGTGTGTGTGTGTGTGTGTGTGTGTGTGTGTGTGTGTGTGTGTGATGAGAGAGATACACAGAGAGAAAGGGGTGGGGAGAAAGAGAGATCTAACAATAGAAGATCAATATGACTGACCACAACAACAAAAACCTCATCCTATTTTCATTGCTCAGGAGGAAAATTCCACCCTGAGTCACAGGCAGGCAGTTCTGGGCAGCTCCCACCTCGCAAACTCAGGCTCTTCAGCCTCCTCCTCCTGCCCAGAGCTGCCTATAGCGCATGGGGAAGGGAAGGATCTGTTTGCCACTCACTCAGGTGTCCCTTTAAAAGCTCTTCTCTCCTTCTATATCCCTACCCTTTCCCGAATCCTGCCCATTTCTTTCGAATTATTTGTCTCTGTAGCCCAAAACATCTTTTGGAGGCTAGTGGACTGTCCCCTCCCTGAGTGTGGGCACAGGAAATTTAACCCCCAAACCACTGTCCTCCTACTCGGCGACTGGGGCTGTGGACCACACACCAAACGCCAAGGGCATCGCCTTGGCCACGCACCAACTGCTATGCCCGCTGCTCCACCGCGTTCCTGCTCTGTTTCCTTCTTGGGGGAGACATTACTTTACCTTTCTGAGGTGGACCTGAGCCACGGAGACAGGGTTCTCAAATTGGTTTGTTTGCCTGGATTGCGTTTTTCAGGAAACCATGTGATATACAAGCAGCCATGAATGTCTCCCTAACTCACGGTGGCCTGGAGTACTGTGCTAATTGGACTGTCTCGGTTCAGTCTACTGAAAATGCTCCTGCGGGGTCTGAGCGCCACTTGAGAATGGGAACACACCCCTCTGTGCCCGAGGAGACGGGGTGGGGGGGGGGTGTGCCCACTAGGGGTGGCTGCTAGGGGTGTAGGACGGGCACTGGCTGGGGTGAGAGTGGAAGCAAGAAAATTTCTCATGAGTTCTACCATCTCGATCATTCTCTCTGCTGCAGAAGAGGGGCTCGCAGTCTGGAGGGATTCTCAAAGGGGAACAAAGGACAGAGGAGAGGGCTTTTTCCAGGAGCCAGAATTCATTCACAAGGGGACCCAGCCCTCATTTTATTTCCATTGTAGTCTTTCCACCAAGTTTCTCAGGACCGGTCCATGAAACATTTCACATTTTGTGAGATGATCCTGCTTTTTAATACTTCTGACAGGTGTCCTGCCGGTCCTTCTGGAGTGACAATCTGTCCCTTTCTTCTTTTATGCAAATGTGCTCACCCTGCTTTCGCTATCTGGGAGAGGATCAGAGATGAAAGATGGCCCTCCTCACCAAGCTCTTCTCTCACTGGTGTATTAAAAATACTGGAAGCCTCCAAATGACAGACTTCAGAGCTTCTCCTGATTACAAACCTCACCATGCCGTTTCTCTCCTGCTTTTGCTTGCACTGTTTGCTGGCTGCATTGCTTTGCCTACAGAGGCCTCTCCTGCCTCTGCAGCTATGCCTTCGATAGTGTTCATTTGTATTTCTGAGCTCTCCGACTTTTAGTACTTGACCTTTGCTGAGACAGAATGTGCTTGAGAAAGCTGGACTGTCAGAAGGCGAGGATGGACGACATGGGGCTGGCGGCAGTGCCGAGTGGTTTTTTAACCACAGCATCTGTATTGGGTTATCTTTTAGAGACGATCACAAATTTAAATTGCATAAGATTAGAATATTTCTCAGAGCCAAACCATGGTTGGTTTTTTTTTTGTTGTTTTCTTTTTTTTGCCTTTAAAGGCTGAAACAGGCTTTTTAAGACTTGTGGAAGAGCTAGAAGGTTGGAAGGAGAGAAAGATGTGTTGGCAGATCACCAGAGCATGCAGTTAATTACGTCTCTTGTTTAAACCTGTCAATAGTTTTCTTCTCACTTTAAAACCGCACTCTTTTGTGACTGCATTGATGATATTAACCCCTTGTGATCATTTAGAGAAGGGGGCAGGGCTTTATGTGGGGAGAGTACTACAAACGCAAAACAAACAGGGCTAGAATGACAAGCTGGCTTTCACACAAATTACTTTGAATAATCTGGCTGAATAGGAAGTGGGTGAGAAGGCAAGCGGCTCCTGATTCATCACTGTTTTGTGTCCCTGAATTAGGGTTTAGAGAACCTCAGGGGTTCAGGGCTGAAGGGGAACCTTGAGAGCATGCCGTGTGATTCCCCTGCCCCAGTCTTGGCCCTCGCTCCAGCCCCAGCAAGCATCCTCTCAGCTCTTCTCAGCCACACCCAGGCCTAGGAGGCTCTCTGCCGTTAGAGCTAGCCTTCATGCTAAGAGGAAATATGTCTTCCCCTGGCTTTCGCCCTTTGGCTTTGGTAACTTAGGGCTTTGAGGAGATCTGGGATTACTCATCAATGGCAGTCTCTGATGACCAAACATCATGTCAGGCCAGAATGGATGGCTCCCAGCACATGCTGATTCTTTGGCCCTAAGCCCCAAACATACTGGTGTCCATAATGGGAGGGCTGACCTACAGCCAATGTGAGCGTCATTCATACCCCTGTCCTTCCAGTGTGGACCCTGCACCAGCAACATCAGCCTCCCCTGGAGCCTATCAGAAATGAGTCTAGAGTCCCCACCCCAAACCTACTGGATCAGAATCTGTGTTTTAACAAGATCCATCTGCGCATTCGTACGCACAGCCTTACTGGCCCACATGGCTTATGAATAACACTGGCTGACTCTGACCTATGTGCCTGACTTGGCACCCCAGAATCTTGGGGTACAGCATTGCTGGGAATCAACCACCCCATCCAGGAAAACTAGACTCCCATGGTGGAGGTGGCACTTCCAAGGAGGACACCTTGAAAGACCACAGCTGAGTGCTTGGAGGAGGTCCTCCTGAGAAGGTGACCTTGGGGAGGAGCTCCAAGGTGTTGCCCCAACACTGAGAGATATGAGCTTCAGGAAGCCTTCCTCCCTTCCTCTGGGATAAGCCCTCGGGCCTACTTACTGGGAAGAGGTCCAGCTCAATGACTAAGAGAATCGTTCAATTCCGGAGCCTCTGTAAATTTCCCCAGTTTGTTGTTATTGTTCTCAGCCTCGAACAGTTTGTTTCAAGAAAGATTAATAATATAAAACTACTTTATGGACCAGCTCCCCAAAGACAGCAGGGAACCAGGAAAGTGGTGCATCCATCCATCACTCACAGTGCAGCTTGCAGACAGAGGAGCTCCTGGAGCAGAAGAGACGACAGCAGCATGGTAAAAGGGAAGAAGGAGGAGCTGAAGGAAGGGAGCTGCGGAGACCTAGAGGCGTTCACCCACCGGCCGCCACGGTGGGGTTTCAGTGGCAGGAGGACCATGTGGCTGACTTGTTGGTTATGGTTAAACTCGCGCCAAAGGGTCCTGGAAGACAGTGCCGTACAGGCGCGGAGAGCATGTGCTCACCAGCCGTGGACCGCGTAACTTCTCACTGATCATCTTCTCACCTAGGAAATGTAGGTTGTAAGAGTGTTTACTCCACAGGACAAATGAGAACACATTTGTGTCGGGCATGGTGTTCCCACATCCATTCCACCCCAGCTGCTGAAGGCTTTGGGGTTTCTAGAAAAGCCATCTCCTCCATAGTGACTTGTTAGGGATGGGCAGGCCTGAGCCAATCTGGGTCTCTCCTGCAGTAGGACCAACTGTCCTCAAACAGTAGGGCAGAATGACAGAAGGAATCTTGGGTCTCAGCTGATATCACGGCGCCTCTGAATGAACCAGTCCTGAAGGCCGTCAATCTCTGGACTCCAAGCTGTGTGACCTGACACATTTTCTTACTGTTGAACTCTGTTGGAATAGAATGTTATGGGACTCACAGCCACAACTACCCATACAGATACAAGTCCACTTCAGTTCAGTTGCTCAGTCGTGTCCAGCTCTTTGCAACCCCATGGACTGTAGGTAAAGTGTACCATGCCCAGGGTGGAGTAAGCTCTTTAAAATGGCTAGCTGTTATTGTTGTTATTATTATTGCAGACAGCATACAAGACACGTACAGACCTTTGCTGGAAACAGCATCAACCCAAAAATGGTACAAAGAATAAGACATCTCTCTTTTAGAGGCTGAAAAACAACATACAGCGATCTACTGTAACCAGGCAACAAGGTTTTTTTTTTTTCTTTTCCTTCTGCAACCCCCTACCTCCACCTCACTTTTCACTTACAAGAAAATCACTAAGAAAACTAGCAGATTGAAAGCATTTAGTAACTCCATCAGCAGTAATTCCCAAGCCATGCCCTAGCCTCTCAACAGCTTCAGGCCCTCCCCTCTGCCCCGATCTCGACACTCATACAAGAACAAGAAGAGCAGCTTGCCAGCCAGAGGACAGGCGGCTGGGCTGAATGCTATCTTTTTGTTTGTTTCTCTTCATTTTGAGAAGCTTTGAAAATATAGAAAAAGACAAAGAACAGTCTAACAAGCTCCCATATTGTTGCGTTTACTTTGTTTAATAAAATTAAAGTTACAGAAAACAGTTGGAAGACTCTTTGACCAATCCCTTCTTTCGACTGATAAATATGAATAGGTTTGATTCATATTTTTATAACCTATTTTTCTTCTATTCACATCCACAAATAGAATACACTATTTTAGCTGTATTTAAAAAATTTACATACATGTAAGATATAACTCTAAAACTTGCTCTTTGCATTGGGCATTATGGTTTTAGATCTATCTGTGTTGATACATGTAGATCTAGTCTATTATTTTTATTCAGAGTAGTGCTTCAACATAGACGTATAAAAGATTTTGTTGATCCATTACTTTGCCAGTGGACACTTCTTGGTTTTTATTTTTGGCCATCCTAAGTATAGTAGCAATGAACAGCCTTGTGCGTGACCCATATCTTTAGCTCTCTTTCACACTGAAATGTATAGCTCAAAGCCTAATGCATAAAACAGTTAACTCATCAGCACATGTTTATTAAGCTTAGTTGGCATCAGAGTAAAAAATTAGACCAGAGACTCTTAATTAACAGCTCCAGACAGCACAGGGATGTGGTCTATAGCTTAAGGCACTACCAGTGCTCTTAAGAGTGAATATACACACCCAGGAAAATACAGCTCATAATGCAAGGCAGAAGACACTTAGTATCAAATGAGAAGTACAATCAGTGCTGTAAGAACTGAGAATATATGAGTTTAAAGAAAGGTGATCAAAAAACAGAACGTCATTCTAGATCTGGAAGGATTTCAAATAGAATTTCAATAGGCAAAAGATATTCAAGTCAGGGTCAATGATGTGAGCAAGGTGAAAAGGTGGGAAGCTCTATAAAGTCAAGGCTCTGGGTGATGGAGGGCTTCCCTGGTAGCTCAGCTGGTAAACAATCCATCTGCAATGCAGGAGACCCCAGTTCAATCCCTGGGTTGGGAAGATCCTCTGGAAAAGGGAACGGCTACCCACTCTAGTATTCTGGCCTGGAGAATCCCATGGACAGAGGAGCCTGGCAGGCTACAGTCCACGGGGTTGCAAAGAGTTGGACACGAGTGAGTGACTAACACACATTGGTTGAAGGAAGACGCCAGAACTCCAGTTCACTCTCCACTGGAGGAGTTATGAATCCAACTGGCCAGACTCAGGACAATGACAGGATCAGGCTTTCGTGGTGGATAAGAACACTGGAATCTTAAAAAGCATCTTCATTTTCTGTCCATGTGGCTGGATGGGAAAGCCAGGGAGCACGTTGGCCTGAGAGGAGACATCTTGGTTGCTTTTATTTCTCCTTGGTCATGCATATTCAGGTTTTCTGCCTCATTCACATAAGGGGCTGGTGCTAAGCTTTAAGTCTGGGCTTAGAAGAGAAAGAATCTCCTTACAGCCCTTGCACCTCAACTCAATTCCAGTGCAATTTGCCAGACAGTGCTTTAGATTAGGAAAACAAGTTGACAGAGAAATTTTGTGTAGAACATAAATTGACTTTAAAGGGTAGTTTTAGGTCAGATTGTGATGGACAATGAATGTCAGACTGTGAAGTCTGACTGATTCCCAAGGACAATTAGGTTCCTCTGAAGATTTCTGGACCAAAAAATATGGGATCAAAGGATGGTCTAGGAATACCAGTCTGAATTAGAGGGAACTGAGTTAAGAGATGGGCTTCCCAGGTGGTGCTAGTGGTAAAGAAAATCTGCTTGCCAATGCAGGAGACATTAAGAGACACCAGTTCGATCCCTGGGTTGGGAAGATCCCGGGGAGAAGAGCATGGCAACTCACTCCAGTATTCTTGCCTGGATAATCCCATGAACAGAGGAGCTTTGGTGGCTATAGTCCATAGGGTCGCAAAGAGTCAGACACAACAGAAGTGACTTAGCATGTGTGCACGAGTTAAGAGGCTGTGGAAGAAATCCCAAAGTGTGATGATCTGAAATTCTATTTCTGAAAGTGGCAAGGGAATTAGGAAAGATAAAAAGTAACAGCTGTGAGAATTTTCAAGACCTGCTGAATAATTGGATATGGAAGAAGGTGGAAAGTAGTATGATTGCGATGTTTTTAATCTAAGTAATAGACAATTAGTCAAAACAATCAAGAAGGGGATCTGGGATTGATTGATGTGAAATTTGAGCCACTCACATTTTAATCAGGTGATAACATACTTTTGGCTATAAGGGCTGTGAGCCTGGGGCTCAGAAGAGAGCAGGGAGACTTGGAGTCATAATGAATGGGGACAGGTCTGCACTGTTGCCTAGTCTTCCACATAAAAATGGCTACACTCACTGAGCGCTGACTGTATACCTGTCAGTCAACTTTTCAAGTCCGTTACGAGTACTGATTCATTTAATCCTTACAGTAACCCCCAAGAGAGAGGTACAGTTGTTATTCCAATGTTGCATATGAAGAACTTGGGACTCAGAGAGTTTTAAGTATTTGAGCAAGGTCACAAAGCTCTGGGAAAATGACTGAAACCCAGGTAGTCTGACCTGACGATTTGCTCATAACAGCATTCCACTTCCTCAACTCAGACAGCCTTGTACAATTGTACACAACATTGTTGTAACCTTTGGACAGTTCACAGCTACTGAGTACCACTGTCTTTTCTGGGTGACATTTAAAAGTATGAAAGCAAGGATGATGGATCTCCACTAAATCTATGGTGGTAATCATTATATGATCTATGTAAGTTACATCACTTAAACTTATACAGTTGGTCAATTATATCTCAATAAAACTGGAGGGGGAGTAGGAAAGCAAGGAAACTCGGTTATTTTAAAGATGACTGAAAGAAAATGATACCTTTTAATCCATGCAACTGATAAGTTTTGAAAGAGGTTAAAGGAATTTATTTTGCAGGTATCATTTCTTCTTGAAATAGCTATTGAAAGCCCTCTTTCTCCCTGCGGCTCTGGGGAGCTGGTGGGCGGTGGTGCCTTAGTGTGTATCCTGTACACCTATGTTTTCTGCCATGGTCTATTTATATGCTTGTTAGACTCTGAGGCCCGGTAGGGCCAGGTACTTCCTGGCACCTTTTTAAAGAGCTTAGTATGATGTTTTCTTGAATAAAGGAATAAATAAATATACATATACCACTTATAAATGTGTATTATGACATATCCCAAACCTTGGATATGTGCCAGGGAAAACTTGTGACAGCTGATGATATCCAAATTGAGCTTAGAAGGATGGTGAATTGGAGCTACCTGGGAAGAGCTAGGGAAAAGGGTTTCTGGACAGAGGAACTAGCTTATGCATGAGACAGTAAGGCACGTTCGGGGAGCTGGCAACAGTCAGTGGGGCTGATGGAAAGAGAGCAAGGAGTGAAGCAGGAAGTGAAAACAGAGATGCGCATGGCCACCCTGCAAAAGCCACCCTGCAAAAGCACACCGTGCCATAAGGAAGGAGTTTGGACTCCATCCTGAGCGTGACAGAGAGTCACTGAAAACATTGTTTTTTCTTATGCAAATTTTTCTTTTCCAGATTTATAAAAATTGAGGAATAGCATATATAAGGCAAAGGGCATAAACCTAAAGTTAGGGGCCAGTCATTCTGATTTTCCCAGGATAGGACTTTTAGTTTTAAAACCAGGTCAGTCCCAGGTAACCCAAGACAAGTCGGTCATTCCAACTAAAGTGCCGATTTTACCTATGTCTACACCACGGACCCTCCTCCCAAGTCAAGATCCAGGAGGCTTCTGCATGCCACCTCATCAGTCAGTTCTAAAGTAACCACTCTTCCAGAATCTCTCATTATAGATTAGTTTTGTCCCATTCTGAATTTTACCTAAATGGAATTATCCAATGTTTCCTTTTGAGTCTAGCTTTTTCATTCAACTTTATGCCTGTGAGATTCATCCTGGTTATTGCTATAGTTTGTCCTTTTTCGTTGCTGTGCAATATTCCATTGTAAGACCACATCTCAATTTCTATAATCATTCACCTGTTAAAAGGCATTTACACTGAATCAAGATTTTGGTGATACCAATAAAGCTGTTGTGAATATTCTTGTACACATCTTTGGTCGACATATGCACTCATTTCTGTTGGGCAAATACCTAAGCATGGAGCTGTATGTGGACATCTGGCTTTAGTTGCAATTGTCGAGCTGTTTCCCAAAATAGTTGTGTCATTCGACACTTTCAGCAACAATTTTGAAAACTCTTGTTTCTCCACATTCTCATCAACACCTGGTACTGTTTATTCAGTGGGTGGTATATTCATCCATCCATTTACTGAGGACTTAAAAATTTCTCTCAGTAGTATTTCGAAGATTCTGGCATAGAGGTCTTGTGTTAGATTTATTCCTAGACATTTTATTCTTTTATGCTACTATAAAATGACATTTAAAACTTAAATTTCTAATTTTTTGTGTAGTCCTGTCTGAAGTTTTAATTTGCATTTCTCTAATGACTCATCTCACACGCTAGTAAAGTAATGCTTAAAATTCTCCAGCACAGGCTTCAGCAATATGTGAACCATGAACTTCCAGATGTTCAAGCTGGTTTTAGATAAGGCAGAGGAACCAGAGATCAAATTGCCAACATATGCTAGATCATCGAAAAAGCAAGAGAGTTCCAGAAAAACATCTATTTCTGCTTTATTGACCATGGCAAAGCCTTTGACTGTGTGGATCACAGTAAACTGTGGAAAATTCTGAAAGAGATGGGAATACCAGACCACCTGACCTGCCTCTTGAGAAACCTATATGCAGGTCAGGAAGCAACCGTTAGAACTGGACGTGGAACAACAGATTGGTTCCAAATAGGAAAAGGAGTACGTCAAGGCTGTATATTGTCAACCTGCTTATTTAACTTATATGCAGAGTACATCATGAGAAACACTGGGCTGGAAGAAGCACAAGCTGGAATCAAGATTGCCAGGACAAGTATCAATAACCTCAGATATACAGATGACACCATCCTTATGGCAGAAAGTGAAGAGGAACTAAAAAGTCTCTTGATGAAAGTCAAAGTGGAGAGTGAAAAAGTTGGCTTAAAGCTCAACATTCAGAAAATGAAGATCATGGCATCTGGTCCCATCACTTCATGGGAAATAGATGGGGAAACAGTGGAAACAGTGTCAGACTTTATTTTTGGGGGCTCCAAAATCACTGCAGATGGTGACTGCAGCCATGAAATTAAAAGACACTTACTCCTTGGGAGGAAAGCTATGACCAACCTAGATAGCATATTAAAAAGCAGGACATTACTTTGTCAACAAAGGTCCATCTAGTCAAGGCTATGGTTTTTCCAGTGGTCATGTATGGATGTGAGAGTTGGACTGTGAAGAAAGCTGAGAGCCGAAGAATTGATGCTTTTGAACTGTGGTGTTGGAGAAGACTCTTGAGAGTCCCTTAGACTGCAAGGAGATCCAACCAGTCCATTCTAAAGGAGATCAGTCCTGGGTGTTCTTTGGAAGGACTGATGCTGAAGCTGAAACTCCAGTACTTTGGCCACCTTATGCGAACAGTTGACTCATTGGAAAAGACTCTGATGCTGAGAGGGATTGGGGGCAGGAGGAGAAGAGGACGACAGAGGATGAGATGGCTGGATGGCATCACCGACTCGATTGACATGGGTTTGGGTGAACTCCGGGAGCTGGTGATGGACAGGGAGGCCTGGCGTGCTGCGATTCATGGGGTCGCAAAGAGTCAGACACGACTGAGCAACTGAACTGAATGACTTATGTTGTTGAGAATCTCTTTTATTGGTCATTCGTATGCCTTTTGCTAAGTGTCTGCTCAAATATGATCTTTAAAGAAGTTGGAATGTTTACTTTTTATTGTTATTAAGGAGTTATTTATGTATTCTGGACATAAATCCTTTGTGAGATATACATATTGCAAACATTTTATCTCAATCTGTGACTTGCTTTTCCACTTCTCTTAATAGAATCTTTTGAAAAGCAGAAGTCAGGGTTTTAATTTTGAGATACAATTTATCATTTTTCCCTGTGGTGAGTGTTTTCTGTACCTTATTGAAGAAATTATTGCTTGCATCACTTACAATAGCCAAGATATGGAAATGACCCAAGCGTCCATTGACAGGTGAATGGATCAAGAAAATGTGATATATGTATATGAATTTTACTCAGCCATTAAAAAAAAATGAAACATCTCCATTTGTGACAGTGTGGATGGACCAGAGGGTATTATGCTAAGTGAAATGTCAGAGAAAGATAAATACCATATGAACTCATTTTTATATGGAATCAAAAACAAAAAACTTAGCTCACAGATACAGAGAACAGATTGGTGGTTGCCAGAGGCAAGGATGGAGGGTGGGCAAAGTGAGTGAGGAAGCCAAAAGGCACAAACTCTCAGTTATAAAACAGATAAGCCTTAGGGATAGAACGTATAGCGTGATGACAGTTAGTAACACTGTATTGCATATCTGAAAGTTGCTATGAGAGTAAATCTTTAAAAGTCTCATCACACACAAAAAGCTTCTGGAACTAGGAATGGTGACAGACAACTAGACTTCTTGTGGCAATCATTTTGCAACATATCAAATATTGAATTATTAGGTTATACATCTGAAACTAATATAATGTTGTAGGTCAATTATACTTCAGTTTAAAAAATTAATGCTTAAATCCTATGGAGGTGAAGATAATCGATTTTCTTCTAGAAG
This sequence comes from Bubalus bubalis, assembly GCF_019923935.1. Taxonomy (NCBI): domain Eukaryota; kingdom Metazoa; phylum Chordata; class Mammalia; order Artiodactyla; family Bovidae; genus Bubalus; species Bubalus bubalis. The sequence goes on from NC_059175.1 coordinate 9,357,642, forward strand.
TTTTATGTTTTCTCATTTGCATGTAGATCTATGGTCTGAGGAAAATTTTTGTTATGGTATATAATATGGGTTGAGAATCATTTTCCCCCATATAAATATCATTTTGTCTCCACACAGTTTATTGGAATTCCCCCATTGAATTATCTTGGAGCTTTTGTCAAAAATCCATTGGCCACATATGTGTGGGTCTATTTAGGGGCTCTAATATGTTCCATTGACCTATTTGTCTGCCCTTATGCCAATAACACACTGAACTGACTGATGTAATTTTACAATGAGTCCCCACATCAGGTAATATAAGTTTCCCAGATTTGTTCCTTTTGTTTTCAGAATTGTTACCTAGTCTGTATTATGTGCACATCTATGTGAATTTTAAAATTTTGGTAATTTCTACTTTTTAAAAAGCCTACTGGGGTTTTCATTGGGATTGCATTTCATCTGTGGATCAATTTGGGGAAAACTGACATCTTAACAACATTCAGTCTTTCAACCCATTAACTTGGTATATTTTTAACTTGGTATATTCATTCATCCATTCCCTGAGGACTTAAAAATTTCTTTCAGTAATATTTTGCAGATTTTGACATAGAGGTCTTGTGTAAGATTTATTCCTAAACACTTTATTTTTTATGCTACTATAAAATGACATTTAAAACTTCTTAAAATTTCTAATTTTTTGCTAGTATATACAAGTAATTGCTGCATGATGACCTTGCATAGAGTGATATTGTTAAATTATTTATTAATTTTAATAGTTTTTCAATTGATTCTTTTGAGTTATTTACTTGACAATTATATACTCTGTAAATAATGCCAGTTTTATTTCTTCTTTTCCAATATTTATACCTCTTTTATGCTATGCTCACTGTACTGGTTTGGCCCTCCACCATAATATTGTATGGTAATGATGAAAGTGGACACTTTAATCTTTTTTGCTGAACTCAAAGGGTAGCAAGTAATATTTTGCTATCAAGTATAGTGTATGCTATAGAACACTTTCTTTTATTCCCAATTTGCTGAAATTTGTTTTTTTACTAAAGAATGGATGTTGAATTTTGTCAAATTTTTTCCTACATCTATTGAGATGACTATAATGTTTTTATAATGTTTTTCTTCTCCATTCTATTAATATAGTAAAATTTTGATTGATCTTCAAATATTAAATCAAACTTACATTCCTGGCATATGGCCATTATGTATTATCTTTTTCTGTATATTGATGGATTTAATTCATTAAATTTTGTTTGGGCAATTTGTGTCTATGCTTATATGTAAGATTGGTCTGTGATTTTAATTTCTTGAAATATCATTCTCAGATGGATACATGTATATGTATGGCTGTTTATATACACGAAGACATGTCTATGTCTTCATTGCTCACCTGAAATTACCACAACATTGTTAGTTGGCTATACCCCAATCCAAAATATTTTTTGGTGCTTAAAAAATTAAAAAAAAAGAAATGTCATTCTCAGATGTTGGTTTCACTTGATGAAAATAATGCTGGTTTTATAAAATGAGTTGGGAATTATTCATTATTTTTCTTCTTTTTCCTGGAAGAGTTTGTATAAGATTAGTATTATTTCTTCCAAAAATATTTGGAAGAAATTACACCATAGATATGGGAAGATTCTACTTGTCTTTGTGTTAATTTTAGGAAATTGTGCTTTTCAAGAACTCATTCATTTCATTGAAATTGTTAAATTTATTGGCATAAAAATGTACACTTAAAACCAAATATATCAATGAAAGTGTGGAAGTGTTAGTTGCTCAGTTGTGTCCAACTCTTTGCGACCCCATGGACTGAAGCCTTCTGGGCTCCTCTGTCCATGGAATTCACCAGGCAAGAATACTGGAGGGGGTTACCATTCCCTTCTCCAGGGGATCTTCAAAACCAGGAATTGAACCTGGGTCTCCCTCATTGCCGGCAGACTCTTTACCATCTGAGCCACCAGGGAAGCTCAAATATATCAATACTTAAGAGCAATTCTAAATAGAATAAATACTGAATGAAAGACAAAGATTTTCAAAATTTATGAAAATTTTTTTAAAAATTAAATGTTGTTTCTAAACGACAAACTTTACAAATAAGGAGTGAAAGGAGGAAAAAAAAACTCTCTATTTTCTCTACAGACCGAACACTTCTGGTCACACAATGTATGGGTTTTTCCCCATACCTAGCAGTTCTCCAAGAGAAGTTTCATGTCCTAAAATTCAATTCAATTCTGACTCTATGTACCTGGAGTTAGCATCAGATGCCACAAATTAAGGGCTCAGTTCCACAAGACTGCCCCTGTTTCAGATGCCAGTCACAAGTAATCCCCAGATTACCTGAACTTCCATCTAAATTGGCTACAAACTGGAGATTCCTATGACTCCCTCCTCAGGTTCAACAATTTGCTATAATGGCTCACAGAGCTTAGGGAGATACCTACATGTACCAGTTTATTATAGAGTATGCATGCTGTGCTTAGTTGCTCAGTCCTGTCTGACTCTTCATGACCCCATGGACTGTAGCCTGCCAGGCTCCTCTGTCCATGGGGATTCTCCAGGCAAGAATACTGGAGTGGGTTGCCATGCCCTCTTCCAGTGGATCTTCCCAACCCAGGGATCAAACCCAGGTCTCCCGCATTGCAGGTGGATTCTTTACCTTCTGAGCTAGCAGGGAAGCCCATTATAGAGTATAAAGGATATAAAATAATAAAGGATACAGATGAACAAAGAGGCACACAAGGTGAGTGCAGGAGATCCTAATCCCATGAATTGGGATGTGCCGCCCTCCCAGCACATAGACATATTCATCAACCCCCGAAGTGTTCCAAACCTTATACTTTAGGGGAGTTTTATTGAGGTTTCATCACACAGGTGTGATCAGTAATTAGCTCAATCTCCAGCCCCTCTCAGAGAAGGCAATGGCACCCCACTCCAGTACTCTTGCCTGGAAAATCTCATGGACGGAGGAGCCTGGGAGGCTGCAGTCCATGGGGTCGCTAAGAGTGGGTCGCAACTGAGCGACTTCACTTTCACTTTTCACTTTTGTGCATTGGAAAAGGAAATGGCAACCCACTCCAATATTCTTGCCTGGAGAATCCCAGGGATGGGGGAGCATGGTGGGCTGCTGTCTATGGGGTCTCACAGAGCTGGATACGACTGAAGCAACTTAGCAGCAGCAGCAGCCAGCCCCTCTCCTCTCCCATGAGGATGGGAGTTTGGGCTGAAAGTTTCAAGATTTAAACACGGCTTGATCTTTCTGGTGACCAGACCCCATCTAAGAATCCACCAAGAGTCATATTATTAGAATAGGAATATTCCTATCACCCAGGAAATCCCAAGGGATTTAGGCGGTATGTGTCAGAGTGTGGAGTAAAGTATAAAATATTAGAAAAAAATATTCTAGGCCCTCAAATGGTGGTGCTGGAGAAGACTCTTAAGAGTCCCTTGGACTGCAAGGAGATCAAATCAGTCAATCCTAGAGGAGATCAACCCTGAATATTCATTGGAGAGACTGATGCTGAAGCTGAAGCTCCAATATTTTGGCCACCTGGTGCAAAGAGTCAACTTATTGGAAAAGACCCTGATTCTGGAAAAGATTGAGAGCAGGAGGAGAAGGGGACGACAGAGGATGAGATAGTTGGATGGCATCATCAACTCAATGGACATGAGTTTGAACAAACTAGAAGATAGTGAAGGACAGGGAAGCCTGGCGTGCTACAGTCCACGGGGTCACAAAGAGTCCGACATGACTTAGTGACTGAACAGCAATAATTCTAGCTTCTAGCATTCCTATTACTCAGAAGATTACAAGGGTTTTGGAGCAATGTGTCAGAAACCAGGGAGAGAGATACACACACACACACAAATATATATATATATATATAATTATTATTTTACAAAGACATAGAAAGGTTGAAAAAAGATAGAAAAAGATACATTATGTAAACCAAAGACCAGTATGGGTATATTAATTTCAGGCAAAAAAGACTTTAGTCAAAAAGTATTACTAGATACACAGTGCTTAAAAAGATTAATAAAATTAATCTCTCTACTTAGAGTGGAAGCATGGAGTCATAACCACTGGACCACCAGGGAAGCTCCCAACTTTACCTAATTGAACACTGCAACTAACAACTTCAGAACATATTCTTTTCAAGTATATTGTTGTTGCTCAGTTGCTCAGTTATGTTCAGCTCTTTGCAACCCCATGGACTGCAGCACATCAGGCTTCCCTGTCCTTTACTATCTCCCAGAGTTTGCTCAACCTCATGTCCACTGAGTTGATGATGCCATCCAACCATCTCATTCTCTTTTCAAGTATATATGAAACATTTACTAAATACTACCACATATTGGGCAATAAAGTGAAGAGATGATATTACAGATCCAGCAAACATTAAAAGAAAATGAGTCTGTTATGAATAATTTTATGCCATAAATATGACCATTTAGAAGGCATTTTAAAATATGGAGTGATGTGATCAGACTTTCATTTCAGAGAGATTACCCTGGCTTCAGTGTGGAGAATGGACTAGACTGAGGGCAAGACCAGAGGCACCGAAGATGTTAGAAGCAACAGTCTTGGCAAAGACAAGGATGACTTAGGTAAGGAAGTGGTGGTAGGAGGACTGAGAAGGGATCCAGTGAAAGAGTGCATAAGAAAGGAAAGCCAAGGGTCAGTAATCATGAGACACCGCAAAACACTGACTCGATAAATATTTACCGAGTGCCAGACACTGTTTGCAGTAGTCAGCAAGACAGATGTATGGTCCCTGCCTTAGTGACATAGCTTATCTCTGGTATCAGAGCTGGAAGTTGTACCTATATGTCTTAAATCCAGATCCAAGCCTAGTATGCTTTCCACCAGATACCCCAGCCCAGGCCGACCCTGTGTCATATGACTCGCTTGGTCTGTTACCTCTGATGCCAGTATAACTATCCCTGTGTCTGCTCTTTGAGCCACCACAATGGCCAGATTCTTCCAGGCAGCACGTATTGATTTAAAAACTTTATAAGAATAAGCTGAACCCTCATAAATTTCCTTGGTTTGGCTCAAGGTTTCATTCTCTAGGAGATGGCTGTTCAAAAAATCAATATGCTTTCCTTTTAAAATGGAGCCAGGATCTTTGTCATAGTGGCATTTGCAATCTGCTGGGCATTAGCACCTACTTCCTGGGGTAGGGCAAGCCTAGGTTTGGTGAAAATAGCTTCCTCCAGCCACTTCAATCACCTTGGTCAAAAGCAGAGGATGTGGGAAGCCTGGCACCCTGAATTCATCTGGTTTGCTTTTAGTTTCTCCCCTAACTATAGAACTGTAGAACGTTGGAGCTGGAAGAAATTGCGGAAACCATGTAACCCAACCCACACATTTGAGAGAGGAAGAGATGCAAGTTCAGAGAAGTGGAGTGACTTGCAAAGTCCACAGCTTCTTCTCCCCGGACACAGGACCGACATTCCAGTCTTTTGGGTGCTCTTTCTTCCAACACCACACATCGGTGCCATAGCATTGAGAACCAGGGGTCTATGCTTACTTAGTTTATATTTTGGGAAAACAACACTTGACTTATTGCTCCAAAGGACCATCTCTAATTCAAATCCCTTTCTTTGTTCACCTCCAGCATTGGTTCCTCATCCTTCTGTCTGGCTGAAGGGAGGCCAGAAACTATGCAGGCAAAGCAGGAGTAGGTACAGTTTCAGGTGATGCCAAGGACCCGGGGAAGGGCCTCTTCTTCTCATTTGCTTTGGGTATCTAGTACACAAGGAGCGCTAAGGCCCATGTGGAAATAAACCAGGAAGGAAAATGCCATGACTTCAACTGACACTGAATCACAAATAACTGACATTGGACCCATTCCTAAAGCATTTTTTGATAGTCAGGCTGGAAGACAATGCAAAAGGACACTAGCATCCTTAAATGATGGAGAGAAGTTCTAGTAGAAAGGAAGAGGTGTTTGTGTGCATGCACACGCATGTGTGATGAGGGTGGAGCTACAAGGTTTCAAAGATGAGCTTTGTCTAAAGTGATAACTCTGCATCACAGCTTGGTCCTGCCTTGACCCTATCTGCCCATCTGAGGCACCTGCGTCCTCATCCTAGGCCTGCATGTCCAAGCAGTTCCATCCCGGGAGCCAGCAACACAGATTGGGGGAGCAGAATGTCTTCAAGCCAGTGAGCACCTAGCCAGCTGTGCCCCAGAGACAAATCCCCAGACTAATGGCAATTAAGCCTTGTGATGGGTTCCTTGTTATAGGAATTGTCATGAAAATTTTCTGTGCAAGGACTTTCAGTATGACAGAGTACATGTCAGAACTCTGTATAATGTTGCAGTGATGAATATGTATCATCATACATTTCTCCGAACCCACAAATGTGCACCCCCAACAGTAAGCCATATACCATGGACTTCGGGTGACTATGACGGGTCAGTGTAGGTTTATCACAAAAGGACCACTCAGGTGGAAGGTCTTGATAATGGAGAAAGCTGTATGATAATCGAGAAAGCTCTATGTATGGGAAATCTCCATACCTTCCACTCAGTTTTGCTGAAAACTTAAAACTGCTCTAAAAAAGAATCTATTAAAAATTTTTTAAAAAGAGGGGTTTCCCTGGTGGCTCAGATGGTAAAGAATCCACCTGCAATGCAGGAGACCCAGGTTCGATCCCTGGATCAGGAAGATCCCCTGGAGAAGAAAATGGCAACCCACTCCAGTATTCTTGCCTGGATAATTTCATGGATAGAGGACCCTGGCGGGCTGCCATCCATGGATTCTCAGTTCACGGTGCCTGGTGGGTTGGCTGTGAATTCCTGCAGGGCGTACAGAGTGGAGGTGGCAGGTGGAGTGAACGAGGCTCAGATGGGAACCAGGGACTCTACCATCTCTGCCTCGCTGTGTGGTCTTGACCTTCACTTCCACGACTGTAAAATGAAGAGGACAGTCTTGAGGGTTCACAGCTTCATTCTGATTTTATGGTCTTCATTAAAGATACTTCTTTCAGATTCTGTCTTCTTGAAAGAACTGTGCCTTGGAATAAAAGAAAGAAAGAAAAAAAGGTTCCTCTTTCTTAGCTGAGACCCTCGGGGCTCCATCTGGTTTGGTTGGCCGCCTCCAGAAGTACTCCCATGATCCAGCTAAGGTCTTGTCCTCATCCGAGGAGGGCTCGGTGCTCTGGGTCCTGCTCAGAGTATGTGCTGGGGCTGCTCGTGGGGGTACAGAGTCTCTTCTCTGCTCACACAGCAAGCTGGTCTCTCACCAGGAGGATGATGATCTTCAGCCGTGAGCCTGAGAGCAGGATCCCAACAGCAGTGTGCAGTGCTGACATTCAGCCAGGTCATTTCTCCTGGGTCTATTTGGTTCTTCTTCCTCCCTTCCCTTCTCAGAGCCCTACCCAGGATGCCATCCCTGGGCCAGCAGGAGCTTCAGAAATGTGTTTACCTTTCTTTTGCAGCTCCCAGTGGATGGTGAGTCCACCCACAGCAGAATGTTACTTTTAACATCAGCTGGCAGTCCTGGGTCTCTCAATCTGGGACTCGAGCTTACACTCCAGCCCCTGGTCAGGGACGCCTGCTGGGTTGGGACTTCAGAACCTCATGTCTCTACTCCCTTTAAATTCAGCTAAATGCTTGTGAGTCTCACCTACCACGCCTGTTTGGTAGCAGCAGGAGCTAAAGCCCTCTGGCAGCCCCTAAGCCTTTCATCAGTGAAAGCATTGGATAGAATTAAGCAAGTACATTTTCAAGGTTTCCTTGTGCTTATTTAGCAAAACACCACCCACCAGCCCTCCGTTCCGGACCGCAGGCATGCCTGGATGTCTGTACTCTGACGAGCTGCTGGCTGCCTCGCTGCAGGGATAAGCCCCTCTGTTTAGTACCCCTTGAATTGGAGTAACATTTCCCTGGGTCTCTTTCCATTCAACCTACCACCGACAACTTTCCTTTCCTCCGAAGTGTTTTTATACCTTCTCCTCCTTGGAGTTCAGCAACCTCCCCACCGCAGCCTTTCTGCCCAAATCACACATCTGTGGGCTGGTCCTGGGATGTATGAGATGAGTGATCGAGATTCAAGGAGTTCAGAGCAGAACCAAGTGTTACGAGTCCCCTACTCCCCTCACACACACTCCCCTCCTCCTGGGTTAAGCCCTGACAGTGGCCTTGGCAAGGTGCACCCTAGACCAGTGACTGAGCTTTCGGATGAAGGGCTATCCAAGTTCTTTGCTCTCCCCTCTGAGAGAATGTCCCACAGAAGCAGGGAGCCAGGCTGAGGATAGGCTACACAATTTGGCCTAGGTCTTTTCTGGAAATCTGCTTGTGGCTGGTTGCTGAAAAGGATCTAATGACATGGAAAAAAGTAATTGAATCCAAAGTTGGGGGCCATGATTTGCTGTGTACATGAAAATGAGAAGAGCATTTCCACAGCAAGGAAGGACTTCCCTTCCAGGGGCTGGCAAGGCCCCAGCCTACTCCCAGTACCTGCTTTGTGCTGGGCAGCAGCGGGGGCCTGGGCCTTGCTGAGAGTGCTTGTCGCTTGGTGGTCCAGCTCCGGGACCCAGATGACTCACTGGAGAAGGGGCCCAGAGTTTCCATTTGATCCTTTTCTTCCCTAGTCTATTCCATGTCACGGGAAAGACAAAGCCTGTGGCAAAAAGTTCAGGAGATGGAAATCCATTCAGAAAGGAGCCCATGGGTGTGTGTATGTGTGTGTGTGTGTGTGTGATATGTGTATATGTGTGCCTGTTGGGGGATACTTGTAACATTGATGGCTCTTATTTCAGGACAGTGGAATGCAGCAAAAACATTCTCTTTACTCTCCTGTTGCTCATACACGGACACACCCATGAATGCTCACTCTACGTACATTTCCTGCAAAGAAAACTGTTATTCCTGCTGCGTGTCCATCCAATGGGGTCTTCTAGCGTGCTAATTCAATATCTTAATTTTTTTTTTTTTTAAGATCCAGGAAAAGGCTCAGATGTACCCTGGGGAGTGTGAGAGGATGCGGAGGAGCTGGCAGCAGCTTCCTCCCCGCTGTGTCTGCTCCCTCAAAGGCCTCCAAGGAGCCATGAAAGAGAAGAGCATGCGGCAGCCTGGGGAGCTCAGAGCGTGATGCAGAGTTCATCCCGGGGTCAGGGCCAGCGAGCTGAGCAGCTGAAGCTCTGCCCGGGAAGAGAGGCTGAGTCCAGAGCTGAGGGTCAAGGTGAAAAGGTGGCGGGGAGAGGGACAGCTGTGGCTGGTTTACTCCTCTGGAGAAAGTCCTGCAGGCGGGGGGGGGGCGGTGGGGCATGTCTTCAAAAACGGTTGCCTGCATCGCTGTCATCCACTCTCCCCCTCTACTCGGCATTCCGAATCTCTCCACCCTTAGAGTGCAACAACATGGCTGCCAGGAAATCAATCATTTCCAACTTCCTGCAAATTTAAGCCAACGTGTTCTCCCTCTCAGGGTCATCTGCATTGTGAGCCTTGGCCCTGGTTGGAAAGTAAAAGTCATTTCACCTTATAAAGGACTGACACCCACCAACCCACTGACGGGAGAGAAATTTTAGGGACAGGAACAACTTCCGGACTTTGGGACTTCCGTTCCTTCCACGCCAGCCCTGCTCTGGAGAAGAATAGGAGGCTGCTGCCAAGGTCTCATCTATCAAGCTGGAACACTTTCCTCCACTTGCCTTCAAGAGTACCTGAAATTTCCACTATTTGTCTCTTAGCGTTAAAGCATTTCTCTGCAAAGCCACATTTCCTCCACTGTTGCCTAGGACAGGGGCATTACAATGACTGGATAAGGGTCAATCATGTCCATTTCCAGATTGTACTGACATCTCAGACACGGACAGGACACAGAACAGCTCATTCTGATGTTCAAAAGGGAAGAGAAGCACGATGTGGTATTAATAAAAATAAGCCTACATTTAAAGTCAGGAGAAATTCAAATAAATTAATTAATTTAAAGAAAAAAAAGAAAAGAAAGTCAGGAGACCTGAGTCCATTGATAGCTATGTTAGGGGAAACACTGATTGAAACTGCCCACCCTGGTCAGGTACCACAGTAACTATCTGCATGAATTATTTTATGGCGGGAGGCCCTGGTAAGGAATACAGAACTAACAAGCCACCACCAGCTAGAAGAAGTTGGGAAAAGTCAAAAGGAGATTACCTCCCAGAATCCTCCCCACTGGAATCCATCTTGGCTGAGCAATGCATGAACCACCAGGAAAGACCCTGAGTCAAAGTGATTGGCCAGAGACAATCTAGAAACTAACCCCATCACCATAAAACTCACGACTGTGAGCCACATGTCCAAGCAGCTCTTCTGGGTTTCCTTACCCTCCTGCTCTCGTTCCCAAGGGCGCCCCATCCCAGTAAAATCCCTTGTTTGTCAGCATGTGTGTCTCCTCTGACAATTCATTTCCCAGTGTTAGACAAGAGCCCCCTTTCAGGCCCTGGAAAGGCTTCCCTTTCCTGCAACAGCTATGTAGTCTTATATCTTCATCTGAAATGCAAGCTGTTTTTCATGTGATGGTTGTGAGAGTCAAAACAGAGAGTTCATGTGAAAGAATTTTTAAAGTTGTTTAAGTCCTATATAAATGTAAGTTCTTGTAATATTTGAATCTGTGAGACCTAACTCCTTCCTTTTGCTAATGGGTCCCTCCAAGGCACTGATGATGTCCATGTGTAGAGTTGTCTCTTGTGATGTTGGAGGAGAGTGTTTGCTATGGCCAGTGCGTTCTCTTGGCCAAACAGAGGTTCCTAACATCATACAAGAGGCGGTGATCAAGACCGTCCCCAAGAAGAAGAAATGCAAAAAGGCAAAATGGTTGTCTGGGGAGGCCTTACAAATAGCTGAGAAAAGGAGAGAAGCTAAAGGCAAAGGAGAAAAGGAGAGATATATCCCTCTGAATGCAGAGTTCCAAAGAATAGCAAGGAGAGATAAGAAAGCCTTCCTCAGTGATCAAAGGTAAGAAATAGAGGAAAACAACAGAATGGGAAAGACTAGAGATTTCTTCAAGAAAATTAGAGATATCAAGGGAACATTTCAGGCAAAGATGGGCACAATAAAAGACAGAAATGGTATGGACCTAACAGAAGCAGAAGATATTAAGAAAAGGTGGCAGAATATATAGAAGAACTATACAAAAAAAAAACAAAAAACAAAAAACAAAAAACTAAATGACCTGGATAACCATGACAGTGTAATTACTTACCTAGAGCCAGACATTCTGGAGTGTCAAGTCAAATGGATCTTAGGAAGCATCACTAAGAACAAAGCTAGTGGAGGTGATGGAATTCCAGTTGAGCTATTTCAAATCCTAAAAGATGATGCTTTTAAAGTGCTGCACTCAATATACCCAGCAAATATGGAAAACTCAGCAGTGGCCACAGGACTAGAAAAGGTCAGTTTTCACTCGAATCCCAAAGAAGGGCAATGCCAAATAATGTTCAAACTACCACACAATTGCACTCATTTCACACACTAGTACAGTAATGTGCAAAATTCTCCAAGCCAGGCTTCAGCAGTACATGAACCATGAACTTCCAGATGTTCAAGCTGGTTTTAGAAAAGGCAGAGGAACCAGAGATCAAATTGCCAACATCCATTGGATCATAGAAAAAGCAAGAGAATTCAAGGAAAACATCTACTTCTGCTTCACTAATTACACCAAAGCTTTTGACTGTGTGGATGACAACAAACTGTGGAAAATTCTTAAAGAGATGGGAATACCAGACCACCTTACCTGCCTCCTGAGAAACCTGTATGCAGGTCAAGAAGCAACAGTTAGAACTGGACATGGAAAAATGGACTGGCTCCAAATTGGGAAAGGAGGATGTCAAGGCTGTATATTGTCGCCCTGTGTATTTAACTTATATGCAGAGTACATCACATGAAATGCTGGGTTGGATGAAGCACAAGCTGGAATCAAGATTGCTGGGAGAAATATCAATAACCTCATATATGCAGATGATACAACCTTTATGGCAGAAAGTGAAGAGCAACTGAAGAGCCTCTTGATAAAAGTGAAAGAGGAGAGTGAAAAAGCTGGTTTAAAACTCAACATTCAAAACACTAAGATTATGGTATCTGGTTTAATCATTTCCCAGACTTAATTTTCTGGGGCTCCAAAATCACTGCAGGTGGTGACTGCAGTCATGAAATTAAAAGACGCTTACTCCTTGGAAGAAAAACTATGATCAACCTAGACAGCATATTAAAAAGCAGAGACATTACTTTGCCAACAAAGGTCCATGTAGTCAAAGCTATGGTTTTTGTAGTAGCCATGTATAGATGTGAGAGTTGGACTGTGAAGAAAGCTGAGCGCCGAAGAATTGATGCTTTTGAACTGTGGTGTTGAAGAAGACTCTTGAGAGTCCCTTGGACTGCAAGGAGATCCAACCAGTCCATTCTGAAGGAGATCAGCCCTGGGATTTCTTTGGAAGGAATGATGCTAAAGCTGAAACTCCAGTACTTTAGCCACTTCATGTGAAGAATTGACTCATTGGAAAAGACTCTGATGCTGGGAGGGATTGGGGGCAGGAGGAGAAGGGGACGACAGAGGATGAGATGGCTGGATGGCATCACCGACTCGATGGACGTGAGTTTGAGTGAACTCTGGGAGTTGGTGATGGACAGGGAGGCCTGGCGTGCTACGATTCATGGGGTTGCAAAGATTTGGACATGACTGAGCAACTGAACTGAACTGAACTGAACTGAGGCCATCCCACATTGTCCAGTCAACATGGTTAGGCCCAAAACATGCCATCACAGGTCACTTCGTCCTGTGTCTACTAGGCAACATTTGTGTCTCATTTAGACAACTTGTTGTCATGGTACAGGCTATAAGCCCTGAAACCCATCTCTCAGGGAATTTGGCTTCAACAGTAGAACATGAAGAACAGCTATTGAACCAATCAGTTGGATGCAGGACTCCAACTTGAGGGTAGCCAGAGTAACAAGGTCAGAGCCCAACACAGAGATACATGCAGGGAAAGTCCAGCTTTCTCGGGTTGTGGCACTAGCTAGGGGACTAGACAACTCAGTGATTTTTCCTTTTTACCCCATTTTCTACGTTCCTGTTTTACTCTGTCTCTAGGCTACACCGTCTCCAGAGAGCCGGGGGTGGGGCTGTCAGTTTTTCCAAAGTCTCATTCTTGCCTGAGCTCTGTAGACTGAACCATTGGGCTCCTGAAGCCTGAGCAAAAGTTTAACTCACATTAGAGATGTCCATGGGTCAGGAGCTGTGTGGAAACCTGAGCTCTGTAGGGCTGAGCCTCTAAGGTAGGAGTGCTCTACTGTGCTTCTGAATTTTTAAAAAAATATTTATTTATTTGGCTACATCAGCGTAGTTGGGGCACAGAGGATCTTCACTGGGGCATTCGGGATCTTTTGTTGTGGAGCACAAGCCCTCTAGTCGTGGCGTGCAGGCCTCGGTAGTTGCAGCATGCAGGCTTTGTTGCTCCAAGTCACGTGGGATCCTAGCTCCTCAACTAGGGATCAAACCCATGTCCCCTGCATTGCAAGGCAAACTCTTTAACCACTGGACTACCAAAGAAGTCCCAGCTCCGGGATGTCTAATGCATGTCTGCAGAGCAGAGGTAGAGCCCCTTCTCGGAGAGGAAAATCAAGCAGTGCTTTGCCTCCAGTTCTCTGCGGAACAGAGAAGACCTGAGACCTGTCCACATCTGGCTCCAGGCTGTGTGTTGTTTCTTAATGGAACTCAAGTCCCTGTAAACTTCCGGAAGAATGTGACATCATGTCGATAGCTTGTAACTGGCTGCGATGAAGGTGTCTGTACCACAGAAACTGGCAAGTGCTACAAACCATCTTCCTTTCTTGCCCCAGACGGCAGTTGTTAAACATTTTCCAGCACTCCCTGCATGAAGCCATCAGGGAAGGTGCAGTAGATAACACTATAGCTGTTGCTCATACTTATTCTTAGCTTTGCCCTTAGAACACAACCGCTGACACTTTGCCAGGGGTCCAGTGGTTAAGAATCCACCTTGCAATGAATGGGATGTGGGTTCGATCCTTGGTCAGGGAACTAAGACACCACATGCTGTGGAGCAACTACAGGCTTCCCTGGTAGGTCAGCAGATAAATAATCCACCTGCAGTGCAGGAGACCCGGTTTCAATCCCTGGGTCAGGAAGATCCCCTGGAGAAGGAAAGGCAACCCACTCCAGTACTCCCTTGCCTGGAGGATTCCATGAACAGAGGAGTTGGGCAGCTTACAGTCCATGGGATTGCAAAGAGTCAGACATGACTGTGTGACTAACTTATGGAGCAACTAAGCCCACGCGCCTCAACTAGAGAGTCCACGTGCTGCAACAAAGATTCCACCTGTCGCGGCTAACACCTAATGCAGCCAGATAAATAAATAAGCCTTGGTTTAAAAGGGAAAATAACAAAAAACCAACTGTTTTGTTAATGGTTGCAACTAAGCCAAAAAACCACACATCACAGCTTCCCTGGAGGCTAGAGTCACATGACCCATTTCTGACCAATAAGAAGGAGCCAGAAACCAGCTGGGAAAGGTCTGGCTTCTTTTTGTGTGCATCTCTCTTTCCTCCTTAATTTTTGCTGCTTCTCTATCCTGCCTGGAATGAAGACTGGAGGTGGACCCTCTTAGACTGTGGAGGGACACATTCCAAAAATGGCCAGGCAGGGAGACTAAAGGGGGTAGGGCATGAGTGGCACCGTGGAGCTGGCAGCTCCCTGCACTATGCACTTGCAGGCTTCTTAGGGGAAAAGCACCCCTTACTTGCTCAAATTCCTCAGCTGGTTCTCTTTACGTGCAGCCCAGTGCAATCTCTTACCAAGAAAGAAGACTTTCTTTAAGGAGTGATGTTTGCTCTGGTTCAATGGGAAGAGGTAGGAACGACATGTCAGTTAAATGGGGCATTTATTTTGTGCCAGGTAAGCAGGTTTGCTGTGTTGCATAGCCCTCAGATTTGCACCCCCTGAGCTCCTGATGGCTCCCTGCTGCCAATGCCTGGAATTTGCCAGGTGAAAGGGAAGGCTGTGATGAGGTTGCTAAGGGGATCGCAGCTTTGTTTTGTCCCTAGGGGCATCGTTTCATGGATTAATTGGCAGCCATGGGCTCTCATGCTGCAGGACGAAGATGAATTCAGGCTCTAACCAGCCAACCTGGCACGGCAAATAGCAACCTCTCCTACCCTGGTCCACCAACAGCCTTCCAGTCTTATTCCCAAATTCTCGGCCTCCAGGCAAACTAGCCCTCTCTTTTCTGCCTGCCACAAGCTGCTTTCCCAGGGAGGGGCCTTTTGAATTCAAGTATAGAAAATCCTCATATTAAAAAAAAAAAAAGCTTTCAACCGGTTACTAGGGTTTCCTGCTTACCAAGCCCTCTTAGGAAAGCGACTCGTCTCTATAGAGACAGCCACGTCACAGGCTGCTGCTTCCAGCACAGGCTCCTATCAGAGGCCCTCTCACTGAGGTGTGTGTCTGGGGGCTGGGAAGGGAGAGGACCCTGGAGTCAATGGTAGCTTCAAGTGCATCTCAGTCTCTCTCCTTTGTGTTGCAAACAGAGAAGGCATTTCCAGTAATAAAGAGCATTTCTCTCTGTATTTCTCCGTTTCTTCTGACCCATGGAAAGATTGGGTTCCTACAACACCCACTTAATGCAAATACATGCACACCCACATATTCTGTTCCAACTGGATTAGTGGCAGCTTAGAGGGGGTGCCTTTGATAGAATGCTCAGGAATCCCATCTTATTCACGGGGACTCAAGGCTTACTGAGGCCCAAGTCCCCCAAAGCCCTTGAGTCAATGCAAAACCAGTGTCTGAGGTGTGGGGGACCCTCTTCCATGTCTTAGAGAGGAATGCAAGGTCATCTAGGCAGAGCAGTCATCCCCCTGCACAAAGATGCCATATGAATAGAGTGATTATATATCTTTCAGTATCCAAATCTGGACATTTATAAGAAGAGTTCTTACTAATTATATTAAATATGGGACAACAATCATACACCAGGAGTGTCTGACTAAATTAGGACTTTCGCCAGTCCACTTAATACTTGGAAATACGTGATTAATAAAGAACACACACAAGAAAATGTCTTCCTAAATCCTGTTCTCCTTGGAAGGCTCCACTGGTCCTAAAAATGATGAAATCTGGAAAACTGGAAGCTTTGGAGATCCTGTAGGTTCAGAAGTGAAAAGGGAATGGCATTACTGAAGAATTACAGGAGAGATTTTTAAGAATAGAGGTCCTTGTATATTTGATGTTTTATACATAGTCTCTGAGGATAATTACCTACCAGCAATATATGAACACCTGTGTCTACACACTTTCATCTACATGTCTTCTTAAGTCTTTGAAGCCATTGTCTCTCCAATGTTCTTTAGAGCCAAATCATTCTTCTGACGTCCGGTCCATTTATTTCTCTGTTCACGGCCAGACTTCTGTCCAGTCAAAACTTCAGCGCTGACTTGATGAAGACAAGCATAGTGATTAGAGATCACTTTGGCCTGTGTTTGAGGAAAGAGCCACAGCAGCAAGATGGAAGGACCTGGCTTCCTCCTCTCATGCTACAAAATCCTGTAAGGCTACACTACCAGGAGTAAAACAGATAGCTAGTGGGAAGCTGCCGTGTAGCACAAGGACTCAGCACGGGGCTCTGTGACGACCTACAGGGGTGGGTTGGGAGGGGTGAGAGGGAGGCTCAAGGGGAAAGGCCCAGACGTATACTTTTGGTTGACTCAGTGTTGTACAGCAGAAACCAACATGACATTGTAAAGCAAGTATCCTCCAATAAAAAATAAAAATTGAAAAATCAGCAAATAAGACATGTATCTCAAAAAACAAATCCTATAAGGCATCTACTACTCTCTTCTTTCAGGTTAGGCTTGTTAGTTTTTCTAAGCAGATCTTAGCATCAGTGAATTGCTTCCAATTTTTTTTTTTCACTTGAAGTATTGTTTTGAGGTATTAACTTTCAGGTTAATGTAGGGGAAAATGACATCTTCATGTTAAGTCTTCCTGTTTTCTTACACAAGAAATTGGTTTACCTTTCCAATTTGTTTGTCTTCTTTTGTGTCAGGGTTTTTGTTTTTTTGTGTGTGTGTGGTGGTTGTTGTTTTGTTTTTAATATAAGTTCTTGAACAACAATTCTGGATAATCTGATTTAGTGTACTTGGAGCTGGGCCAGTGAAAAGACCATCAGGGGTACAGAGAAAAAGCCCGAGGGCTCCAAAGACAAGCTTAGCATAGTTGATTTCACATTATTAGATTAAGGATCATGTCACATCCTGCAGTCTGCCTCCAATCCTGAAATTGGGAAGCAAACATTTTCCCTAAATTGGAGTGTTAATAATTGTGGGTAAAACAGCCTTTCATGTGTGGATCCAGGAAGCTGGCCAACAGTGCTGATGTGGAAAGAGACTGGGCTTGGAGTCCAAAGACACGGGTTAGCAATCTGCTTCTATCGCTCACCAGCTCCATGAACTTGAAAAATTTGACTTAGTTTCTCTTTTTTCTCCACCATCTGTTAATGTAGACTCATAATACTCCCTACCCAAGTCGTTGTGAAGAGCAAATGAAAGCACATTCCATTTATGCTTGAACATCTGAACAATATCTAAAAGTTATTAAACATGATTAAAAAGTGAGGTGTATTTTTATAATTTTTTTTTCTAATGAGAAATTATATTTTAAGTTACAAACACCTGGCCTATAGTTTTGGAAATCCAACAGGCCCTTGAAATTGGGATACTTATAGACTGCAAGAATTCATACCTATGTTTCTCACATGCTTCAAGAAAGAAAACCCGTCATGGCCAGATTATCTTTAAGGATCCGCAAACAGAAGATGACTGCCTGGGTGCCCGATAGTGGCATCTTGGGGATCTCAGAGCAAGGCACCATCAACTCAGTGTTGTCAACAGCAATACGTGTGGGGGGTGTTTTGTTATTTAAATGAAATTCACTAGTGGGAAATTAAAGCTCAGACTTTTCCGAAAATGACATCTCCCCCTACTCCTATTTATCAAGAGGGTCAATAAATAAACCCCAGGGCTGGCAATCCAAAGGTCTATGTTCCAGCAGTTGCTGAAAGTGTGAGCTCATTTCCCACTCTTCTGTTGGGAAAAGTACCTAACCACTCAACCAAGGACTCATCCAAATGATTAAAAATGAATTGGAAGAATATGAGGACTGAAGAACCAGAAAGTATCAGTTGTAAAGCTTCATGGCCAATAGGTTAACTTATGGAATGACTTTGTTGGCTGCTCTGAAAGAAAGAGGCTATAATTTAAAAAGATACATGTAGGATTTCTCTGGTGGTAAAGTGGATAGGAATCCGCCTGCCAGTGCAGGGGACACAGGTTTGATCCCTGATCTGGGAAGATGCCACATGCCACAGAGCAGCTAAGCCCACGTGCCACAACTACTGAAGCCTGTGAGCCCTAGAGCCTGTGCTCTGCAACAAAGAGAAGCCACCACAATGAGAAGCCCACACCACAGCCAAGAGACTAGAGAGTAGCCCATGCTCTCTGCTCTCTGCAACTAGAGAAAGCCCATGCTCAGCAACAAAGACATAGAGCAACCGAAAAAAAACCCTGCATCCAGTGTTCACAGCAGCACTATTTACAATAGCCAAGACACAAAAGCAACTTAAATGTCCGTCAACAGATAAATGGACAAAGAAGATGTGGTACACATATACAAAGGAATATTCAGTTCAATTCATTTCAGTCGCTCAGTCATGTCCGACTCTTTGCGACCCCATGAATCGCAGCACGCCAGGCCTCCCTGTCCATCACCAACTCCTGGAGTTCACTCAGACTCACGTCCATCGAGTCGGTGATGCCATCCAGCCATCTCATCCTCTGTCATCCCCTTCTCCTCCTGCCCCCAATCCCTCCCAGCATCAGAGTCTTTTCCAATGAGTCAACTCTTCACATGAGGTGGCCAAAGTACTGGAGTTTCAGCTTTAGCATCATTCCTTTCAAAGAAATCCCAGGGCTGATCTCCTTCAGAATGGACTGGCTGGATCTCCTTGCAGTCCGAGGGACTCTCAAGAGTCTTCTCCAACACCACAGTTCAAAAGCATCAATTCTTCGGCGCTCAGCTTTCTTCACAGTCCAACTCTCACATCCATACATGACCACAGGAAAAACAAAGGAATATTACCCATCCATAAAACAGAACAAAATAATGTCATTTGCAGCAACATGGATGGACCTAGAAATTATCATACTAAATTAGCCAGACAGAGAAAGACAAATATCATGTGATATCACTTGTATGTGGAACCTAAAAACAAAGATACAAATGAAGATATTTACAAAACAGATAGACTCACAAACACAGAAAACAAACTTAGGGTTACCAAATGGGGAAGGGGGAGAGGGATAAATTCAGAGGTTGGGATTAACATACACACACTGCTATATATAAAATAGACAACCAACAAGGACCTACTGTATAACACAGAGATATTACAAAATCAATAATCAGATCAGATCAGATCAGTCGCTCAGTGGTGTCCGACTCTTTGCAACCCCATGAATTGCAGCACGCCAGGCCTCCCTGTCCATCACCAACTCCCGGAGTTCACTGAGACTCACATCCATCGAGTCAGTGATGCCATCCAGCCATCTCATCCTCTGTCATCCCCTTTTCCTCCTGCCCCTAATCCCTCCCAGCATCAGAGTCTTTTCCAATGAGTCAACTCTTCGCATGAGGTGGCCAAAGTACTGGAGTTTCAGCTTTAGCATCATTCCTTCCAAAGAAATCCCAGGGTTGATCTCCTTCAGAATGGACTGGGTGGATCTCCTTGCAGTCCAAGGGACTCTCAAGAGTCTTCTCCAACACCACAGTTCAAAAGCATCAATTCTTCGGCACTCAGCCTTCTTCACAGTCCAACTCTCACATCCATACATGACCACTGGAAAAACCATAGCCTTGACTAGACGAACCTTTGTTGGCAAAGTAATGTCTCTGCTTTTGAATATCTAAAGGGAAAAGAATCTAAAAATGAGTATATATATATATATAAATATGAACAATAATATAAGTGTATATATACATATATATAACTGAATCATTTTGCTATACACCTGAAACTAACACAACATTATAAATCACCTATACTTCAAGAAAAACTTAAAAAAAAGATGCAACAGCCTAAATTAGCCTCCTACATGAGGTTACACGTTAAAGAGGTATCCTACTTTTGTAAGCCCCTTCTGGATTCACCTCATGGTTTCAAGACTACTTATGTCCTATTTGTAAGGGGTCCTTAAAGCTATTCTTCATACTTCTTTCTCTGTCAATACCTCTCCTATCCTGCCTTTCTCTTCTTGAAAATATAAAATTCTATCTTATTTTCTCTTAAAAAGGATCACCTCCACATTTTTTTGGAAATACTAACCGCGTTATATGATGAAACCCACAAAAGTGTTCACATTCCTCAATCTATCAATCCTAACCTTGGGAAAGGGTCCCAAAACAACACCTCAAAAGAAGCAAAAGGAAAAAACTACACCTTAAAAGATAGATATTTACAGGAAAACCTTGGGAATGTCCAGGGATGGGGTCACATAAACTTGAGGAGAATTTACAAGATAAAATATCACAATTTTAAAGGAGGAAAGGGAAGACTTTGTAGGAACATTTTAAAATTGTTTATGATCAGTGAAAAACAAAGACCATAAAACAGTATTCATATTATGATCCTAATTTCATAGTAATTATATTCATAAGTGGAAATAATCGCATAATCAGAAGAGAGCAGAGTGGGAAGGGGCACGGTCCCATGGGACTGCTTTAATGAAAGGCAAGATGTGCTCACGGACTCCCACCGAGTGGCTCGCCTGCCTTCTGACCTCCCAGCCTGTTCCAGGATATTGTAAGAAAAAGGGAGGATTCTACATCAAATAATCTCAATATTTTTATTTGCTAAAGGCTAAATGTGAGTTTTTCACAGCTTGCCAGCTGCCTCTCCAACCCCACCAGTTGCCACTGTAATAGGATCATTCTGTGACTTCCTATGGGCTTCCCTGGTGGCTCAGACAGTAAAGAATCTGCCTGCCAATGCAGGAGACCCAGGGTTCAATCCCTGGGTCAGGAAGATCCCCTGGAGAAGGAAATGGCTACCCACTCCAGTGTTCTTGCCTGGAGAATCCCATAGACAGAGGAACCCGGTGAGCTACAGTCCATGGGGTCGCAAAGAGTTGGACATGACTGAGCAACTAACCGACTAACGTGCCATGTTCATGGCTTCCTATAAATATTTCACACGTGGCAGTAAATACAAGTATTTTTATAATTTTGAAAAGTGGTGACTTGATTTCCCTAAAGCAGGATCCTTCCTCAGGCTTAAGATGAGTGGTGAGGATGAGGTATGGCAGAGAACTGGTTACATATTAAAAAAAATTTTTTTTTTACTCAAATGTCATAAACAGTGTTCCCAAACTTTGGCAGGCTCAGGGTCCCAACCATACCATGAATCAAAAGCATAGGCAGACGACAACAATATGTTGGCACCCAAACATAAATATTTTTATGTTTAACAATACATAATTTTTTATGTTTAATATTTTATAAAAATTCATTTGTTGAATCAGAAACATAACTTTAAAAAAATAAGAAAACTATTGGAATAAAACCTATTTAGTAATAAAATAGTGTAGGAGCATTAAAATATTCTACAGAAGGCAGAGATGTGTTATTCTATTCAAGTTTCTATAATCAAATCATAATTTATTTCCTGAATTCTTTGGATTTACATCTATATTGTTATAGGCTGGGGGTGGGTCTATGTTATTTACTGCCTACCAGTAAGAATTTGTCTTACTGGTAAGCAGTGAGTGTGTAAGTGTGCTAGTCATTTAGTTGTGTACAACTCTTGAGACCCCATGGACTGTGGTCCACCAGGCTCCTCCATCTATGGGATTTTCCAGGCAAGAATACTTCTAGGGAGTAGTTTGCCATTTCCTTCTCCAGGGGATCTTCCCGAGCCAGGGATCAAACCCAGGTCCAAGCAAAAAGTACTTTATGTGATTTAACTCATTTAACTATCCAAATAACCCTAAGAGGGCTTCCCTGGTGACTCAGCTATAAAGAATCCACCTGCCAATGCAGAAGATGTGGGTTTGATCTCTGGGTTGGGAAGATCTCCTGGAGAAGGAAATGGCAACCCACTCGAGTGTTCTTGCCTGGGAAATCCCATGGACACAGGAGCTTGATGGGCCATGGGGTCGCAAAGAGTCAGACACAACTTAGCATCTGAGCAACAACCCTAAGATGTTGGTAGGATATTATCCCCATTCTACACATGTATAAATGGAGGCCCAGATAGGTCACATGACTAGTGAGTTGCTGAGCCAGGAGTCAAAGCCAGACCTGAAGTGAGTGTTTCTAACCACCACGCAGAGAAGTCACCTCTGTCAAATCAGTATTCTGAGCTTTGACCCTGTAGCGCCCTGGCCCAGTTCTCCAGGGGAGTTCCAAGAAAGAAGCAGGGTACTGCCAGGCAGAAGACATGCAAGGAGAGGAGCCAGAAGAACCACGGCCAATCTGGGCAATATAGTTAAGCCTATTTGGGTCTTAGTCTCCTTGTTCTTAAGCAAAATGCTTACCCACCTGGGCTCCTAGTTTGGCTGTGAAACAGGTTTCACAAGTGTTTACTAAATTGCAAACTCTGCAGACATCAAGTATCATTTGAACTAAAGTTAAAATTTCCAAATACTTACATTTCAATGTAAATGTTGCAAAAAAGTATCACAAATTTGCAGGCTTCTCTAAAGAGCTCAAGGCTTTTTCTTGACGACTCAGTTTCAAGTTGTATATAAAGAACAATTTGCCCTACACTGCTGCTGCTGCTAAGTCGCTTCAGTCGTGTTCGACTCTGTGTGACCCCGTAGATGGCAGCCCACCAGGCTCCCCTGTCCTTGGGATTCTCCAGGCAAGAACACTGGAGTGGGTTGCCATTTCCTTCTCCAATGCATGGAAGTGAAAAGTGAAAGTGAAGTTGCTCAGTCGTGTCCCACTCCCAGCGACCCCATGGACTGCAGCCAACCAGGCTCCTCCATCCATGGGATTCTCCAGGCAAGAGTACTGGAGTGGGGTGCCATTGCTGCCCCCAATTCTTATGGCTGACTTTGTTTTTCTCATTCATCAGCCCCTGAGAGGATAAACATAGGAGTGCAGCAGCTGCTGCTGCTGCTAAGTCACTTCAGTCGTGTCTGACTCTGTGTGACCCCATAGACGGCAGCCCACCAGGCTCCACCGTCCCTGGGATTCTCCAGGCAAGAACACTGGAGTGGGTTGCCATTTCCTTCTCCAATGCATGAAAGTGAAAAGTGAAAGTGAAGTTGCTCAGTCATGTCGGACTCTTAGCAACCCCATGGACTGCAGCCTACCAGGCTCCTCCGTCCATGGGATTTTCCAGGCAAGGGTACTGGAGTGGGTTGCCATTGCCTTCTCCGAAGCCACAATTCTTCTCTGCCAGCTATCTTCCCTTATCAGTCTCCCTGCATTAAAATTTCTATCTCTAGTCTTCTGTGGACTGGGAAACAATGAAACCAAACTCGTCAGAATGGTGCTTGAGACAAGAGAGTAAATAGTTTAAAGTTGAGGGCCACGTCATCCCTCTTCTGATTAAAGTTCATGAGCTTCAGTATTTAGACTGACTTATTTCACTGTTCTAGGGCTTTTTCTTTTGCACTGCCCTGTGCCAAAAGTTGATATAAGGGACCCAGGTTAAGTGGGGTGGACTGTATGCCTGGTCTAAATTTACACTGAGACATAGATTTTTGCAAGGTTACTTTTAATAGCCTCATGACCGCCTCTTGACCAACTCCTGACTTGTCTACTACCTGGGCTGTAGGTTCTGAATATCAGAGGACAACTGGGGCTATCATTGCACAATGTCTGCTCTCGCGAGCACAGCTTCCTCCCTGCCACGACAGCCATGTCTGTCCCCGGTGACGCCCCTCAGGCCACAGTGGACAGAACCAGGCTTTATCCCATGGAGAACCCAGAGCCAAGGAACAATGTGAACTCAGGAGGAAGGAACTCAAGGAACGTGTGAACTCAGAGCTAAGGAACAATGTTCACTGGAGCATTATTTGTAGCAGAAGACTTAAAAATGGCCCAAATGTCTATCCCCAGGAGAATGAGCAATAAGTTGTGATATATTTATTCTTATATTAGAATATTATACAGCAGTTAAAGTGAATGAATAACTCTATATGTATCAACATAGTTAATTTTCAAAAAACATAATTTGAGCAACAGCAGAAGTTGTAGAGGAATTTTAAAAGCAAGTTGTAGAATACCACTTACCTGAAACTTAAGAGAATGTAAACAATATCATATTTTGTTTATAGATGGATACATTTGTTGTAAAAAAATAAAGAAATTCATGGGAACACTAAAAAATAACATCAAAATTTTAGATTCTAATTAGCTGTGGTAAGTAAGAAAGGAAATTAAATATCTAATATCTTTTTCTTGAATTGGGTACATACATTTGAATTTTTATTATACTATTCTCTATATTTTATTGCAAACAAAAATTTTCAAAATGTTGTAAGTGGAAAAGAGAAGGAAAAATGCTGTTAAAAATATATTTACAGCAGTCAGATCTGAGGGATAGGATTGTAGATGAGATTCCCTTACTTTTCCTGTAAGAATTTCCCCCAATTTGTCCATTATTCCACTTATTTTACTATCATCAGATTAATTAAAATATTGGGCTTCCCTGGTAGCTCAGTTGGTAAAGAATCTGCCCTCAGTACAGGAGACCCAGGTTCGATCCCTGGATGGGGAAGATCCCCTGGAGAAAGGAATGGTTACCCACGCCAGTACTCTTGTTTGGAGAATTCCATGGACAGAGGTGCCCAGTAGGCTACAGGCCATGGGGTCACAAAGAGTCAGACATGACTTACTGACTAAACCACCACCACACTTATTTTATGGCAGAAAAAGAACATTTATACTTAAGAATGAAGTCTGAAAATTTCTCTAACCAGGCACAAAATCTTTCTTCCCATAATGAGGAACTAAATTATACACACAATTCAGTTCAGTTCAGTCACTGAGTCGTGTCCGACTCTTTGCGACCCCATGAATCGCAGCACGCCAGGCCTCCTGTCCATCACCATCCCCCGGAGTTCACTGAGACTCATGTCCATCAAGTCAGTGATGCCATCCAGCCATCTCACCCTCTGTCGTCCTCTTCTCCTCCTGCCCCCAATCCCTCCCAGCATCAGAGTCTTTTCCAATGAGTCAACTTTTCGCATCAGGTGGCCAAAGTACTGGAATTTCAGCTTTAGCATCATTCCTTCGAAAGAACACCCAGGGCTGATCTCCTTCAGAATGGACTGGTTGGATCTCCTTGCAATCCAAGGGACTCTCAAGAGTCTTCTCCAACACCACAGTTCAAAAGCATCAAGTCTTCGGCACTCAGCTTTCTTCCCAGTCCAACTCTCACATCCATACATGACCACTGGAAAAACCATAGCCTTGACTAGATGGACCTTGGTTGGCAAAGTAATGTCTCTGCTTTTCAATATGCTATCTAGGTTGGTCATAACTTTCCTTCCAAGGAGTAAGTGTCTTTTAATTTCATGGCTGCAGTCACCATCTGCAGTGATTTTGGAGCCCCAAAAAAATAAAGTCTGACACTGTTTCCACTGTTTCCACTGTTTCCCCATCTATTTCCCATGAAGTGATGGGACCAGATGCCATGATCTTCGTTTTCTGAATGTTGAGCTTTAAGCCAACTTTTTCACTCTCCACTTTCACTTTCATCAAGAGGCTTTTGAGGCTTCACTTTCTGCCATAAGGGTGGTGTCATCTGCATAACTGAGGTTATTGATATTTCTCCCGGCAATCTTGATTCCAGCTTGTGTTTCTTCCAGCCCAGCATTTCTCATGATGCACTCTGCATATAAGTTAAATAAGCAGGGTGACAATATACAGCCTTGATGTACTCCTTTTCCTATTTGAAACCAGTCTGTTGTTCCATGTCCAGTTCTAACTGTTGCTTCCTGAGGAAGTCAAGAAACACCTGGAGTAACAGGCAAATTTGGCCTTGGAATACGGAATGAAGCAGGGCAAAGACTAATAGAGTTTTGCCAAGGAAATGCACTGGTCATAGCAAACACCCTCTTCCAACAACACAAGAGAAGACTCTACACATGAACATCACCAGATGGTCAACACCAAAATCAGACTGATTATATTCTTTGCAGCCAAAGATGGAGAAGCTCTATACAGTCAACAAAAACAAGACCAGGAGCTGACTGTGGCTCAGATCATGAACTCCTTATTACCAAATTCAGACTTAAATTGAAGAAAGTAGGGAAAAACACTAGACCATTCAGGTATGACCTAAATCAAATCCCTTATGATTATACAGTGGAAGTGAGAAATAGATTTAAGGGCCTAGATCTGATAGATAGAGTGCCTGATGAGCTATGGAATGAGGTTCATGACATTGTACAGGAGACAGGGATCAAGACCATCCCCAAGAAAAAAAAATGCAAAAAAGCAAAATGGCTGTCTGAGGAGGCCTTACAAATAGCTGTGAAAAGAAGAGAAGTGAAAAGCAAAGGAGAAAAGGAAAGATATAAGCATCTGAATGCAAAGTTCCAAAGAATAGCAAGAAGAGATAAGAAAGCCTTCCTCAGCGATCAGTGCAAAGAAATAGAGGAAAACAACAGAATGGGAAAGACTAGAGATCTCTTCAAGGAAATTAGAGAATACCAAGGGAACATTTCATGCAAAGATAGGCTCGATAAAGGACAGAAATGGTATGGACCTAACAGAAGCAGAAGATATTAAGAAGAGGTGGCAGGAATACACAGAAGAACTGCACAAAAAAGATCTTCACGACCAAGATAATCACCATGGTGTGATCACTCACCTAGAGCCAGACATCCTGGAATGTGAAGTCAAGTGGGCCTTAGAAAGCATCACTATGAACAAAGCTAGTGGAGGTGATGGAATTCCAGTTGAGCTATTTCAAATCTTGAAAGATGATGCTGTGAAAGTGCTGCACTCAATATGCCAGCAAATTTGGAAAACTCAGCAGTGGCCACAGGACTGGAAAAAGTCAGTTTTCATTCCAATCCCAAAGAAAGGCAATGCCAAAGAATGCTCAAACTACCGCACAGTTGCACTCATCTCACACGCTAGTAAAGTAATGCTCAAATTATACACACAGACACACACATATATATGTATACATATATATATATACACACACATACACTATATATATGTGTATATACACACACATATACACTATATGTATGTGTGTATATATGTATTTATATTTTTGATATAATGTATATATAGTGTATACATAATGTATGCTTATATAATTATATATATAATGCACATATATAATGTATACATACATTGTATATAATTGTGTATATAATATGTGTATGATACTGTATATATAATGTATATCTACTGTATGCATATGTATATTTATATATACTATATATGTATGTGTATTCTAAATATATGGAATGTGTACTCTACTTATTTATATAGCATATATATACATACAATATATAATACTGTACACATGGGAAATCATATATATACTTCTTACTAAGATGTAAATGATACCTAACTTAGCAACTTCCCTGGTGGCTCAGACAGAAAAGCATCTGCCTACAATCCTGGAGACCTGGGTTCAATCCCTGGGTCAGGAAGATCTCCTGAAGGAGGAAATAGCAACCCACTCCAGTACTCTTGCCTGGAAAATCCCATGGACAGAGGAGCCTGGTGGGCTGCAGTCCTTGGGATCGCAAAGAGTCCGACACGACTGAGCGACTTCACTTCAAACCTTCTTTTTAACTTAGCAACAACTGCCAGGAGAGAAGGGAAGAATAAGAGCAAGAGAGCATGGAATACCTGAAAGATCATGAGTGTGTGTGTGTGCACGTGTGTGTGTATGTTGGGGAAGTGTGTGTAGGGGTGGGAGGAGACAGGAGTTGAAGTGAAAAGGACAATTAGAAACGACTGTCAATGGAGGAAACTGGAGCCCCGAGAACGAAGCGGACACTGCCACATGTGACTGGCAATGCCGGGGCCCACACTCCTTAGGTGGGGCCCTGTGTTCTATGCAGCCATGGAGAGTACCAGCAGGTCCCCAGGCCGGGGCCACTCTGCAGCAAGGAAATAGAGGCCTGGATGTGCTGGGATGCTTCCCTTACCTCCCAAGACAAGGATGGCTCGTTCACACCTGAGTCCCTCCAGCTGCCCAGCCTGCCGAGGCCTGTGGCCTCTCACCAGGATCTGCTTCTCTGGAATTCTTTGGCAGAAGCGTCTGTTTTACCCTGATCACTGTAAACAGAAGCATTTGACTTTTAATTAATGGAAGCGGATGCATTTATTTAATACACAGAAGGAAAAGATTGATTTATGTCTTTTGCGTACGCACAGGGACAGCTTAATTTAATGGAGTTGAAGCGGGAGGGGAGAGGGTCTTAGCAAGACCCATCTGGCCCAGCTCCGATTTAGCATGGATCACTTCCCACTCACGACAGAGATGCTGATTGTGAATGCTACTTCCAAACACCATAGGATGCAGTGTAATTACACTGCTCATAAAAGAATTCCAAACAGGGCTCTGTTTTGAATTTGATGAAACATAATGAGAAATCTCTGTGGCAGATGACAACAGTCTTCTTTCAATTAATGGGACACTTGCTCAGAGTCATCCCCCAAACCATTAGGCACTGATTAGAGAGATTTATGATCTCTGAAAGGACCAAACACAAACATTTTTCAAGTAGAAAGTGCAGTAACACTATCTCCTTTGAGGACATCAGGAAGGACATTTATTTAAATGAAATGTGAGTAGAAAGAATAATTTTCTAGAACACTTTCCATCCAGATCTGAAAGCCAAATTGCCCAAAGCAAACCACAGTAAGCCATTTTATGGAGAGTTTCATTTATTCCTTTGCTCCTTCAGTCATTCATTCACAAAAGGGATCCAATAGGTATTTATGGAACATGATCATGAGTAAGGTGTAGGGCTTGGCTGTCTTACACAGCAGTGATAATTCACAAGGGGAAGTTTTGTGTAAGAAGACTTGGCATGTTTGAAGGAAAACAAATGTGAAGTTAGAAATCCTTAATTCAAGCTCAAGCTTTCCCTATTACTAGGTATGTCCTCAGTCAGTCACTCAGTCGTGGCTGACTCTTTGCGACCCCATGGACTGTAGCCCTCCAGGCTCCTCCATCCTTGGAATTTTCCAGGCAACCGTACTGGAGTGGGCTGCCATTTCCTTCTCCAATTGCTAAGTATATGACTGGGCAAATCATTTAACCTCTCTGAGTTTCAAAGCCTTCAAAATCAAGATAAGAATGCTTGCCTTTCTAACCTCATAGAATTGCTCTGAATAAGATTACATGCACAAAATCTGACTATAAATGCAAGAGTCTACTGATACAGAGATACTGCCTGCCCAGAAACGGAGATTTAAAGCACATAGAAAAATACCTATAATACAAGGCAAAAAGTCAATGCTAGTTTGATAGAGGTACAAATTTTTTGATTCAAAATACCTACTGAGCCCTAATATGAGCCAGATGACATGCTCAAATGAAGCGCAAAGGAGTTCAGAAGAGGAAGAATTACCTGCTTCCTCTTCAAATGCTCCCTGCCAAGATTATGCCCCAGATCTTACAGTCACCCTAATGTCAGCAGTGTGGCTCAGTCTTTCCAACTATTGTAAAGTTCATCATGTGGTTGGATTTCCTTTCACCACCATGATCTGCCATTGGTCTAAAAATGACTTCCTGCAGCCTCTCCCTCCTCTATCATTCGCTCACCTGAAGATGAGAAGACTAGCTTTGGAAACATACTGACCTAGATTCTGCCTTGTCCAAACTCTGTGACCTGGGAACACTCCCTAACCTCCCTGAGTCTGGTGATGTCTGCACAGAGGGGTAAATAATACTAATCTGGTCATGTCCTTGGGCTGAGAGCAGCTGTAGAGAGCTCCCAGCACCTTGCACATGCTTAGCCAGGGCAGCCTAACGTTAGCATTGGAATGAAGGCCATTTCCACTCACTCTCCTTGTTTCCTTCATTTATGGAGTGACTCCGGTTTTGACAGAGGATTTGATTCAACGGAGTCATAGATATTTTCTCGTTTCATTTATTGATTTGGGAGGAGAAAAGGGAGTGTGGTGAAAATTTTTTCAGTAGCTTCAAGCCTGTTGTCAAAAAAATAGACATGAGGAGACGGCCTGTTGTAGGCAGAGCACTTGATGCTTCTTTTACGATCGTGGAGCGAGAATCCGTTCCTCTTTCGGAGCTACTTTTAGCCTTTTCTCAACACTTTCCCATATGGCCTGGCTTCTGTTTCTTCTACCAAAGGCAGGGGATGTCAATTTACTTGGTTTGGCCTCTAGTTTCAAAAATTCAGTTTACAATTATGTCTTACGTTTAAGCACATGATGGGGTGGAAGTGGAAAATTATCCAATTGCTTTCAAGCAAGGTTCTACCTGAGACTTCTTGACCTGGCAGACACACAACGTAACAAGAAGATGGGTGAGGGTGTGTTTTCAGTCCATCAAGACCAACTCGAAAGTGCAATGGATTAATGCTTGTTCACGACTCCCTCTGGAAGTCAGGAAAAGTGCCTCCCTGAGTGATCTCAGAGAGGCTGTGGAGATAGGATTTGGGCCAATTCTCTTCCAATCAAGATTCAGAATCACAAGTTCAATTATTGTTCCCTACCACTTGGCAGGGAAACTTCCCAGTCGTGGCATAGAAGAAGAATTTGACCTGACAAGTATAAGAGCTCCCACACAAGTTAATAGAACTTGGAATTATGGAGACACTTGAAAATAGCTTTAGACTAAAGATTTTCTCTTTGACAGTTATTCTTGTTTCCTTGAATTTCTGAAAATGTCCAGAAAGAGGATATCTGAACGCCTTCCCAATCACTTCTCTAGCCAGGAATGGATGGTTTTTTTCACTTTTTTTTTTAGTGGCGGAATTTTATTTACCATTTGCTAAGGCCTCCTTTGCTTTTTGGGTCCTCAGAAAAGCAGATGCCAACCAGAGTAAGACATGCAGAAAGCAAGTGTTTGGGAAGGGTACAGGGGAGAGGGAGCAGGAGTGGGCAGGGAGAGGCTTCAGACCCCTAAGCAGGGTTGATAGCTGTGTAAGGAGAGGACAAGAAGGAAAAGTGGGTAGGAGGAGGTTTACACTGCAGAGAAACTCAGATACAGGCTCAGCCAGGCCAATAGGGAGCCCCAGTGCCAAGATTGCCCATTCAAGGAGCCCCACATCGGGCAGCTAGCACCCGGCTCTGGTCTCCTTACCAGGCTGACAACCCCTGGAAAGCAAGGCCTAAGCATGAATGCTGTGTTGGACCCAAAGGTGCACAGCTAGAAACTGCCCATGCACTCCTCTCATTTGTCTTGAAGGGAGACCTCCATGGCTGCCGTGTTCACTCAGTTCCATTTCTCTACATGTGTTCAGCAAGCAGCATCTCCCCAGTTCCCACTGGCATCTCCTCTGGAGGGAAAAATTAGAAGAGGTTAGTTGGGTGAACTACATCCCATCTCTGCAGTCCCACGACCCGAGTAAATGGCAGTAGGTCATTGCCTCCCTTCTAAGTTTCCCTTACCTTCAGCGTCACCTGGGGAAGTCTTGATGGTTTACTCAGGGATAGACCCCAATCTTTCATTCCTAAAGGGTCCGAGCCCTTAGTACCACTGAGCAGAGACTCTGAAAAGGTGCCAAGTGACGTTTCACACACATTCCTCTCTGTTTCACACATATTCCACCAAAAGGATGACTCCTCCTTTCACCTGCTGATCCTTGGACACCAGAAGTTCACAATGCCCAGGTAGAGGGACTTCCCTGATGATCCCAGTGGCTCAGGCTCTGAGCTCCCAGTGCAGGGTGCCTAGGGTTCCTCCCTGGTCAACGAATTAGACCCCACGTGCCGCAACTAAGAGTTCACTTGCCACAACTAACGATGCCACCTGCTGCAACTAAGACCCAGTGCAGCCAAAAAAATATTTTTTTTTTTTAAAAGAAAACAACAACAACAAAATGCGCAGGTGGAAAGCATAGCTTGTAATACAATGGGATGCATGATGCGTCCTCGGACAATACTGCACCCTCTCTGGAAACTAGAACCTCTATCCTTGCAAAGCCCAGAATTACAGGGATGGGAAACAGAAAGCCCCGTGTGGGTCACTGAGAGTGACGGCAAGTGGAGCTACTCTTGCTCTCACCCTCGTGAATTTTAGAGGTTCTGCTCTTTTCAGCTTAAATTACAACAGTGAGTGGGAAAGTTTAACCAAACTAGCCTAGTCTCCATTCGTTATGGGGTTATAAAAACATTTTGGGCCTTTGAGTGTCCATTTTAACTTGAGACTCTGGGTCTAACACATATTGAAATGTCTAGGTATTCTTCTTTACCAGTGTATAGTTACTCAAGTAAACCACCACAAGTCTTTTTGAGGAAGGGAGTCATTATAGTGTATACTTTCTGTGGTGTTTTAAGGACCTTCCGTCTGGAGATCTGGCCACCTCTTTAGTCAATAGATCCTAAATCAATGTATTAGCCCAAAACTAGTAATTGAGAAAGTTATCATGACCTTTTATTACAGTAATTGCCTTCAGGTTCCTCCTCTGTTCTTATCTTCTTCTGATTGTCTGTGTCCAGAGAAACTGGGAAGTATATCTCTTAACAGAGAGGGGTAGGCTGCCTTACCAAGTTTTAATGGTCCAAAGGAGTCTACATAGCTAAAAGTCTTGGGGACATTCACCTAGATATCCTTATGCAAAGTTTCAGGGTCCAAGGCTTTTCTAGCCAGGGTCTTGACCTTAGTATAATAGCCCCATCTTGGTTGAACATTTAATGTCTCTAGAGCCCTGAGAAACTTGTGGATTCTGAGGCTCCCTTCAGATATGATCATTATTCCATGGAGAAAAAAGACTGTCCGTATTGGGTTGACCAACAAGTTCATTGGGTTTTTCCATAAGATCTTATGGAAAATCTGAAGGAACGAACATTTTGGCCAACCCAATAATTGTCTGAAGAGGCTTTCTGGCTCTCACACGTAGCCTGAATTACTTGTTAATGGCCCTCAGTTTCTAATTATCTGTCTACAGCGTATCAATACAATACCTTGTAATATTGCAATTGTTATTATTGTTCTTGTAATCATTGTTCTCTCATGTATTTCAAATGCCTGAACCACTCACTGTATTGGCAAAGTCATTCCCTGCATCAGAATGTTCTTCCAGTTCCCCCTCCCCACCCCATGCCATGAAATTTTCAGGATCTGAGCCATCCATCTTACTCCAGGGACTATGCATGCCCCACATTTCACTTGGGTTGGTGTTCTCTTTGCCAGCTGTGTGGTGAATAAGCTAGTTCCAAAACGCCATTCTATGTACCAACTATGTAAGTTTGAGTCCTCCAAGAGTGGACCCTCCTGCCTGTTAGCTGCTCAGTCATGTGTCACTCTGCGACTGCATGGACTGTAACCCACCAGGCTCCTCTGGTCCTTGGAATTCTCCAGGCAAGAATATTGGAGTGTGTTGCCATTTCCTTCTCTAGGGGATTTTCCCGACCCAGGGATTGAACTGGGGTCTCCCACATTGCAGACACATTCTTTACCATCTGAGCCACCAGGGAAGCCCCAAGAGTGGACACCAAGTTGGGATGAGATGTGCTAGAGATTTATTGGGCAAATGTTCACGAAGGAGCAGGTGTGGGTGGGAATTGCCTTCAGAATATGCAGGTGAAAAGAAAGAGGTAAGAAAGGAAGACCCCAGACTACCGGACAGATCTAAGAAGGTCTCAGCTGGGCAGACAGGGAGCCCCAGAGCAATGATTTCCCATCATAGGAGTCTTGAGTCAAACAGGTATGGCAAACATGTGTCTCCAGGGTTGACACATTTCCCCACAGAAGTGGGAAGCCAGACAGTGGATGCTGCTTTCCACACCTGCCTTCCACTCAAACATGACTCTAGAGTCCCTGCCATCCTCAGTCCTGGCTGGTGTCAAATCGGGGAGAACGTGGCCTCAGCGGGAGCTCTGCTTGAGATCCCAATCTGCAGTGTCTGGAAGCCACCCTCCAGGTACCATCTCGGCAGCAATTTCTCTTGAAAGGGTATCTGAGCAGCACACCTCCATGGTTGACACATCTTCTCACAGGGGTGGGAAGCCAGATATCTGGACGTAAAACCAATGACCAACCTCCAGTGGGACAGAAGTTTGGAGAACTGAATTTGCTCCCCATTGTCTATGTGGAGGAGTTCAACCCATCGTTGAGGCCTTCCTTGGGCCATTGAAGGGGAAGGTAAGGGCTATATCTATGGTATCAGTTGATTTCCTTTGATCCTATCTGGATTCTTATCCCTGTAGGTTGAGCTTCTATGTACAGAACAAGATCTTCCCATCTGCTATATATGCAGCTGTGAGTCAGAAATCTCCAAGAGTGTGAACTGGATTCAAGCCCATAGTAGGATTGGCTCATTGTAATCAAATCTGATCAGAAAATCTCCTTCTAGACACTTGATCTTCAGTCAGTTCAGTTGTACAGTCGTGTCTGACTCTTTGTGACCCCACGGACTGCAGCACACCAGGCCTCCCTGTCTATCTCCAACTCCCAGAGTTTACTCAAACTCATGTCCATTGAGTCAGTGATGCCATCCAACCATCTCATCCTCTGTCGTCCCCTTCTCTTCCCACCTTCAATCTTTCCTAGCATCAAGGTTTTTTCCAATGAGTCAGCTCTTCACATTTGGTGGCCAAAGTATTGGAGTTTCAGCTTCAGCATCAGTCCTTCCAATGAACACTCAGGACTGATTTCCTTTAGGATGGACTGCTTGGATCTTCTTGCAGACCAAGGGACTTTCAAGAGTCTTCTCCAACACCACAGTTCAAAAGCATTAGTTCTTCAGCACTCAGCTCTCTTTATAGTCCAACTCTCACATCCATACATGACTACTGGAAAAACCATGGCTTTGACTAGATGGACCTTTTTTGGCTAAGTAACATCTCTGCTTTTTAATATTCTGTCTAGTTTGGTCATAACTTTCCTTCCAAAGAGTAAGCGTCTTTTAATTTCATGGCTGCAGTCACCATCAGCAGTGATGCATCTGCATCCACTTGATCTTGGACTTCACTTAATTTTTATACAGAACACATTTTATGTCCTCTCTGGGGGTCCTGTCTTCAAAGACTAGAGGACTAATTTGCTCAATTAAGGAAGCAAACAAATAAAGGCTTGGACATTGAAAGCAAGAAAGTCAACTGATTTCTCCCTAAGATGAGGCTGATGGAAGAGACTATCTGGGCAATGATCCCTAAATCTTACTGTATGGGATAACAGACTTGGGGAAACCCACTTCAACAGAGTTATAAATAAAACCCTCTAAAGACTAGTGCAAAAGAAATACCACAGTCCTTAGTGAGGAGGCAGACAAGCGGGGAGTCTAAAGTGCATAGCCCGGCAGCACACTACCAGGATGTGAATGGTCTTCAGAGAGCTGGCTCGGCTCTCCTTCCAGCTTGCTGGAAGACCGTGGGCAAGTTGTTTGAGGCCAGTGAGTCTTTGCTTCCTCATTTATAAGATGGAGTAAGAAACACATCTCTTGTTCATTATGTAGTTAAACAAATTAAGAAACACAAAGGAGAACAGCACAGTAAAGAAATCCCAACTCTCCATCAGCAATTCAACTTCTTTGATGAAGCTACTGAATCTCTCTGAGTCTCAGTTGCCTCTCTTTAAAATGAAGGCCACGATAGCAAGTCATAGAGTTGTGCCTGTTAAGTCAAAAACACATCAGGAGCATTTCGCACAGTGCTCTGTAGTGGAAGCTGTTGGTGACTCACCTGCTTTACACTCAGAGAACATCAGCCCCACCTGCAATTTTCCAGCTGCCAACACCCACATTTTTCTTGCTGCTGGACCAGATTTGCTGCTCAAGAAGTGGGACCAACTTGCCAGAGAATGAATGTCCCCCAAGGAACAGCCCTCAACCAATGTCTAATGGTAACTATATAAATCACCCAGTAATCTTCCATCTTGGAGTTCCCTGGTAGCTCAGTCAGTAAAGAATTTTCCTGAAGTGCAGGAGACCTGAGTTCCCTGGGTTGGGAAGACAGTCTGGAGAAAGAAATGGCAACCCACCCCAGTATTCTTGCCTGGAAAAATCCCATGGACAGAGGAACCTGGCAGGCTGCAGTCCATGGGGTCACAAGAGTCAGACACAGCTTAGCAATTAAACCCCTACCAACCTTCCATCTCAGGTAGAGCAACTCAGGCTCGTGTCTCATGTCCCCACAGTGGTTAACTAGCCAACAAAACGCACCTTTTATTGGCTGACTTTTCTTCCCTGTCTTACTTCCCTACTCTCCTAACAGATGTTCTTCCATCTCCTAAATATAAAAGTGCTTACACATCCCATCAACAGACAAAAGAAGATGTGGTATATATAGGCAATGGAATATTTCTCAGCCATAAAAAGAATGACATTTTGCCATTTGCAGCAATGTGGATGGACCTAGAGGACATTATGCCTAGTGAAATACATCAGACAGAAAAGGCAAAATACTATATGATGTGACATATGTAGAATACAAATGAACGCGTACGAAAAACAGAAACACACTCAGATACAGAAAACAAACTAGTGGTTCCCAAAGGGGAGAAGGAGGAGGATGAAAATTAGGGGTTTGGGATTAACAGATACAAACTAGTATGTATAAGACAGATAAGCAACAGGGATATCCTATACAGCACAGGGAATTATAGCCATTATCTTATAACAACTTTTAATGAAGAAATACTGAATCACTATGCTATACATGTGAAACTAATATATTATTGTAAATCAACTATACTTCAAAGAAATACTTGCACTTGAATTCATTTCTCAGAGCCTGGATTTAGGGGAACTTGACTAAGATAATCAGGCATACACACACAAAACATTCAATAAAGCTGGCCAAGAATATTATAAGGAATGTGCTTTGTAAAATATAGATCATTATGTAAATATTAGCAGTGATGAAAAAAATTTATCAAATTCTGAGTAGGAAAAGAAGGCATCCAAAACTATCACACTTAAGACATCTAGAAAGAACCTTGAAAGTCACCTTGTTTATTTCTACCAGTAACTTCCCACTCATTCCCATCCCCACATCCTCCAGAACAAAATGTAAATTCATGTGACACCTTGGAACCTTTCCCTTAGAATAGCACATGATTGTGTAGATTTCTGGGAAGAACTAGAAGAAAGAAAGAGGTTTTCACAACCACTTTTTATCTTCTTAGGTCACTTGTTATCTTCTCAGCCCAACAGATTTGGATGTAGCTACTCCAAAGAGAAAACAAAGAGCCTAGCTTCTCACCGGAGAAGGCAATGGCACCCCACTCCAGTACTCTTGCCTGGAAAAATCCCATGGATGGAGGAGCCTGGAAGGCTGCAGTCCATGGGGTCGCTGAGGGTCGGACACGACTGAGCGACTTCACTTTCACTTTTCACTTTCATGCATCGGAGAAGGAAATGGCAACCCACTCCAGTGTTCTTGCCTGGAGAATCCCAGGGACGGGGGAGCCTGGTGGGCTGCCGTCTATGGGGTCGCACAGAGTCGGACACAACTGAAGTGACTTAGCAGCAGCAGCAGCAGCTACTCACAAAAAGCTGACAGCCCCTAGGATGGGTGGAGTAGCTGGGTTTAAACTTCCAGCCTAGCAGGAGGCCTATTCTCCTGTAGCCCTTCAAGTCTGCCCAGACAGCTCTGTAAAAAGTGAAGTGAAGTCGCTCAGTCGTGTCCGACCCTCAGCGACCCGATGGACTGTAGCCCACCAGGCTTCTCCATCCATGGGATTTTCCAGGCAAGAGTACTGGAGTGGGTTGCCATTTCCTTCTCCAGGAGATCTTCCCGACCCAGGGATCGAACCTGGGTCTCCTGCTTTGCAGGCAGACACTTGACCCTCTGAGCCACCAGGGAAGCCAGTTTTAATAAGTCCGTCTGGCGCCCAGCCTCTGCAGACTGACACGATCACAGGTTCTGTAGCAGCCTCACTACTGCCCCGCCCTGCACCATCTGCCCAAACCAAACTTGTCCCCAAGGATCCCATTCAAAGCCTGTAACTGAATGAATCCTGCTTTATGTGGAAATGAAACATGGCCCAGAGGGGTTTTCTTTCAAGGTCCATTTTCAGTTGAGTTAGCACATCTTGGCCTATGAAAGTGTTAGTTGCTTCAGTCGTGTC
Organism: Bubalus bubalis; assembly: GCF_019923935.1. Taxonomy (NCBI): domain Eukaryota; kingdom Metazoa; phylum Chordata; class Mammalia; order Artiodactyla; family Bovidae; genus Bubalus; species Bubalus bubalis. The sequence goes on from NC_059175.1 coordinate 9,395,884, forward strand.
CGACTCTTTGCAACCCCATGAATGGTAGCCCACCAGTCTCCTCCGTTCTTGGGATTCTCCAGGCAAGAATACTGAAGTGGCTTGCCGTTCTCTTTTCCAGGGGATCTTTCTGACCCAGGGATTGAACCTGGGCCTCCCGAGTTACAGACAGATTCTTTACCATTTGAGCTACCAGGGGAGCCCATCTTGGCCTATAGGAAATACCAAATACCAATGCATCACTTCCCAACCAGGTTTTGATGGTAGATATTCTCAAGATGTGGATCTTGAGAATATCTACCATCAAAACAGCAAGATGGCTAATAGGAAAGGGTGAGAAGGTGTGGCACCCCGAGCCATTTTCTACAGCAGGGGGAAACCTTGATTGCAGAAGTGCAGTTTAGCGCATTGGGATTTTATTTATATATATCCAATGTATAACCTAGAATTAACCTTCACAAGGTCAGGAACATTTTTTTCAGTTTGTTTACAGGTATATCCCAGCACCTGGAACAATGCCTGAGGTATAGCAGATACTCAGTATTTTCTTGTTCTTTTCTTTAGAGGAAAATCATCTATAATTTATCTAAGGAGAAATGTGAAAGGGAGCAGGACTTGCCCCCCACCCCCCCGCCCACCATGGCTTTTGCCTGTGGGAAACTTCAGTCAAAGAATACGTTTATTTAGTCTCCTTTGACTGTTTTCCTTTGTTTTAGCATATGTCATTAAGCATAGTCAAGGACCTTTACTTCATCCTCAAGGGCTATAGATAATATTCTGAGCCATATCCTGGGAGTTGTCATAGATAGATATCAAAACACCAGGTGGAGAAACATGATGACCAGACAGTACCCTGGGCTTGAGCTGCCACAATTGTGAAAACTGACCACAAAGAAACGGGAACAAGTGCACCCTGGAGCTGAAGATTAACTGTACCTAAAACAACCAAGATGATGCTGGTCAGACCACTGATGACCAGTTTGAAGATGACTGTTAGAGATGATTCTGCATGTAGCCCCCCCACCCCACTGTATCCATAAATGCTCTCACCCCCTGCTTGTCAGTGGATGAGTCAGCCTTTGCACAGATGTCTGCCAGCCTGCCCCCAGGTTGCCAGCATCTGAAATAAAGCAAACTTTCCTTTCCACCAACCTGGCCTGTTTATTGGCTTTTGAGCGGTGAACAGCCGGACCCTCCATGCACACTTTTCAGTAACAAATGCGCAGACCTTAAGTGTATGATGAGTTTTGACAAATGTATGTACCCAATTAATTTAAACACTCCTCAAGACTGAGAATATCTCCATCACCCCAAAATGCTCCCTAAGGTCTCTTCCCTGTCAATCCCCTAGTCCTTCCCAGAGACAACTGCTATTTGGATTTCTATCATCATGGATTAGCTTGGACCTTATATAAATAGAATCACAGTACAGTTTGTACTCTGCGATGTCTGACTTTTTTTGTTCCACTTAATATTTTTGAGATTCAGCCATTTTCTTACAGGTTTCAGTAATTTATTTCTTTCTATTGCTAAGCAGACTCCATTTATGAATGTATCACAATTTGTTTGTCTGTTCTCCTGTGGGTAGACACTGGAGCTCTTTCCAGATTTTGGCAGCTATAAGTATTCTTACACAATTGTTTTTGTGAGCATATGTTTTCATTTCTCTGGGTAAATAGATAGGAATGGAATTTCTGGGTCATAGGATAGATGTATGTTTAACTTGAAAAAAAGAAACAATTTTCTGAAAGGACTGTATCAGTATCATATATTCTCACTAATATTTGGTATTTGTTCATCTTTTTCCTTTTAATTATCCTAGTGGGTATGAAATGGAATCTCACTGTGGTTTTAATTTGCATTTCTCAGATGACCAGTAATATTGAGCATATTTTCATGTGCGTGCTGATCATTTGCATATCTTTTTTATGAAACGTCTATTCAAGTCCTTGGTCAGTTTTTGTATTGGGTTGTTTTCTTATTCATTCTAAGGAGTTCTTTAATTATTCTGATTACAACTTTTCTTTTGTCAGAAAATAGATAGGTATGCCTCAGACTGGAAGAAAGCTGAGCAGAAATTTTTAATGTTGATTAAGCTCAATTTGTAATTGTGTGTATGTGTGTGTGGTTAGTGCCTACTATGTTCTGTCTAAAAACTCTGGCTTCCCTAAGTTCACAAAGGTATTCTCTTACGTTTCTTTAAGATGCTTCATAACTTTAGGCATTTAGCTCTATGATCCATCTGAACTTACATCCAGGTGGCTCACATGGGAAAGAGTCTGCCTGCAAAGCGGGAGACCTGGGCTCAATCCCCGAGTCAGGAAGATGCCCTGGAGAAGGAACTGGCAACCCACTCCAGTATTCTTTCCTGGAGAGTCCCATGGACAAAGGAGTCTGATGGGCTGGAGTCCGTGGGGTCACAGAGTCGGACATGAGTGAGCGACTGAACCACGATGGTCTAAAGTAGTACTGGAGGTATTTTTTTGGCTGCACAGTTATCTAGTGATTCCAGCATCATTTGTAGAAAAGGCTCTTCTTTTCCTGTTGAATTGTGATGGTGCCTTTCTTTAAAAAGAACAAACAGTTGACTATATCTATATCTGGAATCTGATTTCTGTACCATTGATCTGTTTGTCTATCCTTATGTCAATACCAACTGTCTTAATTACTATAGGTTTGTATTTACTCTTGAAAGTAAGGAATGTTAGTTTTCTGACTTTGCTATTTTTTTCCAGAGTGTTTTCACTAATCTTGTTCCTTTTAATCTAAATTTTGGTACTGGCTTGACAATTTCTACCCAAAAAAAAGCCTGTCAGAAGTTTAGTTGGGATTACATTGAATCTTTGGATTAAAGTGGGGATAAATGACATTTTAACAATACAGGACCTTCTCATCCATGAACACAGTGACACAGTGTATCTTTCCATTCTTCTTCATTTGTTTTAGCAATGTTTTATAGTTTATAGTTTGCAGTTCAAGAATCTTGCATATCTTCTGATAAATAATATATTTATTTTATGCTTTATAATGCTATGTAAATGCAGACTTTTATATTTCATTTTCTAATTTTTATTCCTAGTATATAGAAATACAATTGATTTTCAGATACCAACTTTATGTCCTTGCTAAATTCAGTTATTAGTCTTAATAGTTTTTGGTAGATTCCTTCCAAATCAGATTATCTATGTATACAACTCTATCATCTGTGAATAAAAGTTTTACTTCTCCTTTCCAATCCTTCTGCCTTTTTTTAATCTTTTACCCTGCCTAGGATTTCCAGTACAATGCTGAATACAATTGTGAGAATAGACATCTTTACTTCATTTTCAATTCAATATTTTACTTTTATTATATGATATTAGCTATAATTATTTTGTAGACAGCCTCTATCAGGTTGAGGACATGTCCTTTTATGCCTAATTTGTTGATAGCTTGGATTTTTGTAATGAATAAATGTTGGAATTTGGTCAAATGATTTTTCAGTATCTACTGAGCTAATCATAATTTTCTCCTTGATTCTGATAATGTGCTTACTAACTTTTATTGATTTCCAAATTTTAAACCAACCTTGCCTTCCTGGAAAAATCTTCCACTTGGTCTTGATATAAGCATCTTCTTTATATCTTGCTTGATTCAATTTGTTAATATTGTTAAGGATTTTTGTGTACAGTTAGAGTTGACTCATTGGAAAAGACTCTGATGCTGGGAGGGATTGGGGGCAGGAGGAAAAGGGGACGACAGAGGATGAGATGGCTGGATGGCATCACCGACTCGATGGACGTGAGTTTGAGTGAACTCCAGAAGTTGGTGATGGACAGGGAGGCCTGGCATGCTGCGATTCATGGGATCGCAAAGAGTTGGACACAACTGAGTGACTGAACTGAACTGAATTGATAGGAGGAATGGGGGTCTGTTGTTTTGTTTGTTTGTTTTGGTGTCTTGTCAGCTTTTGATATCAGGATTATGCTGACCTCACAAAATCAGTTGTAAAGTGTCTCCTTTTTCCTCTGTTCTGAAAAATTGTGTAGGACTGATATTATTTCCTATGTAAAAATGTTGGATAGAACTCGCCAGTGAAACCACGCAGCCTGGAGTTTTATTTGTGTGAAAGTTTTTATTATTAAATTTCCTTAACAGATATGTAGCTATTCAGATTTTGTATTTCTAGGGTTAGTCTTGCTAAGCTATATCTTTCAATAAATTTACCTGGTTCATCTGAATTACCACATTTATGGGCATTAAAATGCATTTGTAATATCCTCTTAATATCCTGTCTCTGTCTATAGGAGCTGTAGTGATGTCCTCTTCCATTCCTGGTATTTGCATTTTCTGTCTTGATTTCCTTGGTCCATTGTGCTCTGGATTCATCAATTTAAAAGAAAATCTTTTCCATGAAACAACTTTTGGCTTTGTTGGTTTTGCCAATTATTTGTAGACTTACTGTCTTAGTGATTTCCAGTCATCTTTATGTTTTTGTATTTTTATTATTTTGGTTTAATTTGCTCTTCTTTTCCTAGCTTTTTAGGTAAAGGTTTAGATCATTGATCTTAAATCTTTCTAGTTCTCTAATATGAGCATTTAATGCCATAAATTTCTCTCTAAATATTTAGATAGCTTCATCTCACAACATTTGACTCCCATTTTCCTTCATCTTAAAATATTTTTAAATAACTTATTTATTTAAAATAATTTATCTCACGATTTCCTCTTTGATTCATGGATTATTTTAAAAACCCATTACTAATTCTCCAAATAATTGAGGGGTTTTGTAGATACATCTTTTTTATTATTGATTTCTAATTTCATTATATTGTGGTGAGAGAACATAAATATAATTAACAATGTTCATGTAGCCATCATTCCATCTCTGAGCTGGCAATGATGAAGGCTGGTTAATGTCAACTAACTGAATCATTTTATTTATTTTATTATTCAGTGGCTCTTCTGTTGGATGCTTTCTGGTGGGTGTTAAAGTGTGATACAGAAATCTTCACACGTTGTTCCCACTCCCATGTGTCCACGCGCAAGCCTCTACTTCACCAACACAGCCTTGATCTTCCTGTGTTCCTTCCAGGCCCCAGACTAGCAGCCAGGCCACCAAGTACCGTCTAGGAATCTGCATATACACTCTTAGCTCATGTTACTTCTCTTTCAGCTCAAAGTGAAGTGCCAGGTGTATCACTTGCAGTTCTGTCTACAAGGAAGATTTTCCCTCCTCACTTTCTTTCAAGGTCACACTTGAATGCGGATATAACGCAGCACTATCTGTCTTATCTTACTTCCATGTACTGAGATGACTCAACTTTATCCCAAGTTCAGGCTTTTTCCTCCTCCCTCAGCTAATCATGAAATCCTCCCTTCAGCCACAGGTATGAGCTGGGAGACGGCTGCTGCCGCAACTATAGTGAGAGATGCAGAAGTGTGGGTGACCTGCCCAGTGCAGTCACCTATCTCTCTGTGCTGCTTAGGCCTGAACCTAGACTGTGTGCTGTGCTAAGTCACATCAATTGTGTCCGACTCTGTGCAACCCGACAGACCATATGCCCCCAGGCTCCTCTGTCCATGGGATTCTCCAGGCAAGAATTCTGGGGTGGGTTGCCATGCCCTTCTCTAGGGGATCTTCCCGACCCAGGGATAGAACCCACATCTCTTACATCTCCTACGTTGGCAGGTGGGTCCTTTACCACTAGTGCCACCTGGGAAGCCATATCCATCCAATAGAACATATCCATTTTATTATAGACCAATACTAGGCCTGTCCAACTGCATGATTTGATACATCTGATAGACCACAGATCAGAATGGATAGTCTCAGGTACAGGGTCATTTGGTGCTCCAAATAACCAAGCATTCTATCTCTACCAGGTCCCAATAGCATGCCAAGAGCTGTTTTTCAAAATGTGTCTATTTCCCTGCTGCAAATGCTATGACCTTGCTCCAGAACCCCAGAGGCCTGCATTGCCATTCTCTCACAGAGGCTTGCCATAAATTTCACACTGCATCTTTTCCCACCGCGGACACCTCCAACACCATAAAGCCTGTGAGACTGTATGACCTACATAGGAAGTCTGTCTGCACCACAGCCCGGACTTGTGCAGAGCCCTTTCCTACTCTGGGCCATGCTCAATCCTGACAGCCTTCTGTGTCACTAGGTGTATGGGCCTGGGCAATATTCCTAGGTGTGGAATGGGTTTTCTCTAGAACCCAAATGACCTGCTAGGCCTTGTTCTTCCTTCTTTGTGATAGGGGATGCAAAATGCTATCAGTTTTCTTTTACTTTGGTGGAGATATTCTAGCACATTCCTGACCACTATCCCCTAAAAACTTCACTGAAGCATCAGGTTCTTCCATTGTCACAGGGTTTTTCTCTCTCTTTCTGAACCCTACACGTTTTAAATGGATTTCAACACACTACCTCCTCTTGCTCATTTTTCCTAATCAGTAATAGATTAATGCAATGTCCCACAGGATGTCTAGACAGTCCAGATCTCTTTGGAATATATTAGGACAGAGAGTGGGGAAGTTAACATAGCCCTAGGGCAAAACTGGAAATGAATATTCATTGTCCATTTCATATAAATATGAACTCTTTCTAATCTTTTCTGATCAGAATAGAAAAGAACACGTTCACAAATGCCACTGACTTTAGGCCATATGTCTGAGGTCTTCTTAATCTGCTCGAGCAAGCATCCCCAAGTGTAGCACAGCAGCTGCGATTAAGATTCTTACAGTCACAGAAGAACAAAAGAGAAAGGAGACAAATGGAAAACAAACAGCAAAAAGGCAAATCCAAACATGTTAATTATTACATTAATGTGAAAGTACTAAAACTCCAGTCAAAAGATACAGATTTACAGACTGGATAAGAAAGATAGACCCAAGTACATATTATCTACAAGTTTTTCAGGGTGGCGGATTTTAAAACTTGATTATGATGGTTGCAAAATGTGTACATTTTTCCAAAACTGATCAAACTGAACACTTTAAAAAGGCAAATGTTACTGCATATAAATTATACCTTAATAAAGATGTGAAAGAAAATGTTACAAAAAGAGGGCATGCCCAGCTCATTCTTTGAGTCTAGACTTACCATGATAACACATATAAACAAAGAAAGAAGGAAGCAGGCAGGCCAGTAGAACTGATAAAAGTAGATGCAAAAATCCTAAGTTAAATATTAACAAAGTGAATTCAGTAATGTGTAAAGAAAGAGAAAACATCATGACCAAGTTGGGTGTCCCAGGATTATATGCTCAGTTTAAGCTTTAAAAAGTTGGTCAATGTAATCCATCATATTAATAAATTATGAGTAAACACATATGACCATCACCGGAGATGCAGAAAGAGCATTTGATAAAATATAAAAAGAAACTTCCTAAACATAAGTTACAGTAAACAACATACTTAATGATAAAATGCTTAAGACCATGAAGATCTGCTTCCATTACTCCTTTCACATACTGGAGATCTTATCCATGCAGATGGAAAAAAAATGTAAAAGGATTTGAAAAGAATATGTAAGTGTCACTATATATCAGTACTATATATAGTACTCATAAAGAAACCCTGAGAATCTGTAGATAAATTATTAGAATTAGTAGCAAAGCTGCTATATACAAAATCATTATTAAAAAATCAACAGAATTTCTATATATTAGACAAAATTTAACTTATGTAAGGATGTTATTTACAACAACAATAGCAACAAAAGAATTCCCCAAAAGAAATGTCAATACAGATGTATATGCCCTTTTTGGAAAAAAAATCATAATTATAAAAATGTACTGGGCTTCCCTGGTGGCTCAGTGGTGAAGCATCTGCCTGCCAGTGCAGGAGACATGGGTTTTATCCCTGATCCAGGAAGATCCCATGTTCTGTGGCTCAGCTAACCAACCCCGTGTGCCGCAACAATTGAGCCTATGCTCTAGAGCCCAGGAGCCACAACTACTGAGCCCACCTGCCACAACTGCTGAAGCCCGTGCGCCTGGAACCCCTGCTCCACGGCAAGAGAAGCCCGCACCACGAGGAGGCCGCGCACCACAGCTAGAGAGCAGCCCCCGCTTGCCACAGCAAGAGAAAGGCCCTCGCAGCGATGAAGGCCCAGCACAGCCAAACATAAACAAACACATGCTAAAGATAAATAAATGAAATTATTTAAAAAATGTACTGAAAGAGAAGACCTAAGTAAAAAAAGCGATATTCCATGTTATTGCATAGAAAGACTCGATGTAATAAAGGACTTCATTTCCATAGAAAAATGTATCTGTAAAATTAATGCAAGTCCCATCAAACCCCCAACTGAGTTTTTCATGAAACTCAACAAGCTGTGTGTGTGTATCTGTGTGTGTGTGTTCATATTCAGAGAACAAAGAGTAATGCTTCTGAAGAAAATCAAGGTGGGGGCAGGGAGATAATAACCCCTAGGAGGATTTATTATAAAGGTATAGAAATTAAGACAGCAAGGTATGGGTATAGGAGTAGACAAAAAAAGATGGCTAGGACAGCCCAGAGATCCTCCAAACAGACTCATGTATATACAGAAACTGGGATTTATAACAACAGGCATTACACGTCAGCAAGGTAAGGATGAGCTATATAATAAATGGAGGTTAGACAGTTTTTCATATAGAAAAATGAAATTGGATCCCTACTTCATATCATACATGGAAATCAATTCCATGTGGAATAAAGACTAAAATGTGCATGGTATAATGACAAGATTTTTTAGAAGACAATATAGGAAAAAGTCTTAAGTATTCAGCATAGAGAATTATTTCTTACATATGATGGACAAAGTACAAACCACCAAGGAAAGCACACCCCTCTCAGTGCAGGTCTAGGAGAGCTCACAGTGGCCTCTGGTGTCAGGGCCAATGGCTCCTGCCTCTTGCCATTCGGGAGACTTTAGAGCAGGGCAATCAGGGCTCCAAGGAGGTTCTGGATGAGCAAAAAGAACACGGCTGCTTCCATCTTTGTAATCTCCTAGCAGGAGATTGGCTGCACCTTCCCACAGAAAGAAAAAGGGTTCAAAAGGCTGGGCAACACATCAATGTAATTTAGAAAGCACTATTCAAGAGACAAGTAGTTAAGCTTTGAAATATTGCTTCCCCAGTATAATACCTGTCAGATGAGCAGCACATTTTCTTTGATGCAGAGCTAACCAGAGAAGGGCAAGATGACATGATGAGGAGTGAGGATGAAAAAGGACGTATAAAACGGGTGGGAAAGAAGGACCCTACAAAAGGGATGCATCAGAAGTGACCAAATCTCCATGGTGGAAAAAGGTGACGTGCATCTCACTCCTCACTACCCTAATGCTACCACACGATACTGGTCGCCCCTCTAGCCAGCCAGGGGGATATGACTGCCATGACTCTCATGGGCCAACCACAAGAGAGGGCTCTGGTTGCCCCTCCTTCCTGCATCCTCTACTGAGAAAAGCAGAACTATGCAAAGGAACCAACATATTACAAGGAAGAAGGGGATCAATTCTAAAACATAGAACAATTGGCTTTCTAAAACTGCATTTACCCTTGAGAGTCTAGAGTTGTACACTTGAGTAACAGAATAAATTTTTGCTGTTGGACAGGCGCCTCCAAATTCTCAGGGATCATTAACATCCAACTCTCAGTAAACTAAATGCTGCACCTGTTGTCTGGTAGATGTTCAGAACCAGCATTAAGTCTCGTGGCTATTTTACAGGGCTATCAACTTGCCACCTGTCCTTGTTTTCAAAACTAGCACATTTTTAACCATGGCTCCAGTGCATTGTAATGAAGTCTTTGGAAGATTAGCAAAACATTTCAGGCATTTAAACCTGCATGTACACTGTCAGCAAGGTATGGGACAATGGCTCCAGCTGCTACAAGGGAATATGCAATGATTATACTTGCTCAATAGACTATATTTTTCACTGCCTAAACTACCCTGGTGATAAGCTAGCCATTCTCACAGGCACTATAATTCTGCAGAATAGTACTTTCCTATTCTCAGTATGTTCCTTAGGCCCTCAAGTTTCTGTCTCACTGTGACTTCATTTGAACATGCCTCTCTCTGCCCATTCAAGCAGTCATCCATCAGCTGACTGTATATTTTTCATCTGACATTTATAGAAATCCCCTCCATGTGTCAGACTCTTTGACATTTAGGAATAGATGGAAGATAGAAACCAAATAGTCCTTGTCAAGAAGAATCTGAGCACTCTGTGAGAAGAACGAAAGATAAACACACACAGAGTTTTAAGAATATGGACTTTGGCGCCAGATGACATGGGTTCAAATCCCACCTCTGACATTTCCTAGTGCTTGGCCTTGAATAAGTCACTTAATCTTTCTAAGCTTCAGTATCATCCTCTGTAAAATGGAGACTCATTTGTCTAACAAACATTTCTGAGGACCCATGTTATGCCCAGCACAGGCTATGTGCTAGGGCTCCAGCGCTGGACCAGACAAAAGCCCTCACAAGTGAGGCTGGCATTCAGATACTGACAAATGGGTATTAACAATGAAATCTAAGACGCTGGGAATGATAAGTGCTATGAAGAAGAACAGGGCAGGGTGAGTGGACAGTGAATGAAGGCACAGCCTGCCGTATCAGATGGTCAGGCAACACCTCTCTGAGGAGGCAGGCCTGGGCAGAGACCCAGGTGATTCAGCAGAGAGCCCACTTGACAGTCTAGGGGGAGGGCATTCCAGGCAGAGAGAAGAGAAAGGTGGGGACATGCTTGGTGTGGCTGAGGTGGTGAGCAAGGAGAAGTGGGGGCAGGTGGGAGAGCTAAGGCTGGAAGCAGCTCACACTGGGCTATGTAGACCCAGGTAGGGACAGTGTTAATGGAGGCCCATAATAGCAGCTTCCTTTAGGGTTGGTGTTTGGGTAAGGCAAGGTCGTGGATAGGAGGGTGGCATTCAGTAAGCCGTCAGTATGTGTCAGCTGTTACACCCATGGGAGGAGAACGTCACAGAGCTAGGAGGCTGGCATCAGGAAAGCATAGCAGAGGGCTCTGAGGAAGGGCACCAATATGAAGCTGCTTGTGCCCTCAAGGAATTTACAGTCCAGTAGGAGAAATCAGATGAGACCCTGTATATACACCCACAGTACATAAAATACGGCATGGGCCACTGGGAAAGCTTGATCTTCTATGTTTCAGGAAAAAGTACCATGATTTTCTTTTTCCCTGAAGATCCAGGTGAGCAGATGTGGGTCTTTCTTCACTGCAGGGTCCCTGAGGCCTAGCACAGGATGACGTGCACTGTACGTACTCAATATTTGATTTGACAGGAGTAATCATATATATCGAAACATGTTCAACTTCCTGGTGCTGACAGTATTGGTTTCTTAAACCTTCAGACAAAAAGAAAAATGATTTTTTTTTTTTAAATATAATTCCTGGGGCCAATCCATTGAATGTTTAAGTAGGTCACTGAGATTCTTAGAAATTGATGACAAAGAATCTCTTTAAGGCAAGAGAGTTGTCATGAGGAAAAAGCAGTTGCTCTCTGAAAGAGGATGGTAAGCTTTCCTGTGAAATACGTCCCAACTGTACCCAGTGGTCCCTGGCACTGGTGATCCCATCTGATTCACTTTGTTTGAGACCAAGATTCATAGAATGAAAGGCGAGCAGAGGCCCTCAGAGGTCATTCTGGCCAATTCTCACAAGCAAGATGCTTGTACTGTGAGAGTAATCAATATAAAGCTTTAAAAAAACAAAACCAAAAGCCTGTCCTATAGTATTTTCCAGCCCTACCATAGCTAAGGACCACTATTCTTCACCTAGATCCAGAGTTAGGCATTCATCTAGATGCAGGGCACACGATGTCCTCAAATCATCCAGCAGAGATACTGTTCAATTCATCTCTCTATTGGTCAGGAGCAGCCACCAAGGGCCTCTTTCAGTATCCAGCAATGAGGGTCAGAGTACAGGGAGGTTGTGGAGCTGATGGTGAGGCATGTAAATATTCATACAGCTGGTAGAATAGTTCTTCCCAAGCTGTGGGAGAAAGTCAAAGCTAGCGAAAGAGGAGGAAACTAACCCAGCAAAGTCAGCATCGAACTGAGTTGCTAGGAAACAAGAAGATCTTGATACTGTGGCATCCTGGGAATTATGGCTAGGTGAGATAGGAGAAAGGAAAAAGAAGAAACAAAACATGAATGATTTCAGAAAAACATAAGGGAAATGCTCACATTGTCAAGGTGCCAAGCTCATTTTAAAAAGCAATACCAAAAAATGAAATGGTGTCTTTGGAAAGAGATGAGACACTTGAGCAACAGAAATGGATGAAAGTTCAAGTTAAGCTAGTAGAAGGGACTCCCACTGTACAAATGTGCCAACACTTGCCCTCACTCTCCGCTGAGCAGCCTGATCCCTCTCTCACACCCACATCTAGAGGTCCTGATAGTACTGCCATGGGAATTTTTGTGATAAACAGTGAAGCCTTGCAAATCTCTGAAACTGGTGTTCAGAAAGAGGAGAAGATGCGATAACTAGCTGAGGGAAGCTGAACTACAAAGCAAAAGACCAGCCTGAATCTGAAGTCTTTCCCACAACAGTCCCCAGAGTTTTCTACTTAGGGAAATAGTTTCTTATACTGTCTGAAATTCTAGTGGTTAAAGATGCATATACATCACTGTACATCCTCTTTTAAAAAAACAAAAACTCCTAGGATGTTATCAGAGATGTTAGTAGTCATTTACACATTAGTATAAACTACTAATAAAGCTTGTCCACTTGTCTTTCATTTGCTGCAAGCTAAGGGAAGTTTCGGTTAAGGGTGAAAGTTAATAAATGACTCTATATTTCTTCATGTCTTTTGTTCTACTTTGTATTCCTGCTACTTCTAAAAAGAATTTGGGGCAGCAAATACTTCTGGATTTTGAGGATTTCATGGAATAATGTGGACCAATTTTGCCCTCCCCACTTCCTCTCCCTCCCATACACACATAAAATAGTGATACTGTAGTTGAGTATATAATTAGAACATAGTTGAGGGGTTAGAAACATTAAATTGAAGTGATCTCTGATAACATTGTTTCCTGCTAGTTAAACCACAACCCAATTGTTCGATCAGAACAAAGAGAGAGATACTACATCAGTTATAAAAAAGCAGTCCTACTGGGAAATCAGATTTGGGTCTAATCTAATTGAAGAAATCACAAAGGATCTGGAGGTTTAAGAAAGGGAGAATAAAAGAAGAAAGCCCTGAGTTTTGATTATGTATGCTATAACCAGAGGAGAGAAGAGTGGAGCCTAAAGATGTCCTGCCCAGCCCTGTGACAGCTGATGCCCTGATCTAAGTGAGGCTCACCACATAGTTTGCTGATTGCACGCTAGCTTCCTTGGCAGATTTGCTACCAATCTGGCAGCACTGGTAGCAACATGCTTATCCAGGGACTTCATAGCCAGTAATGCTATTCTGGTTGGTACATCAAGCTGGTATAAGTTTGTTTAATAGAGGTCAGACCCTAAACTCTAATCCTTTTTGGCTCTAAGACCACAAGAGACTGTTTGCATAAGACATGATTATTATGAACCATAGCCCAGGACTAGAACTGTATTAATAATGGAGGGTGAATAAAATCCCCCTTCCACTCCCATTTCTCTTCCTATCCCCCCCAACTCCTCTGTATACCCTCTCATGTACCACACAGATATTCTGTTCCTAGACCCCTAATTTGCATTATAATTCAGCTTCTTTCTGGATAAAATGGCTTCAAAGGGATATCTTGAGTTGCTCTCCACTCCCACCCAGAACCACCATTGTATATACAAGAAAAAAAAAAAGAAACATTGTTAATTCCAAGAGTTGATTCTCAAATGAATTTTGGACCATGACCCAGTGATAACTTGGGGACATTTTGTTCCTGTAAATTGGTCTTTCTAGCCAGCATCTGGGAGCTGGCTGGGAAATGCACTTAGTAAATCACTCCCAGTGGTTTGGGGAAGGACAGAGAAGGTTCTAGAAGAGATGAGTCAGGCTAGGGGGTGGATAGCACGGAGGGGAAAGGAACAAAGAGCCAAGCAATATTCTGAAAATGGAATTTGTGCCCAGCCAGAAATAACTGTTTGATCAGGTCTAGCTAGAGACTATCTGAAATGATGAAGCAAATATTAAGAGAGGAATCTTTAAAAGCCTCTCTCAGTGAAGATTACATTCTCATCAGTGATAAGCCAGGTGGGTGTATAAATATCATGCTCTGCCAGGCAATCTTGATAAGGCCTTGTTCTCCTCTCCAGAGTTGGAAATTGACGTTTTATATTTCAAGAATACAGCATCTGATGTGGAAAGTAAAAGCAAAAGTTGCTCAGTTTGTGTCCGACTCTTCGCTACCCCATGGACTATACAGTTCATGGAATTCTCCAAACCAGAATACTGGAGTGGGTAGCCTTTCCCTTCTCCAGGGGATCTTCCCAACCCAGGGATTAAACCCAGGTCTCCCCACTGCAGGAGGATTCTTTACCAGCTGAGCCACAAGGGAAGCCCAATGTGCCGCACCTAAATGCTCTGCCCAGTGGCTTGGGATGGACATGATGATGTCATGCTGACTCTACCGAAACAGAAGGACGACAGTCAGCTCCCTTCCAAGTCCCTCAGTGGAAACGCTGGACTGAGGTAGGAATAGCCCAATACCAGGCTGCCTCTCACCTAGCTAGTGTGTGAGTTTAAGTGTGTGGGCTCGTCTTTGGCAGGCATGCGAGGGGTTTGGGATGAGGCTGAAGCTATGGAAACAGACAGAAGTCAGTGCAATGAAGTTGCCACAATCCTTCTAGACTGAAATTAAGCCTGCAGCTCCTTCCCGAGGGGATCATAACAGCAGTTCTGTCAGAAGGCCATAATGCTACAGACACACTGAAAGCCTCATTCATTCATTCAACAAACATTTACTGGCTGTCCACCGTGTGCCAGAGACTGCTGGCCAGGAGAGGCAACAGAAGGTCAGTTGCAATCTTGTAGGAAGGGAAAGTGTGTCCAAGGGGCTTCAGAAGCACAGATGACAGCCATGCCAGCGGGAGTAGAAACAAGAGATGGCTCCGGGCCGCTTGAGCCCTGACTGGTCAAACGCTTACGGAAGGAAGGGCGACTTCAAAGGGGGTCGGGGCAGGAAGGCTGGATCTGATTCTCTTTGGGGAAGAAAGGAAATGAAAACACTCAAAACTGAACCCAAACTGGCCACACCAAAGTGACGGTGGCCCAGAGTGACAGGGAGCCGGGGCTTTCACACGGAGAGCAAGGATCAGCCTGACAGCGCAGGACACACTGCAGTTTTGCCCATGCCTGTCAACATCGATTTACTCACAGTGTCCCCTCCACGTGAGAGAGCTGCTGCAGCTTCCCAAACAATCTGACAACAGGGAAGACAGGGCAGGGCAGTCATACAGCGGGAGGGACTGGGTTCATGTTGGGGCCAGGGCAAACCTTCCAGCTCTTCCAGCAGAGCTGAGTTCAAGCGGAGCTCTACCACTTACTTCCTCTGCATTAGGACTCAGTGTCCTCACCTGGAAAACTGGGAGAACAACAGGATCCACTGCACGGATTTGCTTCAGAGCAAGGATGAAATAAAATACTGCACCGAAGGCTTCCCTGGTGGCTCAGTGGTAAAGAATCCGCTTGCCAATGCAGAAGACATAGGTTCAATCTCCCATCTGGGAAGATCCCACAAGCCACAGAGCAGCTAAGCCCTGGCACCACTACTGAGCCTGTGCTTTAGAGCCAGGAGCTGAAACTGCTGAGCCCACGCGCAGCAACTGTTGAAGCCTGCACGCCTAGAGCCGTGCTCTTCAACAGAGAAGCCACTGCGATGAGAAATGTGCAACAAGAGGGTAGCCCCCTCCCCCACTCACGCTCCGCAATTAGGGAAAAGCCTGAGTGGCAACGCAGACCCAGCACAGCCAAAAATAAATGAATAAAATTTTTAAAAATAATGTATCGTGCTTAGCACATAAGCCACATATTAATATATTAGCCATCGTGGTGGCCAGCAGTAAAGGAGGGCTACTCTGACTTGGTGTCTGGGAAGACAGGGCTACCTGGTATCAGCGGGATGCAGAGCTGCAGTTTTTAGATAAGACAAAAACAAGCCAGGGACCGGACACCTTC
The DNA here is from genome assembly GCF_019923935.1 of Bubalus bubalis. Taxonomy (NCBI): domain Eukaryota; kingdom Metazoa; phylum Chordata; class Mammalia; order Artiodactyla; family Bovidae; genus Bubalus; species Bubalus bubalis. Next base: position 9,411,954 of record NC_059175.1, read on the forward strand.
CCTCCTCACCTGGCCAAGCCCCTTCTCCTGGGGCCATACTCATTAAGCAAGGACTGGTAATTGTTCAGCTCCAGGTCCTGCCTGCCCTTTCCCCAAAGACCTGCCAACACACTTGCAGACAAGTTTCAACGCTGCTGTGGACAGGAACTAAGGGAAGGAAGAAAAGTGGAGGTGGGGAGCAACCAGCAGGCCTCTTCCTGAAGAAAAAAGCTTCCTCCTAGTATTGGGGAAAGGAAAAAGGCTGAGATTAAGCCAGAAAACACCCCTACAGATTTAATACACCATCTGAGGATTAGGGCAAAGGTACAGCAGACTTCCTAAGATCTCTGAGGAGAGGGGACACTGAAGCTTATGAAAAGACCTTCAGTGACATGAAGAGATCAGCCAGCTTGTTGGTCGGACAGGAGCCAAGGGCCTCTATCCCAGTGAGGCCACGACCAGAGCTCCCATAAAGAGCAACCGTAGCAGGTCAGGAATTGTCATTGACTGGAATATAGAATTAAGAACAGTCAGAGATATTGTGAAAAGAAATGCAGAGGATCTGGAAAGCAAGCCAAACATGAGGAGAGGACAGGGAGAAGGCAGGAAATGCTGGGACCCGGTTATGGCCCCACAGGGAGAATGAGAGCCACCACTCTGGCTTAGAGGACAGTAAGAACCACCTGCACTAATTAATCTGGGGATGTTCTTTTCAATTAATTCATTTAAAAAAAAGATCTCAAGAGCCAGGGAATTAATGCAAAACAAAAGATTACAGCCGAGATAGAAGAACTAACTCAGAGCATCCCAATCATCTTCTGGACCCCACCCCATTCCAGGGAACGGATACATCATACCCAGAGCATTGCGGAGACCTGCCCAAGCAGAGCCACTCCTCTGCTTCCTGGCTGTTCGAATCCCCCGAAGGGAAGGAAGATGGTGTTTGGATTCACAAGCCTTACCAGGCATGCCTGAGCGTGAGGACTAAGAACGCTTGGCCTTTCCTCTTATATTTTATAATAATCCAAAGACCCTGTTAGAATCCATCAGCACAACTGTAGCTGGCCCAAATGTTAAGAAGTTAGAGGCTCAGAGATGATGGTAGGATTACAAAAAGAGGGAAAATGCATGCTATGGTTGGCCCCTGATTCGGGTTTTTAATCAACTCTCTCAAATTCCTAGTTTCTTCCTTAATCCAAAGGATACCAACCAAGGTAAGCATGTTGACATAGAGATTCTTAGAGTAGAAAGCTTTTTATCAGGAGACAATGATCAAAGTGAAACCCAGTTTAACCTTGCTGTGTCCTTCTCTGCCACTTTCACCACCCACATCCACCCCAAATCCTAGCTTTAGGCTATTTCTTACAACCAGGACTCTGCAAATTGAGGAAAATTGATGTAATAAATAATGGATGTATTGGATTTTTCTACAACCTATCTGAGACACCTGGCCTTTGCTGGGACCCCAAAATCATTTATCCTGGGGAAGGCAGAGCAAGGTTGGGAGTCTGGGGTGCTCAAGAGATCCCATGATAACTAATAGCTGGTTAACTTTTATCACCACAATATATTACATGGGTGTATTAGAACTATTTGGAACACCAAGGCACCAGAAGATAACAGAAGCAAAAGTAACAATAAGGGACATCTGAAAAGGGAAGTCTTCTTCACATTGTTTTTATCATCATATCAAGATTTTCAGAAATGGGGGAGAATTGATTGTACATTCAGAACTAACCTGTCCCTTGCAAACGGCACTTCCATTTCACACATCTTAACATTGAAGATACAATCTGCAAGCTGAGAGAAGGTATTCCCCAAAGCAGAATCATTTTATGACAGGGAATCTAAGGCACTCTGATTATTTCAAATTAGTAAGATGCTTCAAGATCTTCTCAGGAAAGTACATTATCAGGAAATATTCTGGGTCCAGAGCATTCTGCAGAATCCCCCAGTAGAAGATGAGACATGTCAGACACCCATCGACTGAGGGCAATAAAGTGTAAATAATTTAAAACTCCTAGATAGTATCCTGCCTTCTCATCATGTGCATCTTTAATAATTAATTCAGCTCAGTCTTTAAAGGAATTCTCTTCATATAACTTAAATCATTCTGTTTTGCCTGTTAACAACAGGAGACCATTTCCTGTTTAGGACTCAACCTTCCCAAGTGAGGTGCATGTACTTAACACAGGAGACATTTTCCTGCGGCTGTCGGTTTCCATGGAAGTGTTGTGCGCATGCTCGGTGAGCATCATGGTTCGGATCAGAATTCTCATTAAGGTACTCACCGCTGTCAGAAACTGTTTTAGTGTCCAATATCTAGTGGCGTAATTTTCACAGCAATCCTATTACCTCTCATCATTTCTCTATTTTATAGATGAAGAAAATGGTTAAATAACTTGAATGCCTCCATCACACCTGCCTACCCCCAACAGATAAATCATTGCCTGACATATTCACCATGGGAACAGGGCTGTGCAGAATTCCTATCATGGTGTTAAAGGGGCTTAATTTTTTGTAGAAGAAAAAAGCTGGTCCCTTTAAATATCTGATTACTGAGTCTTGCTAAATCATTCACACAGAGAAAAGCCTTGGGGGATGGGGAAAGGGAAGTGACAGAGTAATTGAAAATAGCTGAGGAATAGTGACATCAAATGCTTCCAACAGAAAAGACAGAGGACACCAGCCACAGGAGAAGATTTAGAAGTGAAGGGAAAGGAACTGGAGCATGTTTATGTTTTGCAGAATGCAGTTTGCTCCAGAAATGGAAATTATTCCAGGAAGGTCAGAGAGAAGACACTGCTGCAGTTAGAAAGGACAGTTGAGCAAGAACCCCAAGACCGAAAAAAGAATCACATCAGGTAAATCCACAACACTGTAATTCTATGTAATATATTGATGGCAAAGTGGAATTTACACAGTGTTTCTGCCCTGAGGCTTTGCCTATTAAGAAATGGCTAAGAAGGTCATAGCCAAGGTGTGTCATATCTTTTTTATTGTACACTTTTATTTTCTTGTTTCACTTGCATATATTACTTATTTTTGGTTTTTAAAAACTGAAGTATAAAATACCTAAAAAGTGTAATGTGTGACGAACACAAACAAATCTCACCTGCATAGCTTCATGAATTTTTACATGCATATATCTATTTCAGTGTAACCAATCTCCAGATCAAGATACAAAATATTCCCACCACCTCAGAAAGTTCCCAGGCAATACCCACCAACCTCTGCCTGAACAAAAAACTATTTTTACTTCTAATAGCATAAGTGAGTTTTGCCTGTTCTTGGTAAGTTACAGAAATGAAATCAGGCTGTATATACTCTTTGGGTTCTGGCTCTTTCACTCAACATAATGTCTGTAAGTTTCAACCACACTCTTGTATCCATCAGCAGCTTGTTCTTTTATATTGTGGTTTCCTCTTCCATTGTGTGACGATACTCCTAATTCATTCATCTTTTCTCCTGCTCATAGACATTTGTGTTGTTTCAAGCTTGGGGCTGTTATGAATAAAGCTGCTATGAAAATTGCTATATCTTTCTTTGTTGTTGTTGGACAAAGGCATTCATTTCTCTTCCATGTTTACCTAAGAGAAGAATGTCTGGGTGATAAGGTAGGTATATCTTTAGCCGCAGTTGATAATTTTGTTGGACGCTACACTACATCCTTCATTCTCCTTCAAGACATTCCTCCTGGCTGCTGGGACGAGGGCCAGCTGTCAGCCCTCCTTGGAAATGGCTGCAGCTGAAGAATGTTTTTCCTCCAGCTCATACCTGTGGCCATGTGGGGGATCCGTTATGACCAGGTAACAAAGAGAAAAGAAGCCTAAGTTCAGAGACTGGTGGGTTTGGATGTACATGAGCGTGTGCATGTGTGCTAAGTCGTTTCAGTCGTGTCTGACTCTTTGCAACCTATGGGTTGTAGCCCACCAGGCTCCTCTGTCCATGGGAGTCTCCAGGCAAGAATACTGGAGTAGGTTGTCACACCCTCCTCCAGGGGATCTTCCCAACCCAGGGATCAAACTCGCGTCTCTTATGTCTCCAGCATTGGCAGGCAGGTTCTTTACCACTAGGGCCACCCAGGAAGCCCAGGTTTGGATGTGGGTCTAAGCCAAATCTGGGTGAACCTGAAGATAGTTGTGAGGGAAAATCCTCTCAAAGAGCAGAGCTTGGCAGTGAATCTGGCCATCTACTTTGTGTGACAAGAGAAACGCTCAGAAGTTAGAACTTACAGAGAGACCCACGGGCAGGGGCAGATGGCATAGCCAGCAGATCAAAGGTGTGGGAGGAGACAGATGGGAAGGGACAAAGAACAAGTAGAGGGCAGAGGGATGTGGATAGACATGGAAATGAGCTGGAAACATGGAGACTTCGGTATTTCGTGTTAATAACATTGGCCACACCAGCGCCAGTACAATGCATGTATGAATACAGTAATCATGGTAGGATGAAGACTGTATGGTACCAACAGCATCTCTCCCCCTTACAAAGGCTGACCTTGCCCACGCTGCTGTTGAATGTCCAACCTGCTAGGCTCAGGGACCAAGGATATGTCCCTGATATGGCACCATCCCTCAAGTGGGCCAGTCACTTGGTGGCAGGTTTATTGCATTGGACCTCTGCCATCCTGGAAGGGGAAGTACTTCACTGACAATAACAGACACATACTCAGATATGGGCTTTTCTTTCCTGCCCACAGAGTCTAAGCCAGCTCTAGCACCAAAGTTTTATGGAGTAATTCATCGCTATACAGCAGAGAATCTGTGTGAGTGGGATCCACCTGATTATATCAAATGCCATACAACTCAGGAGCAGCTAGGCTGATAGAGTGATGGAAGATTTACTGGAGGAACTGCTAAAGTGCAAATTTGGAATTGGTACCTTGCAACGATGTGATGTCATCCTTTAGGACACAACGTGTGCTCTAAATCAGTGACTTTTTTATGGTTCTGTGTCCCCAGTAGATTGAATACAGTGGTGAAGAAACCAAGGACTGGAAGGAGGAAAGGTCTCATGGAACATGACTCCCAGTGATACACTGAGAGACTGTGCTCTCCTTCCCTGCGGCTCTGGGCTCTGCAGGCCTAGAGGCTCTGGAACCTTCCATGAGGGGACACGGCAAGAGAACCAGTGAGCTGGGGCTGCTGCCTGGGCACTGCATGCTCCTTCTCCCAAGAGAGCAACTGGCAAGAAAAGGAATCACTATTCTAGGAGAAACAACTCTCCCAGGTCATCAGGAGGAGGGCAGAGAGGAATATAATTGACATGCAGGCAACCCATTTGGTGCCTCTTGATACCCCATGCCCAATTTTAGTGGTAAAATGATGAGTGCGGTGACCGTAGCCTGAGAAGGGGGCAGTAACCGGGACTCAGGAGTGAAGGTCTTCATCATAGCTTCAGATAAGCCACTGAGACTAGCAGAGGGGATAACGGAGTGAAAGGGAGACTGGGTGTAGGGCATGAGGAAGGTATCTGTCCCAGCTGAAACAGCAGAGACTACAGTTTGTGCAAAATGAAGTCCATCAGAATTCTGGAGTTTATGAAATGAATTCAAAACTTTATGAAATGAATCCAAGCCGTGCAAGCAGTGGAGTGTGGTGAAGCTATGATGTGCCCCTCAGACCCCCCTTCAGAGCTGAAGGAGTATTTTCCCAGCTGTTGGGTGTACAGCTGGAGGTCAACCGTCTTCAGGGATTGCCTTGGCTAAGGAAAGGGACACCTCCTTCCTCCCAAGGTCACACAAGGTCACACATCCTTCTCAAGTCAGCCCATATCCAATGACTTATCAGTCACTGATGACTGAAGTGAAGTGAAGTGAAAGTCTCTCAGTCATGTCCAACTCTTTGCAACACCATGGACTATACAATCCATGAAATTCTCCAGGCCAGAATACTGGAGTGGGTAGCCTTTCCCTTCTCCAGGGATTAATGACTGATCAGGGGTATAAAACTGAGGTCCCTTGCCCCACCTCAGAATAACTCTGAATGGTCATCCATCCCAGCTTTAGAGCTTCTATCCTGAGGCTGCCTTGTAGCCCAGCTTTTCTTTCTGCCCAAAGCTCCTTTCTGTTCTTCCTCGTCTTTCCCTTTCCCTGGTGTTGGTTCCAAAAGTGCTCCCTAATAAACTTCCTACATGCTAATCTTCATCACAGAATTTGCTGCCTGGGGAGTTCAACCTCCAGAGTTTTCCGAATTGGCTTATCCAATTTACATTCCCTTCTGCAGTACATCAAAATTCTAACTGCTCTATATCCTTCTCACACTTGGTACTGTTAGTCTTCTTAATTTTAGTCATTCTTATGGATATGCAGTAGTATCTTATTGTGGTTTTCGTTTCCATTTTCCTCATGAATAACCATGTTGAACACATTTTCAAATGGTCATTGGACATTCAGATATATTTTTCTTACTGATTTATAGCTATTCCTTACATATTCATATTTAGATATGAGACCCTTTGTCAGATAAATGTATTGCAAAAAAAAAAAAAAAAAAATGTTCCCAGAAAGTGAAGGTTGCTCAGTCGTGTCCAACTCTTTGTGACCCCATGGACTATACAGTCCATGGAATTCTCCAGGCCAGAATACTAGAATGGGTAGCTTTTCCCTTCTCCAGGGGATCGTCCCAATCCAGGAATTGAACCAGGGTCTCCTGCATTGCAGGCAGATTCTTTACCAACTGAGCTATGAGGCAAGCCCAAATATGGGGCTTAAATTTCACTCTCTTAATCACAGTATGTTAGTTTTCTTTTTTTAAAAAATTAAGCCTTCTACTTTTGAAATAATTATATATTCACAGGACACTGCACAGAGAGGTCACCCAGTTTTCCCACTGGTTACATCTGACATTCCTATAGTACAATATCAAACCCAGGAAATTGATGTTGTATATAATATGTGTACAGTTCTAGGTCATTTTATCACATGTATAGTTTTGTGCACCTATAACTGTAGCTAAGATACAGAACTACTCCATCACTATAAAGCTCTCCCTTGTGCTCTCCCTTTATAGTTATACACTTCCCCTGTAACCTCTGGTGTTTATAGTTATACACATCCCCTGTAACCTCTGGTGATCACTCATCTGTACTCCATCTCTATAATTTAGTCACTTTAAGAATGTTACATAAATGGGATTGTACAGAATACAACCTTTTGAAATTGACTTTTTTTTTTTTTTTTGCTCACCATTATGCCCTTGAGATCCATCTCAACCTTTTTTACATTTAGAAAATTATGTTACTCAGGCTACTTTGCATTATTTGAGCTATCTATTTATGTTTGTTAAGGGAAAAAAACAGTTTTTGTTATTAAAAATAAGATTCTCATCTTATATATCCCACACTGGAGTGATAATTCCTTGGAGTTATAATTCCTTTGCTAGGCTGTATGCTCCATATACTCCTCTCCCACAAGTCTTGATCACAGCTTCCATTATTACCTGTGGTCCACAGGGCCCCCTGACTTCACAGGAGGTGTGTAGAATAAGAACATATGATGGAACCATTTGAAATTTCTCTTTTTATTGTTCAGGGATGGTGAGAAAAACAAATGATTCATTTTGCTTCTAAAAATGATGAAACAATTTTTTTAAATGGGGCATATTAATAACCTCCTTTATTATGATTACTTTCAGAAGAAATTAGAATATCACCTCTGAATGCACAAGTGGTGTTTTTACCGCAGGAGACAATATTTCTCTGAAGCCTGATGTCCCCTGCTGCCCTCCATGCCTCTGCAGCTTCCTCCTTTAGGCCACCATGTCCTCGCACCTTCTCTAAGTTGTCTGCCGTGAGCACCGACTCTCAAGCCTGGGTCTGTGACTGTGCATGCTAATCAACAGCCTGCAAAACACCTCTGCCCTTCACTTTGAAAGGGACACACTTGGTGGTGTCTTATTTCAATTGATTCTCTACGCAATTCAACTGTATATTGCAATATCATAGAAGGTCACCAAAATAAAGTGAGAAGTGGCTGCTTCTGCCTCTCCTCTCTCAGTCAGAGCCAGGAAGATGTGGGAGAGGATGGACTGAGTGGGCTTTCTAGGCTGGATGGGACGTGTGCAAGGAATAGAACATTTCTAAGTTAGCTTGAGTGAGTGTGGGGCTTGTCTGGAAGACTGCCCGTTGAGCAATAACGGAAAGAGCATCTCAAGAACTTCTCAGAAGTGCCTGGGGGCCAAGCTTCCTGGATAGAGGAGCTGGAGGGCAGCATGGGGTCCCCTGCAGGAGGGCTTCCTGGACCTTCATTCTGCAGCTGTCTGGTCATGCCTTAAACACACTGTGCCTCTTCTCTTTTTCTATTTTTCTCTGCATCTCTACTTCAACAACCAAGTAAGTTTCTGTACTTCCTAGTTCAAATTTTGGAGGGACTTGATTGGCTGAGCTAATCATTTTTTTTCAGGCCAGCCTATGGGTCAGCTCTTCTTAGGTTAGTTGTCTGCCCTTGGTCCAATCAGATGTAACTGGAAGAAGCTGGGTTATACGTAGAATGTGGCTGCCTAAGTCTGTCCCTCTGCCAGTGGCTGCATTTTGTCCTACCTGGGTGTGGCAGTCATCATGGCTGACAAGTCTAATACAAACGAAAAAAAGGGAAAGGATGGATATGGATATGCAGTTGTTTTTCTCTCCTTCCAAGAGTAGTTTCAACGTGTGGCTCCAAGGGGAAAGACACTGGTATTAACTGGGACTGCAGTGAAGTGACCTGTCCTGATCCACAGATAGCTATTGCCTGTCAGCTTGTTATTCTAAGATGAGAGCTACAATTTCCCACCTCATTTGTGAAGTTTCAGGTGATATTTCTGATGTGGATTCATCAGCTCTTTCCATAGTAATGCTGCATATCAACTCCAACAACCTCAGTGACTTAAACAACAAACACTTATTTTTCATTCATACATCTGATTTGAGGCTCTGCTGAGATCAGCTGAACTCAAGTGGAGTCAGTCAGCTGTGACCCGAGGCTGGAAGTCAGAATTGGGTCTGGTCCCTGGGTCTCGCATTTGGGGACAGGCTAAAGAGGCTCCCAGGGATGTGTTCTTTTCATGGTGGGTGCAAGAAAAAAATGCATGAGCCAAACTCTGCAAGCACAATTAGAGCCTCTGCTCACATTGTATCTACCAATATTTTGGTAGCCAAAGCAGGTGACATAGCAAAACCCAGCGTGGGCAGGGAAGTATACTCTTCCCATGAGCTGGGAGAAGGTGTCAGGGAGAGTGAATATTTGCTGACCAATAACATATCTACTGGACCATGCATTTCTCCTTACTGCCCTAACATGGTAGAATTGCCAAACCAGATGTGTGGTGGCATGTTTGCTGACACTGTAACCTCCCCAAGTGAAGAAACCATACCTCAACTTCTTTCATGCCTAATTTCAAAGTATCTAACCCCACGTATCACTCTCAGAAGGTGCCCAGTAAAATTCCCTTTAGTTGACACAAATTATCAGAGTTCTAGACTAGGATCGGGAGAAGGCAACGGCACCCCACTCCAGTACTCTTGCCCGGAAAATCCCATGGATGGAGGAGCCTGGTGGGCTGCAGTCCATGGGGTCGCTGAGGTTCGGACACAACAGACCGACTTCACTTTCACTTTTCACTTTCCTGCATTGGAGAAGGAAATGGCAACCCACTCCAGTGTTCTTGCTGGAGAATCCCAGGGACGGGGGAGCCTGGTGGGCTGCCGTCTATGGGGTCGCACAGAGTCGGACACGACTGAAATGATTTAGCAGACTAGGATCAATATCAATCCACATGTGACTATGGTCAAATAAATTCATATTTTCTCTGCTCGAAGGACTGTGTATGTAGAAGGTGAAAGGGCAGAATGTAGCAGTCAAGAACATGAGTTCTAAGGTCAAAAAGCCTGAGTTCCAATCCCAATTCACAGCTTCCTAGCTGTATGATGTGGGACAAGTTGCTTAGCTTCTCTGTATCAGCCTCCTCATCTGGATCCTCATAAGCATCCTCATGAGGATGCTAATAGCAGCTTCCTGATAGGGTTGTTCTGAGGTTTACATGGTGTATTCATGGAAAGACCATCCCAGAGCGCCTGACTCATGAGAATTATTTCACTGTTGTAACATGACTGGAGCGACTTAGCACACGTGCATGCACACAAGCAAGCTAAAAAAACAAAAAAGCAACATCTGCCTTTTAAGAGAGCTGGGACCTGGAGTTAAAACAAAAAACTCGTGTTGAGTCCCAGCTCCTCTATTCACACTACCTATGATCTTGACCGAGTCCCAGTTTCCTTGCCCATGAAATAATGGCTCCCTCCCCTGTCCATGCGGGGATCAGGTGACACATGTGAAGGCACTTTTGGAAAGTGGAAACCAACAGAAAACGTGAGCTGCTTTTATCAAATTATCCACCTTTTGCGTTGCTTATCTGATGACAGCCAATGGCCAGTTGGCAAAGAGTCAACTCATTGGAAAAGATCCTGATGTTCGGAAAGATTGAGGGCAGGAGGAGAAGGGGGCGACAAATGATGAGATGGTTGGACGGCCTCACTGACTCAGTGGGCATGAGTTTGAGCAAACTCTGGGAGATGGTGAAGGACAGGGAAGCTTGGCGTGCTGCAGTCCATGGGGTCAAAAAGAGTCAGACATGACTGAGCAACTGAACGACAACAATGGCTAGTAAAGGGGTTCTCTGCTGGACACCCCTGATCCCATCTTTACAGATGTAAGAATTTCTCTGCAGCTCTCAGTTGGGTGAATCATCCCCTCCCTGATCTAGCAGACACCCAGCAAGCTGATCCTCACAGACACCCAGAGACAAGAATGAGCTCCTCTTTGCTGATTGAATACTCGGACGTCTCATAACTCCACTGCATCAACGGTGAACTCCTTGAGCCTACTCTTTGGCCTCTACCTCTTGTCTACCCTTCGTCTCCTCCCATCGCCTCATGAGCCCCCTGCACTTCCAATTTTCCACTGCAGCTGCTCTCGTCAAAGTCACTGTTGACTTCAGCACTGCCAAAGCCAGTGGTCATTGCTCAGCAAATCTGACTCAACCCATCAGCAGTTTTGATTTGATGGTTGATCACTGCCTCCCTCTTGGAAGATTTTCTTCAACTGACCTCTGAGACACCACCCTCTTGCTTCCCCTCCTCCTGCCCTGGCTGCTCCTTCTCGAGCTCCCCTGATGTCATCCTCAGATCTCATCTCTACGTGCACTCACCCTCGGGGTGATCTCATTCAGCCCAGTGGCCTCAAATGCCAGCTCCATGTTGACAACTCCAAAATTTAATTCTGTAGCCCAGACATCACCCCAAACTGCAGAGTCATAAATCCAACTGCCCACTTGTTAACCTCTACTTGGATGTCGAAGTGACATCTCAAATGTGATGTGTCCAGAGTTAAGCTCCTGTTGTCCTGACTTTAATCTGCCTTCCTCTAGTCTCCCACTTCTCAGTAAACAAGCAATGCCTTCTTGTTGCTCAGGACAGAAACATAGGAGCCATTCTCACCTCCTCTCTTTTGTGCTCTACGGGCCATTTATCAGTAATTTTAGGCTCTGCCTTTGAGTTACATCTGGAATCTAACACACACACACACACCCTTTTTCTTAAGCACCTCTACCACTGGCATCCTCGCCTGAGTCAGCATCATATCTTGACTATGTCTACCCTTGTGCTACTGGCCTCCCCCCTCCCAAGAAGCATCAGTCATATTATGTCACTCCCTGGATAAATACCCTTCAGTGGCTCCCTGTGTCACTCAGAATGAAACGCCCAGTCCTTGCTCTGACCTGCAGAGCCTCTCAGTTCTGCCCCCATTGTCTCTCTGACCTTCCCTCCCAGCATTCTCCTTCTTGCTGTTGGGTTACTCTGCTCCAGCTACAGCAGCCACCTTGCTCCTCATGGGACGCACCAGCCTGCTCTCACCACACAGCCTTTTCACTTTCCATCAAGCATTGTCCCTCTTTTGAAACAACCTCATCAGACAAAGGGAGATGTTATCAGTGTGAGTCTCCAGAGGAAGGATGTGGCAAGTTACTATCTTATCCTTTGGGCTTAAAACTTCTTCTAATTATTTACAATGAGTATTGTTTGTAATTTATTTTGTAATCAGAAAATAAATATGATTTAAATTAAAGCCAGAATCATGTCTGAAGAACTGTTGCTTAGATACCCTGAAAGACTGCTGCTTTCATCTCCAGGGCAGACTCCTCACACAGCCCAGAGGCCAGATCCACAGATGGGCCCGCTCAAAGCCCACGGGTCTCCTCCACCCCATCCTCTCTGCTGCTTCCCCGTTTCCCCCAGTTAATGAGCTTCACACCAGGATGATGATAACTGATCTCTGGATGAAGATTCTGACTCACCAGTTAAATTGCAATGAAATGCTTTTTAATTCCTAATCTAGGATAATAAATAAATTGTTATTTTCCCCTTGTGAGTGGCATTACCTGTCATTATAAAAATTAATCTTATTTAAGAGATGCTTAAAATATGCAGCAATAATATGGTTCTTGAGACCAAGCAGTTAAAGGATAATTTAATCTGTGTGAATTATGAATCTTGATATCTTTGCAATGCTATTTTCCTTTAGAGCTATGAGTGACTCTCTTCTTTTCTCAGTTGTTACTGAGATTTACGTTCTGATTTTACAGAATCCTCTTTATAAAGTAGAGAAAACACTACTGACCTACTTGAACTAAACAACAAACATTTCTTTTGGTGTAGCAATTGATAAAGTTCAGGACAGCACAGAGGAGGGGTCTCCCTAAGGTGCAGCAGGTGGGTGTCAAGAACATGCGAAAAAGGTACTCTTACTTCCTTTGAAAGAAAAATGACTTGATGTACCAGGCATCAGAGCATCACTAGAAGTGTTAGTTGCGATTTCATTTTTAAACTCCACATGTTCCCTGGAAGATAACTGGACAAAGAATTGTGGCGAGCGGTGAGAGATGGAGTGAGGATGTCTATTTATCATGGATTTTATTATGTGTTTCAGACCTTTTGTGTATGTCTTTAAGGCCCTTCTGAAGTATTAAATTGAAATCTGCTTTTAAATGTCAGCAGTCCTAACACTACTCTGCAGTCTGTTCTGTTTCTTGGAGAGATTGGTAGAGAGGAGCAGACTTTATAGCCTTGTTTCAGCTCCAGGCCCTGTTCTGTGTTTGTATCGATGGCTGCCACCCAAGGCCTGGGAGCCTATGACATAAAGATGGAGACACTTTTGCTGGCGTTAGCATAGCTCAGCCATCCTGCGCTTAGAAGCGGGACAGAAGCACACCGTGGGACTAGCCCTGTAGTTTCAACAACTCCATCAGACCTCACCTACTGTACTGGTTCTGCTTAAGAGAAACACCAGATTTGGACTGTCTCCCTTTCTGCAGGGCGTCTGACCTCTCGGCTGCTGTAGAACCGGTTCTGTAGCTCAGAACCTCTAGGTTCCTCTTCATAAGTGGCCTGTGTGCCACTTTCCCTCCCATAATGCTGCCACCATACCGTAACGGCCTGTCAGCAGCCCAGGAACCGCATCTGCCGCGTGTGTTACTGTAACCCAGGGCCCAGCACCGAGTTTGGCATGTGAAAATGCTCAATAAATATTTGGTGAATAAATGGATGGGTGAACTGACAGATGAATGCTGTCACACCTCCTGGGCAAGTCCCAACAAATGCATTCTCTAAGCTTCCCTCCAGGTTGCCAGCAGCTCTACACTGTGTTCATACGTGGTCTCCTTGGAGGAGGCTGGAACCAGCCAGACCGTCCACACTGGTCTCTCATCACTTGGGCTTGGTCTCTGCAAGTGCAAAGAGCCCTGAGCCTGTCACTTCTACCCAGGCTCAGAAACTCTGCACGGTAGCTCCCAATGAAATGGAACAAAACCAAGGGCTTTGTAAGCATGCAAGCAATAAGCTAACTGACTAATGACTCAAAATTTACTAGACACATACCCCAGCACTGACATCTAAGCCCTCATCGTTGTTCCTTTTGATTACCACAGGTGGTTACGATGGGGAGGTCCCTTAGTTGGCGTGAGGCAGGGGAACCCAAGAAAATTCATATCCTAGTCTTTATTCTGTGACCCTAGTCACCACTGGGATCTACTCTTATCGTGTGTTCCTGAATTTTTATTGCATCCTGGACACTGGTGTCTCTTCTCTAGTGTTCATTTTGCAACCAAGATTTCATCTTGAACATGATTAGAATGTGATGGAATCTCCAGCTGTCATCACACGCAACAGCAGTACCCAAGAACCTCTCATCAGCAATACCCTTTATTTCCATGAGTGACCCTTGGGTACTTAGGCCTGACATTGGCAGCTCACTAATTAATTTTGTCAAATACTCACTCCTATGTTAATTCAGAAATTTCCCTGATGGCTCAGTCGGTAAAGAGTCTGCCTGCAATGTGGGAGACCTGGGTTTGATCCCTGGGTTGGGAAGATCCCCTGGAGAAGGAAATGGCAACCCACTCCAGTATTCTTGCCTGGAGAATTCCACGGACAGAGGAGCCTGGTGGGCTACAGTTCATGGGGTCACAAAGAGTCGGACAACTGAGTGACTCACTTTCAAGTTAAGTATATATATGAAATGACAAAACAATAACACCAATAAAAATAGCCAGTACCATGTAGAACTTACTATGCGCCAGATACTGTTTTCAGTGTTTTATGTACTAACCCATTTACATCCAATACCAGTCCTAAGTGATAGGTATGATTGTAATCATTCCCTTTTACGAATGAGCAAACCCAAGTACAAGGAGGTAAATAACTTGCTGAACACATCTATTATGAGGCAGAGTCGGGATATAAATGCAGACTGTCTTAGTCTGAGTCCAAGCTGAAAACACTGCACGTTCAACACTTACCTAAGGCAATAAGCATCCCCATAGAAAGTGAAAGTGAAGTCACTCAGTCCTGTCTGACGCGACCCCATGGACTGTAGCCTACCAGGTTCCACCATCCATGGGATTTTCCAGGCAAGAATTCTGGAGTGGGCTGCCATTTCCTTCTCCAGGAGATCTTCCCTGGTGGCTCAGATGGTAAAGCATCTGCCTGCAATGTGGGAGACCTGGGTTTGATCCCTGGGTTGGGAAGATCCTCTGAAGAAGGAAATGGCAACCCACTCCAGTATTCTTGCCTGGAGAATCCCATGGACAGAGGACCCTGATAGGCTACAGTCCATGGGGTCGCAAAGAGTTGGACACGACTGAGCGACCTCAGTTTCACTTTCACTTTTCTTCCGCATTGTAGGCTGACACTTTACCATCTGAGCCACCAGGGAAGTCATCCCCATAGAGCCTCATTCTTAAATTCAATGTCTCTAATCTACATATGTTCTCATTACCCACCTAGGCCCCTCCCCACCATCTCAAGCTTATCAGTTAACACTGATACTAA
The DNA here is from genome assembly GCF_019923935.1 of Bubalus bubalis. Lineage (NCBI taxonomy): Eukaryota > Metazoa > Chordata > Mammalia > Artiodactyla > Bovidae > Bubalus > Bubalus bubalis. The sequence continues at coordinate 9,427,296 of NC_059175.1, forward strand.
TATTTATGGAGCACTCATTGTCAGGCAGTGTGGCAAATAGTTTTATACTCAGTACCTCATTTGATTTTCACAGTTACTTTTAAATATACATGCTACTATCGTCCCTCATTTTGTGGAACAGGAGACTGAAGCCAGGCGAGGTGAAGTACCTTCCCCAACGTCTCCCAGCTGAGCCAGTAGCTGTGCCAGGATTCCAGCCAGGTCTGAGCGGCCCTGAGATCAATATCCTGTGTTTTCCATGGAGGCTTTCTGAGCCACACCCTCAGCACCTATTGCTGGCCTGCTTGACAATCTTGACAATCATGACCTCCAAGACAATCTTCCCTTTAACACCTCTGTACTAGTTCTATTTCTTTGCAGCCCACTGAGGTCTTTTCCCACCAAGATCTCTGATCTCCAGCCCCATTCACCACACCCAGCGTGTGAGTGACTGGAAGACGAATCCCACTATCTTATTTTAATTTCTTTTGCAGTCCCTCCCTGAACACTAGAGACACAGCATACCCACCACACGTACACTGACTTGCTCACTTGGCCATGTCACTTGTCACATCCAGAGAAGGCCAACTTGTCAGGGATGCCCCTTTGCTACCTCACTGTGGTCCTTTCTTCTCGTTAGCTTTTCCTCCCTTGGCTCCACGTTTGGGTTTACCGTTGTTCGGGATAAATGTCCCCCTCCCCTGCGGCCTGTACAACTCCACTTTATAGGGTCAGCGGGCTCTAATCAAGGCACTGGCCATCACCCTAGACCTGGAGACTTTACTGAAAGCATTTAGAATTCTCTCCAGATGTAGACCAAGCATAGTGGTCAGAGCAGCTCTTCTTCAAGAAGGAAAGTCCCAGAGGAAATCAGCTCTAAGCTCCAGATAAGCAGAAGAGAAGAAAGCCAAGTTCGATTACCAGTCCCCACTAAAAACTACAGAAGCAATCAACCAACACACTCCCCAACCAGATGGTGAGAGCAGAGTATCCACACGAGACCCCTTCCCTTGGAGGGAGCATTTCCCAACAACCCCAAACAACCTGCTTTAGAAACCTTCATATTGCAAATGTCCTGGGCTAGACACACAGCTGAGGTTCAAGCATATCCACGTAAACGAGGCTGATCTCCTTCCGCTGATGCCGTCATTACTATGCACAAAGCGTATGTAAGAGCCAAGCTACCTTTACACTGGACCTGCATCCTCAGCAGTTCATTTAGCCAACATGATAAACTTGCCAAGTCTCTTAGCCTTGTGCTTGCATTCTGGGGCACAACCCATCATCTCCCTGCAAAGCAACCTTTCAATTGATCCATGGTTTATATTCCCCTATATTGCCTGTTTAGGGATATATTTCTGCTATTTTTATAGAATACTCTCAGTCAAGTATTGTTATTGACTGGATTATTCTTAGTGACATACAATAAAAATAAAGTCACAGTCCCTGTCCTTCCTCATGACGTCTATCTGATATAGATTTTGCAGATGAATGAGGTGCATTGACTGATATTCTAGGTGCCCTGTGCATGTCATTAGGTTGAGGACTGGAATGTCCAGAGCATTTACAAGAGGAATCATTACCCCAGCACTGCCTACTTAGATTATATAAATAAATATTTGCCCATAATATGGCAGATTTATGAGCTGCATTTAATACTGTAATGAAAAAATCTATCACTGTGTGTGAGAGCGAGAGAAAGGAGAAGAGTTAAGGTTGCCATGGGAGCCTTTGGCACTTCAGAACCTTTATGATTACGAACAATAATTAGCAGTAAAGCTTTACGGTGGCGAAGCACCTCATGGGCTCCTGATAATTGTAACGTGTTTGGCAATTAACTCACCCTCCCTGAGATTCAAGTTGATGTAATTAACCCCACAAGGAGAAGCAGCCTCGGGGAAGCAGAGTCACGTGGGGAGAGTCAGCCCTCATTGCGGTGGCACAAACAAAGGGGCCTCCCCAGCCCTTGCCCACACCCGCTCCATCACATCTCTCTGCCACAGACCCCTTCCTGGCCAGAGGCACTTTGCTCATGGCTGGGTTGGGTCCGTGGGAATGCTTGCCTGCACTGTGGAGAGGCGGGTAGGATCAAAGCCCAGGCGTCAGTCAGGGTTTCATTTCCCTGGGCGTGGACAGGCAGCCCTACACAGCTGTGGCAAGAGGAATGCAGAAAGCCACGTGAGGTAAAGGAAGCTGGAGATACGCTGCTTTGCTGTGATCAGCTAAATCTTCACGAAATCAGTACTCCTCTCTTTCCCAAGTAGCTGCAACCTGGGATAGGTCTTTAGTCAGCCAACTTCTCTATTTATTGTTTCATGACACAAACTTGCTATTAGACACTGACAGGAAGCTGGAGAGAGCGGGTTGTCTTAAAGCAAGGTGTTACTGACATTATATGAAGTGAAATGAAGTGCAAGTCGCTCAATCGTGTCTGACTCTTTGCAACCCCATGGACTGTAGCCCATCAGGCTCCTCCATGCATGGAATTCTCCAGGCAAGAATACTGGAGTGGGTAGCCATTCCCTTCTCCAGGGGAATCTTCCATACCCAGGGATAGAACCCGGGTCTCCCACATTGCAGGCAGTTCCTTTTTCCCATATGGCAGGGAAGCCATATGGATATCAGTTCAGTTCAGTTCAGTTGCTCAGTCATGTCTGACTCTTTGCAACCCCATGAATCACAGCACGCCATGCCTCCATGTCCATCACCAACTCCCTGAGTTCACCCAAACCCATGTCCATCAAGTTGGTGATGCCATCCAACCATCTCATCCTCTGTCTTCCGCATCTCCTCCTGCCCTCAATCTTTCCCAGCATCAGGGTCTTTTCCAATGAGTCAGCTCTTCAAATCAGGTGGCCAAAGTATTGGAGTTTCAGCCTCAACATCAGTCCTTCCGATGAACACCCAGCACTGATCTCCTTTAGGATGGACTGGTTGAATCTCCTTTCAGGCCAAGGGACTCTCAAGAGTCTTCTCCAACACCACAGTTCAAAAGCATCAATTCTTCAGTATTCAGCTTTCTTCACAGTCCAACTCTCACATCCATACATGACCACTGGAAAAACCATAGCCTTGACTAGACTGACCTTTGTTGGCAAAGTAATGTCTCTGCTTTTGAATATGCTATCTAGGTTGGTCATAAGTTTCCTTCCAAGGAGTAAGCGTCTTTTAATCTCATGGCTGCAATCATGATCTGCAGTGATTTTGGAGCCCAGAAAAATAAAGTCAGCCACTGTTTCCCCATCTATTTGCCATGAAGTGATGGGACCGGATGCCATGATCTTAGTTTTCTGAGCTTTAAGCCAACTTTTTCACTCTCCTCTTTCACTTTCATCAAGAGGCTCTTTAGTTCTTCTTCACTTTCTGCCATAAGGGTGGTGTCATCTGCATATCTGAGGTTATTGATGTTTCTCCCAGCAATCTTTATTCCAGCTTGTGCTTCTTCCAGCCCAGCGTTTCTCATGATGTATTCTGCATATAAGTTAAATAAGCAGGGTGACAATATACAGTCTTGACGTACACCTTTTCCTATTTGGAACAAGTCTGTTGTTCCATGTCCAGTTCTAACTGTTGCTTCCTGACCTGCATGCAGGTTTCTCAAGAGGCAGGTCAAGTGGTCTGGTATTCCCATCTCTTTCAGAATTTTCCACAGCTTATTGTGATCCACACAGTCAAAGGCTTTGGCATTGACAATAAAGCAGAAATAGATGTTTTTCTGGAACTCTCTTGCTTTTTCGATGATCCAGTAGATGTTGGCAATTGGATCTCTGGTTCCTCTGCCTTTTCTAAAACCAGCTTGAACATCCGGAAGTTCACGGTTCACGTATTGCTGAAGTCTGGCTTGGAGAATTTTGAGCATTACTTTACTAGCGTGTGAGATGAGTGCAATTGTGCAGTAGTTTGAGCATTCTTTGGCATTGCCTTTCTTTGGGATTGGAATGAAAACTGACCTTTTCCAGTCCTGTGGCCACTGCTGAGTTTTCCAAATGTGCTGGCTTATTGAGTGCAGCACTTTCACAGCGTCATCTTTCAGGCATATATGTATATGTCTGTTTGTTGATGTTTAGTCACTAAGTCCTGTGTGACTCACTTGCCACCCTGGACTGCAGACTTGTGACCCCATGGACTGCAGCCCCCCAGGCTCCTCTGTCAATGTATAGTATACTATAGCATAGTATATGTCTCTATACTATGTAAAGACATCTATGTCATTATATCATATTGTTTTATGTATATTGTATAAATATATTACATATATATATGTATGTGGATATATCAGGTAAATCCCTAAAATAAGTGGGTCATATGCTTTGGCTTTATATCAACCAAACCTAGCTCTCCATTTTCTCCAAGAAAAATGGCTTATAACTCTGGAAAATATCACCCAACACCCCTTTTTGTTTCAACTTGAGTTTCCATAGGCTAGTTGAAACATTTCATTTTCTTGGTTGAAAGCTACTACCTTTTGTATCTGAAAGATTCCAGTGAGGAAAGGTGTTGGATTACTGCCACTGACAGACGCCACCCCATTTCCCAATCTCTGTCTGACCCCCCAGCCCCGCACCTCACACAGTCCAGAGAAGGTTTGGTAAAGGATCACTGCCTGACTCGCGACGTGAGGGCCACAGATACACAAAGCCGGCACGGAGGACCCTCTCTGCCAGCGCTGTGCTGAGTGGAAGACTATGTGAGTGCGTTCCCTCAATGCTGTGGTCCCGTTAATACCTGCTCCCAAGAATAATACCTGATCTCATTAGAGGCCACAGCTGCACTGCCATGTGAGCCAGGGATGCAGAGAAGAGATGAGATAAGCCACATTTTTACGTCACTCCAAGGAAGAATCTGCACAGCACAAGGCCTCTAGCATTTTTGAGAGAATGTTTTGTGCCAGAAAAGCTAATTTGCTGTGATTTAGTTCCATTACATCTGGGAGATTTTTGCTCTATATTTATTTGGAGGCCAGTTTGGAGTCCTCTTTGGTGATTTTCCTCTATGCACCCAAGGCATTCTCTGAAACTTCTACCATGAATAACAAAACCCGAATGCAATGAGTAATACCTCTTGAGTAATAGTAATACCTATTTCAATGCGTAATAGGCTTCCCTGGTGGCTCAGAGGGTAAAGCGTCTGCCTGCAATGCGGGAGACCTGGGTTCGATCCCTGGGTCGGGAAGATCCCCTGAAGAAGGAAATGGCACCCCACTCCAGCACTCTTGCCTGGAAAATCCCATAGACTGAGAAGCCTGGTAGGCTACAGTCCATGGGGTCACAAAGAGTCGGACACAAATGAGCAACTTCACTTCACTTCACTTCACTTCAATACCTCTTGGGTTCTAGGAAAAAGAAGTGCTCGTGTGACATGAGAAGAGAGGGTCCTGAGTCATTTGCAAGTCCCCTGGCCAGGAATTCAGAGGGTGGGAAGGGGAAATGGAGGCCCAGGTGTGGGGCTGGGGTCTGGGAGAGAGGCGGGTGGGGTCATTCACTTTCCACCTTCCACACTTCTCTCCTGTCTGGGACACTTACAAGTTTCTTTTTGTTGACAAGAACAAATGTTGGTTATTTAGGATTCCTACTGCTTCTGAAGCAGCCAGGGGTACATTATTTGCTGAACTGGTGACGACTGGGAAGATGCAAGCTGCAGGGACGGGGCCGGAGCCAAGCACCAGATCAGACGGGAAGACACAGAGACGTCGTCTGGGAAAGTCTGAGAGGTAAACTAGGGGAGAATTAGAGGCTTTGTGGGGCAGGACCAGGGAGAGAAGTGGAGCCTGTGGCTGAAGGCTGAGAAGTAAGACTTGAGAAAAGCAAAACCCAAATGAGGTTTCCTTCTTTCCCTCCCTCCAGCTCTCCCCCCTCCCTCCCTCCTTTCCTCTCTTTCTCATGAAATTCTCTGTTCTAGGCAATATAGCCCCACTATAGACCATGATGGACACGAGTTTAAGTAAGCTCCGGGAGTTGGTGATGGACAGAGAAGCCTGGTGTGCTGCCATCCATGGGGTCACAGAGAGTCGGACACGACTGAGCTACTGAACTGAACTGATAGACCATTAGTAAAGTCCACAGTTCTCACTAATGTCTCTTGGAGAGGGTTTCCTTTTTAAGTGTTGTAGGAAAATGCTAAATCCCGCTTGGGGGTGACGTGAGGGAAAACTAGGGGACAGCTACATACATACCCACTGGGTTTCTATAGTCATAAAAGATGGTTGGCATAATGGAAGGGAGTAAGGAGAGATGGTGGAAGTTTGGAATTCTGACCCCACGTTCCTCCACACCTACTTAGCTGCCCTGGCCTCGGTCCTTCAGATTCTGTAGTGTCCCCTCCCCTGACACTTCCCCATTGCCCTTCTCCCAAGGAGAGTCCACCCACATGGTATTCTCAGGGGCAGTGCCCAGGACTGGGGGCAAACACTAGCCCCAACACATGGGTCCACACTGCCAGGGACCCAGGTGAAGGCAGCCCCAGCCGGTCATATGCTCTCCCAGGTGCCAGGGACAGCCAGCTAGGCCTGGCCCTTCCGATTCTGCACAAACTCATTAGACAGGGACTTGGGTGGGAACTGGAAGTAGGAGAGGCATTCCCAGGGCAAGCAGCGGTGGTCTGGGCCATCTGGGCACCGGGAACAGAGGACAAAATGCTCTGAAACCCATCTTGAGTGCAGAAGGTGGAGTCAAAGGAGGCAGACCCTCCTGCATATTCTTAACACGTCTTTGCACATCGTCTCACGGTGCTGATCAAAAGGGCTTTTTTGAGAGATTAGAAAAGAAAAGAAAGAAAAGAAAAGCCAAGTGTTCACGCATGCAGTCTTCCTAATTAACACTGTAGGCCCAGAGGGAGAGAGAAAGCACATCGGATTTTTCTGAAGCAGCTGTGCTCCCCACAGCAGTCTCTTCTCGGGGAAGCTTCAGGCTACTGCTCCTTGAGTCTCTGAATTTGGAGAGAGGCCTCTGACTGCTTCTGGTGAAGGGCTAGCTGACGTCTGGGGCAAAGTAGACATTCTCAAAGCCAGCCGCACAGGCAGCTGGAGTCTCGTAGCCTGGAATTCACAGGGGCCAAGCATAACACAAGGTCTTGTGCCTGCCCTCTGCTTTCATCTTCCCAATAACTCCATTCAGTCTTTGCCTCCCTTGCCAGGGAGGACTGTCACTGCCCGTGGTCACACAGCAAGGAGGGGATAGACACAAAGTTGAAAGACAGATTTGTGCGGGACTTCCCTGGTGGCTCAGTGGTAAAGAATCTTCCTGTCAGTGCAGGAGACACAGGTTCAGTCCCCAATCCGGGAAGATCCCACGTGCCTTGAAGCAACTAGGCCGGAGCCACAACTACAGAGCCCCTATGCTGCAGCTACTAAAGCCTGAGCACCCTACAGCCCCTGCTGCACAACAAGAGAAACCACCGCAATGAGAAGCTCCGCATCACAAATAGAGAGCAGCCCTGGCTCACTGCAACTAAAGAAAAGCTTGTGCAGTAGTGAAGACCCAGCACAGCCAAAAACAAATACATAAAATTATATTTAAAAAGACAGGTTTGTCTGAATCAAAGCCCAACTGTCATCAGTTCCCATCAGCATTCCACTAGCATGTTGGGCTCTGCCTCCCAGCTCACCCTGCTTTAGACACTGGGCTGTATCCAGGCCCTGGCATTGGTGGGGCTGGATTCAAGCCTGATCATTATGGACATGATGCCGTATGGGCCCTCCTTCATGAAGCTGTCCCTAACCCCAGGCCCCTCCTCTGTGCTCACAGCACACCCAGCGGGGACCTAGCAGCGTTCACCTTGCATCTGTTGCCATTATTGACTCAAGCTGCCTTTTGTGTAATTCTGTGAGCTTCTTGAGAGGAGAGAGATAGTAACTGTGTATTTATTCCCAGCACCTAGGCAGTGCCTGATACATACTAGATGTTTATAGAATGAGTGAATGACCTAAATAAGTGACATTTCCTGAATAAATTAAGCAACAAAAGAACAATGGAGTTATTTGCAACCCCATGGACTCTTTGCAACCCCATGGGCTCTTTGTGACCCCATGGACTGTGGCCTGCCAAGCTCCTTTGTCCATGGGGGTTCTCCAGGCAAGAATACTGGAGTGGGTTGCCATGCCATTCTCCAGGGGATCTTCCCAACCCAGGGATCGAACCCAGGTCTCCCACATTGCAGGTGGATTCTTTACCAGCTGAGACACAAGGGGAGCCCAACAATAGAGTAGCTTTCGGCCATGGAGAGGGCACCAATTACTGAATCAGAAATCCTGCCTTCATGTCCAGCTACCTTTTCTAATAACTGTGTGCCTTTGGACAAATCACTTAGCCTTTCTGGGCCTCTGCTGCCTTGTCTACAAGTGGAGGCAGTTGAAATTGAGCTCCCCAAGGTCGTATCCAATGCTGATATCCTATGAGTTTAGGTTGAATAGAGTCCATCCTTTATGAAGCATCCTGCTCAAATAAGATGCTCCAACCTCAACATGAAGAGATGGCATTCCTCAGACCCAGAGTTCAAGGATTTCTTTCTTGGGCTGGGGAGCCCCATAGCTATGCCCCTACTCATCCCTACCCCCCACTCCTGGTCACTTGGCTACTCCTCTGCCCAGGTACCAACATGTCCACCACATCCCTTTGGCTTGGTCCTCACTTCAAGCTCTTTCTAATTCGAGTTCCTCCATAACTACTCACTTTATATGGATCTGGTCCTCAAGCTAATACCCCCCCAACCCCCACTTTGTGGGCAGGACCCACTCAAGAGCTTCAGCACCTCTAATTAGAATGTCAGCCTCCATCTTAAACATCTTAAAATGATTCCTAGGCATTAGGAATGATGGTGTGGTTAGTCACCCAGAGCCAGACATTCTGAAGCGCAAAGTCAAGTAGGCCTTAAGAAGCACTACTGTTAATAAAGCTAGCGGATGTGATGAAATTCCAGCAGAACTATTTAAATCCCTAAAGGATGATACTATCAAGGTTTTGCATTCATTATGTCAGCAAATCTGGAAGACCCAACAGTGCCCACAAGACTGGAAAAGGTCAATCCTCTTCCCAATTCCCAAGAAGGGTAGTACCAAAGAGTGTGCTAACCATCAGACTATTGCACTCATCTCGCATGCTAGTATGGTCATACTTAAAATCTTTCATGCTAGGCTTCAGCATTATGAGAACCATGAACTTCCAGATGTCCAAGCTGGGTTTAGAAAAGGAAGAGGAACTAGAGATCAAATTGCCAACATTCACTGGATTATAGACGAAGCAAGGGAATTTCAGGAAAACATCTATCTCTGTTTCATCGACTACACTAAAGCCTTTGACTGTGTGGATCATAACAAACTGTGGAAAGCTCTTAGTGAGATGGGAATACCAGACCATCTTACCTGTCTCCGGAGAAGCAACAGTTAGAACCCTGTTTGGAACAACTGATTGGTTCAAGAAAGAGAAAGGAGTAAGACAGGGCTGTCTGCTGTCACCCTGTTTGTTTAACCTATACGCTGAGCACATCATGAGAAAAGACAGACTGGATGAGCTACAAGCTGGAATCAAGATAGGTGGGAGAAACATCAACAACCTCAGATATGAGGATGATACCACTCTAATGGCAGAAAATGAAGAGGAACTAAAGAGACTCTTGATGAGAGTGAAGGAAAACAATGAAAGAGGAGGCTTAAGACTAAATATTAAAAAAAAAAAAATCTAAGATCATGGCATCTGGCCCCATTACTGCATAGCAAATAGAAGGGGAAAAGTTGGAAGTAGTGACAGATTTCCACTTCTCGGGCTCTAAAATCACTGCGGATGGTGACTGCAGCCATGAAATCAGAAGATGATTGCTTCTTGGCAGGAAAGCAATGACAAACTTAGTGTGTTGAAAAGCAGAGACATTACTCTGCCGACAAAGGTCTGTATAGTCAAGGCTATGGTCTTCCCAGTGGTCATGTACGGTTGTGAGAGATGGACTGTAAAGAAGGCAGACGCCAAAGAATTGATGCCTTTGAACTGTGGTGCTGGAGAAGACTCCTGAGAGTCTCTTGGACAGGAAGGAGATCAAAACAGTCAATCTTAAGGGAGATCAACTGAATATTCACTGGAAGGACTGATGCTGAAGCTGCAGTATTTTGGTCATCTGATGTGAACAGATGACTCATTGTAAAAGTCCCCGATGCTGGGAAAGATTGAGGGTAGAAGGATAAGAGGGCGTCAGAAGACAAGATGGCTGGACGGCATCGCTGATGCAATGAACATGAACTTGGGCAAACTCCAGGAGATGGTGAGGGACAAGGAGGCCTCGCGTGCTGCAGTCCATGGGGCTGCGAAGAGTCGGGCATGACTGGGCGACTGAACAACAACAACAAAGGCTTGTAGCACATCAGGAAACCTTCATGAAAGGTCAATTTTTAAATTGCCCTTGTGAGGTGTTATTAATGGATTTGGGCAAGCAGACTGAAGGACACGCTGCAATACAGATATTGCTAATTAACACCATCCTAGCAGGTACATACTAATTGGGCACTTCCTGTGCCTGAATTCACTCCCTTTATCAAGTGGCTTTGATAAGAGAATGTGAGAGCCGGGTGTGAAGTCGTTTGCAGGGCTACTTGCTCAGCCAACGCCCAGTGCATGCAGGCAAGCAGGTAGCTGGCAGAGCAGAGATGGAGCTTTTCAGACAGAAAACGCCCTTTCCACTTCCCATTGCCTGAGTTTTGCAAAGAAAATGGCCGGAGGCGTTTTGCAGTGAAATGATGGCAGAGACATAGCAACTGAGTCAGCAGTAATGCGGGAATTCTAGTTTCTGAACCTGACATACTTTGAAGAAAACGATTTAAATTTGTCTTTAAAATGGGGAGGGAGTCACCCTGAGGCTTATTTGCAAAGGGCTTTGTATTGCTGGAATAAGAGGAAGCCACCAAAACTGCCATGAGGAACCTGGAGGAGAAAAGGCCCAGGTTGTTAGGGTGGGGTGGGGGGCGCGGGGTAGGTGATGCAGTGCCAGGCCTTCACACACACACACACACACACACACTCGCGCACACGCGCGCGCGCGCGCGCGCACGCACACACGGGGTGGCATGAGGACAAGGATCTGTCTATTCCCCCTCCCTGCTCTGTCCAGGAGGGGCTGGAAGATTCCTGCTCTGTGTGGGGAGCACTCTGCAATGATTTGAGCTCTGACTAGCAAGCTTCCTGTCTCTGTTATGAGTCTGGATGGCCACATGGCTGGATGGTCACAAAGGGGCTTCTATCACACAGATGGGCTCCACCACACATGGACAAGAAGCTTCCATCTGACCCTGACATCAACCAGATATGCTTAGCCTCATAACTGTGACAGGGCGGCAGTGATTTCCCACGTGGCTGGGGCACGGGAGTCCATCACAGGCCTGCGAGTCTTGGTTTTTCTAAATTCTTCCCACATTCATTGTTTATGGCAGATATATTGGTTCTCCATCACTTGATATCCAGATGTCACACCTGACCAAGCAATGCCCACACTCTAAGGATGCTAAAGAAGTTTTACATGACCCTGCCTGGGAGGATGTCTCAGAGGACCTAGGAGAATCCTCTCCCTGGTAGGGGGGACTCACCAGTTGTTGGACAGTTCCACGGGGAATGGATGATGAGAAGAATCCTGCAATTCACAGCCATCTGCCTACAGTTAATTTTTTGTGTCCTTTATATACAGAAAAGTACACTTGTGTCTTTGATTCATGTTCCCACCAAACACTACCACTACACAATGTGTAAGAAACAATCCTGCCCTCAGTGGCTTAAAATCTTGGGCGATAAACCAGCACGTGTGCAGGGAAGAATTAGAGGACAGCCAGACATACAACTTTGTGGAAACAGCCCTATGGGGTATTGAAATGAAAGGCAGGTACTGGTCAGGAGAGTCAGACAAACCCCACTCAGCATTCAAGTCCTGCTCTGTATTAGCTCAGTCATCTTGGATGGTTACTTAATCTCTCTGAGCCTCATTTTCCCTCTGTGTAAAATGGGAATAAGAATACTCACCTTTCTGAGCTCTTTTAAAGATTACAGGTAATATACATAAATTACCATCTAGTGATAACATTCTTACAGTGTTTATTAACTGCCAGGTACTGTGAAGTAAATTCATTCTATGAAGTAAGTATTATTTGTTGTTCAGTCACTAAGTCATATCCGACTCTTCTCCAACCCCACGGACGGTAGCCCACCAGGGATTCTGTCCATGGGATTCTCCAGGCAAGAATACTGGAGTGGGCTGCCATTCCTACTCCAGGGGATCTTTCCAACCCAGGGATCCAACCCACATCTCCTGCATTGCAGGCAGATTCTTTACCACTGAGCCATCAGGGAAGCCCAGATGGTAGAATTTTGAACTATGATAACTTGCTTCTGTCTAATTTGGGGTGCCCATCCCCAATATATAAATCAGGAGTCTGAGTCTCTAAGATGTTAGTAACTTACCCAAGGTCAGCAGCTAGTAGGTGACAGAACCCAAATATATACCAAGACAGACTGGCTAAACACAGCCTTAAACACTGCACTACATTGACTGATACAGTCGGTGCTTAATAACCTGTCCTTGTTCCTAACAGGACCAGCATCCCCCCCAAGACTGCACAACCAGCGCTACTGTGCGCTGGGCAACCTGGCAGAGTTCCCATCAAGAGTAGCATCCAGGCCTAAAAATCACCATAGCTTGCTTTTTTGATGCTGGTTAGGTGGGAGGAATAGAGAACACACCAGGTCAGGACAGCAGGACCAAAGACAGCAGGGCTGTCTCAGGACAGCCCTGAGAGAGATAGGGCAGGCCTGCCTGGGTGAAGTGTGCCATGCGCTGGGAGCCGTAAAAAATGCCCCAGAGCAGCGGGGCGGGGGCCAGAGCGTGGAGGCTCCTGAGACCCACATAGAAGATGGACTGGACTCAGTGACGGCCATAGGAGGCCAGGCCAGTGCTCAGGCCGGGCAATGTGACATGCTGAAATAGAAGCTGTATTTTAGAAATCAGCTAAAAAGCAGAGAGACCAGCCTTGGCAGGAAGGCCAGCAAGGACATCGCTGGTAACAATGATGTCTAAAGTGATGACACCATGAAATTGGAGAAAAGGGCAGATGAGTGTCATTATAAGGGTCTAAATTCAGTGAAGGAGACAGAGGAGTGAATGGAAGGGAATGAGGAGGAAACTTTAAAAGATGCCGCCAGCTTTACCAGTGATAACCGTTCAAAGAGCTATAGCCGCATTTTTTAACTTTCACTTTCCCATGAGTTCTCACCTCTGCTCCGCGCAGTACGCAAGCATTTATAAAGCAAGTGCAGTCTGTGAGATCTGCACATGATGAGCAACTGGGGAACATGCATGACGTGGGCCTGAGGTCTCTGACCTCAGAGCGTAGGATCCTTTCCTCTGGGAAAGCAGACCAGAACCACACACCGTGTCTGTGGCTCTCTGAAGCTCTTCCAAGATATGGGCGGCATATCAGCCAAGACAGAGGAAATAAGAGGCTCTCTGAAAATCCTTTGTTAACATCCTTCTGTTTAGAAATCACAACAGCTTGCTCTTTTGAGGCAACCCATCTGCCCACACATTTTCTAAAGGAAATATGGGAGGAGAGCTTGACATTTGTACCCAGATAAGGTGAAAAGTGGTGGAGAGTAAGTGTCATGGGGCTCTTAGTTCCTGCCCTTGGTGAGACAAGAAACTGGTCAGAACATTCCCTGTTCTCAGAACCTGATTGCAGGGTTAGTTGTTGCTAACTCAGAGCTCAGCTGCAGGCCATTTGTTGCAAACCCCTCTGCAGTCTGTCCCTGTCATCGAGAGAGACACCAGCTCTGAGATTTTGAGGCTGTTTGGAGGGCTGAATGATCCCACCTTTGCACAGAGAGCACAGAGAGCTGAAGCAACATGGACAATGTGTGTGTGTTAGTTGCTCAGTCCTGTCCAAACAACCCCATGGACCTCAGTCCTTGGCGACCCCATTGACTGTAGACTGCCAGGCACCCCCATCCATGGAATTCTCCAGGCAAGAATACTGGAGTGGGTAGCCATTCTCTTCTCCAGGGGATCTTCCCAACTCAGGGATCAAACCTGCGTCTCCTGCATTGCAGGCTGATTCTTTACCATCTGAGCCACCAGAAAAGCCTTAAATACTGGGAACTGAAGAAAGGGCAGGTGAAACCCTTCGTGCAGCTGAAACCTTTCATTCAGACTCAGCTTGTTGGTATCTTCTATCCTATCTCCCTGTGGCCATCTCTCCCGTGGGCAGAACTCCTCTTTTGGGGATGGGAGAGGCTAGGGAATCTCCCCCAACCTGGTAACAAACTCCAGAGGCATGTGGGCCAGAGATGATGAGGGAGATCCTCAGAGGAGAGGCCCTGCTGGGTCCAGCCGAACCCCCACACAGCAAGTCTGTTTCCTTCTAATCAGCCAAGCTGGCTCCCAGGCCAGGAGAAATTAGATTAGTCTGACAAGATTTGGGCTGTCAGAAAGCACATTTTATTTTTACCCTCAAGCCTGTGATCTTCTAGGTGTCTGCAAATTGGGGAATTATTTTTACCCAGATGTAGAAATCAAGTTATTCCACTTTGCCTTCCTGCATGCACTTCCCACATGGTGTTGGCTCTGCTGGTTGGAGTAGCCTGACCTCTGCAGAGTCAGAGCCGAGCTGGAATCTTGCCTGTGCCACTTTCAAGCTATATGTTATTCTGGGCGAGTCTTTTTAACCCTCTCTGAAACTCAACCTCCTTATCTGTAAAACACACAGGGTTAGAGATGACCTCTATTGTACCAAAGAATAAAAGGACAAGCTTTTTAAAAATGCACCTGTTTTAATACAATCCATTTTGTCTTTTCGCCCTCCCATTTGTGAAAAGGGCAGCATCTTATTTTTGTAGATCCAAGGACATTTGTCATGTTTTGGAAATGTATTATCTTTACCAAATGGAGGGATGGGTGATGGAGGAAAAATTAAGAAACAGAGAATGCAAGAAATGAAATGGTCCAGTTTGTAGAGACTGAAACATCCAGACTGTAGCTTCAAAGGCTGAGCTTTACAGGCCACCCCCAACCCGCCCCCCCACTGGCTCTCTCATTTACACCTGGCAGGAGTACCTCTTAGCCCTGAGGCTGCAAACGAAGCATCATCTCAGGCTCCATCTCTCAGGCTCTGCCTCCCCAGTGATTTGACATCCTCAGGGTTGAGAGCAAATGAGTCAAGCTGCGAGGACATGAGATGGTCTTGTTGGACTTTCTGAGGGACACAAGGGTGGTAGTACAAGAATCCTGCCCTCCTGACCAGCCCATAGAGATCAACAGCATGATAAAGTGACTTGCGGTCATTACAGACTTTGTGGGGCAATCACCAGCTTTCTAGCACTTCGGAGGAGGGAGGTCAGGGGAGCCAGAACAGGTATGCACAGGGAACACCAGCCATGCGCAGTGCTCTAAGAGCCAAGAAAGAAAGAGCACGTTACCTCTAGCACCGACATTTGTGGCCGCATCATTCATTCATGCCTTTCTTCTACCAAGACTCCAACTTTGTTCTTTTTTTTGCAAAACTGTTTTGCTTATTCTAGGTTTTGCTTTTCCATACAAATTTAGGAATAGCTTGTTACTTTCTATAAAAGAAAATAAAAGGTTGACATTTTTATAGAAATTATAGAACAGTACGGAAATAACTGCCATCTTAACACTGCTGAGCCTTCCAATCCAGGAATGTGAAGTGCTTCTCTCCATTTAGTTAGGTTATATCTTCTCTGATTTCCCTCAGCAGCATTTTGTAATTTTCAGCATATAATCTTGCACTTCTTTTGTCAAATGTATTCCTACATATTTTATCCTTTTTAATGATATTGTGAATGAGATTGTTTTCTTTCTTTTACCAAAAGCTACAAAGAAACAGGTGCACTAAGCAGAAATAGAGTCACAGATGCAGAGAACAAACTTATTACCAAGGGAGAAGGAGGCGGGTATGAACCAGGAGATTGGGACTAACATATGTACACTCCTAAGTATAAAACAGTTAACTAATGAGAACCTACTGAGTAGCACAGTGCTCTGTGGTGACCTAAATTGAAGGAAATCTAAAAAAGAGTGGATAAATGAATATGTATGACTGGTTCACTTTGCTGTACAGCAAGAAACTAATGCAACACTGTAAAGAAACTAAACTCCAATAAAAATTAATAGCAATAAAGACTAAGATTTTTGAAAAAAATCTCAAAATTTTGTTTAAAAATGTAGGCATATACTCGAAAGCTATTTATTCAGCTTAACTACTTTTTGGTTCATATAATAAAGATGTTTTGACAATTTGCTTTAATGTATATGGATATGTGTTGTTTTTTGTGGGTGTGTTACTTTTAGTTTTAAAGGAATTTTATTTTTGAAAATAGTTTTGAACAGAACTACTCTAGGCTGTCAATATTATACAATTAATTTGTCAGCCAACAAATCAATTTTTTTAAAGAATTAGAAAAAAAGAAGCAGGTGCCCTAGTATCTCTAACAGATGACACAGGAGAACAGTAAAGAAAACAGAAGGGAAAAAAGGAAAAAAAGCAACAATAGCAAAACAGAATTCCAGAGACTTAGCAGCAGCAGTAGCAGCATCTAGGACCATTCAGCGAAGGGTGAGCAACATCACACACCTCAGAAGACACTGAATGTTAGCAGCCTGTGATAATTAGCCTCCCAAGAAAGAAAAAAATTAAATTAGGTTCAGTGACTGCTAGTCAAGAAAAATAAAGATATGCATCTGTCTATCCACCTGACATGGTCATATTTTTAGAGTTTGACATTTGCTAGAACACATTGTTCTCTCCTAGAAGGCTCGTTTGCTCGGAGATGCTCCCTGAAGTATCACTGTCTTCTCTTTCCCCTGAATCCAGGGTCACCCCGGCAGCCCCCAGGGCCACCAGGCCTTTTCCCAGTGGTCCCTGGGGTTCCCTGTATCATAGAACCTTTCCAAGTTAATGTGCCTTTATTAACTTGAGAAAATCATCTCCTGCCAACACTGAGGAGACTGCTGAATCTGGATGGAGGTCTGATGCTGCCTGTCTGTGTTCTCGGCACAACAGCCTGTAAGCCAGGCCCAGGGAGAAAATTATGCAAAGGAAATTAATACTGCGGAATGGCTCCTATCTGAAGGGAGAAGAAAGGCAGCTGAAGCCATTAAAGTGAGTTAAGTGCTCAAAGACACAGCACTGTCCCTACCCCTGGGGCAGGCTCTCTCTGTCTGCCAGCTTCCCAGCAGCTTGGATGGAACAGATGGGCAGGGCCCCCGGGAACAAGGAGGCCAGGGTGTGCAAGAAGCAAATGCCGGCCAGTCTTTTGCAGAGCTCCAAGGAGGAAACAGCCCCTGGGGTGGGGATGGAGAGGAAAGCCAGCTGTTCCACAAGGTCCAGGGACCCTGCAGCATGACCCTGAGAGAGGCAGGTGATCGATGAAGGAGCCCCTTCTGTTTCCATTGGTGACATTCAGGGTATGAACAGGGTGCCGCTCTCTCACTCTACTGCAGATCCCAGAGCAGAGGAGAGAGCGGGAGGGAAAGACAGAGAATGCATGTGAGCAGCAAAGATGCCATGTCATCGCTGAGCCTCCAGGCAGGACTGGGCTCTCCCCTGGCCCGGGGGTCCTTGGAGGATGTTCATGCCTCCTCCCATTTCCTGGTTGCATCTGACCCCTGTCTCCCCAGGCCCGTTCTTCCTCTCCATTTCTCCTCTTTGACTTCTCACAGGCATCCCTATAGCAAACAGCCAGAGCAAGCACCAGGCCTCAGTCGCAGTTCACAGCAACCCATGTGAATCAGAGCCGCCCCCATCTCCATCCGAAGGAGACACTCAGCCTGCCTGGCTAACCCAACCCACAACTGATGAACCAGGTCCAGGCAGACCCGAGAGTGCTGACTCTGGGCTGCAGGCTCTGGTTTCCAACCCAGCTGGCTGCAGCGGCGGGGGTGGGGGTGGGGGGGTGAGGAGGTGGGAATTACATGCTACTTTGCCTCTCAGCAAGCAGGAGGGGCCCAGGCCTGGGTGGGCCCAGTTGCCTGCCCCAGCCCCCCACCCATATGCATCAGAGCACTGGCTGAGCCTTTATTTACTCAGCTGATCTAACATCAAGGGCTTCCCTTATGGCTCAGCTGGTTAAGAATCTGCCTGCAATACATCAGGGAGACCTGGGTTCGATCCCTGGGTTGGGAAGATCCCCTGGAGAAGGGAAAGGATACCCACTCCAGTATTCTGGCCTGGAGAATTCCATGGATTGTAGAGCCCATGGGATGGCAAAGAGTTGGACACGACTGAGCAACTTTCACTGACCTAACATCAAACCAGGGTCAGGAGAAGGCAAGAGTGTGAGAGAGTCAATTCCTAGGCAGGTTGATAAGAAGTCTGGGGTCCCTGAGGAGAAAGAAGTCTGGGGTCCCTGAGGAGAAAGGAGTCTGGGGCTCTTGAAGCACAGACAGTGATCTGGAACTCTAAAAGAGGAGGAAAGAACAAACATCTTTTTTTTCCCCCTACATTCCTTAGCCTTAATCACATAAAATGTTTTTTTTCTTTAAGCCTGGAACTGATGATTACACAACAAACAACTCAGTTTAAACTCTGTACTAAGGATTATATAACAACAATGTATCCGGCTTGAAGACAGTTTCTTCTTCCTGAAAACCTTCTGGCTAATCCTGTTATCTTAAAATGTAAATTATGGGAGTGGGTCTCAGATCAGGTCAGATCAGTCGCTCAGTCGTGTCCGACTCTTTGCGACCCCATGAATCGCAGCATGCCAGGCCTCCCTGTCCATCACCAGCTCCCGGAGTTCACTGAGACTCATGTCCATTGAGTCAGTGATGCCATCCAGCCATCTCATCCTCTGTCGTCCCCTTCTCCTCCCCGCTAATCCCTCCCAGCATCAGGGTCTTTTCCAATGAGTCAACTCTTCGCATGAGGTGGCCAAAGTACTGGAGTTTCAGCTTTAGCATCATTCCTTCCAAAGAAATCCCAGGGCTGATCTCCTTCAGAACGGACTGGTTGGATCTCCTTGCAGTCCAAGGGACTCTCAAGACTCTTCTCCAACACCACAGTTCAAAAGCATCAATTCTTTGGCGCTCAGCCTTCTTCACAGTCCAACTCTCACATCCATACATGACCACAGGAAAAACCATAGCCTTGACTAGACAAACCTTTGTTGGCAAAGTAATGTCTCTCTTTTGAATATGCTATCTAGGTTGGTCATAACTTTCCTTCCAAGGAGTAAGCGTCTTTTAATTTCATGGCTGCAGTCACCATCTGTAGTGATTTTGGAGCCCAGAAAAATAAAGTCTGATACTGTTTCCACTGGCTAGTAAGGTCTTTACAACTTTGAGACATTCTTTTGATTTATTGTAATAACTAATTTAAAAAGTATATAACTGCCTTGCTTAGACTAGCGAGGGGGGCACTCTCCGTCCCCCTTCTGATGTCTATGTCAGAAGCTTTCTCGTTCCTTTTCATACTTTAATAAAACTCTGCTACACAAAAGCTCTTGAGTGATCAAGCCTGGTCCCTGGTCCTGAAGCTCAATCTTCTTTGGAGATCACGAATCAGACACCATTCACCGTAAGCTATCAAGTGGATGCTGGTGCCCAGGACAGGAATCAGGGTCATCACAACCCGAAAGAGTCTAGATTCTCACCCAGAAGGCCTTAGACAAAACCAGCAGCTCAAAACTGTTAGGCCTAAAAATAGGAAACCAAGCTGACAGGTAGAGAGGCTTCCTGAGTTACGAAACTAGGGCTGCAGTCCCTGGGTTTGGGAGCCTAGAAGGAGTGGACTGGTGGAAGCACAGAGTATTGCTCTTAGCACCTGAGTGACTGACTAGTCGGGACCCAAGGCAGCAGAACCAGGCTTGAGGGGGCGGGGCAGACGGAGCACCAGCCCCGGGCTTGTTGGGAGAGCTAAATATGGGGATGGCACAGAAGCACAGCTTGTCCCCTGCCAGACAGCCAATTAGAGTTCTCCAAACAGCAGCTGTTTCAGTACCCATGTAGAAACCTTCCCTGCTTCCAGCACTACAAAGGACCGAGTTGTTCCACCCGAGCGGGATCGCTCCTCCAGTGACAGAACTTGTTTATGTTCGTAACTTTAAATATCATGCTTCAACTCAACACTTGTGGCTCTTACCACTAAAAAGAAACAAAGCAGATAAATCACAAAGCCTGTGATCCTCATCATCTGCGCAACCGGTGAACATGCACCAGGTTCTTCTCACGGGCCAAGCACCAGAGAGGCGATACAGCTGCCCTGGGCATGAGCTCTGCTCTCTGAGAGCTGATGGGGTGGTAGGGAATATCCACTGTGTACACAGACACCTCACAGGAGGTTTCTTCCAGGAGAGATCTGAAACAAATGCCGTGAACACACGTGGTAGACACGTATGCATTTCCTAGCTCTGTCCCCAGAGAGAGCCCAGAAACAGTGACTTCCTAGTGGCCACATCATGCCCAGTGCCCAGATCTTAGTTTCTAAATGCCTTCTTCAATAAAAGAACCCAAGGCTAATTGGGAAAATAGCTAATTCTCCCAGGTATGGGGTGCAGCAGGTTGGAGGAGGCATATAGGAGCCAACCTGAAAAAGCTTTCAATAGCCAAACCTAGAACAATTTGAATTACTAAATATATAAGGATAATATAAGATTATAGTGTAAGAACAAAATATTGCATATACAAATTTAGTTATATTTATGTTTATGTCAAATAAAGCCTGATATATGAAATAAAAATAAAACTAAATATCTGTGTGTCCATTCTGAGATGAGGGAATGAGTAAAAAATAAGAGACGGGATAGGTCTTCCTTAGCAAAGAATTACAATGAATAAATGTAGAAGGAATGAGCAAAACAGATCATCAGTAGATCAGCACAGTAGGAATTGCTATAAGCAGGATGCACTGATAAATGCTAAAATTAGTGGGAGAAACTTAAGGGGAAACACAGCCTCCAAGTATTGCTCCCCAAATTCAATAATTAACATCACAAATTCTTTGGTTCCCTCCCCTCTAGGAAATGATGCTTAATTCCCCTCCTCTTGGATGTGGGCTGGATGCAGAGATTCATGAATATTTGTGGAAGGGGAAACATAGGAACATTACTGTGGAGAAACCTGGCAAGCGTGACCTTAATGAAGGGATCAAGGTTCCCATCACCAGTGATGTTAATACTCTGACATCATGTGCCCACAGATAATGTGGGAGGAAAGGATACGTCTGTGATATTTTTCCAAACATTTGTAACCTTAGCCTATGAATGAGAACATACCAGCTAAACCCAAGCTGAAGGATATTCTATGAAACATCTAACTACTACTCCTCAAGAGTGTTAAGGTCATGAAAATCAAAGAAAGACTGATGAACTGTCAAGGTTTAGGGGAGATTAAGAAAAGATGATGACTAAATGTAATGTGCTACCTTGGATTGGAGTCTTCCCTGGTGGTTCAGTGGTAAAGAACCTGCCTGCCGGTGCAGGAGATGTGGGTTCGATCCCTGGGTCGGGAAGATCCCCTGCAGAAGGAAATGGCAACCCACTCCAGTATTCTTGCCTGGGAAATCCCGTGAACAGATAAACCTGGCAGACTACAATCCATGGGGTCGCAGAGTCAGACACGACTTAACAACTAAACATCTTGGGTTGGATCTTGGAACAGAAAAAAAGACACAAATCGTGACACAAATCCTGTGTGTGCCAAGCGTGCATGTATAGAACACACCCCAAGAAGCATAGCAAAGGCTTTGGGAAGGAAGCCACAAAAGTCACTGCTCAAGTCCTCAACTACCCCTGAGTGATATAGACAAAAGGCAGTCTCCAAAAGCAAAGCAAAGGCTTTGAAAACAATGTGAGCCCCGGAACCAACACCCTCAGGAAGTAAGACAAAACTTGCAGTGTAAATCTAATTGGTGTGATTGCCGGCTAAAACATAATGCTCCACATTTCTCTGGAGGACTTTAACAGGGCCTAGAGTCTCATGATTAAATATGCAAACTCTCCTAGATATCATCCAAAATTATCCAACATACCAAGAACCACGAAAATCTGACCATTCTCAAAGGGAAAGAGACAACCAATAGATGCCAATCTTAACATGATCCAGATGTTGGAATTGTCAGATGAAGACTTCAAAGCACTAAATGAGGAAAAACTGAACACTCCTGAAATGAATGGGAAGTTCTCAACAGAGAAACACAAATCATAACAAGAAAATAAAATGGAATTTTAAAATGAGAATACATTATCCAAAAGAAAAAAAAATCACTGCTGCTGCTGCTAAGTCGCTTCAGTTGTGTCCGACTCTGTGCGACCCCATAGATGGCAGCCCACCAGGCTCCCCCATCCCTGGGATTCTCCAGGCAAGAACACTGGAGTGGGTTGCCATGTCCTTCTCCAATGCATGAAAGTGAAAAGTGAAAGCGAAGTCGCTCAGTTGTGTTCGATTCCTAGTGACCCCATGGACTGCAGCCTACCAGGCTCCTCCATCCTTGGGATTTTCCAGGCAAGACTACTGGAGAGGGGTGCCATTGCCTTCTCTGCTAGAGCAGCTACCAGAGGTAAATACAAGGAAATATAGCTGTGAGCGAGGTCGCCTGATGCCTCCCCAATTCTGGACTAGTCACTCCCCTATCAGAGGCTGTGAGGAGTGACTGATCCCCTACAACTCCTCCAAACCTTCGTTCTGGGGCACTACTGGAGGCTCCTCCAGCCATCATGTTTTCTAATCCCCTCCAAAATATGAAGGCAGATTGGCTCATGGCCCAAACCACATCCCAATGTCATAAGATAAGGAAGGAAATTCAGGCCCTTTCAATCCAGTCTTCTGACCTCCCAGGTGTAGAGTCTGAAGGCAGAGAAGGAAAGCTACTATTTGCTCAAGACTCCACAGAAAGCCAGATCTTCCAACACTATTGTGAAACTAGAGTTCTGGGGCTCCTGAGCTTTTGTGTCTGGCTATCCCCTAGGTCTGTTAATAACTGACATGTCCATAGACTATGTACCAGGAACTATTCTAAGTCTATCTATCTAAAGATCCATCAATGGATCCATCTATTTTCCCTTTTTTGTATCTATTTTCCCCTTCTGTCATCTATCTTCCCTTCTTTTTTTAACCTATGTATTTTCTATTCTTCCATCTTTCCTTTCTATCTAACCATCTATCCATTCATCCACCCACCTATCCATCTATCTTCTATCCATCTATTTTACCTTCTTTCCTTCCTGTCTATCTTCACTTCCTCATATCGATCTTTTCTTCTGTCTTCTATCTTTCCTTCTCTGCTATTTTGGCCATGTCATGCAGCTTGTGAGATGTTAGTTCCCTGACCAGGGACTGACCCTAGGCCCTGGCAGTGAAAGTGTCAAGTCCTAACCACTAAACTGCCAGAGAATTCCCTCTTCTTTTTAAAAACATATTTATTTCCTATCTATTTTTCCTTCTTTCCTAGCTATTTATTTTCTATCCATCCAGTCTTCTTTCTTTTTATTCCAGTCTTGGCTTTTTATTTTATTTTTTAATTTTTATTATAGAGCTTATTTACAATGTTGTGCTAGTTTCAAGTGTACAGCAAAGTGAATCAGTTAAAATATATATATTTTTTCACTCTTTTTAGATTATTTTCCCATATACACCACTACAGAGTATAGCGTTCCTTTTACAGTGGGTTCTTATTGGTTATCTATTTTGTATATAGATCTCAATCTCACAATTTATCCCCCCTTACCCTTTGGTAACCATACATTTGTTTTATAGATCTATAACTCTATTTCTGCTTTGTAGAAAAGTTCATTTGTACCCTGTTTTTTCCTTCTTTCCTTCCTATCTATTTTCTATCCATCTATTTTTCCTCTTTTCCTTCCATTTATCTATCTGCTTACCTATCTATTCACTCTAAATCCTCACATTGGCTCAATTGAGGTAGGTACAGTTATTCTCCCTGTTTTATAGGTGGAAAAACTAAAAAATACTGAGAGGTTAAGAAATTCCCAAAGAGGACATATCTATCTGTAAGCATTGGTTCTGGAATCGGACCTCAGACCTGGCTCCAGCATCTGAGCTCCAAACCATCACTGTCCTCCTCTCAGGAAGAACAATCCAGACCAAAAATTCTCTAAAACGTTCCTTGGTCCAGAGCAGAATGTGCCCCTGACCCATGTCCCACACCCTCGGGAGCATTTCTAACCAGAGGAAATTTGGCTAAAAGCCATATGAAAGGCAGCTTTGAAGGAGAAAATAAGGAGGTAGGAGCTGACAAGAGGCCCCAGAAGCCTGGAAGGCACTGTTGCTAGGCAACCTGCCCTCTGGTCCTCACAGGACTAGAGTTTCCTCCCAGGCTCCTCTGTTCTTTCTTAACAACAGCTGACACAGCAGCTCCTTCTCCACTCCCAGCGTGCCGCCCCCCTGAGTCACTGCCATGCCCAGTCTCACGCTGAAGGTAGCTTGGCTCTGCCCCAAGACCCCTGGTGAGTCTAGATAAGGAGCCTTCAGCCATGCTGGAATCCAGCCTCCCTTCCTTCCTGGGAAAGTCCAGTCCCCTATGGCTACCAGGGAAGGGGGGCTTCAACCAAGAAGGAGGTTTAGCAGAGCATCAGCAAAGCATCTTGCAACTGAGCTCAGTCTAACTGGGGGCGCCGGTTAGTGGCTTGCATGGTGGTCAGGGGGAAGGCAGTCTCCTTGTCCTGCTTCGTTTTCACCTTCGTCAGAGGTATCTGCTTTGCCACCAGCTCTGTCCAGGGACCAACAAAGTGTGGCTGCTGTTGGAGCCTCACAAATGTGCCCCTTGGATTCACTAGGAAGTCCAAAAGGAGACAGATTAATCATCCTGCTCTCTAAACTCCTTTCCTGGTTTCCCCGTGACTCACTGAAGGTGAAAGGCTATTTTCACAGCCCACTCTAAAAGGCTAGAAAAATGAGATCATCATGACCCAGCAAAGAGGGGCAGACACTGTCCCCCACCCCCAGGAAAGCCATCAAAGCTGTTGGGTGCTCCGAGTGCTTTCTCTGCCAACAAGTCCACTCGTGGGAGCAACTCAGGGTCCAGTCTCCTTCCACAGAGGCCCCTCCTTCCACCACCCTGCCCCATTCAGCTCTCAAACCATCTAGCCACCTTCAGAAACACAGAGCTGTGCCACTCTCAGTAAACAGCCTCATTGGATGCCTTGTATGGGCCAGATTACTGACTTTAATAACTTAAGAGTGTGGCAGCCAACAACATGCCAGAAATCATTCACTATTTGTTTAGTTATATAAATATGTATTTAGTTATATAAATGTTAATATTTAGTCAATATTATTAGGAAACTTGCCAATTTTTGTGCACAGGAATGACTAAGAAGGGGAGCTCCCACCATAAATGCATCCTGATGACAAGTTGCTCAAATACCACTTTGCAGAGGTAAAGGTGGCAGGTTGGGTCTTCACATCATCCAGGCCTGGAAAGGCACCCAGAAACACAAAGCTGCTTCCTGCTGAAGGCAAAAAGCATCCTTCAGCTGCACTTGAACATCTTCTCCAAGGTCATTTCCAAAAATGGGCTCCAGGGTCAGGGTCACTGATGCTGATGGGGTATCAAGCCCACTTCCCACTCATCTCTTCTGGAACCCAGAGCTCTCCTGTGGGTCTTTCAAAGAAGAGGGAGACACACAGGTGGAGAAGGAGGAGGGCAAGGCCTGTGAGGTGTTCAGAACCCTAAACCCCTCCCATTTGATGCAGGGGGAAGTTGTGTTTCTAACATATTGTCAATTTTCCAGAAAGCAGCAAGTAACTGTTTGCCTTTTTCCTAACCTGATATCCCAGGTTTGGACACTTGCCCCAAGAGGCATGGAGTAGTTTTCACCAGTTCATTGGTAGAGTTCCCATGCAGAGGGAGCAGAGATCTCATTATTAATCCATCCTTCTGGTGAAACACCAAAGAGCTAGTTTGTTTCGGTCAGCAAAGCTTACAGTTCTCACTTGGTTGCCCACCCCTCAAGAAGCTATCTTCAGTCAATGAGTCCTAAGGCTCTGAGTGGTCATACTGGGTAACTTTGCACTGGGGTGAAAGAAAGGAGATCCTGGATAACTCCTGTGCTCAGGAAGAGGAGCAGGGAAGTTCTTTAACTTCTAATCTCAATGGCACTCCTCCCACCCTCCATCACACACACACAAGTACACACCATCATCGGTATAATAGTTTGTTTTCCTTAGAATGACAAAAGTCCTGCTCAGTTCATCAGACCCTGTCCTCTATCATCACCTCATATCCTCTGAAACCATAGATGAGGCCTGGAGGAGTGGACAAAAGAGGGCGTCTTCCTGTCTCATACTCATAGCAGAAACCAAGAGGCAAAGCATGACACCGGAGTGTGTGGTCTTGGGGAAACCTCATCCACAAGCTTCAAGAAGCCTCTCAGGCCCTGGAATTCTTCTGTTCCCAAAACATATCTGTTGAAAATGTCCCCACATAAATCATCAATACTTATATATCACATTCACAACCAATGGCATTTAATCATCTTCTCTGGATACCCAGAAGAATCAGGGGATCTGGGGAGGAGCAGCAACATTTCCTAGGTATTTTTCTTGGTGTTGATGTTGAGGCCTAGGAGGTGACATGAAAAATTCCTTTTTTGGAGATGAATAAAAAATAATATTGCTCCAGTTACCATTGCCAACTAACAAGACACCCCAAACTTGGTGGTTTAAATGACAGCAGTCACGTGTTTTGCTCATGACTCTGCCATTTGAACACAGTTCAGTGGAGCCAAGTCGTTTCTCTCCATTTAGCATCAGCTGAGGCAGCTTCACTGGAACAGGAGGTTCCCCTCCTACAGCAAGTGGCCCATTCATATGACTGGCCATGTTGTGGTGTCAGTCCTCTTCAAAGGGGCCTCTCCACAGTGTGACTTGGGCTTCCTCACAGCATGGAAGCTCGGTTTCACTGGGAACATCTTAACAGAAGCAAGAAGTTGTATCACTGCTTTATAAACCAGCCACAGAAGTCACAAAGTATCACTCCCCCCATAACCATCTGTCCACCCACATACATGAAAAGACAGATCCCACTTTTTGATGGGAGAATTACAATTGCATTGTAAGATAAGCATGTTGAATGAGAGATACTATGGCAGCCATTTGGGGAAAATACAACCTGTCATAAACATTAGCTATAACTTGAACCCTTACAATATTCTAGACTCTGACCTAAAGTATTTAATATGAGTTTTCATTCTAAATCTCACAATCAGTCCATAAATCAGTATAGTTAATAGCATTATCCCATTTTACAGAAGAGAAAACTGAGGCTTAGTGATAGATTAAGTAAGTTATCAGCTTGAAAGTGGTAGCACTGGACTTTGAATCCACCTGGATCAAGTGCTAGAGCTCACAACCACTGCACTATAAGCGTCTCAGCACTGATGGCTAGTCATGGGTCAGGACTCATTGAAATGACCTAGAGAACAGAACTTGCAGATAGGAGCCAAGATTTTAGTTTCATCTCTGCTGATCATAATTAAAGGTGTCATTTATTATAGGCCATGTGCTATGTTAAGCACTTTACATGCATTATCTCACATATTCCTTAAAATTATTCTATGAGGGAGTTATTACAGGAGGTCTATTTAGTAAGTGAGAGAATTAAGGTTCCAAGAGGTGAAGTAATTCACTCAAGTTGCGTAGAAGTTAATTAACTGAACTGGGATTTAATACTCATTCTGTCCAACTCCGAGGCTCCTAATCACTTCAATCTAAGACCTGGGTCCCTGGACAAACCCCTTCATTCTCTGAACCTTACCTGTAACAAGGGAAGACTATGAGTTCTACCATCCTTTTGGCTCCACCATAGGTGGATGGCCCTGGGCAGTAGGCACCAGAGTCTTTAGCATTAAATCCCTTTAAGGCACGGTGTTAAATAATCTGCCTCCAATGTGGGAGACCTGGGTTCGATTCCTGGGTTGGGAAGATTGGACATGACTTTTCAAGGTTGAGAAAGTGAAAGAGAAAGATGCTCAGCCTTGTCCGACTCTTTGCGACCCCATGGATTGTAGCCTGCCAGGCTCCTCTGTCCATAGAATTCTCCAGGCCAGAATACTGGAATGGTTAGCCATTCCCTTCTCCAGGGGATCTTCCCAACTCAGGGATCGAACTTAGCACAAATGACATTTTGGGCTGGACAGTTCTTTGTTATCAGGGCTGTCCTGTGGATTATAGGAATTTTAGCAGCATCCCTGGTCTCTACCCATTAGATGCCATTCACATACCTCTCCCTAAGTTATGACAACTAAAGATGTCTCCAGGGACCTCCCTGGCAGTCCAGAGATTAAGACTTGGCCTTTCAATGCAGGGAGTGGGGTTTGATCCCTAGTTGGGGAGCTAAGATCCCAACATGCCTTGCAGCCAAAAAACCAAAACACAAAACAGAAGCAATATTGTAACAAATTCGATAAAGACTTTAAAAATGGTCTACATCAAAACTATCTTTTAAAAAAGATGTCTCCACACCTTGCCATATGTCCCCCAGGAGGCAATCTTGTTCCACCCCTTCCCCATCCCCATTCAGAATCTCTGTGTTACGGTAACATTCCAGTGGCCCAATTCTCAGTCTTCACAGAGGGCCTGGTGGGCAGCATCTCCTTCCTCAGAAGTTCCTGTCCTCTTCCTGGTAACATCCCTGGCTGGGAGAATCAAGGAGCGATCTGGGTGGTATAACAAACCCTTTCGTTTCCCTTTGTGGGGCTATGCGTTTGCTTTACGCTTAGATGCTCATTGG
Source organism: Bubalus bubalis (assembly GCF_019923935.1). Taxonomy (NCBI): domain Eukaryota; kingdom Metazoa; phylum Chordata; class Mammalia; order Artiodactyla; family Bovidae; genus Bubalus; species Bubalus bubalis. The sequence continues at coordinate 9,455,995 of NC_059175.1, forward strand.
TTCAGAAATTGGTGGCCCTTGGATGCCAGCAAGTGCCAAGTGTCAGACTAAAGTGTAGAAGTCTTTCCCCCTCCCCCCTCCCCACTTCCTCTCTCCATCCCTCCTGCTACCCTGGACTCTGCTTCTCTCTCCTATTCTCCCCACTCCCCCGCTCTTTCTCATCAGACACTGGCAGAGCAGGGGAGCCGCTGTTGCCAGGAAACTGTTTGCACACTATTCCCAGCAGGCCCTTCCTCTGAGTGGAGCCTGAGGAGAGCCAACAATGGCCCCCCAGCACCAGAGGGATCCAACTCCCCCGCTCAGTTCCCCACAGACTCTGCTCACAGAAGCACTCCTGCTGTCACACACTGCGGGGGGACATACCTGGAGCAATGGGGGACAACCCAGGACCTCATGCTTCCAAAGCACAGAGCACTAGAGTCGGGGAGATGCAAGAAAGAAAACCCCCCCGCCAGCAGCCTGAGGCTCCTGCCCTCTGCTCCTGGAGTCCAGCCAGGTTCCCACCCCCGCACCGGGCAGCTGGGATGCAAGCACAGGTCAGAGGTGTTGGGTTTAGAGCCTGAATCTGGCAGCTCCCACACCTGCCCTTGTGGGAAGGAGGCTGCTTTCCCTCCTGCATGAGAGCCTGTGAGAACACTGGGTGCCTTACCACGTCTCTCAGCTCTTCTCTCTCACAGGTTAACTACCCCCATTTCCTTTGATGAACAGTCCTGCGATATGATTTGCAGACACAGAACCAGCCTGGATGTGTTTCCTTGCCCGTGGCACCTCCAAAGAAACATAGTCAGATCATTCTCTCCTTTTTCTATCATTTTCCAATTGCTGATTCCAGCAACCTGTATAAAAAATAACCTAGACATAGTGTATTATATTTTTGCACGCTTCAGCACATTCTATGATGTAACTGTCTTGACATAATTACTTCAGGTTTGTGTCACCATTGGGACATTGGGATTTCTCCCCATGCCCTTAATCAGGGGCTCATTACTTCTCTTAATACTTCTTGAGTATTCTTAAGACTTGAGTCTATATTTTTATTAAAGCAACTGACTGCAACTGGCAGTGTTTCTGCAGGCCCTGTGCTGGCCCAAAGGATCAGCACTCCTTTTCTAAGTTCTGCCAGATTATCTAATTTATCATCTCTTCTAGGATTTTGCAAGGGATGAACATCTGTGGTTTCTGGAAAAAAAAAAAAAAAAAAACCTTTAGGAAAAACCAGGAGATGTGCTTGCCTCCAGTCATTTAGCATCTCTTTCTCCATAGGCTTTAAAGATAACCGATGACAACAGATTTGTAATGCCAGTTTTTGGTGTTGTGTGACATAACTCATCTGGTCTTAGACATCGTCCTCACTTGGTGCCATTAGATCTTCCTTCCCACCCCTTCTCCTATCTTTGGATGACGTTCGCCCTAAGCCATGTTTATTCTGCAAATTTTCAGTTTGGAAGATCCTTCTCTCTGATGCAGTAGAGAAGAAAAACAGGAAATGAGCAGGGCCGCTGGCCCCGTCATCTGTCAACATTACATCATCTGCTCCTGGCCCTTATTTCTTCATTGTTTTTGATCCCTGTGCAGCTTCTTAAATGCTCTTGTTTTTTCCCTTAGCACTTTCTGCGAGCCTCAGCTTGTTCTGGGTTCTCTCTCACCTTTCTGGCATGATTCCTGCGGGGTTAGTGTCACTCCTTTGAGTTTGTCTCTGACTCTTTGCCATTTTGTTTTTAACGGAAAATTATTATACTACTAATATTTTATTTAGCAGCCTCTTCCACCCCTCCTGACAAAGGCTGCTTATAGCCACAGGCTCCACCCCATAAGATCTATAAGATCTTACCTCCATTTTTTTGGCTTCAGCCCTCATAAGCTCAGACCATACACAACCAGTGCAGTTTTAGAGGTGTAAAGAACCAAAGAGCATGGCTTACAAAAGAAATCTCGACCCCAAGAGAGTGTGAGATTAAAAAAAACAAAAAAAATAGGAAAATGAGAGTAATAAGGAATATTAGGGCTCTTGCAAAACCAAATTTCCCTGATCACCTGAGATGTTTGTGGAAAGTGCAGATTCTTATCATCACCCGGGACTTCCTGAGTCTCTAGGAGGGAAGCCGAGGTGTTCATTTTTAAACAGTTTCATCAGATGTTTGTCATGTAAACCAAAGTTTGACAGTCACTTTACTAGAGGCCAGAGAGAGGAGAACAGAGTAAGCTTTGATGGCTGAGATGGATTGGAAAATCCAGGCCTGCCCATTATCCTCTGTACTGCCACATCACTCTGAATTGATGTGATTTCAAAGGAATCTTTCATTGGGGGTCAGAAGGGAGTTGAACATCAGAAGAAATAAGACCCTAACTGAAATGTTAACAGAGAAATTTCTAGGACTCAGTTGTAGAACTAGAATTTCACGCTGACATTAGAATAGTCATTCTTGCATTATTTGTCTTTTTAAATCACACCATGTAAGGACATACCTTGGGGGCATATACTGTGAGTTGAGTTCCAGACCACCAGGATAAAGTAAATATCACAATAAAGTGAGCACACAAATGTTTCAGCTCCCAGTACCTATAAAAGTTATGTTTATACAACATTGTAATCCATTAAGTATACAATAGCACTCCAAAAAAACAGTGTATGTACCTTAATTTAAAAAGTTAATTGCTACCTAAATGTAAGGCTGGATACTACAAAAGTCTTAGAAGAATACATAGGCAGAACACTCTTTGACATAAATTGCAGCAATATCTTTTTGGATCTACCTCCTAGAGAAATGAAAAAAAACTTTTTAATGGTACCTAATTAAACTTAAAAGCTTTTGTACAGCAAAGGAAGCAATAAACAAAATGAAAAGACAACCCACAGAACAGGAGAAAACATTTGCTAACAAAGTGACCAACAAGGGATTAATCTCCAAAATATACAAACAGTTCATGCAGCTCAATATAAAAAAAAAATTCAACCCAATCAAAAAATAAGCAGAAGATCTAAGTATAGACATTTCCCCAAAGAAGACATATAGGGAGCCAAAAAGCACATAAAAAGATGCTCAACATCACTAATTATGAGAGAAATGAAAATCAAAACTATAATGAGATATCACCTCAAACCAGTCAGAATAACCATCATCAGAAAACTCTATAAGTAGTAAAAGTTGGAGAGGGTAGGCAGAAAAGGGAGCCTTCCTACACTGTTCAAGGGAATGTAAATTGGTACAGCTGCTATGGAGAACTGTATGGAGGTTCCTTAAAAAACTAAAAATAGAGCTACCATATGGTCCAGAAATTTCAATCCTGGGCATATATCTGGAGAAAACCACCCCAGTGTTCACTGGCATTATTTGCAATAGCTAAGACAGGAAAGCAACCCAAATGTCCATCAACAGAGGAAAGAAGATGTGGTACATATCTACAATGGAATATTATTCAGCCATAAAAAAGAATGAAATAGTGCCATTTGCAATAACATAGATGGACCTAGAGACTATCACACTAAGTATGACAGAGAAAGACAAATATCATATGATATTACTTATGTGTAGAATCTAAAAAGAATGTTATACAAACGAACTTATTTATAAAACAAAAGCAGACTCATAGACTTCCAAAACAAATTTATGGTTATCAAAGGGAAAATGTGGGTGAGGGGAAGCGATAAATTACAAGTTTGAGATTAACATATATTAATTACTATATATGAATATATGATCAACAAGGACCTACTGTATAGCACAGGTAACTCTACTCAATATTCTATAAACACCTACATGGGAAAAGAATCTGAAAAAGAACAGATATATGTATATCTATAATTGAATCACTTAGCTGTAACTTGAAACTAACATAACATTGTAAATCAACTAGACTCCAATATAAAATAAAAATTAAATTTAAAAATATAGTTTATTGCTGGAGAAAAGACAGTCTCTTCAATAAGTAGTAGTGGGAATACTGGACAGCTACATATGAAACAATGAGATTAGAACATTCCTTCACACTGTATACAAAAATAAACTCAAAATGGTTTAAAGACCTAAATGTAAAATGGAAATCATAAAACTCCTAGAAGAGAACATAGGCAGAACACTCTGACATAAACTGAAGCAATATTTTCTTGAACTAGTCTAACATGAAAGAAATAAAAGCAAAAATAAATGGGACCTAATTAAACTTACAAGTTTAAAAGCTTTTGCATAGCAAAGGAAACCATCACAACAACAAAACAAAAAGAATACCTACAGAATGGGAGAAAACATTTGCAAATAACATGATCAAACCAGATGGCTCAGTGGTAAAGAATCTGCCTGTCAATGCAGGAGACACCAAAGATTTGGGTTTGATCCCTGGGTCGGAAAGATCCTCTGGAAGAGGAAATGGCAACCCACTCCAGTATTCTTGCCTGGGAAATCCTATGGACAGAGGAGCCTGGTGGGGTTCCAGTCCATGGAGTCACAAAGACTCAGACACAACTGAGCGACTGAGCATGCACACACCCAAAATATTTAAAACATCAATACAACTCAGTATAAAAAAAAAAAAAAAAGGAGCAAAAGACCTGAATAGACATTTCTCCAAATAAGACATACAGATGGCTAACAGGCACATTAAAAGATGTTCAACGTTGATAATTGTTACAGAAATGCAAATCAGAACCTCAAAGAGGTATCCCCTGTCAGAATAACTATCATCAAAAGATCTACAAACAACAAATGTCAGATATAAACTACTGTATATTAAATAGATAAATAACAAGGATCTATTGTATAGTGCAGGGAATTATACCCATTATCTTATAATAACCTATAATGGAGTATAATCTGCAAAAATACTGAATCACTATGCTGAATACCAAGACAATCTTGAAAATCTACTATATTTCAAAAAAGTTTACTGCTTAAAAATACTAATCATCATCTTAGGCTTCAGCGAGTCATTGTGTCAATTCAGAAACGTTAAAGCTCACCAATCACACATCTCCACAACAAATACTTATAATAATAAAAGCTTGAAATATTGTGAGAATTAACCAAAATGTGGTACAGAGACACAAAGTAAGCAAATACTCCTGGAAAAATGATGCAGACAGCCTTGCTCTGCAAGGGTGGCTGCAAATTGTCGATTTGTAAAAGATGCCATTATCTGTGAAACACAATAAAGTGAGGCACAATAAAATGAGGTATGCTTGTACTTGGACAAGAATTCAGCACATACACACTCTTTGATAAATGTCACGGTGCTGGACAGTGGAAACACCTGAGTTTTGAAGTCTGGTAGACCTGCACAGGAGTACTATGTCTTCCAATGAATAGCTGAATGACCTTGTTCAAGTTGTTTAGCTATACATACAAAATGGGGACAGTAATACTAATCTTGATTTTTCAGAAAATCAGTGAGTAAATAATGTATTGCTAAAGCACCCAGGTTTCCCACATTGCAGGCAGATTCTTCACCATCTGAGCCACACGGGAAGCCCCCGTAAAGCACTTACTGCATATTAAATGTTCAACACACATTCCTTTCCCTTCTTCCCTAAGGAAGATGTCAGATACTAACCATTTTTCCCGCTCCATGGAGAGTTCTTAGGGAAAACTTCACATCCAATTCAGGGAAACTGCTGTTATGTAACTGCTGTAAGCAGCCCAAAACTCCAGGACAAGAAGGACTGGCTCTGTCCTAAGTGGGGTTCTAATTTAAGGCTTGACTTATTAATTATTTATTACCTGTCCAAAGTGGTTGTTAGTATGTTATACTTTCGGAGTGAGTTTTCCTAATAAGGATCTAAAAATTAGAGACTTCTCCATGCTGCAGTGTATCTTGGAATTCTTTTCATGGGAAAATGTTTTTTGGAATAAAAAGCTATGGGATTTTGGAATTCTTGTTCATATGAATTCCTTTCTTTTGAATAATATTTAATCTTTAATAACCACAGTTTGGGGGTATTCTGGGAGACTATATCTATGATTATGGTTCTTCTGTTTTTTTTAAACTAACAATGCTGACCCATTAACAATCAAGGACTTTCTCTATTCATTTACACAGTATTTATGAAGTACATAGCAGCTAGTTTGACTTGATGGGTCATTGTTCCAAACTCTACCGGCCTCAGGATCCCTCCTGACACTTGTTTGCAGACTGCCAGAACTTTTCTCAGATCCCTTAAAAATTTAGGGAACCTAATAAGGAGTTTTAGTTTATGGTCACATCTTATATTTACATAATGACTCCTTTGATGATAAGCCCTTAGACTAGAATCCAAGATTATAGCTTACTGCCAAGCCCGTCAGTATGAGAAACAAGGCAGGGAATGTAACTTTTTTCGCCTCTGTTGCTGGAAGGATGGTTAATGAGATGACACATAGTTAAGGACCTGTCAAAGTGCTGTCCAAGGGTGGAAATATTTTTTTAGACTTCAAGCAAGAAGTGATACTCTCTTCCAAATTTGAGTCTTAAAACTTCATTCTTACCACAAATTCAGAAAGAGGGTCCTGGTAAGTGAGTCACTAACAGTCAGCCATTTTTTATTAATAGGTAACATTCATTAGTAAGATTCAGTATATAAGGTGAGTACATAAAGAAGGAAGGGAGGGAGGCTGGTTCTGGCAAATGACCTAGGGACAACAGCAACTGGAACCTGCAGAAGAGGATACAGGGACTTCCCTAGTGGGCCGGTGGCTGACTCTGCATTCCCAATGCATGGGGCCAGGGTTCGATTCCTGGCTGGGGAACTAGATTCCACATGCCGCAACTAAGAGTTCTCGTGCTGCAACTACAGATCTTGCATGCTGAAACTAAGCCCTGGTGCAGCCAAATAAATATATATATTTTTTAAAGAAGAAGAGGATGCAGATTGCCCCAGTGTAGACTCTTTCCTCAACCTCTTTTGCCAAGGGTGACTGACTGTTCTGTGAAAGTGAAATTCTCTCAGTTGTGTCCAACTCTTTGCAACCCCATGGACTACACAGTCCATGGAATTCTTCAGGCCAGATATGGGAGTAGGTAGCCATTCCCTTCAGGGGATCTTTCCAACCCAATCCAGGTATCAAACCCAGGTCTCCCACATCTTCAGCGGATTCTTTACCAGCTGAGCCAGCAGGGAACTGTTCAGTAGTGAACAGGAATTAGGGATTGAAGTGAAAATCCACTGTGTGTTCTTTAAAGTTCTTGCAAATAACTGTGTATACGAACTTGTATCTAAATTCTATTAATGATTTCAATCATTCTCAACTATGCCTTTCTTTATTTTCATGAACCCTTTTCAGTTATGCTCAAATGGATATATATGCATGGCTAGGTGAATTGTATTTGCTACAGTTAAGGCTTTGATGTCAGGATTAGTAAAATGTGGATAATCTGAGCCCTCCCACAACCACCTTCAAAATTCTGTCTTAAGGAGGCTTAATTCCCAAGATTCCTGGGTCTTAGAAAATAAAAACAGAAGTGCTCCATAAAATCAATAGGCACTCCCAAATGTCCCTCAAAAACTGTTATGTTTAACTCTTTTTTACTTGAGGGATTTTAAATAGGAAATGAGAAGCAAGGAAGGAGTATTAGTTAAGGACAGAGGTGATCAAGATGGCACTAGGCATTTAGAATTAGCTGCTGTAACAAATAACAAAATATAGAATGACTCAAATACAACAGAAGTTTATTTACCAAGTGGATGTTCCTTCTCAGAAGTTGGCTTCTCTCTGTCACCCAACTGTCATTCAAAGGTTCAGGCTGACAGGGGCTTTGCCATATTCATCATAATCATTTCCATCCTAGGGGAAAAAGTATGGAGTAGTATTTTATGGAAAATTTCTACAGACCAGGCCTGGAAATGGGATATATGGCTTCTGTTCCAATTCAGTTGGCTAGAACTTGGCATTACTTGACTGGAAGGGAGGCTGGGAAATGTGGTCTTAGCTGTATGCCCAGGACTATAAGGAAACAGATGAGTGAATAGTTAGCAAATCTCTGACACAGAAAGTATGTATATATTTACTGCCCTCTCTGCTCTACAGATCTAGAACACTAATACTTCATTCCCAGGACCACTACAGAAAGTCAAGAGATGGCTATGTTTATTATAAGAGACAACAGCAAGGTGGGAGCTACTGTCTCCTGAAGGCTTCCTGTGCTCTAGAACCTGTGTCAGATGCACACATTATTTTATTTAATGCTCACGTCAACTCTGATTTTACAAACAAGGCGACTGAGAGAGGATAAGTCACCTGACTGAGGACTCACAGGTAGTCAGTGACAGAGCTGGGATGTGAACCCAGGCTGTCTAACTCTGATGGCCGAGTGCTTTGCTGCCTCATTATACAACCATCACCGCATTACAGAAGGACCAAAGTATAAATTGCAATCTACTCCAAAGTTAAGCCAGGATTCTTCTATTTTCAACACAAGGAAAAGGAAGGAACAATCTTCAGATTTTGAAAATCCTCATGTGAACGAACTTGAAATAGAAAATCAGGAAAGCCTTTTGGCCAAGTTTAGAATTCCCTGGAACTCCTTTGATTCTGCCATTGAAACCTCATTTGAGCCTTTCCGGTTTATTTTTAGTTCTCACCAGGCACCATATCCTGGATCAGTAAAGCAGATTCAAACATCCTTATGAGGATTTTGGATATAAGTGAGATTTTTTAACTGAGGGTGAAAGAAATGCAGCTAAACTATGAGACAAGAATATCTAAAATAAATAAGAGCCCAATATTTAAGCAGTAAGTGTCCACATTTACTACAGCCTGCTGGACTTTGCTGTGACTAAGGCTGAGATCCCCCAGAAACCTCACTTGTTCCCCAAGTATGTTGTCCCCCGCCTGAGCTTAGAACCTGAAGGCTCTATAATTTAGTTAGCACCCTTTCCCAACACTGTCTGAAACCCCAGCAAGGACAGTGCAGATTCCTAAACTCTGCAAACACTCATCTAATCTTTGTGGTTGACCTTGGTTGATTGCTTGTATGGAATATAAGGGATATAAAACCTGGTTGATCATGCAGACCAAAATCAGAAGATGGAAATAGAGATACGTGTCATAAATATCATGTGAGTTGGGTTAGTGAATTCTGCTCACCATGACCTGTAGTTAGCAGTTTTGGTACCCGTGAACACTGGATCCAGGGACACCCTTGGGTTTATACTCAATATTCCATCACAGACAGTGGTCCTAAACCAAGACCATTTGTTTTGCTACTGGCATCTTGCTCACCTTTTGAGGCTGTTTGGGAAAAACAATCACCTCTAGCTCTCCTGTAAATCTTCCAGGAACAGCCTCTCCAGCTACTTGTGTTAACATACATCACGCCACACATCATGCCACATGTGAATCATAGCCATGGGAAGAAAAGCAGTAAAGGCAAACCAACTTTTCCTGTTACTACCGTGACAAGATCATCCTTTCCTTACACACAACTGTTTCCTCAAGAAGAGGAATAGAGTAAGTGACAACATTACTGGACAAGGCACAGGGAATTATATTCAATATCTTATAATGACCTATAGTGGAAAGTGAATGTCGCTCAGTTGTGTCCAACTCTTTGTAATCCCATGGAATATACAGTCCATGGAACTCTCCAGGCCAGAATACTGGAATGGGTGTAGCCTTTCCCTTCTCCAGGGGATCTTCCCAACCCAGGGATCGAACCCAGGTCTCCCACATTGCAGGAGGATTCTTTACCAGCTGAGCCACAAGGGAAGCCCCTATAATGGAAAAGAATCTGAAAAAGAATATGTGTGTATGTGTGTATAACTGAATCACTTTGCTGTGTACTTGATACTAACACAACATTGTAAATTAACTGTACTTCAACTTTAAAAGTTATTGGAATATGGCCAACTGTTTATAAAGTTGGGTAGTATACAAGGGTGGTCATTATATAATTATATGCAATCATTTCATGATTTTTCAATATTTTATAATAAACTAAATATCAAAGAGAAATAATCTGAACTGAGTTTCTTGTTATTTTCAGCTGTCCTACTCACCAGGGCATCCTGAGCCACAAGGAACTGAATCCTACCAACAACCATGTGAGCTTGGACACAGATCCTTCCCCATTCAAGCTTTCAGATGAGACCTCAGCTCTGATTGTCACATTGAACACAACCTCATGAGAAATCTAAAGGCAGAGGCCCCAGTTAAGCTATGCCTGCATTCCTGATGCACGGGAACTATGAGATAATAAATGTGTGTTATTTAAGCCACTAAGATTGTGGTAATATCATTATACAGCAATAGATAACTGATGCAGTGTTTATACCTAGAGATGACAAGCCATTTCTCCTTTTGGGTCATCGGTGTAGGGGGTCTGAGGAGTTTAAAGAATACTTTAGCTGAGTGCCACACTCACTCAATTGCTTTGAGCTGTGGCCTGGAATATTAGAATTAGAATTAGAATATTAGAATTTTTTTGAAACTACTTAGACAATTCTGCTGTGTTACAAAATTTGCGAACTACTGCAAAGGTAGTAATCTCATGTTCCCCTTCTTTTTCAACTGTCACCCTTTTACTATTCTCAGACTCTCTCCTAAAAGCACCTTGCTTCATTCTCACTTTTGACTCTTTAATCTGCCTGGGTATGCGCACGTAACCAGCTGGGAAGATAAAAGATGGCTGTGTCTATCAGGAGAGAAGGATAAGTTGGAAATCTAGAATGAGGTGTACATTTTTGGATCTTTTAGTGACACACACTGGTGCTGATTAAGAAGTTGCAAGAAACCATCAAATATGCTAGCTTTTAAGTTTAACAAGTAATAGAGTAATAGACACCATCAGAGAATGTACAGTAAATGCTGGATCTGTATCATCATTACCTAGTGAATGCTGTCTGAAACTTTTTGAGAAACCTGTGACCTTGCACCTTCCTTTGATAAATCACCACATAATGACTATCTCTTCCTCAGTGCCTGTATTTAAGGACACCTGTCTATGCATGTCTGGGTGTAACATATAAACGTATCAGTTGTTATTTTTGCTAGTTAGGATGGCTGGTGGCTGACTTGTTCGGATTGATAAATGTGTTTCTGATTTTTCTTTGCACTGTGTCACAGGGGACACTGGGCAGAAATCTGCCCGGAGCAATATGATTATTACATTACTGATTTGGAACCTTGATGCCCCCAAACCACAAGGGCATAATAACCTACCTGGGGGAGAAAATACCCCCCTGGCTGGAGGCCAGGGGGACAGCTGACAAGGAGCATGGCTTGCCTGTGTGCACCTGGCTTCCTGCTCTGCTCCATCGCATCACGCTCTGCTGACCCCTGACCACAGAAGACCAGCCTTACTGCCCGTCTCCAAACACTGCTGCTTGCTTTGAATGAGCATTGCCTCCTCTCCTGACCCTGGCTGCTAAACTATGCTTGAGGTTAGACATTGATTTATTGCTTGTTTGCAGTTAAAATTGGCCTATATAAAAAGGAAAGCAATTTTAACAGTGCCTCTCGTGAGAGTTTTTAATTCCTCCTTAACCCTTCTCCTGAACAAAAGAAGCTTGAGGTTAAGGCAGCAGTATAAAATATACCTCACTCCTCAGAGAGCTCAACTGCTCTGCGCCCCACCCAGAGTGCCATCTCTCAGTGGCAGTAAAGCACAGTAGATGGGAACATGCACTTTGACATTAACAGAATAAGGTTTCCAGATCCACCATCTACCAGCTTCATAACTTGCGGATATGCTACTTCACCTCTCTAGACCTCTGCTTTCTCATCTACTCAGCACAGTACCTGCCACATGTTAGGTGTTCAATGAATAGGAGCTATTATCATTGTTATTTATATTTTTCACCCAAAGGTGTGATGGATCCAGATACATATTCACAAACTGGGTTACAGTCCACCCAAATTGTAATTTACTATCTCTATCTCCAGCTATTCCATCAAAGAGGAGGTCAAGCCCAGGACAGTGGTTTCATTCTTAGCTACCCCTACATATATTTCTATTTTGTTGTTGCTGTTTAGTTGCTAAGCACGGCCAACTCTTTTGTGACACCATGGATTGTAGCCTGCCAGGCTCCTCTGTCCATGGGATTTCCCAGGTAAGAATATTGGAGTGGGTTGCCATTTCCTTCTCCAGGCGATCTTCCTAACCCAGGATCTAACTCGCATCTCCTACTTGGCAAGCAGATTCTTTACCACTGAGCCACCTGGGAAGCCATATTTCTATTTACAGAAGTCAAAATCACCATCAGTTCCTAAGAAATACCATTTGCAGGTGCCAAGCATAGTGTTAGGTGCTGGAGGAGACAAAAACATAAGATTTGTGAGCTTGGAAGTGGATCCTTTCCCATTTATCTTTCAAATGAAATCTCAGCTCTGAAGACATTGATCACAGTCTGACAGGAGAACTTGAAGCAGAGCCCCAATGTAGTCATGCCTGACATTCCACTCCTGGGTATTTATCCGAAAAAAATGAAAACCCTAATTCAAAAAGATACATGCACCCCAATGTTTATGGCAGCACCATTACTATTTACAATTACTAAGATATGGAAACAACCATCAACAGATAAATGGGTAAAGAACATGTGGTATGTATATACAATGGAATATTAGCCATAAAAAGAAAGAAATTTTGCTATTTGCAACAACATGGATGGTATGCAAAATAAGTCAGACAAAGACAAATACTGTATTATATCACTTATATGTGAAATCTACAACAAACTGGTGAATATTACAAAAAAAAAATCACTCAAACATAGAAATCAAACTAGTGGTTATCAATAGAAGGAAGCAGGGAGGGGCAAGATAGGAGTAGGGGATTAAGAGCTACAAAACTACTACCTACAAAATAAATAAGCCTCAAGGATATATAGTACAAGACAGGAAACCAGGAAATGTAGCCAATATTTTAAATAACTATCAGTTCAGTTCAGTTCAGTCGCTCAGTCGTGTCCAACTCTTTGCGACCCATGAATCGCAGCATGCCAGGCCTCCCTGTCCATCACCAACTCCTGGAGTTCACTCAGACTCATGTGCATCGAGTCAGTGATGCCATCCAGCCATCTCATCCTCTGTCGTCCCCTTCTCCTCCTGCCCCCAATCCCTCCCAGCATCAGAGTCTTTTCCAATGAGTCAGCTCTTCACATGAGGTGGCCAAAGTATTGGAGTTTCAGCTTTAGCATCATTCCTTCCAAAGAAATCCCAGGGCTGATCTCCTTCAGAATGGACTGGTTGGATCTTCTTGTAGTCCAAGGGACTCTCAAGAGTCTTCTCCAACACCACAGTTCAAAAGCATCAATTCTTCGGCTCTCAGCTTTCTTCACAGTCCAACTCTCACATCCATACATGACCACAGGAAAAACCATAGCTTTGACTAGACGGACCTTTGTTGGCTAAGTAATATCTCTGCTTTTGAATATGCTATCTAGGTTGGTCATAACTTACCTTCCAAGGAGTAAGCGTCTTTTAATTTCATGGCTGCAGTCACCATCTGCAGTGATTTTGGAGCCCCCCAAAAATAAAGTCTGACACTGTTTCCCCATCTATTTCCCATGAAGTGATGGGACCAGATGCCATGGTCTTCATTTTCTGAATGTTGAGCTTTAAGCCAACTTTTTCACTCTCCACTTTCACTTTCATCAAGAGGCTTTTGAGTTCCTCTTCACTTTCTGCCATAAGGGTGGTGTCATCTGCATATCTGAGGTTATTGATATTTCTCCTGGCAATCTTGATTCCAGCTTGTGTTTCTTCCAGTCCAGCGTTTCTCATGATGTACTCTGCATAGAAGTTAAATAAGCAGGGTGACAATATACAGCCTTGATGTACTCCTTTTCCTATTTGGAAATGAAATGTAATCTTTAAGAACTGTGAATCACTATGTTGTACACCTGAAACTTAAGAGATAAATAAATAAATATGTATTGTTTAAGCCACTAAATCTGTAGTAATATTGTTACTAGTGACACCTGCCTTAGTAGCATATAATCTAACTGGGGATATATTACATGTCTACTGTGTTAACCAACAGTAGGAGGTAGAAATTGACAAGTGCTAGAAAAATATGGCTAATTCCCAAAGTGATCTATGGTCAATCAACATGTGGGGGCTTCCCTGGTGGTCTAGTGGTTAAGAATCCGCCTGCCAATGCTGGGGACAAGGGATTAAGCTCTGGTCCAGGAAGATCCCACATGCCACGGATCAACTAAGCCATTGCACCACATGTGGCAAGCCCACATGCCACAGCTACTGCAGCCCGAGCACCTAGAGCCTATGCTTTGCAACAAAAGAAGCCGCTGCAATGAGAAGCCCGTGTCCCGCAATGAAGAACAGCCCCTGCTCTCTGCAACTACAGAAAGCCTCCATGCAGCAACCAAGACCCAGGCAAAAATAAATAAATAAATCTTTTTTTTTTTAAATCTGTATGTGGAATTCTCACTATTCAATGATAAATGATAAATCCTAAAATACAGTATTGAGAGCCTAATTGTGTCTGTTAAAATCAGATGATAATTGTTAAAATCATTTCTAAACTTTGTAACAGGTAAGTACTGTGCTATCTTTAGTCATCCAATAAATATACAAAATAAATAGATACACATGGGTAGGATTCAAAAATCTACGGTGGTTTAGTCTCTAAGACATGTCCGACTCTTACGACCCCATGGACTGTAGCCACCAAGCTCCTCTGTCCAGGGGATTCTCCAGGCAAGGATACTGGAGTACCATGAAAATTTCCATACTGTCACACTGTGAGCTTTGGCTTCCCACAGTCTAGGGAAGAGTACAGTTTTGACTTGTTTTGATTCATCAACCATTTTTTGGACTAAGAATATGCCTGGGTGGAGTTGAATCATGGTGCTATAGCGTCCACGTTGAGGAATGATGAGGGAAGAAGCCCTCTAATTCTAAGCAGCTTAACCCGATTTGGGCAAAGCCAAGTGTGAGAACCATAAAGGCTTTTCTGGCCTCCCACAACCCTCTGCTAACTGTATAATGGAAATGATGACAATTACTTCAAAGTCCCTGGTGATTCCTGGGTCTTTGGTAATGGTCATTGTCGATTCACCTCAGCCAACCAGCTGCCTTCTGGACTTGCCTTTTGTACCAAACCTTTAATGAAACTGGCATTTGTGTCAATAAACTTTAAGCCCATCTTTGCTGAGATAATTATCCAGATCACTCAAATTTTAGCTACTTTAGATAATTATAGCCATTTAGCCTGGAATATAAGGTGATGATTAAAGGAGAAGGAATCAGAGGTCCCCATGCCTAAGTCAATTAGGTGGAAATGCTGGCAGTTCTCAGCTCAGGCCTCTGATTTGAATGCACAAGCCTCAGGGCCTCACAAAGAATAACTCACTTATAAAATACACATTTGTTTGGCTGGATCATGATCTAATTTGCAGACATAATGATTTTACCACATTAGCTGTTAAGGGGGAAAGCTCTCTCATGAACACCACCATAGAGACTGGAGCATCAACAACCAGAGTTACATTCCATTTTACCATAGATGAGCAAAGGTGATCACAAAAATCACCGCATAGATTTCAAAACTATCCACATCCACAGACAAAAAACAAATTTTACAGTTTCACTAGATTTCTTTTCCATGGCTTGGTAAAACTTCAAGGTGCCAACTTTTAGCCATTTCATGTATTTGTCCCTATATTCTTAATATAACAAAATTCACTAATTACAAAAAGGACTCATGTTTTCACTTTGGTCAAAAGCTTGAAATATTCAGGAGAAAACAAAACAAAACCCTCTGGAGACCAGGAAATTATGACACTTAATTCCCTTTCCTTCTGTGGACTAGAAAGACAAAGCCCTTTACTAATCACCCCACCCCCACTTCCATCTCCACCTGTCAACATTTAAAACTGGAGAGTAATGGTAGACAGGCTTCTCCTGCAGGTCATAATTGCCTTTCCAACAGAGAGGCTATCTCCAAAGCAACCAAGATATGAGCTATGTATTCAGGCTGCAACTTTCTATGTAAATTGCTTCCAGTGAAATTGAAATTTCCCAAAAGAAAGCCTGTACCGATTCAGTCTATTAAATGCATTCCTATCTCAAATGCAGGGTTGTACTCTAGCAGCTAGGAAATTGTCTATGCTCCATACATTGTACACAGAGATAAGACCCAAGAGCTTTATAATCTGACCCTAAATTTAAGAAGAAATCCTGTCATTATTCATAATTCAATAATTGTTGTTCAATACTTAAAGTAGCCCAGCTGTCCACAGCGGCCTGCATTAGTCCCAAAATGAAATAATTGTGTTTTACACACCATCGTCTCACATTAGCTCTTTTTTTCTGTACTAGCTTTGAAATGCTTTTGTGCAAGGAATTTTGGGTTTTGGCACGTGTTAATTATTCATTATTAAATGTTCCCCATAAACTTTTCTGTTTCGTTCTGTTTGCTTAATGTTTTGTTTTTGTTTTTTGCCATAAACTGCTCTACTCCAGAGACGAATCAGATAATGTTCTATTATACTAAGGCAACATTATTATTGTTCAGTCGATAAACGCTTTGCCTAAGCAACCCTGGGGATGAGATACGCGAAACCCTTGGGGCACACAATTTGGTGAGCACTTGACATAGACTTCCAGATCACTGAACTACTCACACCTCATTTGGCCCATGTCTGCCTCCATCAGCCATCACCAGCCCTTTTCTCTCTTGGGCCCACCTAACTTCCCCCCAACTACCCTACACCTGATACCTCTAGGCTCCTTCAAACTCTGTTCATGAAAATCAAGGAACAGGGAAATAAATGTGACAGGCTCACTTTGTTGGCAGAATGCCTCCCAATATTCATTCTCTCCTTTTTCCATTACGATACAACTCCTGACTTTTAGCTGGGCACACGGCTAACTGGAATATAGGTAGGGATGACATAAGACTAGTTCAAGCCAATGGCATATAAACGTAAGTTTCTTTTTGTGAATGTTTGGGAAAGTCCACATTTTATGTGACTGGCCTAAGCCCGTTGCCCCCTTTCTTCATTGCCCTTTTCTCCATCCTGCTACATAGTAAATATGGCTAGCCTTCCAGCTACCATATTGGTGCAAGAAGTTGAGGGCCACATCCTATGGCAGAGAACTCTGTGGAACAGAGCCGCCATGCCAGCCCCGGACGGTCTACCTCCAAACCTTAATGTGAAAAACAAAACACACTTTCATCTTGTTTAAGCCATAATTACCTGGCATGCCTGTTACTTGCGATGGAATTTGATCTCAACTATAGGCAGTCTGATTTTCATTAGCACCAGAACTAATTTTTTTGTGTGTCAACATTCAGATCATGAATCTTTTCAGCACCTGGTAAGATCATGTGCTTCTGTTTATAATAGCCAGGACATGGAAGCAACCTAGATGTCCATCAGCAGATGAATGGATAAGAAAGCTGTGGTACATATACACAATGGAGTATTACTCAGCCATTAAAAAGAATACATTTGAATCAGTTCTAATGAGGTGGATGAAACTGGAGCCTATTATACAGAGTGAAGTAAGCCAGAAAGAAAAACACCAATACAGTATACTAACGCATATATATGGAATTTAGAAAGATGGTAACAATAACCCTGTGTACGAGACAGCAAAAGAGACACTGATGTATAGAACAGTCTTATGGACTCTGTGAGAGAGGGAGAGGGTGGGAAGATTTGGGAGAATGGCATTGAAACATGTAAAATATCGTGTATGAAACGAGTTGCCAGTCCAGGTTCGATGCACGATGCTGGATGCTTGGGGCTGGTGCACTGGGACAACCCAGAGGGATGGAATGGGGAGGGAGGAGGGAGGAGGGTTTGGGATGGGGAACACATGTATACCTGTGGTGGATTCATTTTGATATTTGGCAAAACTAATACAATTATGTAAAGTTTAAAAATAAAATAAAATTTAAAAAAAATTAAAAAAAAAAGATCATGTGCTTGACAAATATTTGATAAATTCGTTAAAAGACTAACCCCATTAGTAAAGAAAAAGCTCATTTAATGTACTCATTTAATGCCAAAACATCAGAATTTTAATAGATGAGAACAAAAAAGTATGTCTTATTTTTTGTAAGCAAAAAAGTATGTCTTATTTTTTGTAAGCAAAAAATGATGAAATTCAGGAATCTAGGCTCAGAAGTCTGTTCCACTGACTGTGTGATTTCACTTTCTGGGACTGCTCATCTCTGAGATGGGTCCCTTGTTCTTAGAGGGCTGGGAACTGGGGAGGGAGTGAGGCAAAAAGAAAGTCTACTGGGTGAACCTCTAGCTCTGCAGCCCCTGCTTCATCCTAAGCAGGTCTACCTTTAAAATTCCATATAAGATTTTGTTTGATAAGGAAATGAGAATCTTCAAAATCATGGGACCAGCTCATCTGTAAGAATCCTTCCAGTTCTGACATTGTATGATTAGAAAGACTCCCACAAGGCCAGAAAGAGGCAGGTGGTAGCCTGCTGTGAAGCTGAGTCAAATTGGGAGTGGCGTTGTCCCGGATGTGTTGCCAAAGGCAAAGTGAGAGCCCGGGGAAGAGATGGGAAGATGTCAGATCCAACGGGGAGGCTACAGGACGGGGCTGTTTTTTTTTCTGTTTGGCTCCAGTTCTGCATTAAACACAAGGATGAGTACATGTTCAAGGACAGACATTTGCTTAATAGATGCGTATTCAAAGTTAAATACTGATGAATAGTTATACATGTCACAATTGAACTGAGCAGATGCTGGCTGGATGCAGCTCATCTCATTTATTTATGAGACGCTTCAGCAGAGGAAGGAGGGAAAGGCTGAGCAGTGTCACTGGCCGGCACTCAGTGCTCACTAGCAGGGGTGGGGGATGAGGGGGGTGGTTGGAGAGGTCCTCACGCCTAGAGCCCCAACCTGGGAACAGCCCTGCCAGCTGCACAGCAGACAAGGCACAGACACAGATCTGGGAGCCAGGAGACTGTGGGCCACTCTCAGTTCTGCTCCTTCAGCCAAGTCACTCTCCCTCACCGAGTTTGCTTCCTTTTTTGTAAATGAGCAGAGTGAGCTAGATGACCTTGAAATTTCCAGGGTTCAAGGTGTGAGATGCAGGGGGTGGGCATGGAACGCTTCTTCACTTGGGCTGTGTCTCTGGATGGAGGGAACTGCCCCAGTGTGATCCTTTTGGACACTTCTCACTCTCCGACTCACACCGGATCTGCAGAGGCAGGGACTTATCTGGTCGGTAGCTTGGGGGAGAACAAGTGGGCAAACTTGACTTCATCCTTCCTGCCTGGCAGAGGGGGCAGGGGGTCAGCCTCCACCGCCGCCCCAGGAGCAGCTCTCTGCTGTCAAGGCTCTGCTTCTATCCCGTGCTGCCTGAGACAGGGTGGATGCTCCTCCCTTCCCAGGCCCTCTGGGCTAAGCTCTTAACGGCACATCCTTCCACCTACCTCAGTGCAACTTCACCTCACAGTCTGAATGTTGAGGTGGCCCACATGCCAGTGTTGAAGGGGATTCCTCTGTCCTGGGGGTTCTTTTATTAAACAACCTTGAGAGGGAGGTACTGTTATCCCCATTCTACAGATGAAGAAACTGAGACTCAGCTTAATTAACTTACCCAGATTCTCAATATCAGCTGGGTGATGTCATCTACCTCATAGGGTTGGTATAAGAATGGTATGAGCCATGTGTCAACATGGTTTTTAATGTTGTATCTTTGAAGCCTGGCTGTGTGACATGAAGGAGGATCACGTGACGCAGCCTCTTTGGAGAGCAGCCCCCCCTCAGCAGTCTGATGGATAAAGGGGGGAACCTGTCTTCAAAGCCACAGCTCCAAGACCCTCCATCTACACTTTAGCTATCTCCTCCTCAGGAGCAGTCAGCTGAACAGAAGCGAGCGGTGGGACCACCAGTTCCCAGGGAAACCACTTATCTCAGTGGATGCCCGGTGCCCGGAGGAGATGCTGGGGCGGGCAGGCTTGCAGTCTGGCCAAGTTTCTCACAGGAGGTGCAGCTCACCTGGGAGCCCCTCCTGAGGGCGACCTCCCACCCTCCCTGTCAGAAAAGAGAAACTTCCACCTGGAGAAGCCATCAGCTGCAGTTAGAATGAATGGCCTTCAAACGCCAGCAGTCCCTTGCTTAAACCTTACCTCCTCCAGAGGCATCTTCCACCATCCAGAGCAGCAATTCTCAACCCTACCAGTCCTGAGAATCCCCCAAGAGGACTTGAAAAAGCAGGGAAGCCTGGGCCCTGTCCCTCCCCAAGGAAATCAGAATTTCTGGGGCTGGCCACAGAGGCCAAGGTTGGGGACCGCTGTTGAGGACAAAGCCCCACTCTTACCACTCCCAGAGCCCATATCCCACTTTGATGTGTTTCAACAAATGCCAAGGCCATCATGTTTACTGGATTTCTGCTAACTTGTGAGCCCCACCTCAACAAGGAGTGCCTGCTGCCCCCCTCTGCAGCGCATGACACAGTTCTTGATGTTCAGCAGCAACTCAAATAACGTTTGGTGAATAAAATAAAATAGTAGTAACTTGGAAATCAGGACTTCCCCTCCCCCCGAAATCAATACATTTTTGCAATGAAAATTAAAGACAAGTATATATGCTTGCATATGTATGTCTCACAGTTTCATAGTTGAAAAACATAAACAGCTCACACAATTCTTACATAAACCCTATGAGGTAAGTACTGTTGCCCAGCTGTGAGAACTTGGGCAAGTTAATCAAAGTGGAGCCTCAATTTCTTCTTCTTTAAAATTGGAATAATAGTGTCTCCCTCAGAAGGCAACGGCACCCCACTCCAGTATTCTTGCCTGGAAAATCTCAAGGATGGAGGAGCCTGGTGGGCTGTGGTCCATGGGGTCGCTAAGAGTTGGACAGGACTGAGCGACTTCACTTTCACTTTTCACTTTCCTGCATTGGAGAAGGAAATGGCAACCCACTCCAGTGTTCTTGCCTGGAGAATCCCAGGGACGGCAGAGCCTGGTGGGCTGCTGTCTATGGGGTCTCACAGAGTCGGACACGACTGAAGCGACTTAGCAGCAGCAGCAGCAGAAGGCTGTTAAGTAGATTAAATGAGATAACCCTGGTACTTAGCACACTCCCCGGCCCCTGAAGAGGGTTCCAGAAAGCTAGTTATTGTTGCTGCTATTGTTCTTATCATTCCCCTCATGTTACAACAGGTAAACTGAGGCACAAAGAGGTTAAAAGCTTGACTAAGATTCCCACAGGTTTAGGACTCAAACCAAGGTCCTCTGACTCTCTATCTTGTATTCTTTTATATGCCCTATTGAGAATATTCCTTGGAGATGGTGAGAGGCAGGCAACATCAGCCTACTTTTCCAGATGGGAACATAAATGACTGAGAGGTGATTTGCTTGGAAACCATAGGACTAATGGATCAGCGGCATGGGGTGCGGGGGGGGGGGGGGGGGTGCGCGGGGGGGTGGGGAGGATGCTGATACAGAAATCAGGGGCTGTCCCTCTGCTCCCCCAGTGGATTTTCACCAGGCCGCATCTCCTCCCCCGTGCTCCGTACCTGCCCCTAGCCTGGGCATTGACAAGGCGACCACGGGGCATCTGCAGCCCGGGGGCCCAGGGAGCCTCCACACAGCAGGAGGCAGTGTCCCTGTGGACTCCGCCCCTGCCCTGTGCCGAGCCGCTCATCTGCGCTGAGCCCCAGCACCCGAGACGCTAAATCAGTTCCGCACCCCTCCCCCCCGGACCCTCCCCCCACCACACACCCCCTCCCCCGAATGCTCTCCAAGGAGCCTTGAAGAAAGATGAGGTCGCCCCGGGAATCCCCTCCCCCGGCCAGGCTGCTGTGTTCATTATGCACATCCTGAGCCGGGAGGCCCTGGGGACTCCCGATCAGGAGATGATGGTCTCAGGTTCTTCCTCTGGAGCATTCTGCAAAGTGGTAAATAGACGCTAACGAGCCTCCGGCTCCTCCGTGATGTGCCTTGGTGTCTCCACAGGTTTTGTCGGTGGCCTGATTCCATTCTTCCAGGAAAAGTGGCTCTGGCCTTCCCCTTAGCTCAGGAACAAAAGGAAACCAGGCAGAGAGCTTATGGAAAACCAGTCAGAAAAAGAGAGGAAAAAAAAAAGACCCCAAAATCACACCAAAATATTTCCATTAGTTATTTCTGAGTGATTTTTTTTTTCTTTTCAGTGAATAGGTATTAGTTCTCCAAAGAGAGGAAGTCCACGACAATTTCTTTATGTTTATCCAGGCGTTCATGAAGGCGCCAATTGCCTGAGCTTCCTGCTATTATCTTTGCCTCTGCCTGGAGAATCCAAGCTAGGGGCCGCCAGAGAAGCCCAGTACCGGTGGACAGGCGGCCGTCTTAGCTGGCCCAGGCACCCAAGGGCCATGGGCACAAATAAACAGGTAGATGACTGAAACTCAGATGGAATTGTAGTTATAGAATTTGTCTCTCAACTCCTCATCTCTCAGGAACTTGCAAAAGTAATTCCAAAGCCCTGCGCTAAGCAAAGTTCTAAATGCTCTCTGGGAAAAAACATAACGGCACAGACAAACAAAAGCATCAAGTTTAATAATGAGTCCCAATTTGTCAAACGGGGTATGTGCAGTTTGACATGAAAAGATATTCTGAAAATGCTGATTTTTATTTAAAGTTATATCCACATATACATTCTAAAGGGATGTAGGGAGCAGAGTTTTCACCCAACCAACAGGTCTGAACATTCCATGGGTACAACTGATACCTCTCCACATTATGCCACGGCAGTCTTTGACAAAGGGGAATCTCCTAGAAACATCTAAACACTTGCTTTGACAAGAAAAAAGGCAAACCCATAATTAATATGTTGGGAAAAGAAAGATACTTCAAAATGAAAACTGAGATCTAGGGAATTCGCTGGCAGTCCAGTGGTTAGGACTCTGCATTTTTTACTGCCAAGGGTTTGGGTTCGATTCCTAGTCAGGGAACTAAGATACCATAAGCCACACAGCGTGGCCAACATAGAAACAACAACAACACACACACACACACACACACACACACACACACCTAGATTTATAGCCAAGAAGGCTGAGCGCCAAATAATTGATGCTTTTGAACTGTGGTGTTGGAGAAGACTCTTGAGAGTCCCTTGGACTGCAAGGAGATCCAACCAGTCCATTCTGAAGGAGATCAGCCCTGCGATTTCTTTGGAAGGAATGATGCTAAAGCTGAAACTCCAGTACTTTGGCCACCTCATGCGAAGAGTTGACTCATTGGAAAAGACTCTGATGCTGGGAGGGATTGGGGGCAGGAGGAGAAGGGGATGACAGAGGATGAGATGGCTGGATGGCATCACTGACTCGATGGACGTAAGTCTGGGTGAACTCCAGGAGTTGGTGATGGACAGGGAGGCCTGGCGTGCCGCGATTCATGGGCTCACAAAGAGTCGGACACGACTGAGTGACTAAACTGAACTGAACTGAGAAATTGACAGAACAACCAACTGCTACTATAACAATATAATGATATCAAGACCTTACTGGGTGTGGAAGACAGTACCTCCCACACGCAGACCTCAGCATTTCATATCAGCCACCCTCACATCTCTCTCATCTGTCCTCGTGACAACCATAGGAGGAGGGCAAGGCAGGGCAGGTACTTTTATCCCGAGTAAATGGAGAAGAAAAATAAATGGATGGAAAGGAGAGGACTATGAGCTTGGGTAAAGATGATACAATTTCCTTTTTTCAGCTTTATATTGGGGCAAATAAATGGAAAGTTGCCAAGATGCAACCACCAAAGAATATCTGATGGATCCCTTTTCCCCATCTTCTCCTTTCTTTTCCTTCTCTCCTTACTCATGACATTCCAGCTACTCTGGAATAATTTGTTTCTGATATACATCATGGTTACTCTTATTTCAAGGCCTTTGCATCCACTGTTCCCTATGCCTGGAATAGATTTGATGAGGAACTCTTTTCAACCCTTTGGGTCTCTGTTCAAATATTAGTTTCCTGGACACACTTGCTAATAAGGAGCCAGACACCTCCCACCCTAATTTTCTTCCATCCCACCACTACATTTTGTTTCTGCAGGATAGGTCTTTGGGTCTAAAAAGGATCCATTAGGCTTCCTTAAAATGTAACGTGACCTCTATTCCGCCCAGATATTATATCTGCACCTAGGTATTCTCT